>NC_140482.1:27629992-28829992 GCF_051167445.1 Perissodus microlepis
AGGTCTGAAGGCAAACAGGGTTCAACCCACTACTAGCAAGGTAGTTTCGCAATGCTATTCCGTATCTGTATAGTTACACAACATCAAACTTCTGGAAACAGATAAAATCGTTATCAGACATAATCTGTGGAATAAATTGGTAAGAGCAATTATAATGTCTGATCTGCCAGACTCTCCTGACACTCCTGTGGAAACTGTGCACAAAGCTGTACTTGTATAAAGTGGAGAAAGATGGCC
This sequence comes from Perissodus microlepis, assembly GCF_051167445.1. Classification (NCBI taxonomy): domain Eukaryota; kingdom Metazoa; phylum Chordata; class Actinopteri; order Cichliformes; family Cichlidae; genus Perissodus; species Perissodus microlepis. The sequence goes on from NC_140482.1 coordinate 27,630,230, forward strand.
TTAGACACTGGAGGGCAATGTTTAAATCCAACAAAAACACAGTTATTTGCCTTTTAATATACCTTCAGTCTAAAAAATATGGCTATCCAGTTTTCCTTTGTGTTCATTTACTGAATTGATGACATTTCTCTACAGTACGAACCACAGAAGTGACACTTTTTATGCTATCAAGTCCTTGAATATAGGCAAGAAGGAGGAATGGCTAGCCAGGGACACTGATGTCTTTATGCAGAAGTCTGCTGTGTTCTTTTGGTATCCACCGTTGAAAATGCTGATTTGCAGCTGAATGTTGTAGCAAATGATGAGCATGTAAAAGGGGCCATGTTCTGTAAGCAGGGAACATCATAAGCAGGGACCTCGTTTTGTCCAGAAAGTGAAAGTCAAAGTGAGCTTCTTGCAGAGCCAGGTTTTGATAGAGCTCAATCAACTCGGTTTACAGAGAAGCTGTAGTGTCCCAAGGGCAGATTTTTAAATGGGTTTTCAGTGCACAGTAGAGCTTGTTTTTTCCAAGCTGAAATCCTTGAAGTAAGTTTTTATTTTTTATTTTTTTCAGCTTTTGCAGAAACTCATTCTCAAGCATGAAGCTGATTGTTTCCTCTGGTTTGTTCTTAAAGTTTTTAGAAAGTCTAGCAAACCCTGTTATATGCCAGGTTTGAATACCTCCAGCCTCCTATGAAAAGCATACACTTTCTTATACAAGGTCAGTCCATGTGTTGTTCCTGCCCATAAGTTTGACATTGAGGAAATTGAGTTGTGGGGTTATCGGGATACAAAACAGCTTCTATTTTCTTCTCTTTATTGTTTCAGGAGATGCACAGACATTTTAGGTTTACATTTATTTTCAGACCTAAAATCTGATACCAAAACACTTGAGCACTCTCTTTTTGTAAGGCCCCATTATTGTAAGGGAGTATATCATCATTTAGTGTGTTTGGAGGCTATAGTTAGTGTGTAGTGTAGTCATTGTTTTGTTTTGTGTGTCAGTCATACTAGTGAATGTCACAGTTGATCCAAAAAAGCCGCCAAAAGCAGATTGCAGTCTAAACGTTGTCTCCACATGGAAAACTGGACTGATACACCTCCATTGTCAGACCTGCAGGGTTTAGGCCTGTGATATTCTCCTCTGTCTTATAGTGGATGGAAACTATTTTTTTGGAGTGGCACAAATAATTTGTGTGCCTTCTTATTTGATGCAGCACACCTGATTGTTCTGTAAATAGTTTTAAATGGTTATATAAAAAATGCCTGAGACCTTGGATGGATTTTTAGGTAAATAGTACCATACAGGGAGTGCAGAATTATTAGGCAAGTTGTATTTTTGAGAAATAATGTTATTATTGAACAACAACCATGTTCTCAATGAACCCAAAAAACTCATTAATAGCAAAGCTGAATGTTTTTGGAAGTAGTTTTTAGTTTGTTTTTAGTTTTAGCTATTTTAGGGGGATATCTGTGTGTGCAGGTGACTATTACTGTGCATAATTATTAGGCAACTTAACAAAAAACAAATATATACCCATTTCAATTATTTATTTTTACCAGTGAAACCAATATAACATCTCCACATTCACAAATATACATTTCTGACATTCAAAAACAAAACAAAAACAAATCAGCGACCAATATAGCCACCTTTCTTTGCAAGGACACTCAAAAGCCTGCCATCCATGGATTCTGTCAGTGTTTTGATCTGTTCACCATCAACATTGCGTGCAGCAGCAACAACAGCCTCCCAGACACTGTTCAGAGAGGTGTACTGTTTTCCCTCCTTGTAAATCTCACATTTGATGATGGACCACAGGTTCTCAATGGGGTTCAGATCAGGTGAACAAGGTGGCCGTGTCATTAGTTTTTCTTCTTTTATACCCTTTCTTGCCAGCCACGCTGTGGAGTACTTGGACGTGTGTGATGGAACATTGTCCTGCATGAAAATCATGTTTTTCTTGAAGGATGCAGACTTCTTCCTGTACCACTGCTTGAAGAAGGTGTCTTCCAGAAACTGTCAGTAGGACTGGGAGTTGAGCTTGACTCCATCCTCAACCCAAAAAGGCCCCACAAGCTCATCTTTGATGATACCAGCCCAAACCAGTACTCCACCTCCACCTTGCTGGCGTCTGAGTCGGACTGGAGCTCTCTGCCCTTTACCAATCCAGCCACGGGCCCCTCCATCTGGCCCATCAAGACTCACTCTCATTTCATCAGTCCATAAAACCTTAGAAAAATCAGTCTTGAGATATTTCTTGGCCCAGTCTTGACGTTTCAGCTTGTGTGTCTTGTTCAGTGGTGGTCGTCTTTCAGCCTTTCTTACCTTGGCCATGTCTCTGAGTATTGCACACCTTGTGCTTTTGGGCACTCCAGTGATGTTGCAGCTCTGAAATATGGCCAAACTGGTGGCAAGTGGCATCTTGGCAGCTGCACGCTTGACTTTTCTCAGTTCATGGGCAGTTATTTTGCGCCTTGGTTTTTCCACACGCTTCTTGCGACCCTGTTGACTATTTTGAATGAAACGCTTGATTGTTCGATGATCACGCTTCAGAAGCTTTGCAATTTTGAGACTGCTGCATCCCTCTGCAAGATATCTCACTATTTTTGACTTTTCTGAGCCTGTCAAGTCCTTCTTTTGACCCATTTTGCCAAAGGAAAGGACGTTGCCTAATAATTATACACACCTGATATAGGGTGTTGATGTCATTAGACCACACCCCTTCTCATTACAGAGATGCACATCACCTAATATGCTTAATTGGTAGTAGGCTTTCGAGCCTATACAGCTTGGAGTAAGACAACATGCATGAAGAGGATGATGTGGACAAAATACTCATTTGCCTAATAATTCTGCACTCCCTGTATAACTTTGTTGTTTGCAAAATTTGTGCATAATTTTTAGGAAGGTACAATTTCTATTTGCATTTCAAGTTATGAAAATGATTCGTTAAACATGTTTGTGGTTTTTACAGTAAAAAATATAACTTTTTTCTACTCGGATTTAAAAACATTTTTTTCTGAATTTAGATCAATTGTGCTAATATAGTATGTCAAAATGAAAAAAATAACTCCAATTTCAGATATTTGAGGTTGTGCTGAAAATACAAGGCAAGATAAACAGTTTTTAAAGGTGAAATATAGAGGTACAATGAAAAGTAGTCAAAAACGGCAAATTATACCCTGGTCCCCAGAGGGATAAAGTGGCCAAAAATTGTCATTTTTGGAGGGGAGACTAGTGTTAATATACCGTAAGTTTAACTAATCAGTCAATTAACCTCTGAATCCCTAAGCCTGGTTCTGCTGGAGATTTCTTCCTGTTAAAAGGGAGTTTTTCCTTCCCACTGTCACCAAAGTGCTTGCTCATAGGGGGTCAAATTGTTGGGTTTTTCTCTGTATGTATTATTGTAGGGTCTACCTTACAATATAAAACGCCTTGAGGAGACTGTTGTTCTGATTTGGTACTTTATAAATAAAATTCAAATGAAATTGAAAATGAATATCATGGCAAGAGCTACGAAATTACCTCATGAATGCCTCTAAAAGTTTGTGTCACCTGTTGTGCAGGAGACTTATGCATTTGCATATATGGTTCCCAATGTCAAGCATAAAGGAGTGGTAATGTGAGGGGGCTTTGCTGGTAAATCTGAAAAACAAAAAACATTTATCCTAAAATTCAGTTTCTCTTGTTATCCCTTTCACTTGCCTCCAATGCCTCCATCACATCACTCATACACACTTTGAGTTCTCTGTCTATCTTGTGTTTGCTTACTTTTGGACCCACGCTGCTTTCAGTGAAGCCTCCATTGCCCGTTCTTGCTGTTCCATTGATTTTGTATTATCGTGCTGGATGCTTGATCTGACAACTTCAACTGATTTTGTTTTCTGGTTCTTACATCCTCCTTTTCTGAATGTTTTTTTTAAATGGTCACATATGGTGTTACAGTGAAATTTTGTTACCACCCTTCACTGTGGTTAATTTATAAAAATGAATTTCAAATTTCTAACTTTTATGTAATGTGTTTTATCGTGTGTCGTATGTGTTTATATTATTCTGTCTTCATTAAAATGAAACTACAATACAAATTATATACTGTTCTTTCTTTCTACTGTACTTTGTAAGTGCACAAACTTACAAATTCAGTATTAGATCAAATAATTATTTAACCCAGTAACGTTTTCAATGAAATTGTCACTCTTACAGCTGCTTTTTAGTATGTATTCCCAAAAGTATTTGCTTGTCTGCCTAAACACACATATCACTTCGAGTGACATGCCATACTTAATTCATTGGGTTTAATATGATGTGGGCCCACCCTTTGCAGCTATAACAGCTTTAACTCTTCTGGGAAGGCTTTCCACCAGGTTACCACACTGATGTCGAATAAGGGCTGGCTCACAGTCTCTGCTGTAATTCATTCCAAAGGTGTTCTGTTGGGTAGAGGTCATTTTGTCATGTTTGAAGAGGAAAGGGCCAACTCAGTCCAGAGGGGCGTGCTTTACAGCACTGCATCTGACCCCTTGCGTTTAGTTATGTAAGGCTTGGATGCAGCTGCTCAGCCAGGGAAACACATTCCAAGAAGCTCTCTAAGCGCTGTTCATGAGCTAATATGACGACCACGTGAAGTTTGGGGCATCTGTAGCAGTTGGTGACCACTGTGTGCTTCCCAGTTGTGTCAACTTTGTTATAATATCACTAATAGTTGACTGTGGATATTTAGTAGTGAGGACATTGTTGCACAGGTGGCATCCTATCATGGTACTGTACTAAATTCACTCCTGAGACCCATTCTTTCATAAATGTTTATAGAAGCAGTCTGCATGCCTAGATGCTTGATTTTATATACCTGTGACCATGGAAGTGATTGAAACACCTGAATTAGATGATTTGGATGAATTAGTTAATACTTTCGCCAATATAATGCACTTCATTATGGATAATGACACTATTATACTGTAAGATTTGTTTTCTTCACAGCTTTGTACTTTCTGTTTTTCGTGTTTCACAGTAGCACCACACTATAATAGAGACAGAAACAGTCCCATAATGCTATATTAATGGTTTCAGTAGTTAAGTGATCCACTAGCAAAAGTAATATTTTTGTTTTATGAATGTCTGAGCAGTGGGGATAACACCTGTGCAGCTTAAATTCTCCTTGATGATGCAGGTGGAATTTGATTTATTCTGTGCAATAGATGGAAGATGTGCATTTATCACTAGGATTAGAAAGCGCTGAGAGTCATTCTTAAATAAATGGACATTTCAGAATGTATTTTTTTTAAGTCACAAGGACATCTACTTTCATAGAGGACATTCCTGATTGATGAGTAGGACACCTTTAATCCAAAGGTATCACTGTCCTTCTTGCTAAAGAGGCACTTTCTTCCTTTTGTGTTTCAGAAAAACTAACATTGATTGAACATGTGTGTGTCTGTGTGTGTAGGTGTGTTCAGGCAAAGTATGGTTCAGGCATCGTTTTGTGCCAGCAGAGGATTTGAACATTTCAAGCTTTTTTTTTTCTCTGTTTTAACCCCAGCAGTAACTTTCAGCACAGATCAATATAATATTTAAGAAGTTGTCAAACCCAAGCTGATTAATGCTCATGTTTTTATAAATAATAACCCATTATATCCATTTTAGCATTACAATATTTTAACCACCACGAGAAGGTCAGAGCAAACCTAAGTGTTGAGGCACAGAGAGGGTCTGTACTGTAAAAGAAAGTGAGCTGTACATAAGCCATACAAAGGGCACTTAGTACAGAGTGGATGCCACTTGGGAATCTTTGAGCCTGGCCATTTTCCTCTGGTTTAACAGCTTCAGTTCTCCATAACCCCACCATCCTGAACCCATGAAGCACAGAGAAAATATGTCAATCTGACATAAAGCACCGCATAGTGCTTGTTAGAAATGCTATACGAAAGTGACTACAGTGTTTAATTCAAATTATTTCTATAAAATATTTATGTTTTTATAAAAACTATTCAACCTGTATTCACAAGCTCGATCAGCAGGACAAACCTGCTTATGTTTCTTTTCTGTGTTTCATTTTTTTCCATATTCATTGGCATTTTTTGACCTTTGACTTCTCTTAACTTCTTTGTTCGGATGTCTTGCTTATCAGTCTTTGAATACAAGCCATCCGCTAATTCTTCCATCTGTTAACATGTGACGCACTAATGCTTATGGGAAATGGTGCTTGTGAAAAATGTCTAAAAGCAAAATATTAACTGAGCAACACAACAACATGCAGCTTTGTGATTACAGGGAATAATTCATTTAAATGGGAAAATTAATTAACACAGTGTGTGTCCGCGTAGGTGTGTGCGGTGTTATCTTCATCATGACAGCAATGATTTTTAAAGTCCTCATCAAAAGTTTCAGAAAAAAAGCAGTCTGACCACAGAGAGTGACAGCTACAGATATCCACGGGGCTCAAATACCTCTTGAAGCCATGTCTTTGTGCGAGGGCACAACAGCTGTATCCGTGCATTTCATTTTAATTCTTCTCCTCTGAATGCAGGAGGTGAGGATTCTTTTGGGGGAACTCTGCACATATGCAACTTGACATCAACAACAGGGGCATATTTTGAGGCAGATGCTGCGTTCAATAATTCACATATTTATTCAGAGGCAGCACACAGGGTTTGATGAAAACTTTCTCCTTGTTTCTTCTTGGAATGCATAAATATGCAAACTGTTAAGTAAAACTTCTATTCCCTGTGTACTCACCATGGCTGCTATATTGACTAGTTAAGTGCATTGCCAGTTTCACCCCATCATCTATGGGGAATTCAACTTTTTTTTCCCTTTAACATTTGTTTTTGTTCCAGTATCCTGAGGGTGCCCGGTGAGTCATGCACTTCTGAGCGTTTGTTCCAGTCCATCACAATGTTGTACAGCATCCTATAAGTTTAAACCGAACTCTGAAAGCTTGATTTACATTTGTAAATGGTGCATTTGTTACATTTTACCAAAAGATAGGCTTAACTACCATGAAGTCATCCTTGAATTTTAAATGCATTTTGAAGCCAAAACCCCTGAATCTTCTTCACCATTACCATCTTGATTTTTAACAAGAGGTTACCATTATCAGTCATCAGCCTCTGCTACCGAACTTGGTTAGCAAGATACACCCATATGGATGCATCTTACAGACACAGATGCCTGCTAATTAGTGCTACGTAGCAAACTACTACAACAAAAAATTCACTCAGCAAAACAGAAGCACAGAATTCCCGGAGAGTGTACATCACAACAGGCCATGTTATTGAAATGCTAAAGAGTAGATTCTATAAGTGCAAATGAGTGAGAAATTAATGAAGATAAATGTAACTGGATGTAAATGTCTGTACCCACAGATCATATTGTACCTTTTTCATTTTTTATCTGCAATTTTCACTCATTTTAGATGTATAATTTCCTAAATGAGTGATGTTTACGATAAACACAAACTTTGCCTAAACAAAATCACATAAGGCAAAGGTATGTATATACAGATATATATCTAAATGAAAAGCTTCTGCAGAATCAGTATCAGTTTTACTTGTTTAGTGATGGGGCTAGAAAAAACAAAGTGCTCACATATGAGATAACTCTTAGTGTCAGTCAGGCGAGAAGAGAAAAAGCAGTAAAACCACCAACATAACTAGGCTCATGGAGGGCAGCCACCTGCTTTGACCCTTCGATGTGAGGGAAAGGCAAACAGAGAAAAGAAGAAGACCTGACAGTTTGCAGGTTTGTGGTGCCAGCAATTGCAACAATGTTGAGAACAGAGAAGGAAAAAAATGCTATTTTATGTGGATATAAAATATCCTGTACTATCATGGAGAAATAACTGAAAAGTAACACTTACTTTTCCTGTTGAAAGCATTGACACCGGTCAAAACTGGATGAAATAAAAACTAATAGGATGTTCAAGACTGCTGCAGTGTGCCGTGTTTGAACTTCTGATATCATGAACTCTCTGCTGTTTGGTTTGACTCTATTTGAAACAAAAGAAGGAAAAAAGACGGGAAGAAAGAAACTTCTACAAAGACAGCACAATGACTTTGAAGTCACAGTGAGGTACTTTGTTTTTTGAGGACGTTACATAGTATACTGAGGTGACAGTGAGGTAATTTTAGGTGGCGTGTAGTCATGGTTGACTTTGTGTAGCCATCCGCCTGTGAGTTTGTGTGTGTGTGTGTGTGTGTTTGACACCACAACTCAAAAGCTGAGCAGCTCTGTGGCCTTGAGAGCATTTACTGTTGTTTCCTGTCAAAAACTTGACAGGTCACTCCACTCTTTCCCGCTTACAATAGAAGAGAACAAATTAGAATATATGAAAAAAAACCCAAGAAACTGGAGGGAAAGGTGTCTTTTTTTATTATTATTATTTAATACTATGGAGAAACAAATCATTGTTGTCCCTCACTAACATGGAATGTTTCTCATACTTTAAAAGACGGGACACAGTAACTTTATCATCTTATATTTAAGACTTTTTTCTTCTCTTTTTATTCACCCCTTTTCTTATAGACCACCAGTTTTCTGTCAGAGGCCCAGTTTTCTTCAGAGTCACCAGAAACCCTGGACCCACTTTTCAAGTTCCATGAGACCATTGCTAAGGTAGGACCATGTAATTATTTCTAATTCTAGCAAGAATTGCGACTGTTATGACGACTTTACCATGTAAGGCAGGATCTCTTGATTTGGGACATCTGTGCTACATATGGTATTTTCTACGCTGTGAATTTTGACAAAATTAGGAGACAAATGTAAAGAATATAAAGTTCTTCCAGTTGGAAAAAAAAATGAAAAAGCATATACGTTCATGGTTTATCCTGACTTGGGAAGGGCTTGGTTAGGAATGTCGGTAAACAGAGCATAAAATCTGAAAGGTAGAACCCTATGTAAAGGAGTGTATAGTTTGATATCACTGAGTGCACTGCTGAAGAAAGCCCATGCCATAAATGTGGTTTAAACTTTCTTGTCCCAAATGAGATTATCTCCTCCATCAGAAATTGCTAAAATACTACACTGTAAGCATGTCTGTGTTGAATGAACCTGGGATAACAACTTTTACTCAATGTCTAAGCGTTATGGGAAAATAGTTTGAAAATTAAAGTTTTGCCAAAATCACAAACGTTACCTTGATGGCTGCTGGACAACCTTGGTAAATATCCCACTGATGCCATTTTCAGATATTCTAGAAAAGTTTGCAAGTTTGTGTACGCAAATTTCAATATTATCCTTTAATCAAATAGAGCCAAAACAAAAGGCAACAAAGCAATCTCACTTGTAAGAGGAGAGAAAACAGACTCAAATTGTAGACATATACCAAGTGACAGACAATAAGCGAGCTGCACCACAGGGTTGTAATGCTGGCTGCTGATGCCTGTGACAGTCCAGACAAGCCAGTTCACCATGCAACAAATGAGACATCCTTCATGTGTAAATACATGCTGTGTGGCTTTCTGTTCACAAGATTCTCCCAATCAAAATAGTTGTCATTCAAATATCATTTTATTAACAAATACACAAACATTCTTACTATTATTACTGCAATAACCTTATCAGTATTCCTTGCTTTGTAAGGAAGGTTTAATTGGATTGGACAACTTTTGCAGATGGAAAGAACAAACTGGGTCATTTTGCAAAAATTTGTTATTTATAATAATGTAAATTAATGTTAAATTTGATAATCCAGCTACACATTTGTTTTTGACTTGTCTAGTTCATTGTTGTGGTGTAGGCTAAAGCCTATCCCAGGCCGTCCTCAAGGTGCAACAGGTTGAGAGGCGGGATATACCCTGGACATGGTGCCAGTCTGTTGGAGGACTAACTCATTTTGATAATTAGCCCGTTCTACTTTAAAGTCTTTAGCGTTGCATTACAGAATCTGATACCTGCTATGCTTCGAAACGGGTGGTGCATCATACATGCAGGACAGGGGTGTCCAAACTCCAGCCCGCGGGCCAACTGCGGCCCAACTGCGGCCCGCGATCCATTTTTAATTGGCCCGCCAGTAATTTTATAAATAGAATAGAATATGGCCCGCACTTCAACTTTTGCTTGAGTGTATTGCACTTCTTAGTTTTAACACCAGGGGAAGCTACTGTTGATCAAGGCAGTTGCTCCACCAAAAAGGACAATCACAGAAGAAATTTACCCCAAGTTACTAAACATGGCAGAACCAAAGAAGCGAAAGGTAGAAAGTGAATGCAGAACATTTCAGACACGGTGGGAGAGTGAATATTTCTTCAAAGAATTCAAGGGGAAGTATGTCTGTTTGATTTGCACTGAAACTGTGGCAGTTATGAAAGAGTATAATGTACGACGTCATTATGAAACCAAACATCAGGCCTATGCATCCTACACTGGTGCTGAGCGAGAGCAGAAATTAAAGCAAAGGGTAGCTCTCCTGCGGGGTCAGCAACAGTATTTTTTTCATGCTCAAAAGGTCCAGGAAAAGGCTCCAATAGCCAGCTATGAGGTCGCCCAACTCATCGCAAGACATGGCAAGCCTTTTTCAGATGGAGACCTCATAAAACACGGCCTCGTTAAAGTCACCGAAATAATGTGGAAAAAGTGCAGGACTTCAACAACGTCAGCATGTCCAGAAATACAGTTGTGCGGCGCATTGAAGACTCGTCGGCCAACATTAAACTGCAACTGTCTGATAAAGCTGTGCTTTTGATTTTTACTCCATCGCATGCGATGAGAGCACCGATGCCACAGACACCGCAAAGCTGCTAATTTTTTGCGGGGAGTGGACGAGAGCACGAGCGCTTTAGGTGAGTAAAAAATATATTCCACAGTACCCGTGTGTTAATGTGCAGGTACACATGCTTCAAATATCAATAATGCGCATCAATTCTGTCACTACCCTGCTTTTGCGCACCACTTTCTTATATGCGTTTTTCTTGTTAACACACAGAGTACACACCGCTGTGCACAGCACACGCAAAGTCAGCTGATCTCATCTGATGCAGATTTGCTCCTTGATCAAGTGACATTTGTCCGGATTTTTGCACGAGTGGCGATCAGCACCGCAGCTGGATGGCCCGATTTACATACCCAGCGCAGCTGATACTCACCAGAATAATTTACTAAAATTATATGCACTCCTGTTATTAAGTCCAGTTCAGTTTGTTAATGTTGATAACGGTTTCAAACGAACGTTAATAGTGTTGCTAAGCCTAATAACTTAAATAACAAACTTGAAATGTACCCGTCCCATTTTCCCCTTTATTGTTTTTTCTCTGTGCTGTAAATCTTCTGTCTAAGAAGAAATCCGAGGCTGCTGTTCTGAGAATGAGCTACCAAAGCTTTTTCTGAATAAATCAATAAAGATCCATTTATGGAAAGCTGTGATGAAGGCAGTTTTGTCTTTAATTATATTCAACAATATAACATATTCGACCACTTTAAAGTGATTTTTCTAACTTTAATACACTAAAGTTAAGGTTATATACCTAATTTCTAGTAAGTGGCCCAGCCCCTCCTATATTTTTATGTGGCCCTCAGTGAAAAAAGTTTGGACACCCCTGATGCAGGAACACTGGTACCAGGCTTTTGCTGTTGCTAGGCAGCTGCAAAGCCAGCTGCTGTCAATCACTTAGCTGGTGTAGCAAATGAAATTAGCAGGGTCATTAGCTAAGTAAAGCATAAAAAGTCACAATCCATTTTAGCTGCAACAGTCAATGCCCAGAATCTATTGATATTTACTGGAGATGAGCAGGCTTTGCAGGAACAATCACTTTATGTTCAGTTCCTCAGTACAGCAGATCTAATGAAGCCCTGACTCTGAAAAAAAAAAAGAAAAAGCAGAGCTGTGGTTTCACATCTTTGAAAATATGCACATTTAGGGCAGCTTGCCAGAAAACTTGTAAGGTGTTTCAGGGAAATAAAAAAGGCAACTTGAGGTTAAATGCACTGCATGTTTATCCACAGCCATCCCTTGTGATTGCAGCCTTCCTTTCTTGTTCTTTTGCTATAGTTGTGACATATTTTTTCCTCTACAATGACACCTCTGTAAAAGTCAGAATAAATTCACACTGCTTATATAAGATGTTGCCAAATTAGGATTTCCATCTCAGCTAACAGGACCTTTTTAAAATAGCCCTTGCTGTTAGGAGGAACACTCTCATTGCTTATAAATGCCACCAGCTTACCATAGCTATCACCACTGTGGTAAGCTGTCACAGCATACAAATTACATAAGGCACAGTGACATTTTCATTATCTTTTATAGAGCCCAGCTCTAAATGAAGACACTTCATTTTGTTATGTCCCTACCTTGGCACCTCATATGTGAGAAATTACACTTAGTTTACAAGTACCACCCTGGCAGAACTGTAGTAGCTCGTCCTACTCCTGTGTAGGTTTGTTCTCTGTAAACAAAAGACATTTTTATTCTTTGATGCAGAGAGTGGAGATGGAACCAGACAGAAGCAGACAAATAACTGAAATCACTGGCATTTATATAGGTTGATTATTTTATGATTATTTTGTCTTGACTGTGTTTATTGTCACAGTGTAAAGCTTGATGTGGAGATCGCACACAGACAGAAAACCTGGTGCAATGCTGTGTCTCAATGGGGATTGCCATAAACGGATTACCAGATGTGTGTGCCTGGAAATTATATCTAGATTTATGAGTTAAGTTTATTACTGACTATTTATTACTAATTATTTCCTGCAGCTCCTGGGTAATAGAAGTCTTCTAAAAAAGAAGAAGAAAAAAAGCAACTACAGCTCATTTTCTTCTCTTTCATTTCACAAAAGCATAACAACCACAGTGCCCCAGTTAGTATAATGATAAATGATAAAATGAATTATTGTCCATTTAAAACCATACACAACTGCGATTTCTATGATGGAAAGGGACACTAGTGAATCATTGTATGACAGAGAGATTAACATAAAGCTTAAATGCAAAAAGACTGAATGCAATTTTGTCTTTTTTCATTCTTTTTATGCTTTCAAAAAGCTGGAACTATTTCTGCAGTTATTTAACTGCCAACAGTTGATACTGCATTATCTAAATTCAGCTCAAATGTAAGCAAAACAGGTTTGAATGGTGAGTGTGTGGTCATTTGTGCATGTGTGTGTACCGACAGCGTAAGGTGTCATTGTTCACAGTGCAGGTGACCTTCATGTCCATCCCATCCCTGCTGGATGGTGATTGCTCGCCTAAAAAGCACCTGGTTGGCAGCTCATTTTTCTCCCTTGATTTTCATTCAACAGCACCTCTTCCATTCATCTGGACAAAAACGGTGGAAACTTACTGACCTTAAAAACAAATACCAAACAATAATGGCAGGTCATTCTTGTGGTTCGATGTGTTTCACGGTATTGCAGCATGCTTCGTATCACCTCCAACTTTATCCACAGTTGTGGGTTGACACAGATACTGGCTTGGGTCAATAATTTTCACTTTATAACGACTAAATAAGTACTCTCTCATGTGAGTTACTGTACTTTTGCAAACACAATGTAAAAGGTCACAGCCTTTCACTGAGCAGCAGAGCTTTCTAGGTCTCGCATTGTTCTGTATGCTTCCTACCACTAAGACCAGGTGTCCCAGAAACATTTTTCTTAGAGAAACTCGAGGCAATGAGATACACTGAGAGGCAAATAAAGGAAATAGACTTACACACTGACAGCTGAATGTTTTTTTATATATATATATATCACTGCATAACACAATGATGCGAGGTTGTAAAGTCAGTGGAAGTATAGAACTTTATAAACCATTTCACATGTAGACCGCATGTTTGAAAATGAAGTTTGACATTGTGACAGTAGCATAACTGTGTTTGATGATTGATGTGCTCCACTGGCAGGGGAGATAACACATATGCCAAATGTTTCCTAGCTTACTCATTCCCCACTTTTTGGAGAGGAAGGCTGATGGTAAGATGACCTGGAGGAGAAAACAAGTTGAGGTTTGGGTTAGGAAAAGTGATCCACATGTAGCTTAAGCATGTTTTACTGCCTTCCCACATACTTGTTTCCACTATCACTTTCCACTATATTATGGGGCGACCGTGGTTCAGGGGATTGGGAAGCTCATCTTGTAACCGGAAGGTTGCTGGTTTGATCCCTAGCTCTGTCTGTCTTGGTCGTTGTGTCCTTGGGCAAGACACTTCACCTACTGGTGATGGCCAGAGGGGCCGATGGCGCGATATGGCAGCCTCGCTTCTGTCAGTCTGCCCCAGGACAGCTGTGGCTACAACTGTGGTTTGCTTCCACCAGTGAGTGAATTACTAGTGGAATTGTAAAGCGCTTTGAGGGTCTCGAAAAGCGCTATATAAATGCAATCCATTATTATTATTATTATTATCGTCCTGTCCTGTTTGCTAGTTTTTAGTTCCAGTGGTCAGATTTGACCTTTCTCTGCTTTAGTTTCAGCCTCCTACAATAAATGATGTCACAATGTAGCTTTAAATGTTTTTTATAACATCCACTTCTATTACTTGAAGTTCTCCAGTTGTCTTTAAAACCAGCAGTTGTAATTACGCTCGCTTTCTCAATCAACTCATCCTGGCCAATTTGCCCGAACCGCTTTCCTCGCCTGTACTACTGGAAATGTTTTTTACGTTTTTTGCACAGTCACGTAAATTGTTAAGCTTGTAATTATACCTTTAAAATGCTGCACACTTGTGTGCAGTTATCCTAAATGATTCAACCAGTATGCCAGTTAAATTTAGGCGGTGATGTTCCGGGAGGAAAATGGTTACATCTGATGTACTTTTAAGAATGACAAACGGTTAGGTTGCACTTCATGGTTGTAACAAAAGGAGGGTGTGAGGACGATTGTACACACACAGAAAATCTAAAGTAGGAGTATTGCAGTTTTCTGCATTTTAGATGGACAGACAAGATTTTTTTAAGTGCTTATATGAAGAAAAAAATGTTAAAGGTCTTTGAAACCCAGTGACTCACCTACCCAGTGAGCAACAATCAAATGGTCAAATATTTGGGCACATCAATGGTTTAAACCCTGGAGTAGATATCTCTGCCCTGTGTTTTCAAAAAAATCTTCCCAGCTGACAATTCATGCCAAACATTCAGGTTTGTTTCGTACTTACCCTTTATTTTTTTTATCACATAGACAGAAAAAAAAAGTTTTTATTTACAGATGAGTCCTGTAATCTCTGGCAAAGCTCGTCCGTGTCTATGAGGAAGGTTGCAGCCATGGTGGGCGGAGGAGAAATAGCGCTGTCATTTGGCCTTAATCATCACATCCTTGGAGATCAGGCAAAGTGCCAGATGTTATTTGTGCAGGTTGTAAAATGAAGGGAGAGAGAGAGAGAGAGAGAGAGGAAGAGAGGGAGAGAAGGCCAAAAGTACACTGACACAACATGTCATCATGAAGGGCAAATAGGAGGAGGCAGAGATGTTATTCTCCATGTTAAATATTCAGACTGGGAGAGGAATACAGAAAGGCAGAGAAGTCTGTGACCTCTTTTGGACTTGTGTGTATGTTTGTGTGCCTGGACTTATGTTGTGAAGGAATGAAGCCACTGTGGTGACCAAATGCCCCTCATCGGGTCAAAGTCTTTATGAACAAAATCATTCAAATATGGGTGAAAACATACAAGACGAGGTTAGGATAAGCACATGTTACAGATATGGTAAGTCACCAGGAAAAGAATGTATATCACTGTAATGTCCTTTTGAGTATAGGGAACAGGAAAGTGTGTGTGTGTTTGCGTGTGTGTGTTTTCTGAAATGTCAGCAAGTCTGCAAGAGACATGGAAACACAAACACTTTTGCATATCTTGTAGTTATAATGAACAAAGTTTTTTTTTTTTAATTCATGCAAGTTAGTAAGTATACCATAATAACATAAAAACATACTTAGTTTTTGTGCCAACTGATTCTACTAATAGTAATACCTGCATGTTGTCTATGTCAAATATTCTGATCAATTTATTTACTTATTGTTAGTTAAATAAATCACATGTCCTTCAACCTTGTGAATCACACACAAAAAATGGTCGCTCGGCTGAAAATCAAATCAACAGAAATCTCAAGATAATCCTAATCGTTTCTCTTTTTTTGTCACCATCATACAGCAGAACAAATAAGATTATGCCTTTGAGGACATTAGTGCATTGCACCAGCAAATAGCAAGTCATCTCAGGACAAAACAAATTACTTACAGCAATAATATGACTTCAGAAAGCTGGGGTCAGGGTGCTAGTTTAGCTCACTGGGTTGAACAGGCACCTCATATGTTATAAGGCTATTGCAGATGCCCGGGTTTGAATTTGCTCATGGCCATTTGCTGTGCGTCTTCCCAGTGCTCTCTCTCTCTCTCTCTCTTCTCTCTCCTAGCTTTCCTTTTAAGAAAGCACTCCCCAAAAATACTTAAAAGAAAGCTGGGGTCATTTTAAGGCAGAATCCTAAGTGTGTCCAAAGATAGATGGCTAAAAGACAAATGAGCTCACTCTCCATTCCAGTGTGACAGGGCAGAATTTGTATTTGCTTCAAATAAAATTAATTATTCCTTAAAATCATAGAGTTCAGTCAGAATGAACATTCAATCCTTTAAATTGAGTGGCTCTAAAAGAGAATAGGGTTGAACTCTTAATGAAGACAGAAAAATAGCTCATGGCAACAACACGTCTTGGACATTAGCTGATATACATCTGATATACAGTCTCAGTACAATGCAGTAGGTTGAGCTGGTGTCACAAAATGAGAAAATAAATGTATGTATGTGTCATGTTCTTCTGTTTAACAATTTCAGATATGAATATGTATTTTTCTTTCTTATTGCATCAGTGTTTTATCGTCTTTCTCTGTGTATTATTCTCTCTGTTTTATCCTCACAGCAATACCGAACCACCTCCTGACTCTCTATGGAATGGTGCATGTGCATTGTTAGTGTTGTAGCTCAGGGACTTTGCCTATGCTCTGTGTCCCTGAACTCATTTGTCAAGTGCGGTTTTGGACACAGCTTGGTTGGAAGGGTTGAGGGTGGCAGGTGGCAACAGCATGCATCTTTCACTTTCTTTGTTCTTTCTCTCCTCTGCCTCCCTTGGCCTCTAAGTGTGCAGTGTTCTCAGAGTAGCACATTTTTTAAACGTGGTCTTGTATACAAGCTGGAGTCCTCTGAGTTGGCAAAGCATGGCAGGCGTTGATCAGGCCAAGGACATGTAGCAGGTCCCTGCTGCACAGTGCTAGGTTTGCGTCAAACAGCCATATACTTTACATGTGCAGTAGGTAAACAAGTGTAAATATAAATGTGATGTTTGCCTCAAGTAAAGAACATTTTTACTCAGCCATTTTAATCCTTGCACGTTAAACACTTCAACCCACTTTTGTTTTGGATTTTAATAATCGCTGCGGTTAGCAACACTTTCCTGTGAATTCTTAAAAAAATGTTGATTTCCCACACCTGACCATGTGGATTTGTTTTCCTAAATCTAACTTAATCTTAACCACAGAGAAAAAAAGTATGTCCACAAACTGAGGGCAAGGTTGTTAAATGCTGCTGAAGGCAGTGATGTGCTTTCCATGTAAATTAAGTGAGCTGTTAATGTTGTTACAGGCCTGCAAAATGTTTTCAGTGCAAGTCTTCGCTAACATCCAGAGCATCAAGTGCTGTTATCTTATCAAAGCTGTTCTTTCACACATCCAGAACATTTTTGTCCCTTTTTTGTGAACAAGTAAAAACAAAACAAAATGCAACAGAGCTGCAAAAGAGCAATAAACGTCTTCTGGCCAATGTATGTGTGACTTACTCCCCAACGATCCCTAATTTAGATTTTGTCTCTCTTAAAAAGAGGGCTGATCTCTCAGTGCAGAAAAGCTAAATGAAACTATGTTTGCATCTCTGTGACATCAAACATCTCTGATGCCCTAGGATGACAAAGAACTAACACAACATGAACTGAGATGTGTCATATTTTTGTATCTTCTCTTCTTAATATTAGTAGTAGTAGTGGTGGTAAGCAGTATTATGTTAGCAGTTGTCATTAGAGTGTTTTCATACCTGCAGTCAGTTTAAATCAAATTCTGAGATGTGCAAGTGCGGACCAAAACAACCACACCAAGACCCTTTGCAGGAGGTGGTCTTGGTGCAAATAACTATGAAATGATGTCTTCCAGTATTCCAGAACATAGCACCTTCTTCCTGTATTTACTTTTCTTGGTCCCGCCCCAGACACATCTGGCCAATGAGCAGACATACTACTATAATATTCTCACGTGGTTTATAGTCATGCATTTTGGTTCACTTGGAGTTGACCTGGATTTTTCTCTGTGTGAAAATAAACCAAGTAAAAAAGAAGCTACGAGCTACAAACCCATCAACTGATTTGGATTGGTAAACATTTATATGTGTAAAAAACACTCTAAGAATGTGAGAAAACTTTTTTTCTTTATAATATTACACGCAGTGTACTTTAAAGCAGTGAAAGGAGTTTTGGGAGCAATAAAAAGTGAGCTTGGGAAAAAAGTTAAATTGATACGTACTTTCCCACCTTCATAGCAAGCAAATCACTCACTGCGTGACATAGACAGTGCCATTTTAGAAAGTTACAGAAAGTTCCGGTCACGTACCTCTCAGTTTTGACTTAAAAGTCATGACTGGAAGGTTTGAGATGTTGTTTGATGATCTAGGGCTTAATTACAACCATAGTTCAACAATGTTTCAACCATTTTTGGTTGCACCCCTAACATTGCCTCATCTTCAGCTGCTTTTACACGATAAATTCAATATTGCATAAAGTCCTTATTCAGTAAAATTGGTAATGGTTCAGTTGATATCATCAAAATCAAAATTAAGCAAAGACACTGCCATCAAAACATGAGCTGACTATTAGTGGAGACAAAAAGCACTATGGACAAAAGTCTTGGAGACTCAGAGGTTGTAGTCTGCCTCGGGACAATATTCAAGACATTGTTTTCTTCCCAAGACACATGGAATGTGCACTGTATTTGGGGCAAGTGTCAGATTAAACACTGGTGACACTAATAAGGATAGAACAGACATACAGGCTGGAAAACTGGCAAACTGGGGGACGTAAACCTGACAGGAGTGCACAACTACAGCAGATTAAGAAAAAAGAAAGCAGAAATAAGAAAAAGTATGAGCACAACAAATCATTATTGTTAGTAGTAGCAGTAATAGTATCACACCTATATATCACTGGAATTAATTTGTTGTCCTTGTCTTGGAGTGAAACACAGACAGAAACACAGAGGGCAGTAAAAAAAGAAGATAGGCAGGGAGACAGGAAGGGTAGATGGTAATAGAACAAACAGGCCCAGAAATGAAGAGTGGGACAGAGGGAGAATGAGAAAACTGTAGATAAGCCTGCAAATATAGATGGAGGTGATGGTGATGAAGACTAAATGTCCCTCCCAGAGAGACATTGATTGGTGAGAGGAAATGAAGACAGAAGGACAGAATGACTTAACATAATACACAAGATCAGACACGCAAATAAAGATGTGTCAGGAGCCAGATAGACGAATAAAAAGCAGTAAAAATGAAAATAATAAACAGAGAGAAGAAGATGCCACGTATACGAAGGTTGCAAAAAGTTGGCAGACAGAGTTAAATATGCTGGGGAGAGATTCTGATTCATGGAGTTAAGGACATGAATAGGAAAGGTATTTAATACATTTTATTTCCAGGTCTGGGCTCATGTGTCTTCTTTATTGAATTCTGTCATCTTTACTTAACATCCATTTCTCATCACTGCCAAAGAGCACAAATGCCACGAGATGTGATCAGTAAAGGAAGTTGAGAACTTCATGTGAGAAAGTTAATCTGAAGGTGATGCTTTCATGATCTCATACACAACAGAAAAGAGGATACAGTAGTAGATTAGAAAGGAAGGAGGAAGAAGGAAGACAACAAATGTTATTGGGAATAAAAACTCTTGTCATGTAATCATGACCGTTATTCAGGGTTTCTTAAGGTTTCCATCAAAGTTTATATTCTTCTGGACGTCACCAAGAAGTTGTGGTGTGACATTATTAAAACAGGGGATAAAAAGGTTCAGACTTCAAATTGACCCTTTGAAAACCCTGTCAGATGTCCATAGAAATGCAGACCTTCTGTAAACAGGTATTTGAGAGTATATGAATCAAAAGCGTTCAGAGTCCAAATTAATGTAACTGTATGCTGGAAATGCAGAGGAGATTTTCAATAGTCAGACCCTGAACCCTTGGGCAGTTCCGGCAACATCACGATTTATAATTATCACAGGAGAAAAATGTGTTTTTGACATGCAGCCTAGAGTCTAACTACAAATTGCTGTGGAGGGAAATACGTATTAAAAATATACAAATATTTTGAATCTGATGCTCACTAATTGGTGCCACATAAGACTTCTGCAAGTTGCAGCAGTTGTGAAGCTCTGTTTGGCATATTCATGCGGGGTCTAATAATCACGTTTTTTCAGACTGGGTCTCATTTTGCATATTGAACCTGTTGGTTTAGTTAGATAATCCATGGATTAGTTTCTGTTCATTCGACAGATTAATAGTTTGGAAGCCCATTGGTATACAGATTTTGTCTTTCAAAACAGACTGCTCTTATTGGACATCAACCTGTTTCCGCTAGAAAATGTTAGTCATTTTCATGGCACTTTCATTCCTGTAGTCATGACTGAGAACCTTGTCACTAATTCGACAAAGGTAGTCAGATTATTCTTCGGGAAAGATGGGTTTTGCGTCTGTGTGTAATGCAGTTGCTTGTCAGCCCTGTCCACTGCTTTTTCGATAAATGCTTGAGAACAAAGGAACATTAAAGCACCCATATAATAGAGATTACAGCAGAGCAAAAAGGAGGAGGGAAAACAGAGGCTTTTCCATCCACTAAGATCAAAGCCTTGGCTTGTGTTGATAGATTGGACTTATCTCTGTGCTGTTGCTTGTTAAGGCTAAGGGGCTTTTTGGAGATAAGATTTGCCCTTCTGAGGCACTGTGGCCTCTCAGACTTTCCCCAGGGGTCACCAGCGAACAAACATTTAACGTGGTCGGTAGCTCTAAATGTATTTCAGACTATGCCCAGTGCTACTACTGTAAGCACATATACTGTCAACTCTTATGTGTCGCATACCTCTGATTATTCACAACATAATCTTCCTAAACATCCAAGGTTTCACTCTACTTACCTACCACAGCAATCTTTGACAGCTTAGCTGGAGCGACATCATTGGCGTAACTTTGTGCTGAGCATTGGGTGGGGGGGGGAGTAAATTCCCAGATGATTAAAAATGCAACTATTTTGCTGGTAATGCCTGAAACGAGTAAAGAAAATCAACAGCCTATTTGTGCAAGATAATTCATAATTTTATTGGGGGGGCTATATTGGTTGGGTCTGATTATTGGGGGAGTCATAACCCCCCTAACCCCCTTGGAAATTACGCCCCCTGACGTCTAAGAGGAATGCATTGCACAAAACAACAAATCAACAAATCGTGAAAATTATAGAATTATCACATTTGCAGGATGTTCTTGTTTTTGTAGCAAATAACCCATCAATGTAACAGAAAGCAATTTATTTAATAACTAAACATAATAAATTCAATTTACATTTTTGGTGAGTTTTTTCTGTTTTTCAAATTGCGTACAGAAAAAAAAAATATTGGATCATTCTTAGTTGAAAAAATTAAAGTATTATCAACAAAAACATGACAATTAGTAACGTTGCTGTACCACCTCTGGCTTTTATAATGTCCTGAACTAATTTAAGCGTCTACCTGTTCATTAATTGCTGAGGTAATGATTGCCATCTCTCCGAGTCGTTTAGCTGACATGCAACTCCTTATATCATAAATGAGTGGGAAAATTTGTTTGTGTTTTTTCAGGCAGTCATCTTTATATTTTTTCCCCTGAACAGCACCAGACAAAGGTTGCAGCATAATCTCCATGGCCAAAGTGATGCTCAGTAATTCACCACTGCTCATCACTTTCATTCAATCATCTCCAGCCCATTGCTTCTCTTTAGCCCTTTGTAACCGTGTTTTCTTTTCTTTAGATGATAGATCATTGGCTTTTCTTTATGTAAAATAAAGATGTTTTCTTTTTATAAAATTCCCATTTTTGGTTTGAACTTGCTCTAAATTTTACAGGAAATGTTGGTCCAACATTTTCTGACACAATCCATGTTGTTTCGTTCTTGAAGGAATTTTAAAAATGCTGTTCACTGGTTCACATAATTAAATAATGGCAAGTAAGTCACATGTGCTATACTTTGCATGTTAGAGTTAAAGTTAAGAAACATTATTAGTTATTCCAGATTAATAAATCATAAATGAAACGTTGTTGAAACACAACACTGCCTTTTCTCCAGCTATAGCAAAGTGGACAGCAAACTCTAAACTAATGTGTAGTTATATCTTTGAGGTGGGATATGTCAGATACAGCACAGCCTATGACAAATCAGCCTCTTCATGAGAAGGCTCTAGCCCAAATCTTTTAACCTCTCAGCCTAGTTACTATGTTAAATATAATCAGTCATCTAGGGACCCTGGATCATTAAAATGTATTGCTACTATTATCACGCAGGGACCCACAAGTCAGTGTTTCTGCCACCTGTTATGGAGGGCACAAGTCACTGAAGGATGACCAGACACCTGCATAATGCAGACCTCACAATCCATCTTACCGTGAACTCTTACTTTCACCTCTCTGGCTATACTTTTTTTTTAGTATTTCTCATTGTAGCTCTCCTCTACTCTTCATGTTTCAGTATGTGTACAAATAATCATGCTTGCAAATGTTAACTCTAATCACAGTGAATCTTTTGGACTTTCACTTCAAGCACTTGAACTTAATTTGTGGAAAACAGAAAGGTACAGGGCATGTAATTAAGTCGGCTCACTCCCTAGAGCAGCGGTCTCCAACCTTTTTTGCGCCACGGATCGGTTTATGCTCGACAATATTTTCACGGACCGGCCTTTAATGTGTCGCGGATAAATACAACAAAATAAAACTAGTACTGGTACCGAAAAAAAAGAAGATTTATTCATAACACACGTGAAAAGACCCAGGAAAACCGAGTTAACGATAAAAACGATAACAAAATAACGCTGAAAACCGATAAAAACCCTCAAAACCATACATTTCACACCTTAGCCTCAACTCTCGTGGCCCGGTACCAAACGACTCACGGACCGGTACCGGTCCGAGGCCCGGGGGTTGGGGACCGCTGCCCTAGAGGCAAGTTATTTTAGGTCTGGTTAAGATGTCATGAAAAATTTAGTGCTTTTGAGTCATTTAGTTCCTTTCTTCTGTTTCACCTTAAAATCCAAAGTACTGTGACTGTCTAATTGGAATTATGGACTCTCATCTTTTGTGAAAACATTCTAAAGAAAGATGCTGATAGATCTTTAGTCATTCAATTGACAGATGAATTACAGTGAAAACCTAAAATGGGAAATATTGTTGTAATATAGTGTGCTATATAAAACATATCCTTAAAAAATTGTTTGTGGTGTTTCCAGGTTTTTAAATGCTCTTTCTGCTGTGTCCTTCTATGTACAAACGAAATTATTTTAGCAAAAACAAATGCAGCTGTCGTAGACAAAAGCAATGTGAAAAAATGAAGTTGACATTAAGTGATGATGAGCTGGTCCTAAACAAGAAAAGGAAGGAACAAAAACTCACAGCTGATTTCATGCATATTTCAGTCAGTGGGCAGTTTGAACTCTTGTTGGCAGAGTTGGGACCACATCTGAGGAGAGCCAATTGACCCGCAGCAGCAGCTAGCTGTATGCCTGAGGTGAAATAGCATTATTTTACTATTTCCCTGTCATTGTATATTTAGTACCTGTATGTGTTTTGTGCTACAAGCTTTCTTGTTGCCAAATGCAGTGGTATGATTTGTTTGATTTGTTTATTTTAACCCAAAAAATTGGAGCAATCAGAAAAATAAATAATTAAAAAATATTTAAATATTTTTAATGCACAAAATATTCCCGAATATGCGACGGGTTTTGTGTGTAAAGGCTTTTAGACTAAATGTAAATGCCTGCAATGATCAACAAGATTTCTTTAATGAGACACAGAGGGACTGACTTGTTTCAGTGTCTTTTTGAAATGTTACCATATTTAATTATCAGCTACATTTGGCTAAATGTATAGCAGTTAGGGAGGTGTTTTAATGTATCAGACTTCCTGACTGCGACACATCTATATCATATATTGTGTATAGGTTATCATAGAATTACACTGATATCCGTTAGAAGTGTTGAAGGCAATTATGCATCAGAGCCATTTTCACCTGCACGCACAATGAATTACTAATCCAATAAATGATCATCAGTGGGAAAGACTTTCATAGATATGGATAATAGGCACCTTTCTGTATCTAGGCTACAAAGAAAACCTCGTCATATGAATAAATGCAAAAAATTTCCACTCACTTGTTACCTTGGAAAAATCAAGCTTTATATTGATTTTCTCCTCTGTTAAATCAACATTTATGACATTTGAAAGACAGTGGGAAAGGGTGCTTGCTAATTTAACCATAATGTTTTCTTTAACCACATTTAAACCACATTTCATTAACCATGCAGTTCACCGTCTACAATATAGCCCCTGCAATTTGAAGGACTCCTTCCACATACCTTTTCAGTAACATGACGTGATCAGCGTCAATTGAGAAGACTGTTAAGGCCAACTCAGTTTAACAGTGATCTCTATAGAGTGATTATACCTTCTAAAATGCATTTAATGGCATTTTAACAATCAAAAGAAGTGTTTGCATTGGATTGCAAAAGGAAAATGTTACATTCACTGCTTGCAATGCATTTTAAATCTACAATTTTAAAGATTTATTGACATACATGCCAGCTTTTCATGCATTCATTTTGTCAGAGCCAGCGTAGTCCACATATCAAACTTTACCAATAAATGTTCCTATATTTTACTGACATTTCACTTAAATGTAATGAATGTTCTTTTTTTCTCCAAAATGGTCAAACAATATTTTGCTAGAGAGAGCAACATAAAATCACATGAATATGACTAAACAAGGTTTTAGTTTTACAGATTTTTAAAAGGTAAACAAAAGAAGCAATCTTGATTTGAAATGGGTAGGTGTTGATAAAAAGCAAAAAAAAAGAGGGCCCAAACAGAGCTGCTATTTAACTTCTAGTATGAAATATATAAAAGCAAATGAAACTGTACTCCCTACCTAAATGAAATAAACTGTCAGAAACGCCCTTCTCTTTGTAGCTCTGTGGGCTGAACTGTACTTTAACGAGGCACTCTTTGAAATACCTGGGGATTGGGCCAGGATTAGTTAAAGCGAGTGCCTCGTTAAAGTACAGTTCAGCCCAAAGACTTAAAACAACAAAATTATCAAAGTATAAAAACTATGAGAGAACCAATAGAGATTTACTCACATCAATTCGCAGCTGTCCCCAATGACGTATTAAATATAAATGATGTGGCAGCAGCAGTACACATCTGATGATTGTCGAGTGCTTGACCCAGTCCCACTAAGATGTAAACATTAAACCCTGTCACACTTAATTTAGATCCCCGGTGTGGACAGGTGTAATGAGTTGGTGAGTTCATAAGAGCTGATTATGATGTGACAGCATTAAGTGCTTGTTTCAATTTACTGTGGGTTTGTGAACTTTTTTGTCATAAAGTTTTTTTTGTTTGTTTGTTCATGGCTAAGGACCTTGAGGGACTGACATGGTGATCTGAAGCGCTTCCGTGCTTTTAGCTTACAAGGTTTGCTTGCTTTAGCCACACGGCCACACGTTTTTTCCTTTTTTTAGTGCTTTGGGGCTTCCCTTAGTAACCCCATGTTTTATATCTCATGAAGTTTTAAACTGGGGCAAAGTCTTGAGAAATGTGAACTTCAATAAAGTGTGCATGAAGGGCTCAAAAGGAGTGAGAGCCCAAGTGCGCTTATCAGTTGGCCAGTGGGACAAGCCTAAACCCTTGCCGTCTTAGCAGAAACATTCCTCAAAATCTATGAGTCTGTTAGTGTGGACATTGGGATTGAGCCCTGGACTGGGCATCTCTCCAATGAGTGTGCCAGAGTGCAGCTTGGAAACAGATCAGCAGCACTTTGGTCTCAAGGCCAATCACATGCGAGAGATTGCAGTCTAGACTGCAAACTAAAGGGGCAAAGGAGAAAGGTAATCACAGTGGTGGATTGCCTGTGTGAAGCACTGGGACATTTGGCCTAAGGGTGTTTTTGGCACATCATCTATAGACAGCTTAACTTGACACTTGCATGCATATTCTATAGAAATTTGGATTGACTTTTCAAGTTGGCATGACTTAGAAACAGCTCAATTGTATTTTCGTATTCCTGAAACTGATCACATTTTGACACAAAATGTGACCTGTGCCACAGCTTGCTTATTTATCTATTTATTTATTTTTACAAGTACTGAGTTTTGAAAGAAAGTCCAAAATCTTAAAAGCAAATAGGTATCTTCTATGGTTGATTCTGTGTACAGGGTTGGTGGTGGTTCTGAGGACGGGAGGTACTCTCCCTGTACACTTGTGAAAAATCAGCACCTACGTGTACTGTGTAGACAGACACGCTAGAGAAAAAAGATGATAATGTCTTTGCTAGTCAGCCAGTCAACGTGTGAGCCAGCCAGTGAGGAAGTGCTTGAGTCAGTCAGTCAGCCAACCAGCCACACGTTCAGTCTTAACAGCACAGTTTACAACAGGCTGCTATAAAACATGCATATCTGACAGCTACAGTCACTTCTGTCTGACTCACCCAGGAGTTGCAGTGACGTTACTACAGCTGCAGTCGCTATCGCTGCAATGACAAGCTCCTTTATCACCTGTTAACAGGAGGTAGAGTTTGTGCATGTGCATCTTTGAGAAAGCGGTGAAGCAAGTGTAAGTCATATGTATGTGTTGGTTGGTGTGGGTGACTGAGGTTGTACCTATAGGTCATTGTGTATGGGAAAGTGTGTGCAACTGAGACAGGCATGAGTGGGTATGAGAGCTGACAGAGGCGTCCAGGTTGACAGCCTTTGTAATAGAGGAGAAGGTAATTTGTTAGACGGATCCTCCTCTGCGGCTGCCTGCACGTCTTCCTCTGTTCATCCTTCTTTCCTTCGCTCTACCTCCATCGCATCTCCTGTAAATCTTTCTCAGCCACTCGTTCTTTCCCACTTACCCGCCATCTCCCACCATCCTTCTTGTCTAATGTTCCTCCTCCTCCATCCCTTTCTTCCTACTCCTTTTCCCAGCTCAGGCCTTCATCCATCAGGCCTAATGATTAAACTGCTGCCCTGCTCATCTGAGGCCCCGTTTCATATTTCCCAGAGCTGAGAACTGGTTTTCGCAGAGCAGCTGTATAGAATGCTGCAGCATCCAAGCAGTGTATGGCATGTTCTTTAATGCAATTAAATTGTGTGTGCGTGTGTGTGTGTGTGTGTGTGTGTGTTCTAGTGTCAGTATGCTACTTAGTAACTGGTTGGAGGTTCCCTCACATCAATCTTAGGGTAGAGGATCAGTTCCATTTGAGGCCACCAAAAGCAAAAAGAAACCTCAGGTTTATTCCATTATCTCCATCACATCAAGTTGCTACATCACGTCTTGCTTTATAATAAGAAAAAATATTCAGTATTCAGTTTGAGGCCAATGAGTGCAACAAGTTGGTTTTTGAAAGTCTATAAAACTGAAAACTAGCTTGTTTTCATAACCTCATACTATATGACAGTTTGACTTTGTATGCACTTGCAGTACGGCCAGCTGATTTTACCTTGTTTGCCCAGAGAAAAAAGGTGGAGTAGTCTACAGCTTTTGAGCAGTGGACAGTGGGGATATGGACATTATTTTTATTTATATTGTATTCAGTTCAATTTAGTTTTAGTTATGTAGTGCCAAATCACAATAACAGTCACCTGTGCAAAAGGACAAGGGTGTGATAGTCTAATGCCAGCTGCATCCAGGACAGAAGCAACTGTGTTGCTGTTAACCTAACTTCAGCTCTTTACAAGCACAGATAGCATGCTAACCCAAAGCTAGCTAAGAACCTGGAATGATTATGTTTATAGGATTGGGAAACCTGCAGTCAGCTGAGACTGAAGAAGTCACTTGGATATCATGGGTGATCGTGGCTCAAGAGTTGGGAGTTTGCCTTGTAATTGGAAGGTTGCCGGTTCGGTGGGCAAGACACTTCACCCGTTGCCTACTGGTGGTGGTCAGAGGGCCCGGTGGCGCCAGTGTCCGGCAGCCTCGCCTCTGTCAGTGCGCCCCAGGGTGGCTGTGGCTACAATGTAGCTTGCCATCACCTGTGTGTGAATGGGTGGATGACTGGTTGTGTAAAGCCCTTAGGGACTAGTAAAGCGCTATACAAATACAGGCCATTTGGATAAGTGACAAAACATTTTCAAACTTTTTGGGATCTCGGAATGATGCTAAAGCTGATTGTATGCCGACGCCAGCCCAGCAGCTAGACCAGGGGTGGGCAATCTCAGTCCACGAGGGACGGTGTCCCTGCAGGTTTTAGATCTCACCTTGGGTCAACACACCCGAATCACATGAGTAGTTCGTTACCAGGCCTCTGGAGAACTTCAGGACATGTTGAGGAGCTAATTTAGCCATTTAAATCAGCTGTGGACGAGGACACATCTAAAACCTGCAGGGACACCGGCCCTCGTGGACTGAGATTGACCCTGAATTTCAACAAGTAACGAAAGCAGTGATGTAGATGTAGATTTGTAGAATAGAATCACTGTGGCGATTGTTTTGAAGTCTCTTTGGGCTGGTTTTGGTCTTCATTTTGTTTTGCGTTCATACATGAACACTAAAAGTGGACGCCGTCATTAGGATAGAGGTTTGTACTGGTGTGTAATTGTAGCCTTAGGTTCATATTGTTAACTCATAATTTTCTGACAATTTCAGGTCATTTTACAATGTAACACAAAAGTAATGTAATGAGTAGTGTAAAGAATGACCTTCTCTGGCGAGTAAGGTGCTTTTCTGAACTACTTTTAGGAAAAGTATGTGAAATGCAGTACATTACTTTTTTGAGTTACAATCCCAACACTATAGATAATCAAAGTGTATTTATCAAGCTAGATTTTCTATCACATGTTATAGCAGAAAGAGTACAGATACACAGTATATTAATGTTTTTGGGAAGGACCTGCTATTATGCGGATTCATTGTCACAGTTTACTGGGGCTCTTCATGGAACAGTGCCATCTGTCACAGTTCTGGGTCAGTTTGACCCAGTATTTTGAGTTATGTTTTGGCGTGTTTTCGCATTTTGGATTCTTTTCTTATTTTGGTGCTTTTGATGATGATGATGATGGTGGTGGTGATGATGATGATGATGATGATGATTATTATTATTATTATGAATCTATGTTTCAGTTATTCTTGTTCAGGGATTAGTTCTTAGGTTTTGTGTTCTCATGTTTATTGCAGGTTTAGTTCAGTGTCTAGTCTGTCTCTTAGTGTCGTGTCTGCATCTTTGTTTAGTAGTTTCTTGTTTCCTGTTTTATTGTGAAAGTATATGTCTCATGTGAGTGTGTTCAGTTTACCTCCCTTGCCTTGTCTTGTTAATCACTCCCAGCTGTGTACCATAGTCTACCTTCCTTCATGTTCAGGTTCGTGTTCTGGTTCATGTTCAGTAGTTAGTTGTTCCCAGTATGGTTTAGTTCATTCTCCAGTTGCCGTTTGTCTATTTATATTTCGTGTTCAATAAACCACCTTCACACCTTCACTACTGCCTGCAATTGGATCCTCCTTTATTATTTCCACACGGCTCATCTCACTCGCTGTGACAGTACGGACCAGCCACAAATGGATCCAGCGGCATTCACCCCTCCCAAGGAGGTTTTTTCACCTTTGACAAATCCAAATGTGGTTGCTGTGAAAATGTTTGTAAATGCTGCAGAGCAGAATTTGTGAAGAGACTACACAACAATGCAAATATTTCAATTTGTAATTGTTATTTAGTTTAAAATATAAAACTGACCATAATTTGACTTCATTTTCCTAGATTCTCTTCTAGGAGAGAGTACAAGGATGCATTTAGTCCTCTCTCCATTTTGCTTGTGATGTTTTGTTTTGTTTTTTCAGATACATCAACTTGGTAACTTTGATGCCACAAGATGTCTTCTTTTCTCCTGTTTTGCATGAATACTCTAGTGATCCCCGTCTTCTCTTCCTCCCACTCTGCGGTCTTGCTCTCTCTCTATTAGTCACTTCTGCAATCTGCCCTGCAGTAGTGTTTCAAGTCTTACTAAAGCCAATTAAAGGAGCCAGAAACAAATTCATAATTTGACAAGATGGCAGTCAAATTGAAAATCTTAACAGATATGTATGTTTCTAAACTGCACTGATTAGTTCATGCTCATCTTCTACTCCTCATGGTGAAGCAGGAGAGCCAATGCCCATTCAGACCCGAGCGGTCGTGCACTCATATCAGCATGCATTAACACAAAAACACAGCAGTAAATGTACCTCATTTGAGTTTGTAGACCAAAATAACATAAGGCCACATGGTTCATGCTGTAGGCTGAGCTGGCAGGTGTAGCACTCCAATATTTAAACCCCATGCCTGATGAATCATTAAACCAAAAACATAATCCAACTCTGTTCCAATGGCATCGAGAATCACCACTAGATGAACACATAGCAAAACAGCTCAAGGCTCCTTTATTGCAAAAATACTACTGTACTTCTGCTCTTTTGTTATTACCTTCTTGTTTTTCACCTTTTTCTGCTTTCGGTCTTTATGCTGCTCTCTCCTGACTGTTTTCTACTTTTTTTCATGTTATCCTAGTGGCTACTGTATCACTATCTTTTCTAGCATGCTCTCTCTGAGCGGTGCTGAAGATGCAGGAGATAAAAAATTGATCGGCATTACCATTTAATCAATATACGGACATGAAAATGTGATGCGGCCGTTCCCGGGGTGCTGTTGATGGAGGTGAGTTAGATGTTTGAAAAGAAGGGAAATGCCTCAGAGAGCCGAAGATACAGTGATGCCGACCTATCAGCTGTATATGTTAAGTCAGTGTGTGTGTGTGTGTGTCCGTGTGCTGTCATTTAAAATAAAGTATTTCTACTGGGAGTGAAAAAGAGGAGATATCTGGCTTCGATGATTGGCAGGCGGGGGAGAGGTGAGGTTTCATTGTGTTTGCTGGGTATTAAAGATGAATGCGGGAGAGATCTATCTCCCTAGAGACCCGATCTATGTGCATGGATTGTGTGTTTGGGTGGGTAGCTGCTTGTCCGCTTACGGCATCCATAGCTGTCATATCCCATCACAGCCCATCAAATCAACTGAAAGCTGGGCTGACAGAACTGTTTAATATACAAACTCACAAAGGTAGGAAATAGAAGAGACAATAAGACATCAGCACAATACCTTTTCATCAGTTGTACCTATTTCTACTTTGATTAAGCTGTATATACAGTCTCCATGATAAATAAGCACATCAAAAACAAAAAAGATAATATATATGTATAAACATTGAGAAGGAAAACCAGGAGGAGTAAAAAAAAAAAAAGGGGACATATTTCATTATTCATTACAGTGTGATCCACATTTCTTCTTCAGAAAGCAGTTGGTTTTGCAACTCAGTTTCAAGGCAGCACATTAAGTATCCACATATTTTTTTGAAATGTGTGTAGATGGCCTTTGGTTGCATGTGTCAGCTTTTTCATTGGCAGGCAGCTTGCTTTGTTCAGGCTTTTATTTCCATTAAGCAGGGGTCCAATTGCAGACCAAAGACCCCTTAAAGGGGAGAAACCTTTAAAAGGACCTCCTGTTACCCCAAGCACATTAGAAATATAAGAGAACACCTGTTAGAGTACACACTGTGGTTTTTAAAACCACTCTTTCAAAACATTTATGTAAGATTTGTAGTTCACAGTTCTAGTTTTTCCTCTCTGTTTACAATGGAAATAGCTCGCCTGAGATGTGTGCCTGTCACTGCACAGTTATAGCTGACAGGCAGACTCATTTTCCATAGGCAAACATGTCCTGTTATGCATTTGGCTGACACCAGCACATCCAGTGATGTTGACTAATGTGTATTGTCTCCCGAATTTAAAAAAAAAAAAAAAAAAAAAAAAAAAAAAAAAAAGGCTTTCTGTTTCTGCACAATATACAT
The DNA here is from genome assembly GCF_051167445.1 of Perissodus microlepis. Taxonomy (NCBI): domain Eukaryota; kingdom Metazoa; phylum Chordata; class Actinopteri; order Cichliformes; family Cichlidae; genus Perissodus; species Perissodus microlepis. The sequence goes on from NC_140482.1 coordinate 27,662,300, forward strand.
ATATCACATGCTATATATGCTAGCAGGTAGGGCATGAATGGAATTCTATTACCAGGTGGCCAGCATAGTATACAGACACATCTGTGCCAAGTATGGTCTGGAAGTCCCGCAGTGAAAATGGGAGACGCCCCCTAGGGTGGTGGAGAATGACCGAGCTAAGATCCTCTGGGACTTCCAGATACAGATAGACAAAATGGTGATGGCTAACCAACCGGACATAGTAGTGGTGGACAAGCTGAGGAAGATGGCTGTTGTGATAGATGTGTCAAGGTTTGCAAGGGAAGGACATGTGGAGATTAGAGGGGTGGACCCAAGCGCAGAAAAACAGAGAGATAGGCGGAGGTTTAACTGAAGGCCTTTATTTGTAGCTGTACAAAAACACAACAAAACAACTAGCGAAGAAAAACTGAAAAAACATAACCTAAACTGGGAGACGCTAAACATGACCCCTGAAACATTGAACAAGAAAACCTGAAACCGGGAAACGCGGGTAGAGGAACGCAGGGGGTAAACCACAGGGGGTGATACGCAGGCGAACTGACAAAGGGACAAAGAAAAACACACTATATATACAGAGGGCAACGAGGGACAACGTAAGAGGAGGGAGACTCAGCTGAACCTAATCAGATGAGACGAGACGGGAGGAAGCGAAAACAGAATACACTGACACAGGACATGGGACTGTCAAAGTAAAACAGGAAATACACAAACAGAGAAACCAGGACACTAGACATAACGCAAGGAACACAAGGGAGGCACAGTAACAAGACCTAAGGGCTAGAAAAATAACTAAAGTACTAAAGAAATAACAAAGGGAACTAGAAATACACAAGACAAAATCATGAAGAACCACTAAATAACAGAACCTTAAATAATCAAAAACATTAACACGGACTCCGGACCATGACAAGATGTAACGATACAGAATGACAGCAACATCAGGAAGAAGGAACACAAGAAGATGGAGAAATACCAAGGGCTAAGAGAAGAGCTCGAGAAGATGTGGAGTGTGAAGGTAACAGTGGTCCCAGTGGTAATTGGAGCACTCGGTGCAGTGACTCCCAAGCTAGGCGAGTGGCTCCAGCAGATCCCAGGAACAACATCCAAGATCCCTGTCCAGAAGAGCGCAGTCCTAGGAACAGCAAAGATACTGCGCAGGACCCTCAAGCTCCCAGAATTAGAAGAATTATAATTTAAGAAAGAAATAGCGGCTCCACAGTATAGTGGTTTAGTGGTTTATAGTGGTACAGTTCATCTTAAAAGTGAAAGATCCCTGGTTTGGTCCCATTGAAAGATACAAACCATTTGAGGGTTACGTGAGGCAGAGTATCCAATGTAAAGATCTGCGAATGTAAAGATCTGCGAAATCAAAGATGTGGAGCAACCCCTTGTGTATAAGGGAACAGCTAAAAGTAGAACATTGTTTAAGTTAAGACAAACCTTCAGTAAAGTTAACGAAGACTTAGACAGTCTGGCAGAAAGACTGCTAAGACTTTAAATCTGACTATAAACTATAGATAGGATTGAATAATTTTTCCACCAGCATACGAGAAAGAGAAATAGTTTTCAAATAGTTTACTGAGCAGTCAGCATCATGATACTGACCTACTGATAGAGATTTCAGCAACAATGTCTTAATGAGGCAAAGTAATCATTTCTACTGCCTCAAGGCTGCAAATTTTTCATTCTTCACCAACCACTTTGCTTCTTACAACACCTGGCACATTGCAGAGGAAAGGTGTTTGGCCTGCATAGTGTTTTTATGTCGAAAATCATCTAGAAGTCGTTTCTTTGTCTGACTTCCTGCCCTGCTCATCTGTTCTGTCCAGCAGGACACAGCTTCTGTCAAAAGTAGGTGTGAAGTGAACAGAGCCATTTCTGAGATGCCTCTCCTGGCAGAATCACAAGTACCGTCAAGTAAAGCTACACTCAACTCTGGTGGCCGTGTCATTGCCAGAAAATGATGCATCCAGCCATCCACTATGTTTCTCAGAAGTAAAATCTAGTGTAAGGGATTAAGTACCGCAAAGGTGTTTTCAATCCATACTACAGCATTGTGCAGTGTGTATAAAAGCCATCTTTATAAGTCAGTATAGTTAGGGGCATGGAGGATAAAGACTCTAGATGGCAGTTACATATGTAATAAATACAGTAAAGGTGTGATCAGGATGCTGAGATGAATACACAAAGTAAAAGGCACATATTTCCACCAATAGTTCCTTCGTTGTTATTGAATTATTTATTCCCTACAAATGATCAACCAATAAAGATTGCAAAGAGAAAACCATGGGAGGTAGTAAAAGGTTTAAGTTGCTAAATTCTTTCCCAGTGGCCAGTGTTCATGAAGCCACCATCAGCCAAACACTGAACAACGAAGAATTCTGTTCGTTTGTACCTAGCTAAGAGTCATGAGGACATGCCAAAGCCTGTTGGCTGATCACCAAATACTTATGCAAATGCGCCACCAAGACTTCTGCTTAAGTTTCACAGAGTGAAGCATTCTAGCTATACAACCAGATGTACTTGTATGCAGTCCTCCAAAAAACCAACAGCACATACCGTGACAGTGATGACAATGCATAAATCAAATGCAGATTGGTTGAAAAATGTGCTGGAATTGAACGTTAAGACACAGTGGAGTTCATGACAAAGGGAGAAGCAAAAGAATACATAAAAGATCCAAAACACAACCTGAGACACAGACAGTGGCTGCAGTGGGCAGTTTTCATTGCTTTTGTCACTCAGTTTCATTTCATTGCAAAGAAACTCTGCTGGCTGAAAGACCGACAGTAGCACAGAGAAGCCCACGTATTTTTTGCTCTGCCCCCTGGTGACAGTACACAGCTACAACTTGTAGACAACAGTCTACAAAGCTGTGCACATGCTCTGTGTAGGACCAGCGCACAAACATCTTGGTCCTTTTAAACTTAGTTTTCCAAGAAGGGCATGGCACTTAGAACATAAGTGACCAGTACCAGATCTGGTAGGATAAGTGTACCCCACCATGGTGTACCGGTACCGGTCAGTGAGTCATTTGGGCTACGTTCACACTGCAGGTCTTAATGTTCAATTCCGATTTTTTGATCAAAGCCGATTTTTTTGTCTGCTTGTTCACACTACAAATAAAATGTGACAGCAAACGCACTCTAGTGTGAACCCTCAAAGCGGCCCGCATGTGCAAAAGAAGACGTCACACACAACGTGCTCTGTTTAGACCCAGACCAAACAGTATTGTTTGACTGATGGCCCTTAATATAAAGACTTGTTTCGGACTTTACGTTGGCCTAATAATTATCCTTATTGTTGTTTTAGAGAGGAGCGATGCTTCAAAGGATAGTTGCAGATTTCTGTCAGAATCTGCAGATTATACAGTACAAATAAAATGTTCGCGTTTCTCCAACGTTGTCTTCCCAACAGTTTCACTGGATGGCCAGGAAGCGTTCACTATGTCTTTTGGGGCGCTTCTCCGGTGCTGATAATTGGCGTCTGTCTTGTGTCAGTGACGTAAAAGACTGTTTTAATGCGACATGACCATTCAAACAGCAGTCGCTTTCTAAAACATCGGATATGGTGTTGGTGGTGGTCAGAGTGGCCGGTGGCGCCAGTGTCCGGCAGCCTCGCCTCTGTCAGTGCGCCCCAGGGCAGCTGTGGCTACAATGTAGCTTCCCATCACCAGTGTGTGAATATGGGTGAATGACTGAATGTAGTGTAAAGCGCTTTGGGGTCCTTAGGGACTGAGTAAAGCGCTATACAAATGCAGGCCATTTACCTTTTACCATGTATCGGATTCAGTACCACATACGAAAGTGACCCAGGTTGGATTTGAAAATATCGGATTTGTACTGTTCACACTGTCATACCATGATTGGATATGGGTTGCATAGGGTCAAAAAAGTCGGATTTGATGCGCTTTCGCATGCAGTGTGAACGTAGCCTTGAGGCTTGGGTGTGAAATGTATGGTTTTCAGGGTTTTTCTCATTTTTTATCTTTTTTTTTTTTTTTTTTTACGTTTTATCATTAACTCTGTTTCCCTGGGTCTTTTCCCATGTGTTATGAATAAATCTTCTTTTTTTTTGGTACCAGTACTGGTTTTATTTTGTTGTATTTATCCGCGACACCTTAAAGGCCGGTCTGTGAAAATATTGTAAATTTTTTTTTTTTTTTTTTCTGCCCATTCTGTTGGTTTTTGTTTTTTGCCCTTGTCCCTCTTCTCAGCTGTTTCTCTTTCCCTCTTTCTTTCTCCCCTTCTTTCCCCCAGTCAAGTCTGTCCCGTATTCAGCAAGTGAAAATAAAATAAACAATAAAAGGTGAATCAAATGGACCATTACGGCAAGGCTGGGATGGTCAATTTGGTAAAGTAAATCCGTTGGGCATCTTTCTTTGCCTTTAGACAATAATTCTGATGGCAAAAGAGCCAAACGGGACGGGCAGAGGGAAAAAAAAGAAAAGAAGAGGAAAAAAAAAAAAGAAAGGAAAAAGAGGAAAAAAAAAAAGAAAGGAAAAAGAGGAAAAAAAAAAAAAAGAAAAAAAAATATTGTCGGACATAAACCGGTCCGTGGTGCAAAAAAGGTTGGGGACCGCTGGTGTACAGGATTACTAATAAGCTACCATAACTGTACAGTTGCAGTTATTGCTAGACACATGGATCTCACCAGATACTTAATGCAAAGGTTCTTATACTCACAGACGGGGAATGTTGGATCATTTGTCGTTTTAGGCCATAGTGATACAGAATTATACAGAAAATTCTATGGTGTTCACATGAATGGGTGTAAAAGATGAATGAGGCAAGTTGTATAATGCACTTTGAGTGCTGACGTAGAGTAGAAAAGTGTTATATAAGAACTAGTCTATTTATCACATACTTTTCTCTGCAAATGTATTTCTTACGTTTTTTTGGGGGGGCGGGGGGACGCACTTTAATTAAGACCACATAAACTGTAAGTTACCCGTGCTACAATAAGATGGTTGAGGTAGCAGTCATGTGTTAGTGCTGACAAGTGTTAATGCCAAAAATTATGTAGAGCAAATGATCCACCAGGGACACATAGAGGACTTTTGCTGTGTGTGTTCTCATCACTTCAAATCTGGGACAGTCTCCTAAAAACCTGCCACATTCTTCACTTCCTTTTGCAATGCACACTTCAATTGACTCTGCACAGCTCTTTGAGTTAGCAGGAGCACCATATGTTGTCTGAGAGCACAAAGAGCATTTGATTCTTTTAATGGCGCCCCCATCTACTCTCTTCTCTGTTCCTTTCCCTTTTCCTCCAACTCTTCTTTCCTCACATCTTCACATAACCTCATCATTCTTTCCACCCTTCATTCTACTTGTATCATTTCTGTTTCCATCATCAATTCCTGCCCTGTCCTTCTAAACTCTGTTTCTCATGATTCCTGACTTGATTACAGGAAGTCTCCTACCACTGCAGCAGCAGGTGATACAGTATATAGGACACAGAATTATTCTGAGGTCTATGGATTTTATACTCTATAGATTTTCATATTTCCCAGGTATTAGCATACCTTTCATCTGATCCTGTCAGTTTGTGCGATGGCCGTGTGGACAACAGATGCACTTGTCTGAACGGTATAACACGAGGACGTGTAAGGATTCTACCTAGGTTGATGTATTCTGAAAGACCTGGTATTGTTTTGCTGACACTCACATCAAAGCCCCGCTGAGACAAGCTTTTATACAAACACAGCAATATGGAAGCACTTGCCCTGGAAGCTGTGCAGTGAGCTTCAAGGTTGAGTAACTTACTCAAGGGCACTAGATCAGCCAGTTTCAGCATGTACCCACAAAACTGCCGTGTAATCTAATTTGCACATTGCAAATGTCACCCTCTGAACCTCTGTGTGTATGGAATTGTTTGCACATTCTTGTGCAGACATCACGTGTAGATGAGCTCAAAGTTTTTAATTATTCTGATGTTGCTTTATTAAGTTGTGATATTTACATCACTATTCAAACGCCACAACTAGCTGGTGCATATAAAAACACATACCTATAGCAACAGTTTTTTGGTGGTTCTTGCTATTCATCTCATCAACTAACATCTGAGGTGACCAGCCAGTCAATGCCCATGCCTCCAGGAGAGAACAGTCTAAACTCAGCACCCCTCTGACTATGTTACTTCTTGCTCAGTGTCTGTAAAAATCACACCAAACGAACCTAAAATGAATTCAGTTTAGGGAAAAACCAATAAACATGTCTTTGTTATGTCTTATGCTAAAGCATCTATTAGACCTGGTGGTGCTGACAGATAAATCCCAACTTTCCTAGTATTTCCTAGTACTTTACTGCAGCACTAGTCATACACAAAGAATGTACTGATATTGTACGAAGTTGAGGTAAAATTATGCTAAAACACTTGCAATGAAAAAATGCACTTGCTACTGAGCCTGAGCCCCAGAGTCAGTTGCACCTGACCTGCATAAACCATGACAGATGAGGGTGATCCAGGAATTATCTACTGCAGTTGTTCTCACCACTGATGAATGAGCCCCCAGGGCTACGGAGACAGGAGAGGAGCTAATTATCCAATCACTAATGAAATTACTATAAAACATTTAACACCAGCACTTTAAATATGTGAATATGTAAATTGCTCAAATTACAAAATGAATGCAGCTAGAAAATAGAAACATATCTTTATTGGCATGCACATTGTTTTTTCCCCAACTTATTACAGTAAATGGTTTAATATACAGTACTGTGCAAAAGTCTTGAGTCTCCCCTCTTTTCTTTATATTTTTCTTCCAATGAGTCAGATGTTTTTTGTTATTTTTGAAAGTGGTCTTGAACGATAGTTCTCTAATCTTTCTGGAGATTTTTCTTTTGACTTTTTTGACTTCTGCTTTTTGGAAACAGAAAGAAAAGACCAATGTATCCCACATAATAACTGGACTGTGGTATGAGGTCTTATGGATCGATGAATCCCAAAAAGTTTTGGTTCAAATTATCATCAGTTTATACGGAGGTTGTAGGGGAAAAGTTATGACAGTGAGTGTCTACAGCCATCTATAAATCATTGCCATTGTAAAAGCATACATTAATACAAAAACATACAGTGGAATACTATTTGCATGGAATAATCTCACAGAGCCTGGACATCAACATTATTAAGGTAATGTGGGATCATCTTGACAGAGAACGTAACCAGAATCCAAAGAAGAGCGTTGAATGTCCTGAAGACCACTTTTAAAAAATGATTAAAAAAAAAAGCTTGCCTAAGACAGTTTGATAAATAAAGGTGGTCATACTAAATATTGACTGTCAGGCTTGATAATATTGTACAAATTCTATTTTTACCTTATGTACTCTATGTACTGTAAATTGCTTGACTTACAAAAATATAAAGAAATGAAGGGTGACTGCAGTACTGCAGGTTAATTGGCTATTTTAAGTGTCACAGTGCTTACCTAATTTGACAGTCACAGAAGCTCTTGCTCTGTCCATGCTAACAGGATAGTTACTCATGCATCTGAGGCATTGTTGCAGTGGTTATCGCTTCCAACATGGACCCTAGATTTCCTGTGTGAGGTGTCCCATTTTCTGCAAAAGCAGATGGTGAAAAGATCTTTTGATATTTGTATTGACATTAATACAGCAAGATTACATGAGTGGCACGGTTCGCTGAGGTAACAATGTGGTGCAATTTTCATGTCTATGAATGAGACACGGACATGAAAATTGCACATGCTTCTTTTCCTTATTCTGTCTAAATTGTATTTATATTGAAATTAAATCAAACACTCAAATACTAATGTCTGTTATCAACGGCGAACTCAACGTAGAAAGAGCTGGCAGACGCAAAAACAGTATCTTTAACCCACGCGCCATATTTGTCGAATGGCAAGGCGTTTCAGTTTAGAATGACCCTTGTAAAGTGCTTGGTGCTTTGTCAGTCACACTTATGTAGCTTGCTCTGATGTTTACATGATTCCCCTTTAAATCCATATCAACAAATGGGTGATATGCAGTTCACTGCTTGCAGATGAAGTGTTCTTTAGATGACTGGAAAACTGCAGTTTCTGCTTGTTTGATCAATAACACAAATGTAAACACTAAATCTTGCCCTCAGAAAAAAGCTGTCACTAACTGCAGGAACACACCTACTCACAGTGCACGCTCCCGTGCTCTGTAATAAGCACATGCTACACGGCAATCTGTCAGTCTCCGCCTGTCTATATTTGCCTGCGCTGGGTTTTGACCTCTCATGAAGCAAAAACACACACACCTACACGAGCAAACACAGACACACGCGTACAAAGATACAACCATCTGCTTCTGTAATGAGCATGGCTGAGTGCCGTCATTTGCAGTATCAATCTTCCAGGCTACATATGTCATGCAACGCCATACAGAGACAGGAGGCATGGGGGCGAGCTTTTATGATCGCCAAAGTGTGAATTAATTAGCACTATGTCTGGGGTTCTTATTCACTTCTCCCCAATATGTCACGCTCTATGATCTAACAAGGCCTCGAGCAGATAAAAAGCACAAGCTGGAGCAAAGTCGCTCTCTGACACATCCTTAAATTGTCCTCCAGTACATGAGCGGAGCCCGAAAAGGAGGCGCTGTGAAGGAAATGAGTTTCTTCTCTGACTTTTTTCTTTTTCTTTTTTTTTCCTCCATTCAATGACATGGAGATAAAAGCAAACAGAGCCCCGCATCTTTTGTAGTTTCTTGCACTAACAGCTTTGTGTTTGTTTTCCTTTTACCATTATCTAAAGATGATGATGATTATCACATCTAATAGCTCTGACAGGTTAAATGCTTTCAGATCCATCTGTATTTCACCTTCACTGATGTCGCAGTCACTTGTGAGTAATGGGGATTTAACTCTGTGTTTATCCAATAAAGCTTTGCCAATTATGTGTGCTCATAATTGCTTGTCTTTGGGAGAAAGATTTTTTGCTTTGATTTTGTGTGGTGTCAGTAATATGGGCATGCACACGCACACACACACAATGTGTGCAGAAAGAAATACTGCCGATGGGATCATCTGTTATTAAAGCTCAGACTCGTTGAAGCAGGGAAAAGATGTCTTCCAGAAACCAGCTCACTGCATGTTATGTGTCTGTAAATATTAGTCCTGGCACTGGCTATGGGTGCTGACTGTGTATGAGTTCTTGCATGAACAGCACTGTGTGTGACTTTTTTGTATTAATGAGTGTGGAGGCTGAGCAGTCATGTCAGAAATCACCTGGCAACTGTGCCTAGGAACACCATAAATTGCAGCGAAGAATTTTTTGTGCACAAAAAATATTCCAAATGTGCTAAAGGCAAGAATTACCTATGTGTTTGGTCTCATTTAGATAATTAGTAAGTCAAGGAAGGGAAGGCAACTCACATCTATTATTTATATAGTTAAAAGATTTATTTTCCTGAACTGAACAAATCCTAACACTCTGCACATCATCATCATAACACTCGGGTAGGATTAACACATCACAACTTTAAAGAAGAAATAATGCGGGACATTAAATTTATTACAAAGAAGGAGCAGGAATAATTAAAAAAAACATATCACCTGCAAAAGCACCACCCCTGAGAAATCGGACCCACCCTGTCTGAGTACAGACAGGGTTGGTCCAACTTGGGTTGGACTTTAATACATTTGATTTGTGTGATTTCCTTTTTCTCTGACCTTACTTTCTATGTATAAACTTAATCTTTTCAGAACCAAATCTCCCCCAAACATAACATATATCTATCTTATATTTACTCATAGTTATGATAAGGCACCATGTTGACTCTTTCTGGAAAAAAAGGGACTCCATGGTGTAGTCTATGTGCTACTCAGCCCACCCATTCCTTTACTTACCCACAATCAGATCTGTTGTGTGTGGCGTGCTGTCAGCCTTGGACTAGGACTGCAGACGCTTGCAGGCGCGGACTTTGACAGCTGCAGACACCACACACACCCGTGGTATCTGACATACTATTTCCCAGTCTGCTAGAAGGACGCACGAGTAGCTGATTACTACATTTGAATCAGTAGATGCAACAAATTAGGGTCTTTTTGCCTGAAAATACAATCAAAGTAATGTAAAATGGAACTCCCTCATAGTGATAGTTTAAAGAAATACTTAATTATAGCTATTGTTAATACACCAAAGAGCAACAGAAGGTACAGTTTGTTAATTTATTCTGGTATCCATAAGGACAAAAAGTTTCTCTTTCAGGCTTGTTCTTTAGAAAGTAATCGTAATTCAAGCTGAGGGCTTCTACTAGAATTATTTCTTTCCTTGTTACAAGAGTTTTTGTACCCTGCCTACCCTTCTCTGGCAAGTCTAATTACTCATTTTGTTATTTTTCTACAAACACACTTGAACCTTGAACACTGAGAGTTGATGAAAGCTCTCCTCTGGCACATAAGTGCGATTTCCTCTTGGCCTGGAGGCAGCAGACGGCTCATTGTCACAAGAGCAGCATAGCTGCCAGCTGAACCCCAGTTCAACTCGAGTCCACAGCTTGTTTGTTTTTTAATCCCTATGCTGTGTTGCCCTGAGTTGACTTCACCCCGGCTGTGATCACCATCTTACATTTTTTCACAATATCTTACTTTTTTTTTTTGTTTTTCTGAGTGGGAGAAAAAGCAGAGATATCATTACTGACAGAGGAAGGAAGGAGGCTTTCTGGAAGCATAGCAGCTAACCATAAGATTACATACTACACACTTTGAAAAAGACTTGATAAAAAAAAATCTCCATGTTAGCATTGCTCTTTTCCAATAAATGTTTGTTTTTTAAGACAATAAATCATGTCTCCCATTTCAGTCCCGGTTCTGTCAGAAATTATGAGGAAAATTCCTGCAGAATGACAACTAAAAGGATTCAGCGCTATAATTACACCGAGCACTCATTTCTCCCTCTGTGTCATCTTTGTGAAAGCTTGACATATGCCACTTCATCAGATGTACGGCATGCTGGCAAAACAGCTTGAATTTGCTGATGAAGCAAAGCTCTTCTGTCCATCAGTTTGGTTGAGACTGAAATATCTTAACAACTAGTGAATGGAATACCTTCATAGTTTTTGGTAACTAATCGAGATTTTCACCAGAGTTTTATTCATTTATTTAAGGAGCCTAGAAAGAAAGCAACTGGACTTCTTTAAGTTTTGCGAAAAAACCTGCTTTTTTTCCAAGCTATGACCTGGATGACCAACATATTCATTTTAGTGCTGTCAGTGTTAACCTCGTTAAAATGACGTTAATGCCATAACCGCATTAACGCAGCAAATCTCCATTAGCGAGTTGGCGTGGATCGCCCCGTGTGTGGGGCTTTACCGCACTAACGCGTTAACAAGCTAACTGCGCTAATGCGTTGACGCCATGCAGCCCCACATCAAGCCCCAAGTTTTGACCATAAGAGGCTTGTTGTCATCATCACGCTACATGCTCCGCTCCCTGTTGAAATGTTGAAATCACTAAAGTGTAACAAACTGCAGTGATCAAAAGGCCGTATCTTACCTGGCCTGCTTTTGCTATCAATGTTAGAGACAGTTCTGATTCTCCAGTAATTTCAATAACGTTCAATTTGTAATGTTAAACACACATAATGTCAGTGTACAGTGTCACATAAAAGTAGGCTGCCAGTTCCACAGCCAGCCGATGTTATGTAGGATTAAGCCCCATGGCACATTGGTAACTGAGGGTTGGTCACTGGTGGACAGCTAAGGATCTGTTGGCATAGTAATCCCTCTGAAAGTTTGTATTTACCACCTCGTTACATTTCTTTCACACTTTTCTCTCATCTTTATCGGCCTTAAAAGCTTGACTTAGGCTGCTTCACATCTCTAATGGGTGTTTTGCCTGTGGTCTCCAGATACCACACTGCTAGTCTCCTCCTGTTTGGACACCCCTTAAGTCTATCCTAACTGATCTTGTTAAAATTTGAGTCCAACCTTGTTCCTAAGAACATGCTCACATAAGGATTTTTCAGTTTGGAGTTGTGGTGGTTACATGTGCTGAACACATTCTCCCAACCTGGATTATTTTTTTCTTTGTGGCAGAAAATGTCTTCCTAACTAGAGAATAGAATATTATACGTCCTCAGGCGAGCTCAGTGAGTACCAGCAGGAGAGGAGACATTTACCTATGTGGAATTATTTTAGAGTGCCACTTTATCACTTTAGAAGCTACGCATGTATACAATAATGTTTGTTTATCCACTTGAGCACAGTTTGAATAGAGAAACTGAGCATCACTCCTTCTACTGTACTTTAACATGCTGCATGTATTCATGTGCTGCTGTTACATAACTTAACTACATAGTTTATGGTTTATTCATGAGGCCTATTTTAGCCCAGAGAACTGGGCGTCCTGAATCAGAGGAAAATCTCTCCATCTCTCCACATGCCCCGGGGGGAAAACAGGCAGGCAGGCGAGTAAGATTGTAGACTTGGGCAGAATTACCACTTCACTGAATGAGAAAGAGAAAATGATATTTGTCACCTGCTCTGCCTCTTCCCTCCGCCCATCTGACCATCATTGTTTTATTTTCCCACCAGCCTCATCTGTGTATGTGTGCCTGTGGGGACGTGTGCATGTATAACCGCGTCAGAGGCAACGCTGCAACTCTGGATGTCTGCATGCATGTATTTATGTAGCCCGACAAATGATGCTACCAATCTGGACAGGACAGGAGTTGGCTGAGAGGATGTGTCGGCTGTGCATCATTGAGGATTCACCAGCTTCTCCTGTGTATATGTGAGAGAGAGGGGGAAAGAAATGTACGTAGCATGTCACAGCAGAGCCCTCTGCTGTTTGAAGCATCAGTCTCAACTCATCACGTCCTCTGTTCTGGTTTCAAACGTTTGCTGTACAAGAATCTGCATATAAACGTCTCTTTCACTGCAATTTTCAATCTGTCTTATTTTCAAAAACCTATATTACCTGGATCTTTCTGAAGGTTACATTTGTAAATATAGGGTGAAAGTGACAGTGTTTCATGTTGCACTCTTTATCTACAGCAGAATTCTGAAATGTTCTAATGATGTTAATCATGCTTTTCAATGTAGCCTCACAGCAAGGAGGTTGCTAGCTTTGAATCATGCCAGCTGGTGGCCTTCTGTGTGGAGTTTGCATGTTCTTCCCATGCTCGTGTGGGTTCTCTCCACGTGCTTCAGCTTTGCCTCATTCATGGGTTATGTCCACTTTAGAACTGGTTATTCTAAATTGGCCGTAGGTGTGAATGTGAGCTTGGATGATTGTCTGTCTCTCTGTGTTGACTCTGCAGTAGACTGGTGACCTGTACACGTGCCAAATCATAAATGTGGATCCATCCACTGTGGTGACCCTGTAAGAATAAGCAGCTGAAAGATGCTTGGCTGTAGGCACGAATGTGGGCAAACAGCTTGTTCACTGGCTCAAATACCCACTCCTCGTTGCTACTGAATAAAGTAGTATAGACACAGACAGAGACTTGGACTGACCTGGTGCTCATCGGGCTGCACTAGTGTCAGTCCAAAACAGGGAAAAAAATCACCAAAAAAAACACCAGTTTTGTAAAAATTAAGACAGTGATCATACCTGTGGATGAAGAGAATTATAGGCAGCATGCATAGAAAAATGTAAAAAATAATATCTATATCCTAAAATGGAAAAATCAATTAACCAAAAAATACAAACACACTAATATTTAAAAACATGGGATTTGTGTGCATCACTACACAGCTTGTGAATTATTTGTTATTTTGCTGCGTGACGTACACGTGTAATAATTAGTGAGTATCTCCCTTGTTATCCCTTACATAGACTACATGCTTGAATATTTTTTTTTTGTAGCTGTTCATATGAGATCACAACAGAAAAGACAGGAGTCCTTATTCAACAAAAAGATCACGCCGAATTGAGAAGGAAGAGATTCAAGAGAAATATAAAAACACAGTAATTGTGAGTTTATCTAAAAAGAACAGGAAGTTGCACCTGCGGCATGTAATATATTTATACACAGAGATCATTTTGGCAAAGGTCAACTGTGTGGCTGATATTTTTCATAATGTCAGCATATTAAAAATGTATGTAACAACATGTTCCAGCCAAACAAATGTTAAAGTGACATTTCAGATCGGTATCCTGTGTTTATCTGTTTGTTTGTGTAGTATAGCTCATATTGACTCACATGGACGGATCCATAGAAGGGTCAGGATTTCAGATTTATCTCTGGTATTTTATGGATTTATGTTTTATTGCTACATTATCCAAGAAAGCAAAGCTGATATGGTGAAACAAGTAGGTGGTTGTCCCCTGGAATCAAACTAATGCGTGGTGCAAGATGCAGGAAATGTGTTTCAAATGTTTTCTTTTTTTTCCTATTTTCCACCAGACCCCACTGTTAATGAATCTTTTCAAGTTACGCATCCATTATTGAAAATAGCCAGACACATGTGGAACATGTGTACCCCATTAGTGCCCCGCTGAGCTAATAAAGGCCCCAGTTTTTTGTTTTTTTGCTTTTAACTAAAAATCCATTTTTATAATATCTGAAGATATTGTGAAAATGTATCTCACTCCAATTAGTATTCTTGGTCGTCTAACAAATAACTTGTTCTCATCTCAAGATATCAACGTTGCCATTTTGTCAGAAGCTGCAGGCGTCACTGAGATAAACACTTCAAACATGTGATAAACACTGTCCTTTGGTGTGGGTGCTTTTATTCACCAACTAAGGCAATTTTGGACATGAGAAGAGCTGATGTTAGGCTTTAAAAACAACTTTATGAAATGGCTGTGGTTCGGGTTAAAGTATATTTCAGCATTGTCATGACCACTGTTGAGTTAAACACGTTCCAATAAATGACTATATAAATTTTTCTAAATTCAATAATCACATAAAATTACTAATCAAACAGCTATATTGCCAGTTATTGGGAAAAAATGATCAAACGTCCTTTTCCTGCACAGAGTGAGTGGATATAATTACCTGAGGCGCTCTACCCACTGAATTAATTTGATAATTACTGAGAAGTGAGTACCTGCATACACCTGCTTAGAAACCATGCTCTGTCTTGCACGTGTACTACTAATGCTACTTTTTGGTGCTGTTGTACTTGAAAAACCTGAGGTTTACTTGAGGGCTCACTCAGATCTCGAAGGTCACTTTGGGTCATGTGTCCAGTTAACTGTCAGTAAGAACTGGCTTTGGTCAGTTAAAAAGCTTTTCTTTCTTCTATCTTGGGTAAATAGAGATTGTGACGGCAAGCGAGGCGTGTTTCATCCGCCAAACGCTACTTAGGAGGATGCGGTTGATTTCATTAAAATCTCAAAGGTCAGGTCAGGAAAGGAAATGAAGGGAAGATGATAGAAAAAGAGGTGAAAAAAGGGAACGTGAGAAGAGATGCTCAGACTAGTTTGTTCAATCTTCCACTCCAGTCGAGCTGTCAGCTTTCTTTAGCTTGTCTTTTGCTTTCTGTTATGTTACAGCCTCTTTTCTGCCCTTCTTCCTCCATCATTATCTCTTGCCATCTTTCTCTCCCCTTTCCCTTTCTCTCTCTCGCCTTAGAAAGAGACCATCCAGAAATAAGGCCATAAATAAGAAATCAACGGCCTTTTCTGTCCCACCACATTACAGGCTTTTGATGTATGCTTTCTGCAGTAGTATTACTCACCAGCTTCAAATCAATGCTCTAATCTTTCCCTCTGCCAGATTGATTTCAGTGGCAGTGACAACAGCACAGAGAGGTGCAGTACACTGTAAGCCATTTTCAAAATGCTAGCAAATGAGTTAGATGCCAGAGATCACATAGGCAAAAACGCATTATGTAGAGAAGGGAGACAAATAAATGGGAAAGCCCTTAACCACTACAATGAGAATGCCTCTGTTCCTGTTACTTTTACTGGCATGCTTTGGGTCCACTTGTCTTTTTAGAGGAAGGGATCACTATAAAACAACTGAAATTCATTTTGAGTGACCACCTTCTCCTAAGATGAAACATTTTTATCCTTATGATAGTGATCACCTCCAGGATGGCACTGCCCCCATCCATAAGGCAGCGAGGGGTCGTTACTTGTTTGAAGATTATGTAAATCGAATGCAGTGGCTTCTAGATATAAACTAGTCTAAACATGTATGGAAGATTTTGGACCAGCGTTTTAGACTGTTCTCCACCTTCATTGTTGTGATGGCAACTGCGTAATCACTGTTTGTTAATGTGTGGATAATAAATCCACGTCCTTGAAGCTGCTGGGGAAAATCAGCAGACTACTTCAGCAGCGTAATCAGTTGACTTTAAAAGAGGAAATATCTCTAAGAAGAGTTGTTCCATTCCTTCAGTGGAGATCCAGAGACTTACAGAGTCAATGTCAGGGAAGCTTTTCTGGTAATTGCCCAACATCTAATCGAGACACTTAGTGTCGTTTTTTTATTTAATTTGTCGTATTTTCTGTATGTGTATTTCCAGTTTAGTTTATCAGAACCACAGTTTAAAATGGTTTAAATCCGAGTTGTGTAAAAACAAATACAAAGATATTAAGTTATGCATTTTTAGCTGCCTGCTAAGTGTTGAGTGAAGGACGCTTTGCAAGCTTATTTCGTCAGCAGCGTGATGTCGACTTTTGTTGCTCAAAACTAAGTGAAAGTTAATGTGTATTTGTGTGACCTGAGACTGAGAAGCAAGACTCGCAACATTTATTTACTTATTTTAATACATTGATCATGAATAACATGAAGAATTAAGTGTGTTTTTGTCCACGTTACAGGAGAAAAGACTTGCCTCCACTATGTAATCTTTTGTCTGTATTCAATTAAAATCAGTGGTTTTTATTTTTTACAGTGATACCTTTCAGCCATTCATTTTTACAGGAAGACTCAAAAAATAGACTTATCTGAAAATTTGAAATCATCCGTTTTAAATAAAGTGAAAAACATATTAGCTTACATTATAAGCATGAGAGATGCTCATGTGAGCTTGTGGTCCACTATCACCTCTACATGATTTGGGTTTTTCCAACAATTCCATTAAGATGGCAAACATTCAGATGAAAGTCAAATACTGATGTTAACAAGTTACACAAGGGATGTGTGAATGCGAGAGCTGTAGTTTCTGGCAGTCTGCCCTTCCTCCTCAATCCAGTCTTAGCCAAGCTGACCTCCAACACATTCAACCTGTGAGGGCCCGGAGAGGGCGTGTTCACACTTGCATGAGTGATGTGTGCCTCTGAGCGGATGAACCTGGTAGTGAGGTTATCATCCAAGAGTCTGCTCAACTGGAGTCAGACTTGAGGCTCACTGGCCAGAAATGAAACAGGTCAACTGGAACACACAGACACACACACAAACAGGGAGAGAGAGACGTATTGCATACTGACCTTTACTTATCTATTCTTTTTCTACATTTTACAAGCGGCAACTTTATTTTCAAAGCACATTTCAGGCAATAATATATATTTATCACACACACACACACACACACACACACATATATGTATACATATATATGTGTGTGTAAATTTAAGCTGAAATTTCCACTCTCTTGATTCGTGACAATTGATATTGCATAGATAATGTAGCTTTTGCGTGTATTTTCCATTCATGCAAAAGTTGAGAAGCAGTAAGTTTACTCTCGAGCTACTAGAGACTTTCGATTTTCTCTCGTATCATATATAAACGCTACAACCGTGAGGATAAACTGATTTCCTTTGGTTCTATTTGTGGTTGTGCTGTTTTGGACATTACCCAAAGTTCATGACAACAGTACATTGCAGGGTGAAATCAGAAATGTAGCCTCCCTGTCCCCATGCCAGGAGACTATTTTACGATTACTGTGTCTTGATGTCTTTTCCAAAAATATCACAAACAGGAGTGGAGATAAGATGGATGCTTAGCAAAGACTGCCGCCTTTGCGCTGCGAGTTCTTCATACTCCTGAAGCATCTCCGGTCATAAGCTCTCTCTAAGTCAAAAATATACATTTAGACTGGTTTGATAAACTCCCGACACTAAAAGTGTGCATACATTCGTGTTTTGCTGGCATTACTAAGTACCAGCCGCTACCAGTTTGGGCCATCTGTTGATTTCAGAAGGATCTGTCATTGTATTCTGCTCAAAAATTGGAAACAAGAAAACTTTGCAGCTTTTACTCACAAATAACTCTGGGAAAAAAAACAAATGAATCATTTTCAGTTTTTTTCTGTTAAAACTTTTTAGATCTTCACTGGTGCTTAATGCCTCCAAGAATTAGTCATATGCAGTCTTGTGCACACAAATGCTTTTGACTTTTCTGCTCTTACATGACATCAACTAGACTTGCAAAGCAAATATATTTTGTATTGGCAGTGCAGGTGGTTACTGAGTTTTTGCCACTTCAGTTTTTCCCATACTAGAGATGCTCAGCTGGCTTTGCAAGATTACCCACTTGAAGTCTTTGACATGTTTCTGATCATTTCTGAACTTTTTCTTTCTTTCTTTTTTTGCTGTTGTTGCATTATTAACTTGCTAAACGAGGCTTTATTCTGTGAAGTTTTTGAAATGAATGCTAAGTTAGGTGGTGCAGGTCAAAGTTTCACCTACATGAATGCACGCAACACTTCTCCAAGGATCACAGAGCCTTATAAAGGTGCCATTAAAAGATGATAATCAATGATACTGAGTCCATCTGTTTTGGCTGAGAGACATAAAATAATCTACAGTAAGATTCTGGTTCTAATTTGAAATTCTTTAATAATATGGTCATCAAACATCCACGATGTGATTCCACCTGGAAAGGTAGCACTCCATGCCGTCCACTCACTTATTTTTTTTGTTACATCTCTCCAGTAAACACAGAAAAATTAAAGCAGGTTTGAAAAAGGTTGGTGCCTTTTTTAGTTTTCGATCGAAAAGAAAGGTGAAAAAAAGAGGAACAGACCGCGTTCTCTATCTGGCATCTTAATGTGCGAATGAACATGGCTCAGATTAAATCTTTCTTGTGATGTCTTTGGCTGATAAAAGTGATTCTAGTTACAACGTGTCACTGTGAAATACAAAATAGGATGTACTTGGGTTTACTTTCTGTGGGAAGAATATAGTCTAGGTGGAGAGTAAGAGTCGATATATCCATAATCACAGCTGTGATGTTATACCAAGTAATTGGTTAGCTCACTGTGATGTTATACACCCAATAAAAAACAAGTGGAAGCCATGCCAAGTCCTCTACCTGTGAAGAGAGTGGCTGAATCAGTGGCAGTGATCTGTTTGCATCAAGATGACAGACACTTCAGTGTGAGAGCAGAGCCAGACAGACACTCTCTGTAATTTGGATGATGCTTCTCAGTATGGGGTGCCAGAACAAGCGGGAATCTCCATAAATGCTTGCTCACATTGCAGCCAGAGGTGTCCCAATTATTTATTTTCCCTCACAAGACAGCTGTTATCTAATCAGTATGAAAAGCAAAATGTTGCATAGAGTGTCAGATTTTTAATTTACAATCTGGACCACCAAGTTATTGGGTGCAGAATCAGATCTGTGGCTGGCAATAGCTTAAAGGACAAGACATGATCTGACTCATTTAAATTTTACATCCTCCTCAGCACCAATTACATTCTACACACATAACCGAAAGGTGTTAAAAATCTGATGTTAAAATGTTGGTGTGAAAGTGAAGGTGATTCATTTCTTTCATTTAAGCTTCATTGTTTTTGATTTTGTGTTGTTGCTGAATGTGGATTATACTCTTAAAGGCACTGAAAGAGCAAAAACATGTTGCAATTTTCCAGCTGGATAGGACTATGATGTATACCAAATCCTAGAAGAAGAAAGCAACCAACCTGAAAAGAGGTTGCCTTTTTTGAATGTTATCAGTAACATACATTCCACCAGAAGGTGACTTACTGCTAAGTTGCTGTGAACACATTCAGTGGTGGCTGTTGAAAAGTGTTTCTAGGTTTAAGTGCCAACAGAAGCAGACAGTAAGAGTTAGAAGAGATAGTCAACTGGATCAATGGAAGTTAACATTGAACTGTAACAGTTAAAAGTTTGCAATACATGCAATACATTATTTGGGCTCTATTGTATGGAAGCCCATTTCCGCCACTAAAAAAAAAAAAAAAAAAAAGTATCCATAAATTTGAACTTATTAACTCAAAATTTCAAGAAAAGTACCTTGAAATTTTGACTTACTTTTCTCGAAACTTCGAGTTAGCTCTGCCAATCAGTAATCTACATGAATGACGTCATTTCCTTGTTACCCGGAAGCTGAAGCCCTCAGCTACAAATGCTACAGCTAAGCTACCAGTATTACAGCCATGAATGCACAAATTGCACAAATTGCTGAGTATTTTCAGCGTGGCTTCACAAATGATGAAATCTTTGTGTTATTAGCTGAATCACATGGCATTACTATCAGCCAGCGTACTCTCGAAAGCGCCAATTTGTTGTGATCCAGTTTTAAATGCACATTCCTCTGCACCATATCCTTCTGGGTAACAAGAAAATGATATCATTCACGTAGATTACTGACTAGCAGAGCTAACTCGAAATTTCGAGAAAGAGAACTCGAAATTTCGAGTTATGGATACTTTTTTTTTTTTTTTAGTGGCGGAAACGGGCTTCCATACTATTTAGCTGAGTTTGCTAGCTTACAATAACATTTGGAAACCAAATTTTTTACATAGGTTTTCACATAACCATTAGATGGCTACATTATCTGTGCCACTCTGTGTTCATCAGTGATTATAAGTAGATAATAATAGCCCCTTAAGCTGCTCAAACGTAGAGGAGGTGCCTATTAGCAATATGCATGGGACTGATACAAAGTGACAAGTCATTAAGTGAGCTTTTTTTTGGTGATGACAATCACAAGGACTTCAGCCAACCAACCACCCGTTCCAAATCTGTAATCTCTCATTTAAAATTCATTTGACAAGAGAACTTTGACAGGAAAACATGAAGTAAAGAAAAACCCAATCAACTGGCAATCATAATCTGACAGAAGAATTACTAAAGGTGTAAAGGTGTAGCACACATGTAAGCCTTATGACTGGCACAGTAGAAAGCCTAGCTGGCCCACTGCTGTTTTAGTTCTATTTTGGTTTTTTTTGTTTGTTTTGTTTTGGGGTTTTTTTAATTGAGAAAATTATCCACCTATGCTTATTACGGATGCTGGTGTCATGTCTGAATGCGGGAATGGCAGGAAAAAAGAAAGCGGAGCTAACTTACTAAACCATTCGTTTGGCTGTGTTTCCACAGATGACTGCAGAAGCAATTCTCCGTCTGGTCAATGATCCCGTGCTGCCATTTTACCCTCTAGACATCGCCCTGGATGTTCAAAACAAGCTCAAAGGTAACACTGATGATCATACGTTTTCAACTGTGGTGATGATAAAATACAGTCTAGTGGTATGTGCATGGAGAGAATGATGAGGCTAGGTGTACTATATACTGACTGACTTCCACTAAAAAGCACACAAACAAAGGTAGCAAAAAAGTGTGGCACATTGTGAAGATGAAGAGTTTCGTATTTCTTTCAGTTGTTATGGAGAACAAAACAGTCAAAGAAGAAAAGTGGGCATAAGCAAGATAATATCATAATATGACTTTATATTTGTCTGCTAGATGAGTAAAAAGATTTGCTTCTTTATATCCACATATAGTAGTGTGCAAAGTAAAAAGGAAAAATAACAATAAAAAGAGTTGTGGTTTTTATTTTAAAAAGAGACTAATTATTTGGCATAAGATGATCATTCAGGTTGAAAACAAGTAGCAGTTATGTCTGAGTATCTACCGCTTTAGACAGACATAACAATGAGTTAGGAATAATAAGAATCTGAGTTCAATAACTGTATTTCTTTCTTCTGAATCCAAGGTAGCTAATATTTAAGCAAAAGGCTCTGTAGTCTGCTTTTCAGCTCTTTATGTCAAAATTGTGCAGTTGCTGTCTGTGTGTTTAGCTAACAAGCCAAAGACCAGTTCATACAATGTGTTGAGACCCACAGGCCTGCAGCGGTGCAGCTGTAAAAGATAGCCTACTTAAAACATTTTGTTTTATGTATCTGTGGGAGTGTTCATGTTGGTTGTTGGGGAGTGTAAATTAGGAAATGATGCATAAGGTGACTGGCTGGTCTGTGGAAATGAGTTATGCATCTGCACAGAAGTCCATGACAGCAGCTACTACACACACACACACACACACACACACACCGCAGAGCTTTCTGTAGTTCACACAGTGCAGGCTGAAATATCACCATTCAAACTGCAAAAATGCAGAACCCCTTTGTCAGGATGCTCATTGAAACAATGCATTAAGTAACTTTTGCCCAAATGTTGACCAGGACAAGGACAGACTAAGAGTCAGATTCACTAAGTGGCAGATTTACCTGAGACCACAATCTCAAAAATGCACTGATGAGAGTGGTTCTGTGGGTGATCTACTAACAATGCATTAAATTCTAACACAGCCAGCCAGTAAAGAGTAGCAAAAATTCGCTACCAGACCCAAAGAATGAGCGAGTAATGTACCTACCAAAATAATACAGGTTTAGTTATAGGTTTCTCTGGATAAATGTGATAAACCTGAAATAAGTGTGTAACATTTGAGCTGCATGATGTGCAGACAAACTTGAAACATTATTTAGAATGAGATCCTCACCCATGTAAATATGTATGAAGTTACCCTTACTCTGCCATGTATGTAAATCCATGCATTGCTTTTGTTTTCCTCTATGAGGCAGCATGTATTTATGAAAGACAATATTATATATCGATTTAACACATCATGAATTTCTGCAAGTTGACAGACATTTCAGTGTTATATATAAGATATCCAGGGTTAAAAAAAAAAGCTAAAGTCACACTGCATGTGCATTTAAAACATTGGACTCAGTAAAGAGTTACATGACAGATCCAAAGCTTTGGCAACACTCTCAGAGCACCGAGCCATCCACCCACACCAGTTACATGCTTTTCCTGACAACATCCTCCCCTGGCATTTCAAATAAATCCACAGTCCTAGCAGCAACTATCACAGTCACTTCAGGCGCAAAAAAAGACATGCTTTTTACTGCACTGACTTCAGTGCAATTTGCAACAAATTGCCTGCAGCACACCTTAGTAAATCAGATTTGTAGGTTTCATTTAAATATGCTCTTCCCAAAAGTTTTGAGCTATCAGAGGGAAACTCCTAGAAATACACAATAAGGATACGAAAACTCTGTCCACACCTTTCTATAGCTTTTTAAGTACATAATACAAATTTGGCCCCATATTGCAACCATTGAAAAAGATATCAACAGTGATGTGGCTACCAGAGAACATATGTGTTAATATATTTCAGTGACCAATTACTTAATTACTGTTAAAATGACTCTCAAAAAGATTTTCAGATTTTTTAAAAGGAAAAAAAAATCTACAAAGTTAACTTAAACACAATTAGTAAAAAGGATATCATAAGGATGCACAACAATTTCAACATGCAACAAAAGAGTTGCAGAATGTTTCTCCATGCAGGCACATACACATGGACATGCAGAATAAGCACTGTTTCAGCTGATTAAACCAAAGTCTTTCTCTCATGATTACACAACATACTGACTTTGATTATTTTAATTTGTAAATCCAGTAAAGTGTCAAATGTAATCCCTCTCAGACTTTTACATCAGCCCTGAGAAAACTAAGTCTTCTTGAGTTGTCCTCTTGTTGTAACTCCCATCTTTTTCTGCACCCTCTCATTCTTCTGTTCTTACTGTTCTTGGTATATATCCTAGTATCGAAATGGTGGTCTTGAATCTGTGTGTGTGTGTGTGTGTGTGTGTGTGTGTGTGTGTGTGTGTGTGTGTGTGTGTGTGTGTGTGTAGAAACTGAAAAGAAATTGGAAATCTGTAATGGATGTAAACACCAGATTCATAACAGTCCAGTATGGCTGTAATGCCTTGGCTAATGGACTGTAGTAAACCACTGAGGTGTTTCATACAGATTCCACATTCACTTTGAGAGATCATTTGCAGTAAAGCAGGTTTTTTTTTCCTTGAAATCTCTGGTCATTTTTTACTTTAATTTATTAAACTTCATTTCCTGTGGATCGTCAGGTTAATATCTGTTCTGTGCATGCAGCCGATCCTCTGTTATTCCAAAAAAATCAATTTCATTCACTAAGCAATCTAATTATAAGATATAATTAACATTAAGAATGGATATTTTGGATTATACTGAATAAATGTTGTGTGGAATCTGGCTAGAGCGAGCAGGTATCTTGTACTGTAGGTCAAGTTAATAATCTATCAATTCGAAGCTAAATTAATTGACTAAATTAAATGGCCCTGTTGTATGACTTGCATAAACACACTTGCATTTATAAAACCTAAAAAATGTGTGCCGTTAGCTAGAAAACACAGCAGTTTTGTCAAGGGCTGAATTGAAACCCATGAAAATGTACATTGTCAAATACTCAGCGGTTAGCATGCTGCACAGCTCCGGCCTTCTGAGCCAAAATCAGCTTATTCAGTCACAGTCTCCAAACATGCAAAGACTGTCCTTGAATATTAAGATGATCATTCAAAGAGGATGGACAACAAAGGCTTTAATACATTTACCCTGCATGCGGCCTTCACACAGCCTCAAAGTCAAAAATAAAAAAATAAATAAATAAAGCAATGTTAGTTTTGTTATGCATGAGGAAAACAAGCACGCTGTCGAACAGAGTGAGTTCTATGAATACATTTTGATTGGTGCACACTGTACCGAGCTGATTCTTCAGACTCGTGATAAAATAAATCTATAAGTCAAGGTGTATCAATCATTCACACACTATGATCAGAGATTGAAAGAGATGGAGATGGAGAGATGCTCTTCATGACACGTACTGTAGCTCTAACTTCAAGTTTCATTCATTGTACCACTAAGGCAATCGCTCAGTGGCTCGGGTTCAGTGGCTCTGTCTAAGTATGTAAGCATTGTCCCATTAATGCCTAGAGTGAGTGGTTATGCTTCCTCATCTGAGACTAATGGACAGATTATAACCTGAGAGAGAGAGATGACTGATTATTATACCTGCCTGTAGCCCCTATGTCTATTTCTTCATCACCCATATGTCTGTTCCACTGATTCTCCTCTCTGTCAATTCAATTCAAAAGCACTTTATGAGCATGAAAGCTACACCGTCTTGGCAACTTTGCACATAAGTGGTGTGCTGAAGAACCGTACTACAAATGAGTGTCATTTCTTTGTAGCTAAAAGGTGAACCATCCAACAAAGAAACAGCAGGAAATTACACCATCAATTAGTAGCACAGAACAAAAAGAGCTAAAAAAAAATGTGCTGTGGTTTCGCTGGTCCAGACTATTGAGTTTTATATAATTCGTACGTGAAGCTTCCGATATTTAATTAGGCTACTCTCGCTACTTAATTCCTACTTAATCTTATTTTGTCAAAAAAGGTAATATCACCCACTGCAGCCATCCTTCTAAAACCTACTGTAGAACTTTATAAGAGTCTGAGTTCTGTCCAGATTCTAAAAAAACACAAATGTTTGGCATTTTTCCATCATTAGAACAACCTGTTTGGATAATTAGGTCACGATTCTTATTTATTTGCTCTTCAGTCATCAGTCTAATATTTTGTTAATTATGATATGTGTTGTTGGAAAGAGGGAGCAACCGTTACTATGGTTACTAAGGTATATTTAGGAGAAATATTCTGAAAAATTCTGAAGTTGCATCATTATTTAAATGCTTAAGCCACTTAAGTAATAGAGCATGTATTATCCAAATAAGTTAGTATAAAATCAGTCATATACAAGTAAAAAACTGCTTTTTTTTTTTTTTTTTACTTTACCTGCATAATTCACTGTGTATGTTAATATGTTTGTTACGTTTATGACCATTGGGGCTAATTTTTCAAAAAGTTCACTTGTTATATTTTTAGCGGCCTGAGGTCCCATTACAGTGAACTGATTAATGATAATGATTATAATAATTTTATTTTGTTCAAAGGTTAACATTTGAAATAGGATATTAGGCAATTATTTTGGGCAATGATAATATATGTGTTCTTACTTTAGTGTGGATGCTGAACCACAGGTGACACAGTGGTATCAGCACTGTGGAACCTGTTTATTTTTTTATTATTATTTGTTTTTTGCTTGGATGCTATGATAAAGCAAAAGCTTATGATCAACAGAGTGAGAAAGAGGCAAATTAAATAAATCAAGATTAAATAAATCAACTGAATTGTGTACTGTGCTAAGGATGAATGGAAACAGAGTAGTGCTGCTACTCATTTTTGGAACAAGCTTTATTTTATTTTTTATCTCCTTTTTTAATACACAATTGGACACCCTGTTCTTAGACTGTCATCCAGTGTCATATTTCCTTATGCCTACATGTAATTTTACTATTCTCATCAGCTGTGTCTAATCAGAAAGAGACTGGCTGTGACAGATTTGGGCTTTTTATTGTGGTTATTAAATTGATATTAAATTTAATTCCAGGTGGCATTATAAATGTCCTAAAGTTATAAATTTGACTTTGGTGAACGTGCTGATTTTCTCAATGCTTTTTTTTTTTTACAAGCCTCTCCTGCTTAGTCAGAAAACAGGTGGGGGAGGGCTTTTATCTCTGCTGTTTAAAAATACAGAGAAGCACCAGATGGAGAGAAAGAAGAGGAGGGGGAATAGGACAGTGAAATAAATACTTTTTGATGTGTGCGTGTGTTAACAGATAGTGAATGATGATCAATAATTCCGGGTGCGGGGTTGCTGTTGTGTGTGGGTTGGTTAATGGCAGTGGTTGTAGATAAAGCTGGCACGTAAATAGTATAATTTGAACACCTTATAATTTTAACCAAGATAAAAAAAAAAGAGGATTAGGAACAATTCACTTGAGCCCCTGATTCTGATAGTAGCTCATAAAAATAACCATTTTAAAGTTAGTTTTTCTTAATCAATATGCAAAACCAGACACGTTTAAACTCCATTAGATCAGCTCTAAAATTATTGCACAACCTGTTCCTGTAGCAGTCCAGCTCGTGAACTCTGACTCTTTCCTGCCCCAGTATTACAACCCCCCCCCCCCCCCCCCCCCCTTCCTCCCCAGATCGCATTTATTTTGACTTTTTCTTATATTGACTTTTTGTATTTATTTTTATATTTGTTTGATGTTCTATGTCTCATGTGATGCTGTCTGTTCCTTTTTAATCACCCCCTTGGGGATAAATAAATTGTTTTTTGAAGTGAATTTGAATTAATATCTTGTATGTCAGAGGTTGTGCTCATAATGATTCTCATAATCAGAAACGTACACATAATCATAACCCAACTGCGAAGTTCCGCTCCGAAGTCGTTCTGCTGTTTCGTTTGGTTTTGGTTTGTCAAATTCGACGCCTTTCCAAAGATGGCTCATTTGTTACCATATGGCCAACGTATCAATCTTCTGCAAAGCAGCGTTTATAGAGGAGGTGTACTGATCACGTTAATTTGCTGGCAGCAAAGGAAATTTCCAGGAATTGAGAAGAACTGACATGAAACATGATCCAGGAGAGCCTTTCACGTGTCAATAAAAGTGTTTTGAGTTCTAAAAATTCACATGAGCATGTGTGATGGTTTCTTAATTTAACCAACAACAAACTATGATGATTCTTTGCTGCCACCGCTGTTGCTAAACTTGTTTCAACATTTGAAAACTGATTATATTTTAAACAACAAATGTACAGTTAGATGAGGGAAAAGGCCAAACAGAAAACACTAAAATGTGTTTTAGCATTGTGTATGTTAGCTCAAGAAACAGCTAAGTCAGCGTGTGTGTATGTGTTACTGAAATAAAGAAGAGGAGACTGATAGACAAGCAGACTGACGACATGTTACTTGGTTCTGCTTTTTTGTTGCTGTTTCGTGGTTTTGTAGGTTTTCCCTGGTTGTAGCCATTGACTGACAGAAGCGAAGCAAAGTAGAAGCAAACAGACTATTAACAAGACTAAGAGAGCGGGAGCCACAATAAAGTGCTGTTCTGAATTTCACATTCACTGGAAATGGGGGTGACAGAAAAAAGTGCAGTTGCTGAAAGCTTTTGTATATGAAAAGGTTTTTTTTACACGTGTGCGAGAGAGTACAGTTAGTGATTATTATTTTGAGTGTGCTATCAGGACATTTGTTGTGTCTTTCTTTATGTATAGGCTAAATGGTTGGTAACTCGTGCTGTTGGTTGGGTTTTTTTTTTTTGAGTTTTCTAAATGCTTACTGTGAGCACATTTAGGGGATGTGAAACGGCTGTGTGAGTGAGTTTCTGGGTGTTTCAGCAGCCCCCTGCAGCAAAGGACCAGTGATATTTAATGGATTCTTCACAGCCAGCATGGAGCACAGCAGTATTCATGACTGGCAGTTATGGAGGGTACTCAGATCAAACAACCAGAGCTAATTGAACCCCCCACCCAACACCTTTTGTTCAACTTTTTTTTAATCACTATGCTCCTTTTTTCTCCCTTTATACAAAACTGCCTTTGGTCTAGTCTGATCTGACATAAATCTCCATTAATTTACTGTTCAGATAGCGCCCAGTATCAAGGCTTCCTTTGGTCCTCAACAGCAGTGCTCAAAGACAGGTAGATCATTTCTAATTTCAGCACTGAGAATTACTAGTATACACTGAGGAAATCAAACTAAATGTGTGTGTCTGTGAAGGAATTACACCTTAGACCTGACTGACACTTAAAATCCATTGTACATTTTCAGGATTAATTAGGCATATCAGTGGCAAAGCCAAATAGCTTCCTTTCACTGTATAATTACATTTAAGTCTGGAGATAGAGTAAAGAGAGAAGGTAACCACTGTTATGAAGCTCTGACTTCAGTATATATAATGGCACGTGTCCATGTAACCTTTTTTTTTCCACAAAAAGCGTAGAAGATGGTGACCTTGTGTGCTCTCTGCTCTCAGATTTCAAACAAGACCAACATGGGCATCTTACTTATGTTGTGAAAAGATGTCTCTATAGACAGACTTTTCAGATGTATAAGAGGCCTTTGTTCACACAAGGAGACTGTCGATGGATATTCTGTAGGGTACAACACTTTTCTCTGTGAGACCAGGCATTTTTATACTCTTTATGATGGCTCCCTTCTATCCTTGAAAATTCCACTGGTGAGGATATTCCTATCTATCATCTTATCAGTCTACACAGTGCTAACCATCTAGTGTCTCTGGCAAGATAACAATATCCCCACATTCTTGATGACAGTGCAATCATATTTGAAATTAAGCATGTGAAGAATTACGTAAATGAGGCTATATATTTATTCTGCTGCATTTCTCCACTCTGAAACTTCCAACATTTCAACTATGAAGTAAAACCTTAACTATACAGAAGATTTTTAATGTTTTGGGGATATGACAGTCTGTAGTTCAGTTCAAGCCAATGGTGGTCTAAATAAGTGGGGGCTATTTGCTTAGCACACACTGAGTTAGTTACCATGGTAGACTTCCACATCTGCAAGTGCCCAAGAACTTTGCTCAGGTAAGCAATATCACATTTTATCATCAGTAGGGGGACATGAGGCTCAGTGCAAACGTTGCAAATGTGTCATATTTCTAATCAAATATGTAACCAAAGCCATGTAACCAATATTCATGTGTCCAGTCCAAACTCCAGACTTAAAAAAAAAAAAATAATAAAAATCATTCTTCATCTGCGCTGTCCACAATCATCATGGCATATCAAACCATGATGACGGGGTCCTTGAAGGTCCTCTGCAGTATCTTAGCTGTTCCTAGGACTGCGCTCTTCTGGTCAGAGATCTCAGATGTTGTTCCTGGGATCTGCTGGAGTAACTGCACCTAATGCTCCTATTCTTGTAACCCCTTCCACTGGGGTTACTTGCTTAGTAGCATTCCAACAGCCCCCTATTTTCGTCTCTTGCCCACCGATGCCCTCTTCTCATCAGGGTGCCCTGGTTCCTCAACACCTGACGTGGACCTTGTCAATGCGGGCAACACCCAAGCACCCTTACTGCATACAGACACCCCAGGTGGGAATGGAACTTGTGACTCCTGTTCCAAAGGCATGTATGTGTCTTTGACTTTGCTCAGTTATGGAAATTTAGTTATCATTTCCCAGATTCCTCTGCTTTAGAGCAAAAACACAAACTCCAAATGACATTGCCAAACACTTTGTCTTGCAGGTTTGATTGTACAAGGTTTGAGCTGCTAATTAATTCCGATTCGTAGCCAAAAATTAAAAATCCACTTGTAATGGATTCTTTGTTGCACTTGCATTAACAAGAGGTTGATCCACTATATGATTAACAGAGAGGAGGAAAGTTTCTTTCAGAATTTGTTGTGGACTGACCTTGGCATTAATGGACATTAAATTTGAACACATTCTAAAAAAGTACTTTAATGAACATTTAGCTGTGAAAAACTCAGGGCTCTGCTTGTAATCAGTGAAAGAATGTTAAATGGACAGAGAGTTACATTCTGACTGTCCAATCAGTGATCACCAAGGACACCACAGCCACTAATATTAACAAAAGATCAAAGTTTTCTTTCACTAAAAAAATTTCTATTCTTAAGCCAGTTACAGAAAATTACAGAACATATTTACTGCTCTGTGTGCTTTCAGTTCCACGCACTTGCCCGTCACCATAAGGACACTCTTATTCTCCACTTTATCATGATGGCTTCACAGTCAGAAGGCCTTGAGAAGAATAATGTCTGTTCAGCCTTGCATAAATGAATTCGGCCAACATTTTTCTGCAAAGACAAAAATGGTTTATAAAACTATGTTGATGCCTCAAGTCTTCAATTTTTTAACCTCATTTTCTGACCACTATCCGGTCGTTAAGTCTGACGTCACTAGCCGTGTCTGGGCCTAAACTCCGCTGCAGGTCCATATATCAAACGATCACTATGGCATTACTGAGAGTTGAAAAACTGTCTAAAGTCTTTCATCTTTAATAAAATGATCAGCGTTCTGCTCTACCAGGTGTAACAATTGAGTTTAACATCCAGGCATCCATGAAAACGGAAGTTATGACATTTAACGGAGTTAGAAGTTAGCAGGAAGTTAGCTCGCTAGCTTCTATCTAAATACAATATAGCATGTCCTGACTGCAGGGTTTTGGAAACAAATTAAAACGTACAGCTCTGTTATGACTTCCAACATAAATGAAGACAGAAAACTAAACAGCAGTGACGTTTGTAGGGTTACTGAAGTTTGGCTAGCTGGTATATAATGATGTGCTACGTGACCGCTAGCGACACAGCTATGTTAGCATAATATAAACAAGCTAACTTTTTTTCCACTCAATAAAAGTTAACGTGAGTGTTCTCGGTGGTCAGGAACAAATGTAATCGCATGGCAGGATGCTGTAAAAGGACCAAACTTCAGCCAGGAGAACAACTGAGATAATCCATCCACAATACGAGGTTAGTCATTCATATACTGCTGCATGGGCTGGGCTGTAGTTACATCCTAAGGTTGTAAAAACTGAGCTTAAATAAATGATTAGCGGTAATAAAAGCCGAGGGAGGTCAACAGTGATCACTGACTGTTTTAGGAGCTTTTTGAGATTAAATAGAATAAAATACAAAACATTAAACATGTTAACAACACAAAAGCCATATTAAACGCAGACTACTTTAGGCCCGGAAGTAGGATTTGTCACGTCATCACTTAACGACCGGATTAGGAGTATGTGTTGTTCATGTAGGAAATAGCAGGCATGAGGTAGGCTTTGCTGGATGCTGTCATAATGTCCTCTGGTGAAATCAGGTGGACACTAACCACTTTCATCTGCACAGCATGTTATTTAGACACATACAGAGCTAATAAAATCATATATTCAGTATCTAAATTCTAATAATAACCAAAAGAGGCACATTTTCTCATTGTCACAGTCGGTGTTAAGTGCAGGTGGTAGAGAGGCGTAGGGTGAGTTGGAGAAGGTAGCGAATGTGTTGGTGGTGACTCAGTTTGTGTGCCTGGTGGCACTGGCAACACAGTCATAGCCACATGATTTTGAATGGAAAAAAAAGAAAAGAAATTTTAAAAGATTAAGCTGAAGTACTCAAAGAGTTGGGGGATTTAGTTAAAAGGAAGAAATGATTCTTCAATTCTGTGCAGAATTTGATTGCAGCATTTGATGCAATCTGATAGTTATTTTATGACTTATCGGGCTTATGATGAAAACAAATCAGATTTCTTTTAGTTTTATTTCCTGGAAAAGTGAAACAGACGTCAAATCTGTTGCAACCTGACACGACCCTCTGAGTTTTAGGTGTCCTGTAGTCCTCCACAGTCATGTGACATGAACATCACCTATGTGCTCTGAGGCTTTGTGAATACAACGATGAGCTATCTTTGTGTGCTCAGTAGTTAGTTATTAATTGAATAATGAGTGAAAGTCTGAAAAGAAGAGTTTGAAAATGTTTGAGATTTAACATGTCATTTATTGGTAAAAAGAGAACTGCTTATGGATTTATTGCAGTTCATGTTCTCAATATACCAGAGCCGAACTGAATGCTTATGACATGGTAGATATATATTCTAAATCATTATTTGAAACCACACAGCCTTTCTTTCCAAATTGTGTGAACTATTGGAAGACACAAATGCCACAGCAACAAGACTGTGTGCACAGCTAAATGGTTTTTATTTACAATGTATTTATTTGAGTTGCTTTACACTTTTTTCACCCTTCCAATGAACAAAGTGGTGTTTTTTTTCCACACACACAAAAAGAAATTAAATGCAAAGAGATTAATATGGAAAATTATATTATAAAAGGTTCCACAATATACAATATATAAGTAATGTCTTTATATATACACAGCACAGAGTTATTAGTGTTGTTTTTGTGTATGTATGTGTGGATTTCATGAACATAAGGTGGAGCATCTTGGTGCAGATTTGGATGACTTGCTGTAAGATTGTGAAATATGGCATAAACCTTGGTGGGCTTAGGGGTTTAAAAATGACCTTGTAGCTGTCATTTATTTTATTTTTTGTGTAGTTTCTCTTTGTCATCATTTCCACGTGTCATTACATGTGCTCCTTTACTGTTTCCTTTCAGAGGTTTCAGTCTATTGGTGACATTTGGTGACGATGACTGAGATAAGACACCAGTGATTCCTTACAGATACACCCCATGATGAATATTTTATTGACGCTATAAGAGCTATAAATAAAATGACAGCTCTGGTACAACTGAAAATCTTTACAGCGCTGATAGGTAGATTACACTACCTTTTAAAACACGTAGCTAGTTAAGTTTTAGTCACAAAGCTGCAGTTTGATGCTTGGTATCTTTGACAGAACAGGTAATGTAGGTTTGGTTATATTTTCTACTTGGTCCTAATGCAAGTGTCATTTCAAAAAACAGCAACAGACAAAAAAACACTCTAATTAAAAACTAAATAAAGACAAACGCAAAATCGGAAAGTCAGGATTCTTGAAGAATACGTGAAAATGAGAATAATTTCCTCGAATATTTGTAGATTCTGATATAAATGAATGTTGAAAAAAAACATCACTTTAAAGCTCTTTCCTTTACTTCTTCTCTCTGCCTCTGTCATCGCATGAGGCCATGTCCCAACTGTATACACAAACACAAACACACTCACACACGTCCCTGTGTGTCAAAAGATGTGATGGATTACAACAATCAAACAATATTTCATGAGTCCCAGCTGGCTGCGAGAAGCCAGAGCCATTTAAATTTGTAGGAGAGAACTGCGCTCGTTGTCTATTTTTGTCCCCTCTGTCTTCCACTCTCCTCTGCAATGAGTCACGCTCTGTTCTCAAACCTACTGTGACACACTCTTATCTGAAGGAGCACAAACACGCGGGAAGGTCTGTCGATTAATATCTTGGAAGGCATTAGTTTATGCTGTTCTTTAGAATAATAACACATAATCCTCAAGAAGTCTGCCCTTCTCTCTTCTGTCATCCCAGGCAGACAGCTCTTCACATTCTCCAAATCCAGGAACAACTTTCATACAGCTGAACCTTGCACGATGTCTGTATCTTTCATCTCCTTTTATGGGTTCAGTGAAGTCCGCAATCGCCAGATAGATCCCCTTTAGATTAATGGTAAATTAGGGTAATTCTAGCTTAAGCTCACCCCTGCCCAGTTGTTTTCTTTTTTCGTTTTTCTTTTTTGGATGTCTGTCATAGCAGGTCTGGAGCAAAACAGCATAATACCAATAGTAATAGTAACCATATGAGAATACTTATGTATAAGTATCAAAAATCCTGCAGTGATTTATTTCATTGTTATTCTTTAATGGAAATGTTAACAATGAAGTTTTGTGTTTCCTCTGGAATGCATGGGTCATCATTGTTTTTCTACATATGCAAACATGGAAAGCATAAAGGACATAATCAGCTCGTATATTAGAATAAATTAAAAATGACCTCTGTACATTATTTTCCTCAGTTTGGCAACAGTGTTACTTCTGTGCTTACTGCTGTGTACTGCTTATTGCTAACTGACAGTTGACCATTAAGAGCCGAACACCTGAACAAGAACCTTTGTCCTCATGCAAACAGTTGCATGGCAGATTTCAGCCTTTCCAAAACAGGCCCATTGAATCCAGCCAGATATCATTTAATAGAGCCAAGAATACAAGGCAATTAACTGTAAATGAAAGGTAATTGATTTGCGGTGCCAAATGTACTGTAAAACAAGCCTGTTTTGTGTTGACAGCCTAATGAGGACAACATTGCATCGTTACTGGATATGTATGCGCGTTAGCTCGATAGGGGAATCTGTTTAATTTAGTGTGTTTAGTGCCCAGTTGGTGGAAGGTTTAAAAGAGAGACTACTCAGGTCACAAACTAATTTTGAAGCCAGATAGGGAACAGATGTATGGTGTAAACTTTTTGCTATGCTATGAGAAGAAGAAGTAAAATAAGAAAATAACTGATTTCTGATTTTTCTAATACCCGCAGCTGATATCCACAATGCATAAATGTGACCAGCAGCATCTGAGCATGTGACGCAGCTCATTCCTGATCTTTAAACTTGTGAAAAAAGCATGCAAAGGCTAGCAGCTTTAACTATTTAGAGAAGTATTTCATGACTCTTCTTTCATCCGTCCATGAGCTGTATCAGTTTAATATGTGGTTTAAGTTCGTCCCTAAATGACTTCTATTATTGTGGTATATGCTGAAGAAGGCACCGGTTATAACAGGGCAATTTCCCATCTGATTCTGGCTATAAGGTGCAATCAGACAAACCTCTGACTCTGCTCATTAAAATCAAAAACCTTGCCTTATTTTGACTTTCAAGGTCTTTGTGAATTTCTGATTTCCAGTGCTGCTGTTATTTTTAGATTGCTCCATGGAAGCCCTGTTCTGACCACTCACACGTGCAGTTTTATGAAAATCTATGATTGCACCACTTATTTTGCTCCAGCTAATAATGCAAAGGCTGCTGTTCCCAGCAAGGGCATCTGACATGCACGAGACTCCAGACAATGCACCGCAGTGTTTTATTGTGTTATATTTGATACTGTGTCGATCCTGACAGCTGACCCATGGGGTTTATGCTTTGACATGTGATGTAAACTTGTGTTGCCATGCATTCATTTTGTCTGTATTTTATACATAAGATCACCTTCAAATGTGATGTGGCTTATAAGAATGTGATTTGGTCCTTGTTACTGGCAGTCCAGTCCTGAAACGGCCCTTAAGGTGTAAATTGTTCATTTCACAGGTGTTGTTGAGACATTTACTCCGAGATTTTGGTTCTCAAACGTTCAAACCACAACCTAGTGACTCCATATCGTCTCTCTTTTTAGGCTAATATTTTTTTGTGGACATAGCTTAAACGTGCTATTCTTTTTCATCCATTGTTCCTGTTGTTTTTCTTTCTTTCTTTTTGTACATATCCGTCTAGACAAGAGTGCACTATCGCTGCCCTTGCTTTCCTCAGCCTCCGCTCTCAGAGACCATGCAGCTTTCTTCCAGTCAGAAACTATGCGGCCGGCAAATGACCCAAAAGAGCGTGACCCCTCCCACGTGCGGATGCTGAATGATGTACTCCGTGACCTGGAGAAGAGCTTCATCATCCCACAGACACCGCCTGGAGTGTACAGGTAGGAGAAGAGTTATTGCTTCAGAGTTGCAACATTGGTGTAAGGAGGTATAAGCATTCCATTTACCGTTAGCCAATGCACCCCCAGGATACCGATGCTTTCAGTTTCAAGACCTGCAAGATTATGTTACATAATAAAATCTCCACAATCTTGAATATATTTTAATTAATTGTTTGACATTAGAAGTTTCATCCTATATCAATGTGGCTGTTTTCTCTGTGTTTTTATGGGTTACCAGTTCATTTCTTTGCCTTTTTACATTGTTAAAGTTTATTATTTATTCCACATGGCATTAAAAGGTCTTAAATCTAAGCTAAGCAAACTTGGAGATGACTGGAACAACATTCTTCTCAGAAACCTTTTCCACCTTTGGCTCACTCACAGTTGCCTCCTCCACATCACCGATGGCACAGTTGGTCCTCCTACCTCCTTGTTAGCGTGGTTCAGTTTGCATGTTCTCACATACCTACTCAGCTCCCCAGATACAGCCAAGCCATTGCATTTGCTGTGCGCTCCAGCATCACATACCATTTATCAATGATACTAGATGGCATTTTCTCATTAAAAAAGAAAGTTGTGTGTGATAAAGTTTCCCTATTGATGAAGTCTTTGCAAACTGGAATTTTTGAATAGTTAGAAATATGCGTATTTGTTGACCGGCAGTGTTCTTTCCTGCCTTTGTTCACAAAAAATGCCCTTGAGGTCTTTGCGTAGCATTTTTGCCAGCTGTTGTCAGTCGACTCCACTAGTAGGAATATGTGGTTTTCACATTTGTTGGTTTACAAGATGATAAAAAAAACTGGTTAAACACTGCTGTAAGGCATTATTAGTGGTCAAAAATTCCACAGGGATGAAAATGAAGGAAACTACTTGAGCAAAGCTCATGTGAACAATACTCGAAACAAGTTTATTGTGTTCTATCCTGAAATGAAAGTGTGTTTCTTTTACACATCCTTTTCCAAAATGTGCCTCCTTGTTTGTCTGCATGTGCCTTCTGTCGCCCTCTTTTAGTTGTTGGAAGTTGGGTTTCTGCTGGATCGCCTGCATTTTTGATTTTTCCTTTGTTTTTTGTGAAAACTTTATGGCGTGAGCAGAAATGTTGATTCTGTATTAACAAGTTAACTTTTTTATTAAAGATGATCAAGTGAGCAATCAAATGCTCTGCCCTCCATCACTGGTAGGTGCAGCCAAATTGTGAACTCAACTAAACATAAGTGGT
Source organism: Perissodus microlepis (assembly GCF_051167445.1). Taxonomy (NCBI): domain Eukaryota; kingdom Metazoa; phylum Chordata; class Actinopteri; order Cichliformes; family Cichlidae; genus Perissodus; species Perissodus microlepis. The sequence goes on from NC_140482.1 coordinate 27,699,531, forward strand.
CACTAAAACCATAAAGTCCATATGACAGAGTGCATAAAATTCACACGCAGAACAAAAAAATACAGTGTACAAATATTGTATTTTGGTACATCCAACCAAGGATGTCTAATTAAATTCCTGCCATTTTGACTCCTCTCATTGTGTCTCTTTTTTCTGTCTGGACCTTTAAGTTTCGTCACTCCATTAGTTTATTTGTTTAAAAGTTTTTTTCCTCGACCACTAGCTAGCAACCACTATCATCACAGCACAAGGCCTAATGAACACAGAAGTATGTTCACTACTAAGAGGCGGCGTTAAATCTAATCCACTCCAGTCCAATCTTTCGTTGCCATATCAACTCCTTCTTACATAACGCATTTTGATGTCCCTATATAACAAAGAGGAAGGTAAACGAGCATTGTGAATGTGTTCTGTATTTACCTTGTTTAGGAATCCCTCAGCGGATCTTATTTGTTCTCGTTCGATCGGTCTTGAATGATCTGAACTGGAATTCATATGTTTAATAACATACAGAGAATGAGGCAGTCACATTGCTTGGTATATATACCCTGGAGTTATTTAAATTCATGACCTTATTTGAAAAGGTCTTCTGGTGAGCTGTCATTAAACAGATAATTAGAGAGGCCTTTATTAAATGTCACCTGTTTAGGGTGCAGAACTCTTCATTGTGCGAGTGTGATCATGAGAAATATCCCAAAACTGTACACATTGATTGTAGTGGTGGCCCAGTGCAGCTGAATGAAAGTGGTTCAATCACTAGCTTATTCAGAAAATCCTGGCAGGCAAAGAACAAGCTTGTAGGTTACACCTGTTTGAACACAATGGCCTGTAGCCTGCATAGCAATGACTCATCTAAACAGTTCCCACTATGCCTGGGAAACATTTGGAACACGTGGCAACTCCGGAGGCCAAATCCAGGAATTCAAATTTGCTGATGAATAGAGCAGCGACAGTAAGGGATTACAGGAAAGATACTTTATCACGGATAGTCTAATCTCATTTCATTTTGGATAAGAGAGACCCTGTCAGCATTTGTAATACTGTAACACACACAGGTTCTTCAAATTAGCATCCTTTTCTATGATACCTTTGTAAGTAGGTAAGTCAGCTGTGCACTATGTTTATTCTCTGAACAGCTTCATGTTTCAGCTCCTGAAGCTTTTTACACAATCTTGTATTAACTACTTATTGACAGATTTTCAGTATTGGATTGTTTTTCAGCATTTTGGTCATAAAGTTTTGATTTCTGTCTCTCCCAACATTTGATGTTATTGTTGCTGCTTCTGTAACTCTGGTAAGCATTAAATGTGGTTCTTGTTCTGAAGCTGGTAAGACTAACTTGTCCTCTGCAGCAGAAAACCTCTTATAGGAGCTGGTGCAGTTATACAAACCACCAAATTACTTTTGGATTGGCTAACCTTAATGTCTTTTCCGTCTTAACGTACATTATTCTTTTGTTTTTTGTGTTTTGTATTTTAAATAGCAGACAAAATGTTATTACATTAAAGAACTTTATATACTAACAAATCCTAACATAAGTAGTGTCAGCAGAGCTTCACAATATTACAGAGGCAACCCAACAAACACCTTTGAGGAAGAACTTTGCAAAAGTGGGGAAAGAATTTCAACAGGACGAAAAAAAAGTAAAAGAATAGAAAAAGAAATGAAGTGAGGCCATGTACTTGAAATGTTAGGGTGAGAGAGGAGCCAGGAGACAACAGACAATAAAAAGTGAGCAGGTTGGTGGGGTCAGTAACTACAGGTCAGAAAACGTCAGCCCACAGAGCCAAAGGTGCATGCAGAAATGTGCAGGGAGAGGGCAAAGTAGAACAAGTACAGTCTAGTGGAGAGAAAACAAGTTCTCACTGATAGTCACATACAAAATATAAATATAAAGTAAAGAAGAGGATGTCAGTTTGCTGGATAACAGCACCACCTCTGCAAAGCAAAATTAGTCTTAAACATTTTTACTAGGCAAGAAATTCAATGAATTAACTTTTGACCACTCTCACGTTTTAACTAAAAACGATTCCCTGTGACTCCTGGGAGCCATTTAAGGTGCTGTTTTTGTGTGAAAACGTTACTTACTATCCCATATGTGTTACTTCAGTGTTTGGATTCCTTTTTCTTCTAAACTATAGAAAACTGTAGTAATGTATTTTTTTCCATCCCTCTCAATCCAACCAGTTGGCTGAACTCAAACTTTTGTCCTCTTGAAGTCGTACCTCAGTCCAAAATTAGAAGACACAAGGAGCACATAGGTGCAGGTACACTCGTTAACACCCTTCTACTGGTGGTGGGATTTCCAATGCTCATCAAGGATAACTACTCCGTAAACCGGGGGGGTTTTGGTTTGTTTTTAGCACTTTAAGTCCAGTGTCTCTTTTTACATCGGCTTCACAAGTAGCTTCTGTATGAGTTGTAGGTTTTATTTTGCAGTTTTAGGTATAATAATTCTAACATTCAGAAAAGTTTATCCTCACTAACTTTTCGTCAATCCTCACGAGATTGGTTTGCAGTGCAGGATAAAAATTGACTCATGTAACCTATGCTATTTGTTTATTTATTCATCATGATTCAATACTGCAGTAGAAGCTGAGGAGCTGAAGCTAGCTACGGATTCAAAAGTCCATTCAAATGGCCAAGAGACCTCTTTTAACTTCAAACAAAGCTCATTTTCATTTAGACCTCCTCTGATTATATGAAAGGAAACTATAATGTTGTATTAGAAACACACAAATGCATCATATAAACTGGACCACACATTTAAACAACTTCTTAATAAGGCACATACCTTCTCCTGGAAAAGTTTGAATATAATAAATCGAAAAAGTATGTGAAGTCAACAAGTTCTTATAACTTCGCCAGTAGTGTTGGCACAAACCTGAATTTGAACTGCACAAGCCTCTTCATGCACAAGATAACGTTACGGATAAATCATTCACAGATGGATACAAATACCTAACTTGGTACATACACTTTTTATAAAATTGAAAATCAAAACGATTATCCTTTCCATGATTTATGTCAACAAAGCCAAGAAAATAATTTTTCCCCAGATAAATAAATTAGACTTGTCTCCTTTAATGATCTTAGTATCAAATCATACATGTTAAACCATGGAGAAGTTGACTTTTGTTGGCTTGTTTCTTTGTTCGATTTATTTGAAAGCATGGGAGTAGCGTGTTTTGGTTCCATCAGGGTGCTGGGTCTTTTCACTCAGCATCCTGAGCTAATTGTGTATTTTGTTGGTATCATGATGATTTAGATCCTGTTTAAACACAGTTTAGTTGTGTATTATATTCTGATATATTTGAGTTTTGTGGTTTGCCTTCATTATGATTTATTCCCCGAGGTTGTGTGTTTGTCTCACTCCCGTGTCGCCCATGTGAGTCTGTCATGTCTTCAGTGTTAAGTTCACCTCCCCGTGTTTATGTGTATCTCTCTCGCCTCTCTGTGTGTCTTAGGTCTGCATCTTTATGTTTCCTGTTTTATTGTGACAGTCTCGTGTTCCGTGTTCAATGTGTTTAATTTTGCTTCCCCTCTGGCGTCATCTTCATTTGTATCAGCTATGTTCCCCGTGTGTTTCCACTCCCCTCATCTCCTCTCTGTGTATTTAGCGTGTCAGTTTTCTGTTATTCGTTGTCAGGTTGTCTGTTATGCTCACGCCACGTCTCCGGGTTTCCTCGTATCCACCCCAGGTTTTCATGTTTAAAGTTGTCACATATATTTTCTAGTTTTCCCAGTTTGGGTTTAGTTTAGTGTCGAATTGTTTTGCCTCGGCCTTTGTTTTGTAGTCTTTATTAGCCACAATAAACGGCTCGCCCTTCGTTAAGATTCCTGTTTTGTCCACGTTTCGTTTGTCTGGATTTGGGTCCACTACTCTCCACTTCAAGTTCAATTCAATTCAATGTTATTTATACAGCACCAAATCACAACAACGGGCACTTTATATTGTAAGGTAGACCCTACAATACTACATCCAAATATATTCAAGTAATACTAGGAGTCCTGGATGGGCCCCTTACACCTCTCACTGGAGATGAGGAGAAGGTGGTTTGCACGAAAGAGTCCGAAAGGGAGAGTGATGGAGAGCATAGATTTAAACCATGTGAAGCGGAGGCTGATTGGCTCACAGGTGGACGAGAAGATCATTGGACTAGGGTAACGATGTCAGTATTGAGATTGACAGTGTGGGAAACCAGTAGTCATGTAAAGAACAGAAAAGCAGCATAACAACCAAGAAAGCAGGAAGACCAGTGATTACAGATGTTCCTTATTGAAATTAGGCTAAGCTTCATTTAATAGTGATTAGACTAATGTTAGTTAAGAAGAGAAGTTAGTGAGGCAGGTTTGGTGTGTTGGCAAACTAGGATCCAGTATGGCGGTTTAAACTGATTCATGAACAAATTCATTTGTGACTTGTAGTATGTTCTGCACTGGAGCTATCCTGTGCTGCTCTTTCTAGATTAAACCAGCTGAGTTCACTAATATATAACCTTCATGAGTGACATAAAATCAATGTCATTTAATCTGTTTTCAAAAATATTTCAAAATATCAAAAAACTAATTAACATATCATGTACAGATCAAATCAATTTTTTTTTTTTTAAAAAACCCAGAACATTGCATTTATAATATTACATCTATGTCTTAAATTTTAACTTGATCAAATTTCACTTGCTAAGCAGGCCTTACCTTTGAAAAGAATCTGTTTTCTTCAACTTTCATGGGGAAAAAAAAACAGTTCCAGAGTTAGTTTGTGTGCAATTTGGCAAATAATCAGCTTATGTTTCTAATATTTCTTGAGCTGTTTGAAGTGTTGAAATTTGCACATTTGACATTTTAAATTAATCTACACTTCTCAAAAAAATAAAAAGTAACTCAGTTCTCTGTTATGCAGTTAAATGAAAAAGAAAGTTTTCACGAGTCTATGCAGTCCACTAGTACACCCGTACTGCTGCCTTAGGATTTAAGAAGGTAAGTACCAGCTATGTGCTTCTGATCAAATACATCAGCAAATGTGACCACCTCTATAAAAGTAGAAGTTTTGACAGTTTGTTGGTCTAGCCTGCTCAGGTGTTAGCACAATGCCACAAACCTCCCATGAGTGGACCTCCCAGAAAATTCACCCCAAGGTCAGACCGTGCTCTGAGAAATTGCACAAACCAACAAGCTAAATCTCAAATACTACTCAGCTCAACTGTCAGGAGGCGATGATGTGGGCTTGTTTTGTGGCCACAGGCAACTTGCAGTCACTGTGTGCACCATGAACTCCGAAAGTATCTGTTCAACAACTAAAGCTTAGCTGAAAATGAGTGACACAAAAGAACAAAGAAGTCAAGCACACCAGCAGTATGTTTAAAAAGAAAAGAATCAACGTGTAGCAATGGGACAGATTAGATAAGTCCAGACCTTAAACCCAAAATGCTGTGGCAGGAACTTACATGACAGAGCTGTGCATAAATGAATCCAAACAAACCTGAATGAACTTGAAGTAACATTGTAGAGCAAAGTAGAGATGGCACGATACCACTTTTTTATGTCCGATACCGATACCGATATCATAAATTTGGATATCTGCCGATACCGATATGAATCCGATATAGTGTATTTTTTAATCAATAAAACAGTTTTTTTAATATCTTGCTGCTTTTTGTATAAGTTCATACTCAAGTTAAAAAAAAAAACACTAAAGCTATTCTGTTATACCTGTATGCAAAAAATACACTGCACCCAAAATATTTCATAGTTCAGCAATACTGATCAATCTAATAAACTTAATCCTACTCCATCCTCCCTATTCTGGTATTTTAAAGAGTACTTAGCAGAAATATTAAGCAACCTAACTAATAGGGTTCTAAAACTCCCAGCAAAAAAAATAAAATAAAATAAAATAAAATAAAATAAAATAGGGAACCACCTCCCACCCTCCACCTCATGATGCTTAATTGACGTAATCAACTATAATTTGATGCAGTGTGAAAAAAAATACACAGAAATCAGTTATTTTTCAAGAATAATCAAATAGATTCAACACCTTTCTTCAACAAAATTGCAGACTGCACAGATGGTACCTTCCCAAAGGAAAAAGTACTATAGCTTACTAGGGTATATTAGACTTAATAGTTACTATATACAGTAATGGACTTCTATACATTTTACATCAGATTAAAACTTTGGGTGTAAGATTCGGATAATTATTTATTAAAAGCTAGACATTTTAAATGAGAATAAGAAAGAAAAGTATGTCTTTGTGCCCCCTTTTCCCTGTTCATGCCCTATCGGCCCCCCTGGCTAAACTTTGCTAGATCCGCCCTTGCACAGTTACCAGCCGTCAGCTACGTAGAAAAGGATCCTGGTGTAGAAAGTAATATTAAATAAATTCTAACAACCGCTTATCAAGCTTAAAGGTGCTGCTGTTGTTCAGCCGCTGGTTTCCTCTTTCTGGCGCGAAGTGAGCAATAAAAGAAAAACAAGAGAGACGGACTTGCGACAGAAAGCCGATCAGCTAATCATTAATCAGTTTCATGATTGAAGTAGCAGCAGAAGAGGGAGAGAGAGAGGCGGTCACTCCATATATCTGTTGTTAAGCTTAACGCGGGAATGCTTTACAAACATTCAGAGATGAACACTTGCTTTACTTCTCTCTGGGATAACTTCCTCGGAGATGAAATGCCGGATTGCTAGCGAGGCTACAAATACACGCAGCCGCTCTATCACGTGACCCGCACTGCTGCGATGTGCTATGGTTATGAGCCGAGTTACGCCATGTCGCAAGTTTTGCGAGGTGCTTTTTTGATATTTAATGGATCGGATTACATTTTTTTATTTTTCTCCGATATCCGATCCAGTATTTTACGTCAGTATCGGACCGATACCGATACGTAATATCGGATCGGTCCATCTCTAGAGCAAAGGAGATCAAAATTCATCTTCAACCATGTGAGAGAGACTGATAACAGACATGGACCTACAGATGTTTGGATAATGGGGTCTACTTCCATGGATGGCACACAGTCCTGTGAAAACTTTCTTTTTCACAACTACTCCGACTGACATCTACTGAGAAGGAAAAAGGGATGTGTGCAGTGTGCACAGGGGAGGCTGTGGAATGACATTACTCTTTTAGTTATTGAGTGTCTCCATGCCATCAGCTGGAAGGAACAAAAGGCTGCAGCACATGAAAAATGAACTTACTTCGTATTTATTATGTATTAGATTTAATTACTTTTTAATTGCAGGTGCCGGAGCGCAATTCTGGGTCGCTTGCTCAAGCACCGGTTAAGACGCTATCGAGGGACTGCAATGGTCACACTGATTAAATATTTTAGCCTTTTGTGAAATATAAAATCAGCTGTTCTGACAAGGTCAATATAACTAACCAACCAGACAGCAGTCGACACTGTCACTGTGGCCTTCCATCATAGTTGTGGTTCTGCTAGATGACAGAACACACGTGTAAGTAACCAGATCTGACTACAGATACAAATCAAACAAGTGGGATAAGGACGTTTTCACCTAAATGAAATCAGCACGAGCTTTTATTGGTATCTTCCTTCAGAGAACATTTGAACATGATATCTTGAAAACTGTGGATCCTAGACTCCCAACAGACAGACAGACAGACAAAGAAAAGGAACCGATTACATATTCCTCCCTTCAGGGGGAGAATATACAGAAAGCTTTTGATTACACCCCCACTTTGGACCTTTGACTAGTGATCTCATTGTAAAGCAGGTTCAAGAAGAGAGGACAACAAAAAGCTACAAATTTAGAATACCATCCAAGACGAATATACATACAAGTAACCCTCACACTAATAATTTTACACAGTCTCTAAATCACATGCAGTTCCTCATTTGGGCAGTTATGATTTAAATCCCCATTAGCCATGTATCTTGGATTGAGTGGATCCACTTCTTTTTCAAGTTCTTATACATATGGAGCAGAACAGCAATAATGCAACATAAAACTTGCTTCACAGTATTTCACACATATTTATTCCTTCTGACAAAAAAAGTGAAAAGGGGAATAATTTACACTCCACAGTGTTTGATTTTCCTTTTTCACCCCCTTTTTTTCCCAGGCGGCAGCTTTTCAGGGCAGAGCAGCAGTAATTCATTGGCTCTGCTCAGTACATGTGCAAGAAAGTGAGCGCTCCTAGATTAATTGATGAATTTATTTTAGTCAAACTGTCCAGCTTAAAAATAAACACAATGAATCATATCAAATTACATTTACTTGGAGACAGCTGACCTTGACTGATAATGAGGACTTTTCTCGCCAACTATATTTCTGTCTTGTAACAGTAACACCTCAGTGATGTTTGATTTTAGCATCCGCACAGTGTCTGGGGTGTACACTGTCTCCCCTCCGACACCTCTTTAGCTGTGTACTTTTCCACTAGATTCCAACAGAATAAATGGCTTCTGCTGTTCAGTGTTATTCACAGTTTATGGCAGTAATAGACATGTTAATTGTTCTAGACTGCCATTAGCATCCAAGCTAAAATTAGCTGCTCCATCATGCCTGGAAAGCATTAAGGCTTAATAGCACTCATTTATAAAGGAAGTTACCATTCACTCACAGGACTAAGACTATTAGTCTAAGAGTGCTAAACAGTCTTTAAAATGTTTACTTTGACAACATGAGGTGCATTATATGCAACCGAAACACATAATTAGGACATTTTGTCTGCTCAGTGAGGCAGTAATGCTAACTAAGTCTTAAAAATGTCTGTGATTTGTTTGTATGAGAGTGTTGCTTTCACATAGAAAGATGGAATAAGCATTAAATTGCCATTGAATTCCATACACTGTGTTTCTGCTATAAAATATCATTTGAGAATTTGGGAAGTTAGTGCAGCCTTATGTCGTCTCAGTTCAAAAATGCCTATTTCATTATTCTGAGATGAGGTAATTATTTTACAGAACTGTCCTTGAATCTGAGACTCTTTTTTTTTTTTTTTGGTTGTGTAGGTTGCTGCTGTACAAATAGCCAATAACGTTGCATGGTTTGGAAATGTAACAACCGGCCTGTAAGTGTTCTTAAAAGATACTAGTATCTTAAATATACTCAAAAGGAGACAAATTGTGTGGACATTTTAAAAAAAAGCAGGTCCTTCTGAATTTAATGCGATAGCAGATAATCTGAACCATCTAGCCTGTAGATAATTTGCAATAGTGACTTTAGAGACTTACATGGATAAACTAATGGAGTCCATCTGTCATTCACTCTATTGCTTTTACTATGCTCATGGAAAAGCACTTTGGATAACACTTTAACTGTGCTTCTTGTGATACTCTTTTCTCTCTAATCTGTATTGCAATTTGTGTGTGTGTGTGTGTGTGTGTGTGTGTGTGTGTGTGTGTGTGTGTGTGTGTGTGTGTGTGTGTTCCTGTCTAGCTATCTTTGTGAGGACCGAAATCTGCATTCTACTATACTTGTGAGAACCAGCAGTCACTTGTGAGGACACACAACCCGGTCTTCACATTTTTGAAGGCATTTAAAGGCATTTTTGAGGCTCAAAATGGGGTTTTAGTGTCAGGGTTACAATTAGGTTATGGTTAGGGTTAGGGTAAGGGGCTAGGGAAACCATTATGTCAATGAGGGTCCTCACTAAGATAGCTGAACGGGGTTGTGTGTGTGTGTGTGTGTGTGTGTGTTTTACACAAACTCCTGTGTAAGAACAAACGTCTCCTATAATCATAAAATGAGGACAATCTTAAACCATGAACCTTAAGTCAATAACGTCTACAATAACTGCATTATGAAAATACTTACGTACTGAAGTACTGGAGAATTGACGCACAGGTTAACTCTGTTCATTCTGTTCACTTTGCTGTTTATTCTTAAAGCACTTGTTATGTCTTTTCCATTAACATGTAGGATAATGACACCTGGCTCCTTGTTAACAGAAGTGAACACACACCAGGTGATAATAACCACAAATGTGCGCACACTATCACTGGGAGGTCTATGAAGTCCTGCAGCCTTAAACTCAAAGTGTGTGTTTGTCTCTTGCAACCGCACACACAAAAATACTGAACTTTATATTTGGTGTGATATTTTTTTGCTTGGGTTGTAGAGAAAATGATTCCACCTCTTCTGATTAAATTACTACAAGGATCACCAGCGATAGTGAAAGGCATGTCATACCAAAGAGGAAAATCTGTTCCAGTAACACAAGGTTTAATCAATATAAAAAAGCGTAACGTGAGGAAAACCAACATGTACAGCACAGCTTATAGTCTCAACATTAAAAGGAGAAAATGTCTGTTTTTGAAGAAATTTTAAAAAAAAAATCTGAATAAAGAAATTTGGGATTGAGCCTTTTGGAATTTCCTGGTTTTGCTGCATTATTATTGCAACACAGTCTGAGGGCAGATTGTGATCATGGACACATGAACGTAGCTTCTGGATCTGAAAAATGAAACCAGTGCGTAAGAGCCTAAAAACGTGTATTCCATATGAAGGCCGCAAGATGCTGCAAAAAGACTTTCAGTCCCAAGTCTAGAGAAACACAGCTTTCTGACGTCTCCTCTGTGAACACTTTCCTGCTCAGTTTATGGGCTCAGTCACCTATTTTGGTTATCCTAAATAAATAATTAAGTCTGTTTTGTTATGCTATTTTTCGATTGTGGCTCAAGAGTTGGGAGTTTGCCTTGTAATCGGAAGGTTGCTGGTTCGAGCCCCGGCTCCAAAAGTCTCGGTCATTGTGTCCTTGGGCAAGACACTTCACCCGTTGCCTACTGGTGGTGGTCAGAGGGCCCGGTGGCGCCAGTGTCCGGCAGCCTCGCCTCTGTCAGGGTGCCCCAGGGTGGCTGTGGCTACAATGTAGCTTGCCATCACCAGTGTGTGAATGGGTGGATGTAAAGCGCTTTGGGGTCCTTAGGGACTAAATAAAGCGCTATACAAATACAGGCCATTTACCATTTACCATTTTCACTAATGGGAGTTATCTGGCTAATTTATTGTTGATCAAAAGTCCTAATTTCCTTCGGGATTAATAAAGTATTCTGATTCTGATTCTGAATAGCCAATAAATTTACAGTCAGACCCACCGTTCTTCATTACATCCATTTTTTGTAAAGACAGTCCTAAACTCAAGGCCTTAAGACAGGACTATAGTGGATGATGTCACATAGCTACATGCATCTTTTATACTGTCTGTGAGTGTTATATAGTTACAATATAAAATACTTCAGACAATAGAAAAAAAATCTAATTGTAATCAATATCTGGTGACCACTAAACCAAACCCAGTTCTGTAGATACACCCAGAAACAGTTTTTGGAGATACTTGACAGATAGGACACTTCATCTTTCCCAGATTCTGTCTTTACGTATATAGTTCTGGGAATCCATCAGCTGATAGTTTCTAAAACCAATTCTTTTTTCAGGGTTTTCAGAAGTAGGAAAATCCAGTAGCTCAGCCATGATAGCCCATGCCATAAAGCTCCCAGTTTACGGCCTTTGTGCTGTGGTTTGGAACTCTGATTCAGTAGAGTGGGGGCAAATTTTACGCCAATGTCCCTCAGAACTGGGCAAGCTCACTCTGTCCTTGGATGTGTCATCACTTACAGTTGATCAAAGAATATCTAAGAGGGGAATGAGCTTTTTAGAACGGCTCACAGTTTCTCAAATGTTTGTAAAGTAAAACTGTATGGCTACTGTAGGTGCTTGATTTTATACACCTGTGGCAATGTGCTGTGCTTACAATATCATACATTAATTGAAATAAAACTAATCATAATAACATTGTGGAGGAACTCGGAGGCAAAACAACTGGAAAAGTCTCATTAAAATAACTCAAGTGTGATGTGAACTAAAAACTGGGCGGAAAGATGTTTGTCAGATATACATTTGCTATGCTGGTGAAATTGAACGTTAAGAGCTTTTGGGAGAGTATTTATCTTTACTAATGAACATGATGAACGAGTCAACACTTGGAATATCCTTTTAATGCTGTGAGCAAACTTAAGATGCTTTCAATGTTTAAGCCAAAAAGTACATTCCAGCCTTACATGATGTTTTAACTTTGGGAAAACGTGTTGAGTTATGCGTAGGACAACTTTGACTCCTTCTAACGGCATCGGCAATGGTAAGAGTGAAACATCAGTCGAGTCCAGTCAAACTTCCTCTTTTCATTCACTCATGTTACATTTATATCCCAGGTGTTGATTTAAGTAGAATTTATCTGAGGCACTACATGCAGTAACCCCCACTGACTGGCCGATTAAACCAACTGCAAAGCATCAGACTTGGGTGGAACTGTAACTGATTGATGTTGGCTTTCAAGTTTATTTTGACTGTAATATCACTGGGACACGAAAGGAGGTGGAGGTACTAACTGTGATTAAGGATTATATGAATCACTCAGATCTCGAATTCCCCCAGAGGAGGAAAGACATTTCCACTCCCTCCCTTCCACAGCCACTCATGGGGTACAGTACATTGAAAAGAAAAGGCCTGCAGCTCATATAGACATAAAGCTGCAATGTTGATATTAAAACATCAAACTCAGGACACAAATCTAAAGTTAGTGCAGGGCAATCTCCACACATCGTATGCACAATTATTTTAACTTCTCTGCCAATTTAACTTCTATCACTGCATTAGAGAATGCTTCCAAATAACAAGACAAAACAAAAAAGTATGATAACTAAAAATTAAATAACACATCTTGTGCATAAATACATTTTTAATATCATAGTTTTTTATTACTACATTTTATATTGTTGGGGGTTTTTTTTTGTTTGTTTTGTTTTTTTACTTTTCAATTTTAACAAATCTACCATTTTTGCAGCATGCAGAACTTCCTGATTTTGGCTTTCTGCTTAATGCAGTATACTCCCCCACAGACTGAGTAGCACATGAACTATCATTGACATCTACATATTTGCACTTTTTTTGGCAATAAAAAATCCCCTCAGTTTATCACAACAAAAGTAATTTCACCGTGCTTTATATTTTAAAGTAATCCCTCAACATTAAAGATAAAAGCTCAAAGACCTCTATGAGCAAGTGTTTGGAGACAAAGAATTAGAAAAAAGACCTTTAGTCTCATGAGGGTGACCATCTGCCTGGATCCGTAGGGGTAAGGGGAAAGGGAAAAGAGGAAAACACAAAGAACTGACATACAAAAAAGAGGACAAAAAAACAAACTATGAGAGATAATAACACAAAGTTAATATAATATGCACTAGTGGAATATAAGTATGTAAAGTGCAAAAGAGAGGAGAGACGAAATATATCATTGGAGGGCCTCCAGCAGCCTGAGCCTATAGCAGCATGATCACGGATGGCTCAGGGTAATCTGATCCAGCCCTAACTAAACTCACAAAGGAATTGTTTTATTTCTAATCTTAAAAGTAGGGAGGTTGTAATTGACTTGAAAGGATAGTTTCGTTTAGTAGTAGAGTAGTTATTGCTGGCCAGATTTTCATACTAAGTCACTGCCAAATATTTTGAAACCTATTCCAATGATTTTTGGAATATATCAAAGTGTCTCACATGCAGGAGCCAGATTTTACATTTTGATATTCCATGTATCATATATTCTATGACCCTATTGTACCTTTGTAAATATTGCACCTAACCATCCTTAACTTGGAGGAGAAGCGTCACTGGTGTCATATACTGGTTTTATGTTGTAGAGCAGATACAGAATCTTCATAGCACTCTGACTTTGAGTCTAAATTGTGTACTGAAGGTCAATGCTCCTTCACACCCTGCAGCCCACGACCTGTGTCTTAACACATGAAGAATCACTCCATTTACTTTTTGAGACTGGCAGTTCAGCCACTTTAAGAGAAATCAATGTACTTGAGCCCCGAGGAGCGCAACACTCCGCAGTCACTGCCTTTCTGACCTGCAAATGAGTATTCTGCTACCCTCAAAGGCTCATCTCTATTTATATACATGCTTTGCTTTAGGTGTGTGGCAGCAAGTAGCAAATGTGACAAAACCACAAAGAGATACAGAATGCAATTGTTTAAGGACAGTAGTTTGTGTTTTATAGTACGCTAATGAATTTCATTTGACAAAACGTTTGATAATTCTGTTATTGTCGTGACTTCTCGCAAAAAATGCAAAAACATGACATGCAAAATGGGCCGGCCTAAAGTGTCATCTTGTTATACACAGATCCATGATATCACATGAGGTAGCGCTCTGTGGTGTTGATGGCAATGAGCTTTTCTGTTCCCAGGGAATCTCTTTCATCTTTCCCAACAAATCAAACAAAAACCCTGTGCCAAGTATAAAACAACATTATGTTATTATGCTTACTCTGTGTGTCCCTATAAAGACTTATGAAAATATATGAAAAAAATATGAGCTGTCAGCACAATGAGTGCTCCATTTCATTGTTACTGTTCAACACAGATGTTAAAAATCCAGTACATCTGGCAGTCATCTAGAATTAATAGAACATTACATTATGTATGTAACTAGCATTTGGAGTTTTAATGGGCTTGCTCCCACTTTTACCAAATTTATATCCATGTTAAAAAGATTTTATGCCTTTAACTAAACCGGAATTACTTGAAAGACTGACTCACAGAACGCCTCTTTACTGCCTGTCCTTTTCAGTTTTTAATTTATTGTAAAAAGGTTTATGTTTTGATGGCTGTTGCTTTTATTATTATTATTATTTCTTTTTGCATTTTGAAAAATACAAATATGAAATGTGCTTCACAAATAAAACTGCCATACTGGATAAATGTAATCATTAATTTAATTGAATTGTCGTGCTACATTCTGCTATTATGAACTTAGATGTAACTTCAGATAAACTAAAGGTGCACATAGCAGCATTTCAGACGTATTCTCCACGAAACACCTGACGATATCACATGACTATTCATGCACACGTTTTCATGTTAAATGCATAAATGCACCACAGCTGCTCCTCTATAGCGAATGAGCTCAGCAACCCCTGTAACTTTTTATGTTTAATTAACCACTGATGGTGAATGTTGATGTTTCTGTTGTCTTCCTGAATCGGTGAAAAAGAAGTGACTGATTTTACTCAGTGAATATGGTTGTCTGCACCAAAGTTCCCAAAGTTATTGCCTACCACTGAGCTTAAGACTGGGTAGGCCTGGGGGTCCTAAAACGGATTAGTATGGATGTTAGATATATACATTTTAAAACATGCCTGAGGTATTTAGTGACACTCTCTTCTCTTTATGTCCTTCAACAGGAATCTGTTATACAGCCTTCCAGGAAAGACTCCTCAGTTTTCCATCTTGAAGTTCCCTCGGGAAGCTGTCCTGCCTTGCAACATCCCCAGCAAAACAATCAAACACAACTCCGCAAACAAAGAAGTACTTTTCCACAGCGCCACAAACCAGTCTCTGTCTCTCATCCTCAGGGCCATCCAGTCAGCTGAGAGGCTTGTGTGCTTTGGTTTGGACTTGTTTGAAAATTATTCAAGTGAATGAGGATTTTTGCTGAAATGGACATAACTGGCACATATTAAATTAATTAAGTTTAATTCAATGCAAATAGCAGAAGACAGCTGATCTTCTAACCAATCTTACCCATTATACTATAGTCCTGAAAAAGGTTTAAGGTCATAGGAAATCCACCTATTGAAAAAACAATGCTCAAAGACATTGGAGCTGCCATTCCATAGTATCACCAGTCTATAATGTGTAAAGTATAAAGGTGTTCACTTCCACACCTCTCCAGTAATTAGTGTCAAACGAATGACAGCGATATGCAGTTCATATTGTAGAGAGACATTTCAGAGACTTGATTGATGAATGTATTGAAACAAATTTAATACACACTAGGGCTTATACATGCATATGATGCTTAGACAGTGAGGTTCTTTAAATTGCAATAAATTCTCTTCCAGTGAACGTAATAAACAGCATTAGTACTTTCTTAGTACTTTACACCAGGTATGTAATTTGTGCCTGAAAAGTTTTCATCAGGAGCAAATCTCTGCACAAGATTACGAGCTGTAAACACATTATTAAAAGCTGTTGTAAAACCAGTGGGCAAAAATGGTTTGGGTCAGGGTGACTTTGACAACCTTGAAATCTTGTTTATACTAGAAAACAGTTAACTTTGCACTCACTGCGAACACAATTGCTGGGACAACAAAATTTGGGAAAGCTGCTCCCTAAAATGTTCCAAATCCGATTTTTCATTTGGTGTCAAACCAAATACTAGCTGCCCAACCAAATGGCTAGTTTGCTTAGTTAATTAAAAAGCAGCCAATATTTTTAGCTAATCCAGAGGCCTTTTTCTGTTTTATTAAAAAATATTATAAGAATTAATAATAATTAATTGAATGTAATATAGATTTTGCCTCAGGATGCAAACAGTTTATGAATAAAGTTTTTGCTTTTGGGCAGGGGAATGCAACGTTAGCATTAGCAAAGTTAGATGCAAATTGAAATATTCTTAAAACTCAGCTCTCTGTGTGGTTTCGTGTAGCAAAAAGCCATTCTAGTATCAGCCTACCCAACAGTCACCCTTTTGCTGTCACTGTAAGCAATGGCATGCTACTGTAAGGTCTGCTGCATTTGATGAAGCGCATCAACACAACTCAACTTGACACAATAACACAAATAAAATCAGCTATTCTACAATTTCCATGTTGTAGCATAGTCAACAAAAAGGATCTTAAAGGTAGCTGTTTTAAATATGTCTTCATAGATGCCATTAATTTCTCCTGCTGATAAAACCAATATAGCTCCTCAGTGTCAGGTGAAAAGAAGCAGTTGTGTAATCCTTAGTTTGAAGTATGAATGGTGGCTTAAAGCTGGGACCGGCTGTGTCATGCAAACGCCATATGAGAAAGACAAGTAAGAGAAATGCAAGATTAGAAGAGGGGCAATCAATAGACTAACACAGTCAACGTTAGTGTAAAAGGCATTTTTAATCAGCTGAATCAGATATCCTGTTTGGCTACTCAGAAAACCAGTCCAGTGTAGTATTGCTGACAATCTCAGTGTCTACATCAGGTAAATATATTGGAAAATAAGTGAAATATTTTAGCATACATTCATTTAGTTTAAAGCAGAATGAGCAGCAGCACACACTGTAATGGCAGCTGGATGAATGTTTACAACCATTATGCCCTGTTTGACAGTTGCTTTCTATCTCCATTTGTCATTTATCCCATTTTCTCAGTGTGTGCACAACATACTGCAAACTCCTAGTGTTCTAAGTGACAACAGTCCTCTGTCTCTTTATTCTTCACACATTCTCTCACTAATTATTATCACAATCAAGCAATCTCTCTCATTCTGCATCAGTTTGCTCTCACGACAAGACACTTCTGAGTCTAAGGCTGATGTGCTCTTTTTAACAGCCTGCACATGCATGGATGGAGAGCTGAGCAATAAATCTCTTTTTTCATTAGCGTTTTTAATTAATATCGTGAAATTGTTTGGGAAGCAAGTAGAGGATTGTTGTGAGCAAGAGCAATAGTATATCCTGGTTTGTGGTTTTTAAGCTGGAACCAATCTAAAGCTGTGAATGACAGATCAACAGCTCAATAATCCTTGAAATAACAAGAATCATGAGATATAAATAATAGAAAAATAACTGGTTTCAGGTTTTTTGTAGTTAGGCATGATGTTTGTAATAGTGGTGTCTGTGATTATAGCAATGGGAAAAAGATAACAATTTTATACGTAATATTTCTTATCTTGACTTATTTATATTAGTTTGAATGTGATAGACTTTTGTAGCATAATTAAGGGGTGGGAGGGTAATGGATGGGCTTAGAGTTTACATCTTGTAATTTCTTATTAAATTGGAGATTTGTAGAGATTACACACTTATAAAATGTTCTGAGAAATAATTAAGCATCTGGAGAGATACCAACAGCGTTGACTACAATTGTTTTTCTTCCCCAGATAATCTGTCTGCTCTCTCATGTGTTTTAGTGTTTTTGCATTAATTGCGATGCACTCAAATAGTTGAATTTCAACCTTTCAAATATCGTGCTTTTTTTATTATTTCCTCTCAATTTCTAGAAAATATTTGATACACAAAATTTTTGTAAGCTAAACTGATCATTTCTACATATGTTACTATCCAGTTTGTAAATAAGCAGAAATGCAATACTGATTTGATAAGAAAAAAAACCCAGTAAAACTCTTCAGGGATCAAAAAATGTAAATGTCGAATGCTTTAAATAACGTGCCTTTTATCAGAGGAGAAAATGCTTTAATTTATTTAAATGGCATACCAAAAACTTTAATTGACTGACCGTGGAATCTCATCAATAAGTTACTGATGTGGCATTAATATATCTGATTATCACGATCGTTTATTGGAGTAGCATTACACTGCATTTTGACTATATGCAAAACAAGTTTTAGTGGTGATGTAATTGTTTGAAAGTAAACACAGAAAACCCATTCAGTGTATATCTAGCTTAGCTATAGATTATGGACTGGCTGCTTGTGGTAAACAGACTGGACCAACAGCTGTAACTGTAACATCTGTTGAATTTTGTTAAATCCAACTTTTGAAAACTGATTGTTGTTACTAAGATTTTTATTTTTTAACTAGCTTGCTGTTTTAGCTAGTTAACAGATATGATAATACATATGTCATGTAATTAATCATACATTCAGTCAATACAAATGGCTAAAGGTTTTAAACTATCATGCATGCTGTGCATTACATACAAACCAGGCACATCAGTGGACTACCAATACAATAAGCATGTTATGCCTGCTCCGGTTCAGGTCTTTATTTTGAATATTTAAAAGACGTATCTTCCCTTTTTTTTTTAAAAGAGTTTCGTTGTTGTTTGATTAGTCTTTGTACACTTTGTAAAGTAAATGTATTGTCTGTTGTGTATTGTCCATGCGTGAGACATACTGATCCTGTCACTGTGTCACAGACTTAACATACAGTAAGCAGACTACCGTCCTAGATGGACAGAAAGTAGGTCTCACCTTAAAAGCTATTCAAACATTGTCACTGAGCTCTATGCATGACCGACACAAATATTATTGAGTGATACTATACATTATTTAATTACACTGTAAATTACCTAATTATCTACCACATACAGTTAATCCAATTTTGACAAACTAAAAGGTCATTTTGATTCCATTTGGTCTGATGGGTTACAGTATGGTCAGTCTGCTTCACAGCATATGCTTTCATCTTTTTTAGTTTTGGTTTATACAGTAATTGCATGAGCCATGCAGAGTGTCATCATTACTTCACAATTTTGTACATGGATTATTGTTTTTGGCTATTGCTATTGGCTGTTAATATATTGTACATAAACGACCAGAGGTTCACCAACTTTTTTTTTTTAATGAAAAGGTTACAGGCATGACAAGATAATAAGGGTACGAGGATAAAATATCACGTAAACATGATTATTGCAGTACAAATTGCATAATTGCACAAACACAGATTCACCCTACCTCTTAAGAGGTCTCAACCCACAGGTTTAAAAATACTTGACCT
Source organism: Perissodus microlepis (assembly GCF_051167445.1). NCBI lineage: Eukaryota > Metazoa > Chordata > Actinopteri > Cichliformes > Cichlidae > Perissodus > Perissodus microlepis. The sequence continues at coordinate 27,718,998 of NC_140482.1, forward strand.
GGCTGAACTGTGAGCTATCTACTGTGTACAGTATTTATTTGAAATTTTGGACAGTTAGGCTAAACTGATATGCAATGTGAAATATATATTTTTAATAAAATTAGACAATACTGGAAACTGCTGTATTGTGGAATTTGCACAAAATCTGAATGTTCTGTTTTCTAATTCTCAACATTTGCATTCTGCAATTATTAATCACACTGTGTTGTTATTGTTTTTCTTAATTGTATATTTAAAATGACCTGGTTTCTTATGCATGACATATTAACACTAACCCGCTTATGCAGGTTGTTGGCATGGATTTTTTGTCCTCTTCACTATGTAAAGTCTTGTTGAATTTTCAATGCAATAAAAACAGTTTTAAACTTCTGCCTTCATTTCTGCAACTGTAAACTTACATGTGCCATTATGTTTTCAACATCTGGAATAATGTTAGAGTTGTAGCTAAGTTAGTCACTTTAATTCCAAATTAGGGTGACAATAGGGATAAGATTAGGTTATCTCTGTTCATGAAATTGTCACCTATAAAAAATACTCACACCGGAAAACTTATGAAAGTAGAACTGCAATTCTGAAATACATGTAGGAATATGTGCTTGTTTAGAATATGGCTAAATGGTTAAAACACAACCAAAAATGTAGCTCTATTATTAAGAGTGATTATTAAGATGAAAGCAAACTAAATTGGGGAAAGTAATATGGTTGGATAAGGAATAAACTGAATAAATGAAAAGAAACACTTGAAGGTCAATACACTTTTTGTCAACTATTATTTGCCTGCAAAATGAGTGTGAAAATAAAGCTGTCAGTTCACCAATCAATCTGTATTCCTAGCCTGACCTATGGCCACAAGCTATAGGTAGTGAAGAGGAGAAATGAGCTTCCTGTGATAGAGGAGCTCCAAGACATAGTGAGGAGTTTAATCATTCAGAAAGGGTTCAGAGTAGAGTTGCTATTCCTCCGCATTGCAAGAAGTCAGTTGAGTTGGTCATTATGCCTCCTTGACACCTAATATGTGTGTTTGGGGCATGTCCAACTGGCAGCAGGCCCTGGGGCAAACACAGGATATGTTAAAGAGAGATTATGTCTCTCAGCAATGCTTTGGTATACTCTCTGAAGAGCTGGAGGGTGGAGGTGTTACTGGAGAGTGGGCAAAAACAGATTTTAACATTTTGGGTGCCTGCTCACATCCACCCAGCTCAGTGTCACCTGTGAAACAGAGTTTTAACTTTTTTATGTGCATAGGGTACACTGATATGAATTCCTAACTTTACCAACACAACACTCACTTTCAAGGTTCCCCTTGCTTCTGATAGGTTCAGGTTAGGAGAAGCTGGGTTATGGGTGTTGTTATTATTATTAATGTGCATGGATTTCATAAGCTTTTATTGTTATATTGGTATTTGGCTTTCCACTGTCAGAGCTCTCAGAACTCAGAAGCCTGAGAGATGAAACTTGTTTACAAACTTAAATAAGTCCATTTACTTTCTTTGTTCAAGCTATTAAGGCAACGGAATCTGGATGACAGCACCTACACAGACATGCTTTCCATCCTTAGCTCTACTCCATGTTGAGCTATATGGAGTTGACCTACAACTCATTTATTTCAGCATGATGCTCCAATGCTGTAAACAGCTTGTGCTGTAAGGGAGTTTTTAGTCTTCAAGCAGCCACAAATGTTGGGTGTGGTTGAGGTCAGACAACTTTTGGGTGAACGTCCATGACAGTCAGCAGTTCTTCTGCTTCGTGTAAGAGAGAGCTCTAATGTGTACTTGGCTGATTATCATGCTGATCTTTCTACACAAAGATGAAAAGGTGTAGCGTGTTCCTGTCAAGAGCATGCTAAAGCAACAGGAGTTGTTCCAACACCAGGAAGAAATGCTGGCCAATCAAAAGCTCACAAACAATAACACACAGCACATTCTGATGTCAAAAAATTTGATAAAGATGCCCACCTTACAAGACAAAACCTCTGTTTTCCTTTTCTGCAAATCTTCACCCTAACAGCGCTTTTCTGAAGGCTCAGTATGTCCATCTCCATATAGACAAAAGGCCAAAATGAATAGAAAAAGCTACGTTATGTCCCAAGATACACATGTAAGTGTGGACGTAACCTAAGCCAGATGCCCAAGCAATCTCATCTGGTTCCTTTTGATGTGGAGGAGCAGCATTACTGAATGAACAAAATTATCGAGTTCCTCATCCCATCTAAATGCACAAATTACCCTTTTGTTTCTCCCATAAATCTCTTCTTCAAATAGAAATCAGTACATGGACATCAATGCTTTTTTAGCCATTGTACATACACAATATTTATTACCAATTTGTCTTTATCAATATCATGTTAAATGCCAGCACTCTTTCAAGTAATTTTGTCACATCTACTGAATCATCCCACATCATGCCTCAGCAGTATTTTCTGAAATATTGTATAAAAGCGCTGCTTCTGTCTGTGTGCTCCCGTCTTCTGGTCGTCTTTTATCACATTAAATCTGTCTTTTGCAGGCTGCTTCCTCTTTAAATGCTCATTATATTATTCACCATACCTGTTTTGAGCTAGCTTTGACTCAAACGTCCTTTGGGTGGATCATGCTCCAAACAGAAAGAAAGACCATCGAGCGCGCGCAGCATCCCGACGACAACGCGTGTTCGCGCGCTGCGAGAGAAGGGAGGGAGAGGAGGAGAGAGAGTGAGAGAGGAGATTGGGGGGGACAGAGATAGGGTAGTAAAAATGATGGCGACCGATTCAGTGGAGATAAGAAACCAAACGAGCCCCTGTCCCATCCCTGACAACAGTCTCAGCACTCTGTCCATCAAAATAACGCGGAAAAACCAGGACAGACACTGGAAGTTGCGGTTTATTTATCTGCAGTGCTGTGAGTACCGACACACACCACGACGTTTAGAGTCAAACACCGAACACAGGCTACACAAGTCCGCTCAGAAAATCATGGAAAATGTGCCGCATCCCTGTTTTAGGCGACGTTTGGTTTGTCGCAGCCGAATAAATGTATCATATCAACACATTTGAAGAGCCGAGCCTCCATTCATGTTACAGAGGGGGTGGAGGAGGCGGATAAACGCCCCGAAGGACAGGCATGGGGAGGACGCTGTTTCCACTAGAAAAATTAAAAAATAATTCCTGTTCATAACGCAGTAAACATACATACCTAGCTTTGCAAAACCTTGTGTTTTACAACGCTTTACATTTCACTTCGGCATGCTTTTAACAAAGGAAATATATGTTTACATATATATATATATATATATATATATATATATATATATGTTTACTTACTACTTCAAATTTAATTTGAAGTACTAAGTAGCAAGTTATGTGAGAGAAGTTTCATGGAAATATATGCTATAGAGTCATATTTTCACACAAGAAAAATGAAGCCACACTCCACACTACAGTGTCTGACAGGATATTTAATATTCCCAACCAGTAAAATTTTGCACTGCAGTGACAGTTTAGTATTGGTCTACAGGCTGTCACCACTTCCTATCAGTGAAGCAGCAGTGTTGAGTATGTGGGTTGTGACCATTACAAATTGGCCAAATCTTCTCTGCCAATTCCAAGCACTTTATTCTGCTGTGGACTCGTGTTTGTTGTCCTTTATTCAATTAGATGATGAAAGTCTCCAGAAACAACATATACTGACAATTAACCCATCATTCATTAAACAAACAGGGGCCTCAGTAGTATGTGGAAGAACCATATACAGCCATAGCAGCTTGCCACCTCCTCCTTGTGGTGGCCACCTGCTTGGGCACACACTGCTGTGGGATGGCGTCTCATTAGTCACCCAGCATTTGTCTCAAGTCAGCCAATGTGGTTGATTTGGTCACCCTGGCATGAACAGCACGCCTAGACTGTGGAGATATGGGATTGCCACTGGTTGGAGAATATTATCTCAATATTTCTCTGCATTGAGATTGCCTCCAATGTTGACAAGCTTGTTTTTCCAGTGACCATCAGACTGTAACCACCAAAGCTATTACCCTGTAAATTCAGCAGTCAGCGTTGCCCAGATTAACAAGGTCCACCACAGGAAGGAATCAGGACACAGTGATGAGAAGTGGGCTAGTACAACAAGAAGGCATACGTGTCTGGCAGCACATATTGACCAGCTGCTAATGGATGAGATGCAACCAGAATGGTTAACCAAATGCCAGACAGTCCTGATCCCCAAGGATCCCTAGAGTGGATTAGTCGCATCCACCTCGTGGTCAATAACCTGCTTCAGCACCACACCTGTCAGGTATCATAGGAGCTAAGTTTAACAGGCACATGGCTCATCACATGAGCAGGTCACAAAAAGGAATTGGCAGAAACACCAGCTCCTGGTAGATAGAACGCTCGTGTCAAGACTGTAAGAGGAGACTGACCAACCTGTGCGCTCCCTGGATTGAGCAAAAGACAGCTATGACTCAGTGTCTCACGCATGAATCCTGGAAGGCCTAGAATTATACAAGATTAACAGGACCCTAAGAGCCTTCATCAGGAACAAGATGCTAGCAGGCAGGGCATATATGGAACACCATAACAAAGTAGCTGGCATAGTCTACAGCAGGGGTCCCCAATCCCAGTCCACCAGGGCCGGTGTCCCTGCACGTTTTAGATGTGTCCTTGATCCATCACAGCTGATTTAAATGGATAAATTACCTTCTCAACATGTCTTGAAGTTCTCCAGAGGCCTGGTAATGAACTAATCATGTGATTCAGGTGTGTTGACCCAGGGTGAGATCTAAAACTTGCAGGGACACCGGCCCTCGTGGACTGGGATTGGGGATCCCTGGTCTACAGGAACATCTGTGCGAGTATGGCATGGAGGTCCCGAGGTCAAAATGGGATCTGCCCCCTAGGGTGGTTGCGAATGACCAAACTAAGATCGTGTGGGACGGCTGGACAAACTGGTGATGGCAAACCAACCGAACATAGTAGTGGACAAGCAGAGGAAGACAGCCATACTGATAGATTTAGCTATACTGAGTTATAGCAACATTGGGAAGAAGGAACATAAGAAGCGCCAGAAATGTACAGCACAGGTCTAGGAACAGCAAAGATACTGCGTAGAACCCTCAAGCTCCCAGCACTCTGGGGGAGGATAAAGACCACCCGCAGGGCAAGTAGAGAATTTTAAAATCCCCCTTTCACCTCATCTCTACTAGATGATGTGAAGATAGATAGATAGATAGATAGATCTACATTGAATTGAAACAACAAAAATATATGTAATAAACATTACAGGGGAAAAATACATATTTTTGAGTATCCAGGGTAAAATTGCCTACTTCTTCCTGAATTAAGATGACAGAGGCAGATTTAGTGGTTACATTTGAATTTCAGTTGTATTTGATAATTAAGTTGCTGGTGGTGTACTTATATGCTTATATAAATCCTATTGATACTATGGCAGGTATTATCATTTTGGCAAAACAGGGATTACATTTGAAGGCAAAACTGTGTTTATGAAATTCACAAATTTAAACACAAATGGATAATGTTTTGAGCAAATTTTGCATTTATGTGACCATTTCAAATTGACTGAATCAAAACTCAATATAGGGTATTGTGTGATGTTAGTGAGGGTTCCTTTGCCTTTGTCAGGCTACACAAACTCCATCATTTCCACTGTGTATGTGTTTTTTTTCTTCCTATCCTATATTGGGCAAGATTTTTCTCTTCTATTTGACAGAGACTCACACCAAAAGTCTGAGAGCTGGTAGCCCTGTTGATATTTGATCTTACCCGTACAAATAATTGATGCTGTTTTAAAATTCTTCTACTGAAAGTGGAAAGTTTCTCCCAAAATCAAAATTAGATTTTCTGACATCATGACTGGAAGCCAGTTTGAGTCCAGCAAGCATCATAGACCAGGGAGCTTTGGGAACCCGATGCCTCCCATATGGAAAAGAAATAGTAAAAACTTATATGATTTACTCATGAAAGTGGCCACTTTCTCATTACTTTCATATATTGTTTTAGTAAGTATCCAAAACATACAAGTTTCATTATATAATTTTTCAAGGGATCTTATATCTGTTTTCACTCTTGTATGCTTTTCATACAAGTTTCACACAAGACAGATACAAACTTTATAAGATTTATATATATCTTTTCCAAATGGGCTCCATTGCAAAAAATATCAAAAATTGACTTTATGTGATGTATGAGACAGCTTGTCAACACCCTAAACATCTGCAATGATATATTTGAACATATTCATACATTCTGTTTTTTTTGTTTTTTTGTTTTTTTTTTTAAAAACAAGGTGTAAATGTCATTTTTGAATTTCTTATTATGTTATTATTAAATTGCATTGAAAACCTTATCACACACAAATTATCATTCGAAGCAGGTCTTTCATATATCTTCAAATATTGTCTTGAGGGACTCTTTAAGGTTAGGTTAAGTCCTAAGTCATCAACGTTCAGAGGTTAGGTTCATGTCCACATCGCGAGACATGTCACGTATTATAGATTATTAAAGCCTCCCAACGCTGTACTTTTCTCTAAGCTTTCTCTTTTTGCCAGTGTCACTGTGGCAAAGTTTTTTTCCATGCACTTTCTATATAAAGAAAGTTGTCTGTTTGTATTTTGTGAGTAAGAAGTGTCAAACTGTTTGCATGAATAAAGACAGGGGTCAATGAAAAAATGATGCATCCAAATCAAAGTGCTATTTATGAATATTAGGGTCACTTTGTCCAAGTTCCATGTTCCTCTCCTCCGGTTACAGTCTATATCTGTCTAAAATGAGTTATTGAGTTGTTATATTACATGCCTGCCCAGCTGTGAGAACGCAGACAATATGAAAGATTTTCATGACATGTCTGATTACCATCACCATATGTGCCTCACTCATCTTTGGGCGGCATTGAAAGAGTACAGAAGAGGACTGATAAGAGAATGGTAAAAAACGACCAGGCTGATTGAAAATGACAGCCTATTTCTAGTGATGATGGGAGGTCCTTAGAGTCCAAGTGATGGATCTGAATTCGACAGAAAAGTGACCTGCCTCGTCAATACAACCATCAGCCTGTGGTTGGCGAGGCTGGTTGATTGTGTTTATTGTAATTACCCAAAAAGGTTTCATAGCTTTCTGACTACTCTCTGGTAATATGTAGCACAAATGTAAAAGATTTTATGTGATGGTAAGGCTTCAGGTGTTGTTTTCAAAGTATAGTTTGAGCTACTAAAACTAAACTGGGTTAGGGTTACTGTTAGGTCCATAAATATTTGGACAGCGGCACAGTTTTTTAAATTATGCCTTCGTACACCTTGTATGTGAAACTGTCTGATGAGTTCTGCATTTGGCTGAATCTGAACAGAGAGTATGGCCTTGTCCACATCACAATTAGTCTTGCTTTCTATATCAGCAGTCACATTATCAATAAACACTAGTGATCTTGTTCCACTGGATCCACTGGCAGCCATGCATGGCCATGTCCATCTCCACCTTCAGACAATGTGGTGTGTTTTTGATCAAGAGCTGTTCTTCCCCTTCTCAATGCGTTTCTCCTCCCATCACTCTGGTGAATGTTAACTTTGGTTGCAGCTATTCAAAGAATTTCTTTAGATGACCGTTCGGTTCTTGAGTGTAATCACAGTGCTGTAAAACATCTGTAGTTATATTCATGAGAACACGTCTTGATTGTAGACTTTGGCATTGACACGTTTACCTCCTTGAGAGTGCTCTTGACTTTGCTAGATGCTGTGAAGGTTTATTTATTTGTTTGTTATTTTTTTAACCAAAGAATAAACTATGCCATCATCAACTTCAATTTTCTTCCTTGGTCTTTCAGGTTTTTTCGTGTTGCTAAGCTGGCCATTGGATTTTTTTTAAGAGTGTCTGTATTGTTGATGTGGCAACAAGTAATCAAATCCAGATCTTTTATGCGCTCAATGTATTCCAGAGGTGAAGGCCTCACCTGAGTCAATTGTCCAGTTGCTTTTGAGTCTTTGAAAATGGAGAATTATGTATACAAATGGCTGTGATTTTGAAAAAGTGAATGCAACACTTTTGTTAAACCCTGTGAGTTAAAGCTGAGATGGTGCATTTCAATCACATGTTTATTGTTTGATTTAAAATCAACTGGTTGTGTACAGAGTCAAAAAAAGGTAATTGTTCACATAATTATTAAAATTCACATGTCGACATAGTGGCTTGTAGCTTTTTTTCTCTCTTTTAAATACAGTGTTTGTTAGATATACAGTTTTATATAAGGTGGGTGTGGCCATATGCTAAATAAATCCTGCTACTGTGTGGTGTATGGAGTGCACTGGTTCTACTGACACTGTTCCACTGTTTGAGTTATTTCCACAGTCCCAGTATTGGTCAGACCTTAATTTGGACTAACCGTTATGCAGTGAAGAATGAATCTGAGACAGTCTCATTCCCTCATGGTGGTGATGTGTGACAAATCGTATGGCTGAGTGATTTTCTCTGTAGCCAGGTTTGAACACCCCCCTGCTCTAGTAAACGTAGCATTACCCACCCACCAAAATACATACTATGTGGTCCCAACACAAAACTATTTTTGTGGCTAGTGAAAAAGAAGTACCTAGGAGTCCCCCCCCACACACACACACTTTTAGCATGATGAGACAAAATGTAGACTATACCCGCAGGAGATGTGGATCAGATGCTGAGCTTACACTGCATAAAGGCATAACATTTCATGGTCCTTTATTGTTATTTTCACTGGTCCTCCCTTCTTATTTGGCCAGCAGAGTTACCCTCTTTCTGTTCTCTCTTCTCATGTGATGTTGCGGCTTCTTGTGTGCACATTAATTTCAAAGAGTGCAAAGGTGTCCTCACCTAAAAACGTCCTTATCCATGTTGCAGATTGTGCAGAGATACCAACATGAAAGTGCAGCAGTATTAATTGCTAATTAATACTAATTGATACTAATATTATTCCCAATAAGCAAAAACTGTGCTTCCCAAACATAAAGATTGCAAACTCCATAACACTGACCAGGACCATTAATTTGAGTTAGTGGTACATTATAATTATGGAAAATGCTAACAGCTTCATTTTGCTGTTTAACATTTTAGTGTACGTTGATATCTGTGATATCTGCTGCTTGATGGAGGCAGTGTTAAGGATCGTTCGGGTTTATTCACTGTAATCTCAAAGTGATAGCGGTTACATAGAACGAGTTGTTTATGTGAGGCCGAGGGAGCTCGGAGATGATGTGTGCAGCTCTGAAAAATGTAGTTCCTTCCACAGCTGTGATTACACTGAAAAGGCCGATTGCACAGTGGAGTTACAGTGAAAGCTCTGCTGAGATATCAGGAAGGGTGCTGAAGTTATTTGAATTTGTACTGCCTGGTTTATTTCTTTGTCTTTTATGCTAGACCATACACTCAATGCGTTCATCTGCTTTTCTATTCAGTATCTGTATGCTTTACCTAGGAAATGATAATATATATATATATATATATGTGTGTGTGTGTGTCTATATATATATATATACATATACATATAGATAGATAGATAGATAGATAGATATCTTGAAACTGAGGTGCTCGACAAATATTGAAGACTCTGTAATGTAAGTTTTGGGGATATATAAGTAGAACCCCTACTTCTTTGGTCTGGAGTTGTCATGTCAAAACTAAAAAATATCGTATGGTTTTGCTGTCTCTTGTATAACCTTTAGTGTTGAGTCAGCTCCATCTAATCCAAGGGTGGGGAACTCCAGGCCTCAAGGGCTGGTGTCCTGCAGGTTTTAGGTATCACCCTGCATCAACACACCTGAATCAAATGATTGGTTCATTAACAGGCCTCTGGAGAACTTGAAGCCATTTAAATCAGCTATGTTGGATCAAGAACACGTCTAAAACCTGCAGGACACCGGCCCTTGAGGCCTGGAGTTCCCCCACCCCCAATCTAATGAATGAAAGTAAAGAAGGTCCTGGCTGTGTTCAGTTTCATGGTGTGTGTTGAACACTGTTACATTTAGTAAGTTTTGGCCCTATAGCAGCTGATCGTTGCATGCACTACTTATTGTAAGATGGCATAGTTTCTGTACCAAATGTGTGTTGTTTGGGTTGCACTTCAAAGACATCCACCAAACAGGGCAAAGGCTGTTTATGAACCGAAGCTGCGGCAAGGAATGCTACCCTGTAGGGTGTGGCCTGGGCAGGAAGAGGCCACCTTTGACCATGCGTTCTCAGCTTAAGGCTGTTGCAGACATTCCTCCTGATTTGTTTCACCCAACTCAGTTGGTATTTGCAATATATTTAATTTTGTCTTTCTGTGAACCTCTGTGTTATTTTGTATGTTCAAGTCAAACTTTTTGTTCCTACAAGTAGAACAAGAAATAATCATAATAATAATCACTCAAATAATCACTTTCTGTCTTCCCAGACTTTTTGACCATTGCAACAATACTGGGAACTGGAATCTTAGGTGAGTATTCACATATTCACAGCTTTTTTTTTTCTTGAGGTGCATGAATCACAGTTTTTACCCCATCAAGTAAAACATCTGATAAGCAAACACACGTCAGTCTGTCCTGGAGGTTAACATCTTGGGCTGGGGTGTATAGTCCGCAGCAGCAATAGCACTTTAGCTATTATGGTTTTGCTTTTTCTGTGTGTGCGCTTGTTTGTTTCTGTACTAAAAATGGTTGGACAATGAGTAGTTGTTCTTCCTCTTCTGAAAGGTCTACTTCGGAAATTAAGGTTAAAGCCTGTTCTTCTCTGTTTGTTTGCTGGTTTTTCTGAGTCATCAGCCTTGGGTTTATTATGTTGGCTCAGCACTTGACCATATTTGTTTTTAGATGAATTAACACTTGCTTTGATGCACTTAGAGTAGGTTAATGAGTTGACGTCTTCAGTAAGCTCTTTGTGAGATGCACTCATTTCTGCTTATGGAACACATGTACAGGGAGTGCAGAATTATTAGGCAAATGAGTATTTTGTCCACATCATCCTCTTCATGCATGTTGTCTTACTCCAAGCTGTATAGGCTCGAAAGCCTACTACCAATTAAGCATATTAGGTGATGTGCATCTCTGTAATGAGAAGGGGTGTGGTCTAATGACATCAACACCCTATATCAGGTGTGCATAATTATTAGGCAACTTCCTTTCCTTTGGCAAAATGGGTCAAAAGAAGGACTTGACGGGCTCAGAAAAGTCAAAAATAGTGAGATATCTAGCAGAGGGATGCAGCAGTCTCAAAATTGCAAAGCTTCTGAAGCGTGATCATCGAACAATCAAGCGTTTCATTCAAAATAGTCAACAGGGTCGCAAGAAGCGTGTGGAAAAACCAAGGCGCAAAATAACTGCCCATGAACTGAGAAAAGTCAAGCGTGCAGCTGCCAAGATGCCACTTGCCACCAGTTTGGCCATATTTCAGAGCTGCAACATCACTGGAGTGCCCAAAAGCACAAGGTGTGCAATACTCAGAGACATGGCCAAGGTAAGAAAGGCTGAAAGACGACCACCACTGAACAAGACACACAAGCTGAAACGTCAAGACTGGGCCAAGAAATATCTCAAGACTGATTTTTCTAAGGTTTTATGGACTGATGAAATGAGAGTGAGTCTTGATGGGCCAGATGGATGGGCCCGTGGCTGGATTGGTAAAGGGCAGAGAGCTCCAGTCCGACTCAGACGCCAGCAAGGTGGAGGTGGAGTACTGGTTTGGGCTGGTATCATCAAAGATGAGCTTGTGGGGCCTTTTCGGGTTGAGGATGGAGTCAAGCTCAACTCCCAGTCCTACTGCCAGTTTCTGGAAGACACCTTCTTCAAGCAGTGGTACAGGAAGAAGTCTGCATCCTTCAAGAAAAACATGATTTTCATGCAGGACAATGCTCCATCACACGCATCCAAGTACTCCACAGCGTGGCTGGCAAGAAAGGGTATAAAAGAAGAAAAACTAATGACATGGCCTCCTTGTTCACCTGATCTGAACCCCATTGAGAACCTGTGGTCCATCATCAAATGTGAGATTTACAAGGAGGGAAAACAGTACACCTCTCTGAACAGTGTCTGGGAGGCTGTGGTTGCTGCTGCACGCAATGTTGATGGTGAACAGATCAAAACACTGACAGAATCCATGGATGGCAGGCTTTTGAGTGTCCTTGCAAAGAAAGGTGGCTATATTGGTCGCTGATTTGTTTTTGTTTTGTCTTTGAATGTCAGAAATGTATATTTGTGAATGTGGAGATGTTATATTGGTTTCACTGGTAAAAATAAATAATTGAAATGGGTATATATTTGTTTTTTGTTAAGTTGCCTAATAATTATGCACAGTAATAGTCACCTGCACACACAGATATCCCCCTAAAATAGCTAAAACTAAAAACAAACTAAAAACTACTTCCAAAAACATTCAGCTTTGATATTAATGAGTTTTTTGGGTTCATTGAGAACATGGTTGTTGTTCAATAATAAAATTATTCCTCAAAAATACAACTTGCCTAATAATTCTGCACTCCCTGTACAGCCAATCTCAGTGGGAGATTTTTATGAAACAAAACGCTGAAACTCCAATCACTATTTGGAGTGAGAATAACGCTCTGAATGACAAAGTAAATGTTCAAGTGAACTCTTATCAGTGCAGATGAACACCTCAAAAGCAAAATTTTACATACTTTTACATACATAGTTGTTTCCATGTTATCCTTCCCTGCTGCTCCTGTTTGACATTTGCTGAATCCTTGTGCAAAAAAAAACATCTGCAGGGATTCAGAATACACATTTCTTGAGGCCACTTGGAATTGGATGATGAGTCAGAACAGTAAGTCAAGTGACTTAATACTTAATGTTGAGACTGGCTGGAGGTAATTTGGTGGTGAGCAAAAAAACTATTGGAAAAACAAGACAAATTCAGAGGCAGCGTTTAAAACAACCAGAGTTCTGGATGAGACAAAAGAAGGAATATCGTACATTTCAGGATGAGATGAACAACACTACAAACTGCTCTGAGAATTTACTGAATAGTAGAAACCAGATCCTTCCCACACAGTCTCAAAATAAACTCGACTCTTCACAGAAGTATTTATTAAAAGTTTACTGCACTGGAGTATTGTGACTTGGCTAACACAGTGGTCGAAACTTTAGAGAGCTGTATTTTTTCTTTCTACTGGATGGACTTTTCTAATATAACTTGAAGCATAATTAAAGCGCTGTCCATCTCCTGGCTGTCATTGGCAGTGCAAATTTAAGTGTGGTTTATGAAGTGTAGTTAACACCAGAGAGATTTTTGTAGAGGTGGAAATTACATGGAACATTACATTTAAGTACTTTGTTTTCAGCAGGGTCTTCATGTAGTTCCACAAAGGTGGAGCCCTTCCAAGTTAATACTTGTTCAGTCACTTAAATCTCATATTGAAATCAGCACCATCCATTAAATTTTATGGGAAGTTTGAGCCAGAGTACAGAGGAGTGTCTGAGAGAGCGAAAAACGAGCCGAGATGGTGATAGACAGGCAGGTGGATATGCTGACAAAGAGTCAGACATTGTCTAGCACATACCTTCTGGTAAGCTTAGATGGGAATGAAATTCAGAAATAGTTCCACATCATTTTAATTTGCAGGTCTTCCAGTAACGATAGCCCATGCTGGACTGGTGCCTTTCCTGTTCTCCTTTATTGTTGGATTCTTTGTCCAGGTAAGTAATACACAACCTCTGATTTTATGGTTTTATAGTTCATGAAATGACCACAACCATTTCAACCACAAAACCTACATGTATTTTCCGTATTCTTTCCCATGCAGGCCTTGCTAATCTACCTGTTTGTGGAGCTTCTTCAGAAATGTCAGGTGATGCAGCTGGAATCCTTAAAGGTCAGTAACTGAATTAAACCTGTGTAGTGCCTACATTTTATGTTTTGCTGCCCAAAAGTACTTAACTGGCAAGAAGCTAGAAGCTTCATTCTGCACTAATAATAATCAAAGACACGAAATATAGCTGGAGCCTTTAGGAAGGATTAGGGATTAAGGGAATGAAAACTTGATACAGAAACATGATACAGAGCACGGATTTAGAACTTTTTTTAAACACAAATCTTTACCCTGATACTTTCCCTGCATGTCAAACGAAGAAGTGTATTAAAGCTTAACTTACTTATTCATCATTTTCTGGTTTCGTTTTGGTCAAGTGGAAAGCTAAATGACTCTACTTTCTGTGGTAATCATAGACAGGTGTTGCAGAGTGTATAGTCATGGATCAGGTGGGTGTGGAGGATCCAGTTCATACTGAGGAAGAAGATGATGACAGTGAAAATGCAGAAGCAGGTGAGAAGTCCGTTATACAAACTTAAATTCTTTAGAAGTAATTTTGTTGCTAAAGGAACCAAACCTGGAACACGATTCTTACATCAAAATGTAGCTAAAAATGAGACTATTCGTATACTATTAAAAAGTGCGTGTTTGTGTGTGTATATATTTTTGTGTATATGTGTATATTTTTTTAATATATTTTCCTATTAAAACTTTGAAATACCCAATGACATTTATGCTCAAACGTAGTTATGGAAAAAGATGTTCTGGGGGGAAAAGAGAGCTTTTAGCTTTAGATTGTAACATTTGGAGTGGGTGTAAAATTGATTTTTCTGCAGAGTTTTAGACTCTAAATGTGTTTTTCAACTTTGAAAATTTCATGTGTATCTTTTGTACTCAAGATGTTACCAGTTATAAAAAAAGAAAAAAGAAGAAGTCTACTTAAAAAGTGCCAAATTTCAACCCACTGCTATGTACTTTGAGGGCCTGTAACTAGAACACTTCTTATAATATGAAGGTCACATTTTGCAGGCTTTAATAGCTGCGCTCAAGTTGTTGTACATAAAGAAAAAAAACATTATGTTTCTGAGCGGCTCATGTGGGAGGCAGTTACTGATTTTTCCATAGGAATTTTTCCCAGTGTTTTAAATGGACTTAAACTAATACATTGGGGCAGGACTGATTTGAATTATATTATTCTGTTGACTAAATTTTTCAGATCACTAATTACATTCAGGAATACTAATTAAACTGGTTTTAAACAGGAGATATGCATGTGTGCTAATTTATGAAGCCTAATTTGTTATAACCTAAAGTAGAGGAATCATTTTTAAATATTAGCGATGACAGAACACTCTGTGCGTCGGTGAGGCGCTAATTTGCAAGCCAGTTTTTCAGGAATATAATCATAATTTACTAAGAATTCTGTGTTTTCTGATCTGCACTGTAGTTGTTTGATAGTAAAACTGATCAGCATTCGTGCATACAGTACTCACCTTCTGCTAAATGCTTGCCTGTTAATTCAAGACCACTGCAAATGTACTAATTTGCAAATGGTTCAACAATGTATTTGTGTGATGGTTTTAAACCATCACACAAATACATTATTTGTGGTATTTGTGTGATATTGTGCACAGAAATATTGCTTAATGTCTACTCTTTAAAAAATTTCTAAAAACAAGTTAAAGCCTTGACCTTGGCTTTGTGAGGCTGTGGTAATGGAAAATAAGGAGGCACTTGCTAGAGATGGGAGAAATTTGCCTTTTTACATGTGAAAGGTGTATTTTAACCTAAATTGTGATGTTTTTCAAAATACCACTCCCTGCTCTCCAAATTTCGACTTACTTTGGTTTTATACTGCCAAATTCAGTAACATACTACCCTGCACATCATAAAATGATGCTTAGTGTCACTATGCATTAGTGAGAACCTGCTGCTTAATTCTTTGAACTATAATTATTTTTTGATTATTGATAAGGCATATTCAAGGTTGCTTTTCAAAGCTTTCTTTTTGCATTTATAAATTGATGCTTGTGCTGCATGTGTGTTTATTTCTATACATGCATGTGTAAACATTTCTCATAAATTCTCTGCATTCATTGCTTGGGTTTGTTTACTAAAGATCTCTTGCAATTAATCACATTCCTCTCCAGTGCTGCTTGGAATACTCTGAGAGGAGCTGTAGATATCACAAGCATTACTACATTCACATATATCACCTGTATAATATCTTTAGTATCTAGCTTTACCTTAACTTAATTGTATGACTGACCTCTCTAAGTACTGCGTGAGTAGAGTCATAGATAAACCCGTCAGTATACCTAAATGGTGGAGATGAAAAGGAAACGTCAATACATAAACCATGATTTAGAAAAAGTTCAAGTACCTACTCAGGATGTGGCTCTCAGTAATTGAAAGATCTATTGGGTCTCTGAATTATGCCTTCTGCAGTTTATGAATTATTTGCAAATAGGGCTGCCACAAACGATTATTTTGATAGTTGACTAGTCACAGATTATTTTTGCGATTAGTCGACTAATCAGATCATGCATCCATTGGACGTAAAACATACAGTTTATTGCACCAGCATGCATCTGCTCTTGTATAACTATCATTAGCTTACAGCTTTAAGTGTTTATGGTATGTGCTAACTAAAAATAAAGACAAGATGATAGTTTATTAAATTTTAATGAAATTTGCAGATTGTTTCGGTGAAGTTTAATAAACTCCTTGCTATCTAAAATATAACGGGACACCGGAGTATATTCTCGAGCATCTCACACTTCTGATAATCAGTTGTCTGCTTGACGTTTATTCAGCTGTGTAAAAACTATAACTTTAATCTCAGCCAAACCGATTTACTCGGGAACAAATAAAATACTGGGGAAAAAAAGCCAAACAATAACATTTTTAAGTTATCTAAGTGACTTATATATGTTTAACCTGAGTAGCGAAAGACGGCGGTGGGTTTGAAAACGATTTGCCGGGAGTCCGGTGTTCACACGGGCTCTAGTGAGCCGTGCCCCCGGCTAGCTATCGAGCTAGTGGGTAACAGACGTCTCCGAAAACGTCGGAGCGCTTTTGAAAATATGTGGTGTCTTGATAAACTGAGCAGATATTTGAGGTTTATACAGCTACATTCTCGCCTGAAAATATGTTAAACGTTTATTTTGTGACCCAGAAAGAATAATAAGAGTAATATTAACTAAATTAAACTAAACTAACTAGCTACCGCCATTTATGTATACTGAGCTGGGCTACGCTATGAATTCTGGGACACAGCTCCTTCTTCTTCGGGGTTTAACGGCAGCTGGCATCCTTGTACATGCAGTGCTGCCATCTTCTGTTTCAGTCCGTTATTACACTCTTAAATCCTACTACTTATTCCTGCGTCTTTTGTGATCTTGCAAAGCTTCAAACGACGCATCGACTATTAATCGTGACTGGTCAACTAATCGTGGCAGCCCTATTTGCAAATAAAAAACAGAAAAAAGTGGCGTGTTGGACATATTTACATAATGTATTCTGTATATGTATATAGATTGTTGTTAACCTGCAAATGGATGTTAGCCTTGTCTTGGCCATCTACAGCTTTGAAATGCACCTTATACATTTATGCATCAGTAAAACGGTTAACAAGCTTAGAAAAAAACAGTCAAAGGAAATTTGTTTTTAAAATTTGATGTGTCCCAGTATAAACCAGCCGTCATTATCAAATCAGACAAAAAGTCCTCTTCACCATGAAAGCTGCATGTTAATGCTATGCAGTTGCTTGGTTCTGGTTTGGAATTTTTTTTTTTTTTGTATAGTGATGCTGTTGTGTTTGTGTTTCAGTACCCTACTCTTACGTAATGGACTTCTGCATTGCTATTAATTTAACAGGCATGTTTGCCATTAATTTAACATGCTGGTTTTGACTGTCACATTTAATGATGTACACTCTGCCAGGTCCACTTTCATCAAAGTTATTATCATCTGTCCTTGCAACATGCATGGGAGTTCAAACCCAGAACAGCAGCAACAAAGACTGTGGGTTACTTGAAGAGCAGAATCTGTGGCAATAGCTGCAGCATTCTTCAAGCTCAGTGTTCAAGTCAGCACTTTAAGGAAGCTGAAATAAGCTTCAAAAGAACAATGCATAGCATAATCAGTAGTTGAAACAGAATATTAAAAAAGTGATGGGCTGTAGTAAGGACCGTCAAGCCTCCAAAGAACTTTTTAAACATGTTCACCCTTCTTTTGATATGTTGTCTTCACTCATTTTTTGTCTCTTGAGGGTTATCATGAAAACAATGAAAAGATTTTTTGGGGGTTCGTGACCTTAAACTCTCGTGTTGTGTTGTGTGTGGGTTTTGTCTGGGTACTCCTGCTTTGTCTCAGAGGCCAAAGACACGCTTGTTAGATTAATTGGTGATTGTAGGTGTGAATGTGAGTGTGAATGGTTGTCTGTCCCTGTGTTAACCCTCTGATACATTGGTAACCTGTCTAAGGTGTGTTCTCCTGTCTGCCCTATGACAGCTGGAATAGGCTCTAGCTTAGTTGTGACTGAATTGGATAAGAAAACTGATGGATGGATTATTTTTATGTTTAAAATTCCTGGATATGTTCTTTAGTGCTATTCACCTTCAGGAGGCTTGAAAAAGTGCAAATAACATGAAAAATGAAAATCTGAGAGGGGAAACTATCATTCATGTCTACATTGAGGCTATAACCTGTGATAAAAGGGCCACGAGTCTACTTTCTTTGGAAATTATGTGCTAAGCTGAACATTTGGCAGCTTTTTTTTACTGTAGCAGTTTGAGGTTCGGTGAATTGATTGCCTGCTGCATTTGTCTGTGTCTTTTAGATACAGGTTTACTACAGCCGGATGCAGCAGCTCTGCATGACCAAGCCGGCAGTCTGCAGCCGAACCTTCATCTGCTTGGGCGAATCTTCCTCTCCCGCCCCATGAGCCATGCTTTTAACTGCATTCTCCTCTTCCAATTGTAAGTTACCATGGCAATGATCTTTGCAGGTTCTTAAAGTTGCATCATTTACCAGTCACACATTAAGTACCACTGAGTGTGGGAGGAATGTGGTTGAATTCGGTGTTTTGCAGCACTTCGCTCTACGTGTGATGGAGAATAAGTTCAACCTTTGTTAATGAGCTGTAAGAATTTTTTGTTTTAGTTTCCTTTTTTTGTTTCCTTTTTAAAGGGCTGATCACTCTTAGACTGCTCCAGCTGTTTCTTCAGCCTGTGGTGTTTCTCTATTTTCTTATGCTCCTTCTGATTTTAAGAAGCTGAATAGTATAGTGGCACCATTACAACCTCTGGAACAATTGGTAAGGGATTCCAGCCAGGGCATGTATTCAGTAAGGGTCACCAGGCTAGGTCCGCCATGCTACCCAAGCCTACCTCAAGCCATGGCTTGGAACTCTCTTGAGATAGCACAGGTCAGGGTGAGAGTATAAAACCACTTCCAAAGCACTAAATGTCCCTTGGGAGATAATAACCTCAGTACATGTGGAATGGCAGAAGTCTGAAGCCATGGGAACTTTTATTCAAGTTGGTTTGAATCTGTGGAGGAGGCTGAAGTTTCTAGTAGTTCAGATTCTTCTCATTCACTGAGAAACTGACCATGGAGTATGACAGTGCTTAGAGTGCCTGTCAGCATCTGGGATAAACTACGCATACCAAGAGTGCACAGCTTGTTCAGATTTTCCCATGAAAACTTAATACTGCCAAGCAAGCTTCTGAACTAACTTATTTTGTAAATAAGTTATTTATTAGATTAATAAAACTTGAAAATAACCAAATATGCTTTCCTCAGGTAAAAACCACCCAGTCATTACTGCCCCCTAATGTGTACATGTCACAATTATGAAAGTAAGTTCTTTCTAAAAATGTAACTCATTTCTAAAAATTCCTGGAAATGGCAAAAGTATTATATAATACTTCTATAAGAATTGGGAATATCACCAGATCCTTATATTGTTGACTCACACACTCTTACTGCAATGAGTGAAAGATGCTGCACAAAGTGCAGGATATAAGAGGGGCATTTTTCTACAAATGTAAGGAAGCCTTCCATTGTCTGTTTTTTTTTTTTTTTTTTTTTTTTTTTAACTCGAGGTGTGTGCACTTATCTCTGAACTACCCATTTGTAGGAAATGACATAAGAAATGAAGCAGTTGGGGTGGTGGAGTAGCATTCCACAATCTGCTGTAGTTTGTAGACATTCATTTAAGATCCAACTTAATGGAGTGTTGTGTTGTGATGGGTCCAAAGAAGGAGAAACTACACAATTGTTTTTCCTGTGAATTATAAACATTATCACAGCCCCACACATGCAGTAGGTTACTTTCCAAGTCTAGTAAGAGTGTTCTGTAAAGGTGCATTATGGATTTATTTTTTATTTTTTTGCTGGGTTCATGAATGTTTTCAAGGTTTTGTTTTGTTTTTTTATAGTTACTCTTTCAGATTAGACACGACGCTGAGCTTTCCTAGAACAGGCTTCATAACTTGTTTTTCACACCTGTCCCTTTAAAAGTCACATTAGAATAAATCCTAATATCATATTTGGCCACTGTTTTTTGGTTTTCCCCCTTCGGGCGTTGTTACACAGTGATATTTTAAACCTGTCGAGTAATTTCATTTTCAGTGTCCTGCACCAGCACAACTACTCTTAACTGAGCGAGCACAGCAGACTTGTGTAAAAACTGTCCTTGAGGTTCAGACTTTATATCACTGGCTTCTGCTGCACAGTCTTGAAATATTGAGTTACAAGCCTGAGCCAAATAGTGATAAAATATGATCACTGCTGCACCATCTGCAGTCCACCAACTTTTTTAAGTAACCTGTTTTCAGTTACTGTTGTCTGTCCTTAATTTAAATGTGACAGCTGGTAAATGAAACTTTGCATTGAAATGCTTAAACAGGGAAGCTGCTGTGGCTGGCTGAGGTCGAAATCTCCTGATTATGCATGAAAGCAAAGCACAATCACAGCTGACGCAAAAAATACTGACCATTAATTTTAATTATATGCATATTGTAGAAAAAACACACACTAAATTTCCTGCAAAAATAATGGGAATGTAATGTTTGATTTCCCTAATGGAAATTTCTGTTCCTTATCAATTTCTCCTCTGGCTCAAAACTAATGATCTGTCTGGGTCAGTCTGGAAAAGTCATTCTTTTTGCTAATATTTATTTATTTTTAATTTGAGGAAAAACACTGATACATCACCCTCCAAATAAGTGTCTTCAATTAAAGTAATGACCAAATGTTGCCAATGTAGGTACTTTGACTTGTCCATCCTGTTGTATCCTGCATTGTTTTTCTTTTTTTATTCTTAACAGAAATACACCAGTGTGCTGTTAATCAGTTTAGGTTTGAATTATTTGTTTGCACCATTGACAGATTTGTGTGTCCATGTGTGTGTCCTTATGGGCACAGAGGAGGGGCACAGGGCTTTTAACATCATCGTTGGAAAGTCTTGTTATCAGTGTGTGAACAGCTCTGAAACACCTGGACAATCGATAGTTCCCTCATTGTGTTCAAGGAGGCTTAGTGGTCGATCAATGCAGAGGCTCAGCCCCGCTAACGCACACACAACACACGACCTGCATCTTTTACCCTTGGCGCCCCTCGCTCTTTATGTACTGCCCTACATGGTAGAGCTGCTGTAAAATGTGCATTTTGGCACAGCCATGCAGGGCACCTTATGCACACAGAATGTATGAGTACATATAAGTAATCTAACACAAATTGCTTGATGAAATGTGTTTGCGCTTTATTAATTTCATGTACCCATGTACTTTTTTTGACTTTATAAAACTGGAATTTAAGGATGAAACTCTCAAACTTCTCTCTTGTCTTCCCCAGAGATCCGTACACACCCACACATGCAGACTAATGAGTGGATTATATAGCCAAGTCGTAAAGATAAAGTGTGTGAAATATCTGCCTTACTGAACCTCTACCAAAACTCCATTACATTTTTGTGAGTTTAAGGGGAGGTACACAGTCTGCTGAATCTTTGTCATTTTAAAATGCTTTACCAAAGGCCAGACCTTTTATTAAAATGTTATTAGAAACATTATACAAACAGCCAGTCGTGTGGCCGACGTACATAAAATCATCCAGATACAGGTCAGGAGCTGGAGTTACCGTTCATGGCAAACACTGGAGGAAAACGGTGATCTCGCTGATGTTCTGTGGAGAGAATCATTGTATTGGTAGAGGAGAACAGCCAGGTCGGTTGGCTCTGACAGAAGGGTCACTCAGATAAGCACACCTTACAACCAAGTGTAAGCATCTCACACTGCACAGCACACTGAAGCAGATAGACCCCTGTCAATCAAAACAAAAAAAGAAATTTGAGGTAGTGGAAGGTGATAGACAAATACAGACATCCATTTTTATTTTTTTTTCAATGAAAACAACACATGAGATGTCAAAAATTATTTAAAAATAACTAGATAACTACGATAATGCCTCTGGTGTTTTTCAGGAACCTTAGTAAAACATTTCACATATTTCTTCTAACCTTTTTATTGAATGCTCACATGCTGTAGCTGGGTATATTACATTTTAAGTGGGTTGCAATGTTACTGTCCACAGTCTGTGTTTTACTTGCAGTAGACAGAACTAAGCAACATCCCCAAGCAGACAGGTGCACGACTAGCATAGAAACTAAACACATGTACTGCTGTGAACGCTGTCACAGCCAAATCGATATTGGCAACCTAAAGAAATCTGTATCAGTTTGAGTATATACTATACTTGAAACATTTTCATCTCATTATCTGCTGTTGGACTGCGCTTTCCATCAAGAAAGTGAAATGATTACACTCCACCAGACTCTATTTACAGAAACAGGACTTTTACTTGTGAAAATAACTGATTGATTGGGTGCTTTTTGTGGATCTTTAGCATTTTCATTGTTTATTTTGCAAACTAACATCATAAAAGGAGGAGCGACCAACATTTTCAGGTTAGTAGATATCTGTTTTTGTCTGGAAGCTTTGAAAAAGTTAACACAGTAATAACCTTTATTCATTGTAGCCATATGTCAGATTTTTAACATTATATTATCATGTCTTTTAACCTATAGAAAGCTTAAAAATACTGATGTAAATGAATAAGGAAATATTGTATTTTTTTAAGAAAAAATGTTTCTCAGAAATATGTTTTGTAGGCCTAATATGAGGCTACACTGCTCACATCAAAATTGGGTTGACATATTCATATGCTAGCCTCTATATTTGGCATCAACAGTATGACTCCATGGACTCACCCTGCCGTATGTTAACAACCCAGGCTAGTGATGGTGTCTCAGAAATCCTTTACCCTCCTGCTCAGGCACCAGGCCTTAATCAGATCATTGTGTTTTGGATGTGATAAAAGATATGACTGGTAACAGGAATGTGCAAATGAGAAAGATATTAGAGAAATATATTTTATACTATTCGTGTGCATCTCCTGAACAATTGTTCCTGTAAGAGTTCAGACCTGGTTGCATCATAATTTCCATGACTGTTCATAGCTTGTGTAAGAGTTTGTGTGGACATGAGTTTAGAAACCAGTGTTCTCCCAGTAAACGAGCACAAATGTTACCATCTACCCCAAATGAAGGCCCCCCGTTTTGGACACAGTTTAGAAGATCTAGTCCGTATTTCACATGTGCATTTGCAAGTGATTGGATCTAAGGAATCCCAACTTTATCCCAGAGTCTTTTATAAGGCTGGATCTTGTCCAGAGGTAGAGGATCAGAGGGTTTGAAGGGGAGAAGTTGGCCAAATTTAAATTGAGCAAATATTTTTCGTTTTAAGGGGGAAACTTTTTGGTCTAACCTCATACTAGAGGTTGATGAGGACATTTGTGCTGCACAAATTGTGTGATTTCATATGTTTTTGACTTATGTTGTGTTTTCATGTGTATACAACTGTATTACTGTGGCACCACAGGTTAGCAGAAATGTTCACGTATTCAGAATGATAGAAGTAAACGTTGTTTTTCTTTGTATGTTGCGTTTTTAAGTCCACATGTTATATCTTGACTTTGAAATCTCTCGCTGCAACATTGACGTCACTGCTTCTCTGTTCTTTGCTTTTCAACTCTGGCAAGTTTTTTTTTTTATGTTCAAAAATATGGTTTAAACTGCTGTAGATGAGAGGACTAGGCTGCATAAAACTTCCTAAATTTGTTGGCATTTCCTTTCAAGATTTGAAAGCGGGGAGATATGAAAGAGTGGGCGTAACGCCGCGCTCCAAAATAACATTTAGCTGTCTGGAGAAACCACTAATAGATTTGCAGTCTGTTGAGAGATTACAGGAGCTTAGACTTATAAGGAATGGAACAGATAGATGTTGAGCTCCAAAAACCTGTCTTGTCATTCACGTGGGATTGAAACGTACTGTAAAGACACTCACTTCTAATGTTTAGCAACATCCGGCTTCTTCGTGAAGATACAACATTGCAAGCAGATTTCTGGCTTGATGTGGGTGTGTGATGTTCAAAGTACATGTAAAATATACAACCAAAACATTTGCTTTAAGTAGCCCCCGAAGGCACCTTTTTTGTTTGGAGAAAATATAAAATCGAAAAGTTGTGGAGGATCAAGGCACTGCATGGAAAACAAGAAACTATTATAAAATTAAATCTCTTCATTGCCTCAGGCGCTATGATGCAGCAACAACCTAATGTTTAATACAACGGAGGAGTGCTTGTCACTAAGACTGTAGAGGATGACTGATCACTACTTAATACCTAAGTGCCTCTCTTTCTCTCTTTTTCCTTCCCTGCTTTCCTCTGCCTGTATCTCTGTTTTTCCCCTTTTCTGTATTTTTCTATTACTGTCTTTGTCCAGCATTTCAATTGGAATTAGTTATGTCTTAGCTGGCAGTGAGGCCTACGCTGCACTTCTTAATGTCAGGTAAGTTTTACAATCATGCTACTTGGTTAAACTGTAGCTTTTTAGGTTATTCTGATTAATTTCACGTTACACTTCTCTTTAATCAAACCTAAATCCAGTTTCAAACCATGCACAAGGGATGGGAATCCTTTCATCATATCTTTTTAGGCTCTGCTTTCAACATCTGTTAATTAGCTTTTATGTGGCTGCCTCTGTCAGTTTTTTCTTGCATTATCTGGGGTGCTAGGATTTCCGATTTAGCCTAACGGGCCTTATGTATGCTATCCTCTACATAGTTTACATGCAGTATGGTGAGGGGATCAAGATGGCTTAGCCTGACATATGAGTTGCTTTAATTCTAAGCTTGGGTTCCTTCTACATATAAATTACTTAAATTCTTTAAGGGGTTCCAGCTCAGAGAGAGTGCCATTCAAACACAATTAACAGCAGGGAAAAATGTCACTGAAAGAATAAATAATGTGCAAAGAAAGCCAAACGCCATGCAGGGCTGCCAGAAATTTTGCACATCAGTCTGGCTCACCGTTCCCCCTTCTCAGTTAGCACAAAATTGAAAGCGAATTGTCACTTCAGGGTTGTGTTGTTAGGATGACATGAGTTCACACAAAAATATTTTTATTTGATATTGATTTAAAAGGGGAAAGAAACACTGATGCAACCCTGAGAGCTGACCACCGGAGAGGGAGGCCCTGAAAGGATTGCATGAAGTTACAGCATTGCTTTTAATCAAAGCAAACAAACACGTACAGGCTGCACACACTGCAGAGATGAGAGGGAAAACATCCCATTATCAGACATTAAGGATTTATTTTCTGTTTTAGATTATTCAGTATAGTCTTAAAGTAATTTTTGCTAGTGAAAGCTAAATGGATAACATGTTTCTGTATTTCTAAATATGTCAGGTTTAGGTGTCTCTCTTGAAGTTGACATAATCTCACCTTGATCATTACGAGCTATTCTGGACTTTTTAGTCTTGCCAAGTTCGAAATTTATGCATATTTACGTGCCGCTTTCATGCTGCAGTAGCATGATAAATGCTGGAAAAATGCATCTTTCTGATGCACATAGATTTTTCTTCCTGCAGCTTTCTTTTGAAATCGTGATCTATTCTTTACTCTGACTGTCACGTGAAAGTTGATTGCGGGTCCTGCCCACTTTGCCAGCAGGTATTTCGCCCAAAGTCACTTAAAGGCACCACATATCAGTCACTTTTTATGATCTGTGGTTGTTACATTGGAGCAAATCTCCTTCAGTATGTACGCAGCTTGAGACGTCTTAATTTGGGGCTGCAGAGCAGCATTCTGTTTTATCAGCGAAATCTCAGATGTTGCATCCTGGTTTCAAAGCTTTACCTATGGAGATGATATATCTGTAATAATGTAGCAGTCTAATAGTAATTCCTACTTGTAAGTCCTCATATCCATAACCAACTAAGTACAACACGGTCAGCCAGGTGAACACAGTGTCCATAAAGCTTTCAACCACACCCACTTAGGAAACACATTGTAATGTTATTAAGATTGCTTTAGACCATCTTTTCTTAAGTCTTTGTTTTCAGTGGACCTGCTGAAACAAACAGGAATGCAACACCATAACCCCAGAGTTGTGTTTACATACCCCGTATTCTTTGCTGCCTTGCTTTAGTCTATAGACATTTCAGTCTGAGTTAGAGGCTCACTGCACATGCCACTTCAGTGAAGTCCTCACAGTCACTGGAGTAAAGCAGACTGTAAACAGCTTTTTAAACTAGTATGTCTTTTTTCCCCCCAACACACGGTAAGATGTGCCATTAGGTGGGGAAGCGCTGGAGGAGTTTAAAATCCACTTTGGCAGCGTCAGAGGTTAGCCTTATTAAAAAAAATGATTATTAGTAATTCAACTTAGTGTACTACTTGTTAGAACTGTCAGATAATGTGAAGTATTAAATAAAGCAACTTTGTTTAAACTAAACTTGAAGCAGCAAAAATCGTTGCAGCAACTCCAACCAGCTCTTCAAGTAATCGTTGTCTCGACCTCGCGCCTCCCTCTCCTTTCCTTTCCCAAGCCTATAATTACCTTTATCAGTTAACGGAGCTAATTTATTTTGTCATGCCCCAGTAAATACTTAACCCAAATAATATTATTCACACTCTACAGGATGGTTGGACTGCTTCGTCAGCACACCTGGGGGCTTCATTATCGGGCCGCTCGGTGCCGGGGGGGATTCTGCGATGTGTTGTGGGGTGACAGGGTTACTGGAGTGAAAACACCTTAGGAGACCTCCTTTGGATAAACTACCATATTCCCTCTCCCCAATCAATAGGTTACTGCAGATCTCTGTGTAAAAACTCTCGTCAATACTGCTGTAGGATAGCGGACACGAATCCCAGAGAGTGAATCTCACTGAGCTCTGCAGGAATTGCGCATCAGCACCTCACTCTCAAACCAATGACCAGATTATATTTTAGCACTTTAGATAAAGAAAATATAAATTTTCTATCTAGTTGGAATCATTAGAGGCTTTGAGCTATGTTTAACCAATAAATACAGTTTAAATTGCAAGCGTTTAATTAAGAGAAGCAAAAGCTCATCCTTATGTCTGTTGAACTTAAATCTTAATAGTCTTGTTCCTCATAATTCATACAGTTGGCAAAATGAACTAATTTTAAATAAATTTTTTATCTTACTGTTAATATGTTATTTAAAATATCCATTTGCTCCAGTTGATAGTTTAAAACCACATTAGGGAAGCCTCTGTGGAAACTGATGGACAAATACAACAACCTTTTTACTGCATATATCTTTACTGTATAGAAAAATGTAATAAAGAGTGTTAAGTCATTTTAGGTTTCTACATTTTTTCCCTTAGTCATACAAAAAGTTATATCATTTTTTTATTTGAATCAATTCCAAAAATAAAAATGCTGCAGAACGTGATAGTCAGATTACAGCTGCAGTATTCTGATTGACTGATTGGACAAACACTTAAGTGGGAATTCAAGAAACAAAGAAAAAGAACAAAAAACAATCCCCCCAAAACTTTTCTCTTACTATGTTATCTG
The DNA here is from genome assembly GCF_051167445.1 of Perissodus microlepis. Lineage (NCBI taxonomy): Eukaryota > Metazoa > Chordata > Actinopteri > Cichliformes > Cichlidae > Perissodus > Perissodus microlepis. The sequence goes on from NC_140482.1 coordinate 27,746,699, forward strand.
TGAGACTCATGAAACCTCCACATACAGCATTTATCCAATCAGCTTAAGCCACAACTGGGAAAAAAATCTAATAATAAAGTTGTGTCTAAGAATCTATATGTATTAATGATGCTCATCAGGGAAGCACAAAGGTTTCATACACAACTGAAAAACTTTACATCCTCCTACTCTCCCTAATCCTCCGAGGGATCCTCCAGGAATGTTGATGCTATTTTCTGGAGAATTGATTGCTGAGTGGGGGGGGGGGTTCACACGTGCTGATCTGTAATCTTGAACTTAACCTACTCAGAAGCAGGTTAGGGCTACAGCATGTGCCATGGCGATTTACCCTGATAAGTCGTGAACTACCTTTGTAGTACAGAAAACCCAGGGTTAACCTTGAAGTTACCTGGAAAAGCCAAAATCCTGCTTCGTAGCACAGGCCTCTCTGCGTTGCTCTGCTGTCACAAATGAGGCTGAACTGATCATGTTGCACTTGAAGCTGAAAATTCTGTAGCAACAGTTACTTTTACAATAAGCATACTGATCAAACTTGATAGGTTATTTCATTTTGCTTCATGGAGGCATTACCCCTCTGTGCAATAAGAGTCTGAAAACACCTCACTACACATAAACTGTATTATTGGGAAATTATGCTTAAAATATTGAAAGTAAAAATAATTGTTCTGCAGAAAAATGTTCTCTAGCACTGCTAAACGGATGTATATTACTACTGCATATGTTTAAGGTTGAGCTCATTTTAAATACTGTTTAATGTTCAGTGTCGTATTCTAGAAATCACTCGTTTGTATTGGCTGTCCTGTGAGAACCACATATCTATGAAGAAAAAACTGTTCATGAGCTTAGAAATACAGGCATACGTCTTGGTATATTAAATATTCATTTAGAAAAAAATCAGCTGAATTAAAAGGCTTGTGCAGAGTGTGACATGGTTAACTGTCAATATCCACCGAGGGGATTAAAATATGAATGAAAAATGAAGGTGGGCTGTTGGCAAAACAGGTAGTTAAGCTTATGACATTCAGTCATTCTCATAGATGTTAGTCTGAAAGTACTGCTGAGCCTGCACCTGCTCCACTTACCAGTTTTATGGACATGGTCAGAGCTGCCTTCAGCTCCATCATCGTCACAGCGTTCCTTGTTAATGCCTTAAGGGAGTTATTAACAGCTTTTTCAAGCTCCATCTTATCTACATCACACATGTTAGCCATACTTAGCAAGACCAAACTTTTCTGTTGCGAGGTTAAGTCACTGAGGGTTATTTACTTGCTAATGCCAGCTGTGTTTTCATAGGGAGGGCAGGTCGTAACTGAGCTGCTGGCGTCTGAGTGGCTGAGCTTTATGACAGCTCTGTCGGAAAAAGATTGCCTTACTTTGGTATGTTTTAATTTGTTTTAATTTATGCTTATTCTTAGATTTGATAAGGCAAGCACTGCTGCCCGTCCTTCTCCTGAGGAAATGCCACTGGCTTAAAACTTTGCTTTTTGACAAAGCATATATTTAGAGCTTGATCAGGTGACCCTGAACCGTTGCTTAGTTATGCTGCAATAGGCTTAGGCTGCTGGGGGCTTCCCATGATGCACTGAGCGTTTCTTCTCTCACCTTTTTTTTCACTCTTTAACGCTACTTTGCATTTAAACCTTAGTTATTATTCTTTGGCTCTCTTCCACAGTGTGTCTTTTGTCCAACGAGGCTCGCCTGATATCTGGGGTTTTCTCTCCATTATTGTAGGGTCTTTACCTTACAGTGTAAAGCTCCTTGGGGTCACTGTTGTTGAGATTTGGCACTTGGTAAATAAAACTGAATTGAATTGAAATGAAAACTGTGACTGCACAACATGCAATAGTACAGGATACAGTTTTAAATATAATGCTGTATTGTACAGTTAACTGCTGTTTCTTTTCGGTGTACATGGTTGTTGTTGTTGTTGTTGTGAAGGGGCTGATTAAAGCCTAGAAAAGTAAGTTTGTTGCATAAAACTAATCCAACATTTAGTAAAATTTATTCACTGAAAACAAAGAAAAACAAACTGCAGGACTTTAAATTGTATGCAGAGCAGTTTTTGCTGTTTTCTGAGTACTTTTATACTTGTTAGCTATCTAGTTACCTGGAAGAGCCCCACTTTTAAACCATTTGCTCTCATTAATTGTATTACTAGTCATCTTTGCATCAGGTCAACTTCATGAAGGTACTTTAGTACCTTATCTTACTTGCCTAAGGTACTGTCCTCTACATAGATAGTAGGTAGGCTGAAGGTCCTTGTCTAAAAGGCAACCAGCTTCTGACAGCAGTATTTGATATCCTGTTTTGAGAACGAAAGGGGTTTATTGTTGTATTCTTGCACTGTTCCATAAGTCTTTGTCCTTTATAGCAGCTTTATGTGCTGCAACACACTTTTTTAATAATATTAAAAAAAACCAATCATACAATAATTATATGGTCATTTTGCGTATAATTATTTTATATTATAAATATGATGCGTTTGTATTGAATATTTAATCTAGAGCTTAAGTAGTAACTTTAAGCACTGCATAAAGCTTACTATAAAATGTATTTTGTGCTCTGTGTATGCAGTGGTGGATTAATAGTAGTATTAAGTTGCATCTACTGGGAAAAATGGCTGCTTCAGTGAAGTAGCTAAGAGCAGTTTTAAGTATAATGTTGCATGAACTTCAATAATTTGTTTGGACATATTACAAAATTGTTGACTTACTGTATGTTTGGTTACTTTGGCTGTGACAGTGAATATCCAGGAGGTGTTTTCCCTGTTCAAACTGTGCAACAGTCAACAGTAGTTGCTAAAACTCCAGATGTTTTCATTGTTAATAAGCAGCAAACAGGTGTTTGTTTTGGAGGATGACTGTTAATTGAACCACAGGTGTTCCTTACCAAGCTTATGAAGTACTAGACTTGCATCTTGATTATCTATCAATGCAGAGCGCTTGTGTTTAGTCAACAGTCAAATTGTGCAGGTTTTTATAGTGCAAGTGACGGGGAAGATGAAGAAAAAAATCATTGAAAGACTGATTCACTAACTGGAAAAAGAGTTTTGCTTCTGACTTCTGTTATGAAACTTAATCATAAAAAGAAGTGTTTAATTATGTGTGTTATTTGGGGTTTTTTCTCTCCACAGCCACATCTATGTGATCCCAGTCTTCACCTGGACCCTGACTCTTGCTATTTTACTGGCCCACACAGTTATTCAGCCAATCACTTCAGTGCTCACCCTCCTGAAAGGAATCCTCCTCATCGTCACGGTAACAGTGATTCTCTTCATTTTGCTATTTTGATACATTTTTGCATAATTTTCAAGCATTTGCAATAATGATACAGGGCTTTGCTGGGAATAGCTTTTTATCATTAGAAAAAGGAGAATTCATGTAAAGGAAAAACATATTTGGGAATGTCGGATGGCTGTGTCATGTCCCGAGTATCCATCTGTTCGATATTTATGTGACGGTGTTCACTTATCTAAAATGGATTCTCTCTTCATGAAAGCGCTGATTTGATGTAGAAGGTGTTGTTTCAACAGTAAGATAATTTTGGCAGCTGCAGCTTGTGCTGTTGTATTACATTATGCAGAGAGGTGTTTCTGTTATACAGCCTGCTTTTATTGATTTGATTGGGATGGACAAAATAAAGGAAACATAAATGATAAATGTGAGACATGAAATATCAAACAGAATTTGATGTGAGGTTGGAGTTGTGTGATGTGTTTTCTAGTTGAATGATGCCTGTGAAGTAGTTGTGGTTTGTTAGTGTAAATACTGCAGCTTGTTGGAATTTTGATGAGGTGAAATGACACACTCATCTCAGACTCTGCATAAAGTTCACCCGTTTCCATAATGTGTTATTATGGGTCATACTTTTTGTACAGGTATGCGTTCATTCAGGTCTTTTTTATACATTAATGTTGCACTGATGGCCAGTGATTTTCCATGACTTTCCAAGAACTGATATTCAGCTTATTATCCTATAAATGTTTATAATCAGTGTTAAAAGTATTACTAGATTCATATTGGTTATTCATATAAAATTTTATCTGCCTCATGATAGTTTCATCATAGCCTCTCCGCATACAGCTGAGAATTTCAGCTCGGGACTTTAAGTTGTTGCTTGCAGCTCTCTAGTCTTTGAACATGAGTGTAAATTATTGTTCTCTCTATGTGTTCTGCCTGAGACAGACTGGTGACCTGTCCAGCATGTACCCCACCTCTTGCCCTATGACAGCTTTTGACAGGCTTCAGCCTTCCCATTAGTCTGGAATTTGATAAGTGAAAGACATATTCAAAAGGAAAGAAAACTAAATTAGGGTTTTTTTTGCTTGTTGCTTGGACTTTAAACTAAAGCTCGATGGAAATGTACGTTTTCAGAGTTGCTGCTACATCTCCCACCTTTTTGTTTTGCCAGTCAGTGTGAGGAAGACGATGTGCCTGGGAAAAAATTAAATGGGCTGAATGAAATTAGCAGAACTACAAGTCAGTAATTCATAGGACGTAAGTAAGCTAAATCATTTATCACTGTGTCTGAATGAGGTTCTCCTCTTGGGGAAGTGGGGAATAAGTCCCCAAGTGTGTGTCTCGCTCTCTATCTTACCAACAGTAGTGGCTCTGATAACATGGAAGATAGCATGACCACACAATGGAAAAATTGTTGAACTCTAATTTGGGTTAAAAAAAAATTTACATGGGAAAGCTGTTTCAGGGTTTTTGTGCCTGCACAATGGTGGAGTTTTAAAAGAGTAGTTATGAGTCCTGTTATCTTGTTCTACTACTTCTCTTTACTGCTTCTTGATTACCACACCACTGCGGCAAACACTGAAAGCATAGAAGATGTACATGTTTCTGTGCCTTTGTTGTGTAAAGATTTGTGTAAAAATAAATGTGAGATGTTGGATATTAATCATTTCAGTTTAATTTTTCTAGCACCAGTTTAGCTCGTTTGCTTTATATTGTAACGTAAAGACACTGTAATATATGCAAGCCCTTGGCTGTGGTGGGAACCAAGAACAGCCATTTAACAGGAAGAGAGCGCAGGCATTATGAAGGTCAAGGAGGGGCAGCCATAGAAATACAGTGAGTGATATGGCTGATCAGTGCATCACGGATATACTGGCTGATAAAGGAAAAAAGATACCTTATGTATCAGTACAACCCAGAAGTAATCCAGATTAGAGGAAATATATAATAAATTATAACTTCAATATCAAATTCTTGTTTTTAAAGTCATTAAAGTGTACAATCACTCCACAGCTGGGAAAAGAACAGTTCAAGTTCAATCCTTCCAGTTGTTAAATACAATTCCTCCCGTGGATTTTTCTGTGTTCATTAGCGAAGGGAAAAAACGTTTTGATTTATTGTGGTTGACTTTTGATAGCTGAAAATCTCACACACTGTCCATCACTTGAGCTTACTTCATTTGTGCACAACTTTGTGAATAAGAACTTCACCAGGCTAAATTCATACAGAAATTACCTTGGATAAACAACAGGTTTTCAGACTTTTTTATCCAGCCTGCAGTATACATTATGCAACATGATCCTCTAGGGAAATTACAGAAAAAACATTTCTTCACAAATGAGTCTTATATTACACCATGTAGCTTACAGTTTTTGAAAAGCAGAAAGAGGCACCGGAGATGATTTAAATATGGGGTAGAAAAGGAATTAATCACAGTACTTTAAGCTTATTTGCTATTACATGAAATAGCATGTAGGAAAGGCAAGAGATGAATTACAATATATCAAGAAGACTCTACTTTTATCAGAAAATGAATACTTTGAATTTATAAAGTCCGCTGGCATAATAATGAAGACTTTCTACAACACATGTCAAAGGGGATTCAAAAGATAATTCATATCTAAAGTGTTATTCTAGAAAAACTAGGAAAGCATTGAAAAGATTTATACTGTACAGCTATACTTTGTACCGGCACTAAAGGAGACAAAAACAAGACAAAGAAGAGAAGATCAAGAGAGATAAAGGAGAGATCAAACATGTATTGCAGCTTCCAAACTTCTGAGAAAATAAAACTCTCAAAATCAGTTTATTCTTTTATGTTCGTAATCTCATCTCAGTTTGAAAAAAAGAAGAAAGAAACTCATTTCTGACTTGCACAAACTCTTTGCTTGTGTACCTTGCTTTTATATACTTTTTTCAATTACTTTGTCAGTTTTAAAGTGGGATGAACTGTACACTCTCTGCGTACAAAGTTCTGAGTGATGTAGCCATACTAATTGTCATGACAACTCCTCCGTAAGTTTGTTTTTTTTACATTCTTATATGAAATATAATTTGATGCAAGTTTCACTCTGTACACGCAAAGTGCTGAAGGGTGTAGTAATGACTGCCATTACAACTCTTCAGTAAGGGTTTATACATTTCTTATATGAAGTATAATTTGTGATTTAAATGGAAAGCCATCTGTTAAATAGTGAAATTTCTCTTGGCTGCCTAAGCCAGTGTTTCCCACCCACTGTGCTGCAGCACATAGGTGTGCCGTGAGAAATGATCAAGTGTGCCTGGGAAGATTATCTGGTTCCTGGCGTGAGTAATGGGCAGAACAATTACATTCTATTTCCACTAGAGGGCAGTACAACTACCTGCTCTAATTAAGAGTGTTGCCAACTTCCAGTAAAACAGAAGAAGACGAAGAAGAAATTACATAATAGTCGTACTGTGAGGCGATGCAGTGCGTAATAGGAATAGATAAATATTTGAAAAGAAAAAGTAGTCAATGTGACCTGGGTCTCACATTGACCCAGATCTGCTAGAGCCTTAATCTGACTCAGATTAAGGCTCTAGCATGAATAGTGGTCAGAAGAAAGCAAAAAAGGTATACTGGGGACAAACCGAGCCAATTCCGCTGGAAATGTGCAGGAAAAATTATCAATATGCTTTTTGTGACATTTTTGTCTGGTGGTATGCCGTGTGGTTTTTTTTTTCTAATGTGAAATATGTGCCATGGCTCCAAAAGGTTGGGAAACACTGGTCTAAGCTATGGTTGCCGCTGATAGGCAATAATATAAAGATTAGATCATGCAGTGTACCAAGTGGGGGCAAGTCCGAGTACTGCACACAAAGGACAGTCTTGTGGCTTTGCAAACCGGGGTCAGATACCAGATGCCACCGGAGTTCAGGAAGCCCTCCCAAGGTTACAGAGCAGGAGCTAAGCTAAACTAAAGGCTAGCAGGTGGAAGTATAAGCTGTTTCTGCTGTCGCTTCTAATGGGGAAATGTCAACTCACTAATAGACAACCTTGATGATTTGGTGGCACTGTTGAGAAATATTGAGATGCTACCGGGAATGTTGTCTGCTGTGCTTTGTGGAAAAATACCTGACTCCTGTGTAGACTTATTGAGCTTCACTATTATGTGATCAGAAGACGAGCAACAAGAGCAAAGGTGTTCTTGTTGAGGCATTCAGAATTGGTGCAGTAGGAGTTGCCTCCATCTCAGTACTGCGAAAACCAAGAAGATAGGATAGCCTAGATCTTCTGACTATCTGCCAGTCTCCGTATATAGCCAGGACACTGAGGTGGTGAACTCAAATATCTGGAGGTCCTTCTGGATGACATGCTGGACTGGTCCCTAACCACAGGCTGACTACACTGGAAGTTTTTGTCCCCACTGCAGTAAGCGTTTTTAACACCCTCTGATGGGGAGATCCACCTGGATATTCATTCATCGCGTAATGAGGGGTATAATTGGCTTGTTTGCATTTCTAGCTGATGTGCTTTCTTTAGTCTCAAGTTACAGACCCTTCAACTACAAAGCCTTTGTTTGGTTTTGGCACATAGCTCTACCTCCACCTCTCATCACCAGTGAAGGTTGTCTTGGATGTAGTGCCTTTTCTACTGTGACACACACTTGGCAACAATGTGGTGACTTTCAAATTTATTGTGAGTGTTGCTCTTAATGAAAAGTAAAGAATGTCAACAGTTTCTCTGATTGCTGTGCAACGATCCTGACGCACAGTCTGCTCGATATCTAACATTTTTAGCAGTTGTTACTGTGGAAGGTTGCCTGACTGCTTTTCTTTGAGCTTGAGATTCTGCATCTAACTTGGTTCATTTTCCTGAAGTTATGCTTGGATATTTCTCAAAAGCATATAAACATTCTACTTAGCACACACAATTCAGTTTGGAGTTGTAAATTCACACTTAATATCAAATTATAATACTTTTTTGTGTGACAAATAAAAGAAAATCTACGATCTACGATTTTTTTTTTTTTAATCGTAGATCCTGTTAAGAATTTTAAGGGGAGCAATTACAGTATATTCAGTATCAACTGAGAGAGGATATTAAAGGTAAAAAGATTTGAGATTAATTATATTAACAAAAAAAGTTTCAGGAGTTTATCACCTTTACGTGACATACTTTTCCACTTTGTGCTTATTCGCCGCCTAAAAATATGCTTTGTATATTTTTTGATGACTGCAGTGACATAAGAAATGCTGGTTTCTACAGCAAATGAAAGGTCATGCTGGTAAAATGGATGGAGGTGGCACTCTACACTTCTACTCTATGCAGAAGCTTTGTACTTAAGGAGCTCCCAGTGTGTCTGTGGTGGTTTTGGGCCTTTCCAGGTCAGTTCCTGCCAACATCTTGGCATGTCAGCATCTCAGTAGGTGCTCTTTAAAGACATTTTTAGGCTTGGCTCAGAGTCCATTTAACACCACCACCACATCCCACAAGATTACACTGCCTCAGTGAATTGTACATCTGCTGCAGGGAAATGTATTATATTCAGTGTTAGCCAAGCTTTTGATGGACACAACTCTGCGACACAAATGATTATTAATATTACTTCGAACGCCTACATTAGCGTAATCCTAGCAAGCTCATTTTATATGTAAATTAAAGCTTTTCTTATGGGACAATATACAGTTCTTCGTGTATAGTCGATAACAGTATCATTTCAGTGGTGCCTCACAATTCTCTGTGAGTAACCAAATCGCTATATTTGAATGTCCATGTAACTGGAGCCTATGTTTAGGACCAGGGAACCACTTTCTGTGATTATGCAATGCGAGCAATTATGTCGGAAAATTTGCATTTAAACAATTTCAGGGATATTCATCCTAGTTAATGGTTAAAAATTTCTGTATTTAATGTGCCTTTCCCTTCAGCTCTGTCCTAGCGTGGCACAGGAAAATCCCCAGTGTCTCTTTAAAATCAAATGGATGCAGATTTTTCAAAATTGCAGCCAATCAGTGATAGAAAATATTAAATGTGTCCTTTTTGACACTTTTCTCTCCCCATCTTCTTAAAAATCACTGCCTAATTGGCAAAAGAAATGTCTCTGGAAGAAATACTTCGACAGCTTTTCACCATCTTTCTAAAGGTTTCACTTCTCTCCACTATTGTTGCTGAAGACATTTTTTTTCATGATATTCGTTCTTCCCAAGGACAGAAATGTCTTTTTAGTGTACCCTGTAAATGTGTTTATATTCTACATTAGTTCAGCTCAATTATTGACGTATTGGCAGATGAACTAATGCTGCGGGGATTAGTAACAGCGGAGATCGATGCCAGTGTTATTCAGTCTTATCTTGCTGGCAGCAAGAGAGTGAGGTGTGGGTTTTGTGCTACAGCAGCTCACGGTCTTTTGAGAGGTACCCGTCACAGGTGGCTATATAAATAAAAATAATGTCGGCATTGTACTCATAAATGTGTTGAATTGGGGTGTTTGACCATAAGTGTATAGAATTACCGATGAATTTGAGACTAGTTTTAACAAACGCTGATCCACATGTTCTGAAAGGACTTGCTGTCTTGTAGCTTAAACGTTTTTTGTTTTGTTTTTTAAATGAAAAATGTACACAGTTCAAATTCACAAGACACTTTTATACATCTTTAGATAGACCGGGATTTTTTTTAAACAAAAGGAAGCTGTCACAATGAGACAACTTTGCTTATTTATTTTTTTAGTTTTCTAAAGATGCAACTTTGCTGCACAGCCCAGGATGAACAATTTCAAGCACACTCAGTTTGTAGGATGGTGCCATACAATGATAGTTTGTTAATTTTACTACTTTTGGTATGTCTTCATTACTTTTGCTGCACTCTCTGATGAAGAAATATACATCACACTAGTGGAAACTCGCATTGTTCCTTCAAGTCCTCGTCCAAAAAAGCGATGTATTTGACTTCGGTAGTATTTTACAATTGAAACCTCTCCATAGGGAGTTGCTGGTTTGAGTTTCTAAGCTTGATGCTGTTTGAACAGCTCTTTCCCAAACAAAAGGTTTGTGAGTTCAAACTCACTCTCAGCTATTTGCTTGTTTACTTCTGCCTTATCTTTATTTCTGTCTGAATGAATCTCACAGGGCGTGAACCCTTGAGTATAACTGAAATGCTGGAGTCATACTAATTTCAATATGCCATAGAAAAATTGAAAAACAAGGGGAAAATGTTGAAATGAATAAGCTAATTCACATGCAAAATGTGTACAATATAGTAGGAGTACAGTTCAGCAGTAGCAAATTGATTGCTATTTTTTTTTATAGAGTTACTTCTTATTAGCCATTAATAGGACATGTAAATATTTTTCCCTTTGCATATTTTACAGTATAAAATATGACAAAAATATCTGACATCCCCTAGGCTAAGTATTAAGATATGTTTTAAAACTATGGGAATATAAGAATAAATGTCAGGGTTGTTGGTGAGCAGCTATCCAGACACCGGAATCAGATCAATGACGTCCCTCCAGAGCAGAAGGCGTTCAGTGGAACCTTTATGTCTCCCCAAAGGATCTTCTGTCCTTGAAGAACAATGGAGAAACTGCGCAGATTGATTTTAGATTGCATTGATAGCACACAAGTCCAAAAGCGCTTTCATGCACAAACCCACACTAACGTCAACTGAGTGTGCGTCACAGAAGTTGTGGTTCAATTTTGCCATCGTTACTGAGGCCGAATTTTAAAAGGAAATAGATAAAATCATCCTGACACCTCTGTGAGGTGATGCTTCCTCTGTGATGCTGTTTTGGAAAGCCGCCTTTTCCTGCACGTCCTGTAGATGGAGATGTACACACAGAGACTCCTTTGGATACACACACACACACACACACACACACACACACACACACACACACACACACACACACACAGTATGAAAGAAATGTGACCTAAAGCCAAATCCCAAACAGGGGGAGGCGTTAAGATTTAGAGGCTCAGTTCTGGAGCAGGGCACTGAGAGCCATTCCCTCTACTCTGCATCAATATGAGAGAGAGCTGGGCGGGCAAGGCCGACTGCACCAGAATAAAACACTGTCGTCAAGCACCGTCCATTTATGGCCCACCAAATGTGATTTTTCTCTTTATAGCTGAAATATTAATGTTTCTATCTTGGTATACTTAGAAAGAAAACAGCAGTTTCCAGGCCCTGAGCTGCCAAGATAGAAGGGCATGAAAAGAGGTAGACTGGAGAATTTAACAAGTAATGCATTGGCAAATAAAAGGGTGGATAAAGTATGACCTTCACTCAGTGACCACTGTAAAACATCAAAGCCAGTGTAACAGACATAAACAAAATGTTTTTCAAACATTTTTTTTATTCAATTCTTTGCCGTGTTTATTAAAAAAGCATACAGAGCATTAGATGCTTACAATTGGCATTATTTGGTAAGTGGGCGAAACCAAAAGGGTAAACTGACTGAATTAATACTTAATGCAACAAACTGCTGCCACAACTCGGCGATTACTTCATCAGGCTATCGGTGAGGTCCTTTCACGATTGTTTTTAAAACGAAGTTATTCAAATACAAAAACTGCACTCAATCTGTCATTGGTGCATGAATACTTTTAAGTGTTGCATGTGTACAATAAAATCACTCTATGGATGTATATGTATATTTCAGTGGCTGATGGGACTCGTCCATTTATGGTTTGTGGTTAAACTCTAACAGACCTCAAATCTGTGTATTTTCCACATTTACAGTCAGTTTATAGAAGTCTTTTGCAGCGTTTACCAGGATTTCCAGACATTCTCAGAACAAAATCAGCGCTGCAGTCTCTTTGATTGCTTCCCTTTGCAGGAGCATAATCCTAAATAAAGCCATCCATAATTTATTCCACATTAGAAATGGTGGCCGCAGGGAGATGTTTCTCCACTGCAAAACCACTTTCACTTTGCATCTGGGCTTTTTTAAGTCAAATTCATGAAAAGTCACTGTGAAACCTTGGCAGTAAACAACTTATGAAGTTGAGTGATGTTTTGAGGAGGCTTTAAATAACTGTTTGTTTTGGGGTCTGTTGAGAGGCAGAGTGGGGAGTATGTAAGTAAGCCCTTAAGGCATGTTGATTCGGATTGATTCTGGTGAGACAAAGGTCTATTTAAGTAACCTGATGGAGGCATTAATAGTGAATGTTTAGCTCACTGTTTTCCTTGCAATGCTTGCAGCAGTGGTCAAAGATTCGTTTGGCCAGTGTGTGGTTATCAAAATTGTCTGTTAGATGAACTGAAATTTATTGTTGCAACAATCCTGACTCCCAGGAAATGAAATCATCAAACACTTTTATTTGCCCAATAGTTTATGATCAGATACATAAATGGTAACATTGCTGCCGCCTTCTGCTAAACAGTCTGGAAGATGCACATACTGTAGGCAGGATGCCCTCACCATCCTGCTTATTTTGAAACCAAGCTTGACCAGAGTATGATGGGAGGGTACAAACTAATTGTTGTGCTGCTAGCTAGCTTGGCTGACAGGTTGTATCAATGTCACTGTGCTATAAAATGATGCCAATTTTGTCTGGTGAAAGAGAGCCTCTAACTCTTAGTCTAATTAAATACTGAAATGGCACCTACTTGTCATTCACCCTTCAAAAGGCGTAGCCTTAAGCTTTATTGCACTTAAATTTTCTCTAGTTCAAAAGTCATGAAGGGCAAGATTAGTATTAAAGGCTTAAATTAGTTTTCTACAAAGCTGGAAACATATGTTTTCATGCTGAAGTGGAGCATTTCAACTTAGGGGTCTTTAATTTGGCTTAGATTAGTGCCACCCTCATTGACATTCTAAGAGATTGCCTCTTAGTGCTACTACAGATAGCAGATGCTAGCATGCAACTCTGGTTAAGCCATGTTGCTCATCTCAATCTGATTCCCCACAACATATGAAAACTGTTTTGACTCCTTTCCTGGTTGCGTACTTTTGGACATATTATTCAACTTTTATCTCTCACTCATATCATAGCATGTCCCTCTCAGTTGCCAGGAAACGCAAAAACTACACATACAGTGTGTAAAGTCACACTTGCTTCACTCACATGGGATCTCTCACTTTGTAATGAAAACATATTCTCTCCTCTTTGTTCCTCCTCTCCACTCCTCTTCTCCTTTCTTTTTCATTCCTTCTCTCTTCCCTCCTTTATGTAATTTCATCCGAATCGATGTGCTGCTCCAGCAGCTCCTTCAGGCCTGACGTCTGACTGATTGCTCCACACAAGAACCTGCAGCTAAATAAAATAACAGGGCAGCCCAAATGAAGTTTATGCACCTTGATAAGAGCTCTATTAAGTCATTGTGAAATAGGCCCGAATGTAGCTTTAGCCATTACATCAGCCCCACATAGCAATGCTACACACACACACACACACACACACACACACACACACACACACACACACACACACACACACTTTAAATGAATCTCATGCACTGAGCTGTGGAATTATGTTTGAAGGTAGATTATTCACGGAGAATCGACTACAATTTCACGGTTTTCTGGAAATAATTAGCGTGACATTTATTCAGGCTTTATAATTGGTTAAGATTCCAGACCCTCACCTCTAATAAAGTTGTCATTGAACCTTTAATGCTACTCGCTCCCATGACAGCAAGGGAATATTGCAGCCTGGTGCAAGGGGGTCAAATCACTTGGAAGAGGACAATGTAGTTAGGCCTGTGGTGCATTTGTGTTAGGGTGGACCATATTTTACTTAAGCAGTCACCCCACAGACTCACCCATTCTCTCTAATGTAACGTGCTCCACCTGTGGAACGATGAGGAAATTTCTCAAAATATTACCAATTATTTTGTTCTTACACAAACCTCACGATGGTAACCTGGGTGATCATCTCCTCGATGGGAGCTCTCCAGAGACTTGACCGCTGCTTCAAAGTCTTAGATATCCTGCACCTAAAAATGTTTAGCCTTCTTTTCTTTCATTACTTTTTTTCAAAATTTTTATTTTTCCGTGGTTGAGGTGAACGAAACAGAACTTGGAAATCCTTCCTTGTTTTAAAGCTGCGCATTTGTGGATTGCTGAGAAAGCTGGAGTTTTGTTTCATTTCATGTGCGCGACTAGAAATTGGGAAAAATGTTGGATCAGACTATTATTTTACCTTTACAAGAAAGTATTGAGACCTGCTGTGATGTATGGTTTGGAGACTATTGTACTGACAGAAAGACAGGAGGTGGTGGAGTTGAAGAAGCTAAAATTTTTCAGTGGGGTTGACCAGGAGGGACGGGATTAAAATTACTTAAAACCAGTCATTAAAACCAGTTCTGCTGTCCTCCTCTTCTCTCTTTTCCATTTTTTCTAGTCTTTTTCCACATTTTGCTTTTCAGCCCATCCCTTTTTTTTTTCTCACCTCTAATTAACTTGCTGCTGCTATTATTATTTTTTCGTTTGTTTTTAACACTACTGGTCTCCTTCACCCCAATTTCCTCTTCCTTGTTCTTTTGAAAAAATGTGCATAGTGTTTTTGTGCACTAAAACACCAGTTGCTCTTGCACTCATGTTTTGGCAACATACAGATCACACTTACTCATCTTACGAAATGATATGACTATTGTTGTTCACGTCAGGTGAGCTTCCAGCGTGGGTTTTGTCTTCTGTTTCTCAGCCTGAGATGGAAAATGTCAACAAATGTTGTCAAATCCTGTTTGATGCTGCAGAAATGAAAATTAGACATCACAAATACTCGCCTGACATGAAATTGCAGAAAGTTTTTCAGTTCCTGAATTTCTTTCACTGAAACCTTCCATCTTTTACTCCTAACGGTAAACACGAAACCCATTTTTCAAACGACATTCATGGAATGATTGACTTTTCTGGGAAAATAATCAAACGATATCCTCAAAGCAATTTCATCTGTGTCTGTGAAGGTTCTCAGTCATCCAGGTCATCGTAGTCAAATTTCATCTGTGTTTAAAAACCAAGTGGCTCAGGCCAAATAAAAACCTCACTGAGCATATGGTACATCATAATATAGAAAAAGAATTGCAGGGCATGAGGCGACTGTAAAAGTTTATGGTTTGATGATAAAGTTAATGTATTTTGCATTCTTGAAAAAATAAACAAAGGTCAGTAAGAGAATTTAGATACTGCGTACAGTAAGTACAGCTGTTCTCTGTGGAGTCGATATTTGCATACTGGAAATATTGTGTACTTCAAAAAGCCAAAGGCCAAAACTGGAGTGTTGCTGAAAGCATCACACAGCACAATGTAACCTAAAAATCAAAGTCAACAAGTGAGTCATGTCGGCACAACATCTTTGAGGAGGGATCAAAGATCAAGTCAAAGCCTACCCTCAAGCTTGATTCAGCACAAAGTGTGCTCTGTACACTTTCTTTATGAGCACTCTGTTATGTTGGCGGTTACGGTCAGTGCTGGAAAAACTGAACCAGCTCATTTCTTTAAAATGTGGACAGTTCTCAATTCAACTCTTTATTTCTGGGTTACAGTTTTTTCACGATTGCAAAGACGCATTTCTTGAAACCTTCCACCCTCTTCTCTAAACTGTAAACACAAAGTTCAATTTTCAAACTACATTCACAAAACTGAAAGTGTTCCCAAACAATCAACAGCTTCATCTGTGGTCAGAATCACACATTTTCAGAATTCACAGCCTGTAATCACAGCACCGATACTGAGCATTCATTACACACTACTTCGAAACATAGAAAGAACAATATAAACGCAAAAGAATCTGCTGAGATTTGTGTTTTAGTCTTTATCCTGTGTCCCTCAGGCCACATGTGGGGGGAGAAATGTATAAAACATATGCATTCACTGTATGTATTACATGGCTCATACGACATGTCTGTGGTGTGATTATAAACATGATAATTTATGCATTTTTATCATGTAGCATAATTCTAAAATCTTAATATAATAAAAGAAATCTCTGTCTGTTGTCCAACTCGAAATATCAATGCTTATTTTTTCTCATTTTTTCTTTTCATATTTTCTTATCTATACACTTTTTACATTTTACACTTGGTCTACACTTAATAGGCCATTATTAAGAAGAATAAAACTGTTCAAAACCAGCAAAGGAAGAGGTGACTGACTTCTGATGAGTTGGGATGACTATGAGGAAGGCTGTGCAAATGCTCTAAACCACGGGTGTCCAACTCCAGGCCTCAAGGCAGGTGTCCTGCAGGTGTTAGATGTGTCCTTGATCCAACACAGTTGATTTAAATGGCTAAATTACCTCCTCAACATGTCTTGAAGCTCTCCAGAGGCCTGGTATTGAACTAATCATTTGATTCTGGTGTGCTGGCCCAGGGTAAAACCTGCAGGACACCAGCCCTCAAGGCCTGGAGTTGGACACCCCTGTATAAACTATTCTGAGATGCTTACAGGTATAGTCTGGATATTTTGAAAAAACAAGTTCCAGTGCTTTAACACTACTGATAATGTAGTGATGATCTGTCGCGATTATAACTATTTCAAATGCTGTCCCATAACTGCAAGAAAACTAGCAAGAGGCTTATTGTTCAGGCCAGAAAATGACTTCATCAGAACCACAGACCTCTAGCTTGCTAAACTTGGTTTGGAAAAAAGACATTAGTCTACACGGGCTGTGTGAAAGTAGAAAAAATGACTATTTACTTCTTGTGTCACTTCAAGTCATCCATTGCTGTTGTAATTTTGTGATATCTTTTTAGAAATTTCCTCCTGCTGCAGTCACACTGCTCTCAGTCGTGTTTCATGCATCCCTTTTGTGGCCAGGCTGGACATTGCAATTTTGAAGTATGTTACTAAAATTGTTCAATTTGTCCACTAAGACCTCCAATTGTACTGCAGATTTTTTTTTCTTTTCCTGTCTCTCTCAGTCTGTGCTGCTGTGCTGTTTTCCAAGAAAAACTCATTCAGGAAACGTACACTTGGATTATTTTGTTGGATGACCAGTTACAAGCTGAATATGTGTTGCCAGCACAGTCTCGGTTCCTGACACAGTTCTTCTTGTTTGTGGCTCCATGCAATTTTTGTGGTCTTCTTAAAGTGCCTTGGTCATTACTGGTACACCTCAGTTCATAATTTGGCATATTACTAGTAGATCAACCCCAGATGTTTCCAACCTACGAATTTGGGCTGTGTAGTAAATTTGCCCTAAAGTATTTTTGCAATTTAGAAACAATTGATAGCATCTGAAATATTAGATGGGAAGTATGACTAACACACAAAAATAATGTCATAATTTGCACAGCTTTGCTTGTCTGATTGCTGATGAAATGTTGGTGCTCTTCATATGTTTTAGTGTTTTTTTTTTTTTTTTGTTGTTGTTGTTGTTGTGGTGTCAGCATGAGAAACTAACAGCAATGCTGAAAGTTTGTTAGATAGCAGAGTTGTTTCACTCCATGTCAATATAAACTTCCAACCTGCTATCTCTCCAGGATTCGCAAGTTTAAGAGATTAAAAAGTGTTTTGGTACCTACAGCGGGGCAGGTGCACCATAACAAGTCACCCAAAGTGCTTATACATAACTTGTTTTAGAAGTAAGAAATAAATGTTTTTGGGGTTTTTTATGTAACTGTCCTGTCTTGGTTGTGTTACGGTGAAAGAATTAATTATCTTCCTGCACAAAGAAAAGCTTGATGTTTCTCTTCTTTTATTTAGAACTGGGGAAAAATATACTGCCTGAGATGTAACAGAAGATCTCGTCTGTGTGTCTCTCAGGTGGCTGTGACATTTGCAGTGGGGTCAGAGGTCGGCCTTCAGAGCAGCAGCGACTTCAGTCAGATGGGAAAACCTTTCCTAATGGGCACAGTGGCTCTGGGTAAGCTTCAGCTTTGTGCAGTAAAGCTCACATTCTTCCTTTTTTTTGTCTTCTTTTTATCATTGTGTCTTTGTGGCCCTTTTCCAGTCTGTTGTACTGCAAAGGATGTTGAAGCTAATGATGGTCTGACTTTCCATTCCAGCTGCTACCAAAATTGGAATTTCATTACATGAACAGATCTCCTAAGAAATGAGAAAACAAGTTATTTAAATGTGCTTCAAGTGTAACCAAAGCATACCTTTGAACTCCTGGCAGAACCCCATCTTGTGGTTTCTCCCACAGTTTGCATGATCCTCAGACTGTATTATGAATACTTGGAGTAGATGTATCTATAAGACTTGTTCCTCTAATGCCATTTCCAAGGAAAATGTAAAGAAATCAGAGCCAGCTTGAAACTTTTGCCCAGTACTGCACCTGATGTGTGCAAAGCTACTGTTTGCACAGGCTGACTATTTGAATTCTGACTGATCATTTGACTTCACTGCTGTTTCACCACTTACTCTTTACTGCAAAGATACACTGAAGAATGAGACTTTACAGACATAACAACATAAATAATAGTGAGCCAAGTCATATGTGCAACAGGGAATTGCTCATTTCAGTATAGCTGGGAAGACCTTACTTGATTCAGTTTTCCAGACAATTGTGAAAGCGCAAATACCTCTTTCAATAGAGGAAATACAAAAGAAAAGCCTCTGGTCTTTTCAGATATAACAGTTGGCAGGGACGCCAAATCTACAGTTGCACCAAGTAGATCTTGTCAGCTCAATGTTATTCCCAGAATTTGGGAACAGAACCATAAAAATCACGAACCTTATCTAATTTAAATTTGGTAAATTTATTGTTCAAGGTCATCTTACAAACCAGGATGGTTATAATACTAGAAAACTATGAGCTGGGCCAGGATGAGCAGTTTACCATAGTTTCAGTGGAAAAGTCCAGTTTTAAAGCACGAAGGCAGCTAATCAAATAAGGGACAAAACCAGGAGCGTGTCCAGCATTTTTCGAGTTGTTCACCCTGATTTTTGTTCCCCGGAGTCGGACTGGTGGGCGTTTACTGTAGCGTCTTGAGTGATTTGCAGAACATTCAGAAGAATCAACGGGAACTGGTGTGTGCAGAGTGCCATCATGTGCTGACTCAGAGTGCTTTTAGGTTTGTTTTTTTAACCCACACCAACACAGTCTGCTTGTCAGCTGCCGTATTCACCAGATTTGCCTCGCTGTGACTTTGTCCCAAGTGAAAATTTAGCTGGAGGATCGCCAATTTAACACGCTGGAGGAGACGCGCGCAGGCATACTCACATATCCTGCACATCCGAACAGAAGGGAAATATTCAGAATAGACACAACCAAAACAAAAACTGTTTTCACCCTCTATCACTTGTTCTTGTTTTTGTTTTGTTTTTTTCATTTTTTGTAATCTCTCTTTTCTACAGTCAAATGATACAAACAATAGAAGTGCTGGAAAAGTCAAACTTTCATCTTTACATCAAAGATTTTCTTTTTAAACAGGCGAATTAAGAACATAAGAAGCACTGCTTCTGAAGTCCAGCCCTCATCTAAATGCAGTTTTCTTGTTGCAGAGGTCCTATACATGATTGTTCGTTGTTTAAACTTGGGAACAAACATCTAGCGTCGACAGAGAATATCTTTAATTCCCTTTAGAATACGAATCTATTAAACTGTTTATAAACCTTTTTTAAAAATCTAGTGCATCAGCTAGTAATGGATCTGTGATGTCATGGTAGTCTGTGCTGATTTTTGCTCTTTGTGACCTCCATATGTCCAGTCTGCTCTTTTACACTCTTTTCAACTTTTTCTTTTCATCCGTCTGTCTTCACTTTGTAACATTAAACCACAGACTGTACAGATGGATGATCCATCGCCATCTTCTCATACTGTTCGAAGTGAGGAAGAAATAGAAATAGAAATGAGCACTGCAATATTGGCTGTCGTTTGAAACCAAAGTCTGTTAAGGAATTACTGGGAGATTGAGCCCAGACATCAAAGTCCTGCCTGCTGCCCCGCACAGATGTGTGTTGAACAGCCATCAAATTCTGGACTACAACTACCTACTAGTTGTCCAGCCACCCAACAATATGTCTGCATAGACAGATTTTTGCCACTTCTCCACATCCCAGCTTGTTGTTAGAAGAGGAAGCCTGTGCCCATTTAGGACGCATATTGGCAACACTTCTGGGAAGGCGTAATTTCATCCATCTTTATATACAGTGTTAAATATTCACAAAGCAATGACAAACTTTGAAGTACTTCAGCAATTTACGTTGAAACTAATCACTACATTTTATGTTAAGCTTCTCCTTTCACAAAAACACATTTTCGGAGGATGAGTCAGTGTCTTCGGTTTCGCTGCACAGCCTTAAATATCAGACTAAAGTAAACAGAAGGTGGAATATCCCAAAATGCATTCTAACAAAAGTTGGAGCAAGCTCAGTCAAAACAACTGTTAAGACTCACTTAACAGATGGAGGTAGCTGGATGGAGAGGTGTGTGTGTGTGTGTGTGTGTGTGTGTGTGTGTGTGTGTGTGTGTGTGTGTGTGTGTGTCAGTGAGTGTGTGTGTGTGTCAGTGAGTGTGTGTGTGTGTCAGTGAGTGTGTGTGTTTGGGTACCAGCGAGTACTCTGACTTCCTGAAGTAACTGCAACACATCAACTGTGGCAGGCTAAGGGGTGATTGCTCTGTTTCATTAGCATCTCTGTGACAGCTCTGACTGTACTTCCTACCCGCTTCCATTACTTCAGAGAGCCATTTGAACATGCAAACTGCCAGCTATGACAGCTGCTTTGCAGTTTGTCACTGCTAGTTGTGTGGAACAGTATACAGAACAACTTTAAATCATTTTCCCAAGATTAAAAATGGATTACTTTTTCTTCTGAAATCTGGTCAGGATTTTAAAAGCTTCTCAAACAACATTCAGACTATGCTGAAACTCTAAAACTACTCCCCCAAAACCAAGACTAATGCGGTGCAGCTCAGCAGGGTGGGACCTATTTCTCTGCTACCTTTGGAGACTGATTTCTCTAAATGGAATTTTAAAGGGAGAAAGTGCCATGATATTGAGGAACTGAACTGCAAACAAGCAAGGAAACTGTAATTGTGCAGCTTGGTGACAGCGATTGATTTGGCTAATATAGAAACAAAATACCATAATTGCAAAGACAAATCTTCAGAAATTAAGTTTTGCAAAAAAATGGATCCAACATATCTGCTGCTTCTCATGATGAAATATTTAGTGAGCATAAGCCAATCACATGGCAGCTTTGGGAGCTGCTCTAGCTGTCTGACATGGCCACGCCCCTTATAATGCAAGCTAAGCCTTAATAAATGCTGTACAGCTGTCGTTAAATGTGAAGTGAACCAAATATAGAACACAGTTTCTTTTACTGTAAAAAATGCATTTTAAAATGGGAATCTGGAGGAGCGGACTCACTTTTGGAACCAGAGGCCTCTCAACGAACGACAGCTTTTGACACTTTCAGCTTTATATTTTCTGCTTAATTTTTGAGTTGCTTGAATTTAAACTAAAGTTTCTGACAAAAAATGTTTAAAATGCTAATAAAAGAAGGTGGGATTCATGATACCAGTATTTCCATAATTTAGTTTTGCTTCCTTACTAAGCTAATACTGTTGGGATGTTTTTATTTCAAGCAGTGATATCTGGAAACCTATTTGGGTGTTTTCTGTGTCTCCCTTCTCATATTGAATATCAACATTTTTGTGCTGTGGAACAGTAAAAAAGCCCACAGATTACAGACGGAGGTATCATATGAATGACACGCTGTTCTGTTTTTGGTCTTGACAGGTGGGATTATAAACGTGATGCCTCTGCTTTTCTCACAGATCTCACACAACAGAACACAGGTAAATCTAATCTTAGGACTGCACCTGGCACTACCTGCTGATCTGTGGACTCAGTGTACTGAATTCAGAAATGGCTTGGGAAGCACTGTGTTCGTATTCTTCAACATGAGTTAGTAGTAGAAAGAGAGAGCGAGAGACGGGCATCACTGTGAGAAATAAACTAGAATTTCGGAGAAGAATTAGGACTGAAAGGCTCTTACACAGGTGGTCAACCATATTATTATTCTACTGATGGCTCCTGGTATTAAGCTCCAGCACTGAAGCAGAAAGGTTTGACAACAAAGTGTTCCTTAGATTAACTAGATAATTGGAACATTTCAACTCCTTAATTAACGCTGATGCAAACAGTTTATGTAGAAACATTAAAGAAATATTAAGTTATTGTGAGACCTTACTCATCAAGCCTATTTTGCATCAGATAGAAGTGTTTGGAGTCGACCCACTGTCATAATCGGGACAAAAATTGCTCCATTATTTTATTCCTTTTAAAATTATTTCACAACACTAAGCTGTTTTACTCTGATTTTATATTTAATATATGACTTTGCATGCATCTAGATATTGGATGCACAGTAAGGTGGCCCCAGTACGGTCCAGACATATGCTTTGCAGCCCTGAAATTTTGAGATGTTACCTTCATGATGTTGCATTTGGAAATGCAGGTGTCTGGCACGCTCAGGTTGGACATTAAACAGCTTTGCCGGGCTTCCTAACACAAGGGTCATGTGCCAAATGGCATATAAGAAAAAAACAGTTAAATTCATTCGCTTAAATCAAATGTCGTATTTCCAGTATCTCCTATTGAGTGTTACGAGAGGAAGGAAAACTGCCTCCAGCGGGTCTCTCTGCTGTTTAAAAGGCATGCACTGCAGATTGTGGTGTATGCAGAATAACAGTCTGCTGATTCCAAAGAGTTTTGCCCACTTCCATACAGAATGATGGGAAACTAGACCCCAGGTCTCAAAATAAAGAATTCTTGATAGGTATTGTTTGTGGAAGGAAAAATTCAGGTTTCTTTTTCTGTATCTCACCATTTCTGATAGGCCACTAACCCTACCTGCAGCATGGGTCAGTCTTTATTGGTCAGGTCAGAAGTAATGCTGTTAGGTCACGGCTCTTT
Organism: Perissodus microlepis; assembly: GCF_051167445.1. Taxonomy (NCBI): domain Eukaryota; kingdom Metazoa; phylum Chordata; class Actinopteri; order Cichliformes; family Cichlidae; genus Perissodus; species Perissodus microlepis. The sequence continues at coordinate 27,769,718 of NC_140482.1, forward strand.
CCCAGCCACAGTCTAGTCTTTTATTGACCAAGCTCCTGTCTCAGACTATCATCTGGACACACGCAAAAGCGTTTATTAATATAAATAAATAAGAGTAAAAGGGCTTAGTGATAAACAAAAAATAACATGAGAAATTCTATTCATTTACTACACGTCTAGAAAACCAGGTAAAGATGCAGATTGATTTCTTTTTCCATTCTTCATAAGTGGAGATATGCCATATAACTTTGTTGCCATTCCAAAATCCTCCAATTGAAAATATGCATAAAGACAGAATAGAAACACACTTACTACTCTGAAATGAAAAAGTATCCTGATGTAAATATCTTCATATCACAGGGTTCCTGACTACAGGCCTGCATTTTGCTGCCGTAATGTTTCAAAGCCATTGTCAGAATAACATAGAATCTTTCATATAAACAAGCACCTGCATGACTACAGAGGCTAGCATCTATGTTGGAGTCATTGTTTTTAATGTTACTTTGAAAATGCATATTTTGCTTTGAACATATGGGTAGCTGACAAATATATAACTAACAATATTTTTGTTTTATAAAAGATCATATTGAAAGAGAAAATTAAAAAATATAAAGGTATATACATTTTTGAAGCATTTATACTGTGTTTCAACCTAAAATAACTACATTTTTAGAAATGCATGTATGGGGAAAAAAAAGTCATTTACTAAAATAGTTACACAGTTATGCCAGAGGTGTGTATCAGCTTTTTTAAGCATGTTATTTATAAAAGCTGCCCCTTCTTAATTCATGGGTGGCAATTACATGGTTACATGCAGTTGTTATTACATGATATTTACAGTTACAGTTAAATACATTTTAAATCAGGCCAAAAAAGGTTTTAAAAATGAAAAATTAAGTGAGGTTTTATAACAATAGGTCAATTTAAATCAAAACGTGAAGTTCTTAACCATGAGGACAGTACTAGGTAATTTAATTTTTATTTCTTGTGATACAGTAAAACTGCCATGTCACATCCACGGCCCATATACAAAGAGTCAGACCCACAAAGATGCTCTCTCTCTGCCACTGATCAGTTTGCCTAAGCATCATTTAGATGAAGTGCACGACTGGAATAGTAGCAACTAAGTTTGCTTTTGAGGAACTCTGTATTATCACCTGTGCAGTTATGTGATTACGTAGTGCAATTGTTCCACAATGTTCTCCTGTTACGCTGCTTGAGCCGGATGTTGGTTATCGTGTTCTCTTGTCTTCATCTTTAGATCCTGTGGTTTCGGAGAGCAGTAATTGGAGGTCTGACAACCTGCACTGTGCTCAACATCCTCTGGTGAGCACTTTACTTGTTATTTGATCTTTGATTCTTTATTCCTTTCCAGATATTGGTTGGCACAGTCATATCATGGTTAGAACTGTGGTCTGAAAAAGGAAGTTTTTCAAGTGCTGTGGTCTCCATTCTGACAATTATGCCAGGTTAATTGAGGATTCCAAGTTGACTGTATGTAGGCCTCTCTCTTAGCTCTGTGATGGACTGGCATCCAGTCCAGGCTCCAGGGTTCCTTGACTTGAGCACAATGTCAGTTGGGTTATGGTCCAGCCATACTGCAACCTTGGAAGAATAAGAGATTAACAAAGCATGGATACACTTTCCAGTGAGTTAAGAGTTATAAGCTATAGCTCTATTTATATTTAATTATCCTTTAGCTCCCTTTCTTTTGCAGTCTATGTGGAAATAAATTGCTTTTTCAGTACTTACTACAATGTAAGGCAAGCAATTGGCACTTTTGCTGCTTCTTAACCATTAACTATAGAAATTCTCTTCCCCCAGAAGTGTATTATCACCCAGAGAGCACAACAGGGTGCTGGACTATTTCTGTGAACAATGACCACAACCTGCCCACAACCTACTCTCAACCTGGTTGAGGGTCAGGTACTATTGAGGAAGGAAACTGTGCAGGATCTTTTAGGCACAATCATCATTAAGCTTAAAGTCTTTGTAGTTTATTATAATTTTGCTAGTAGTTATAGCAAATAAGCTTTTACTGGGTAATTCTGCATAAGTAAGGAATAAGTGGCTGCAAGGCTGCCTTCCTAAGAAAGAATGAAATAGTTCAGAAAGAATGATTTAAGCCATATGCTAAATGTCAACTGTTAAAGCTGTATACGATCCATTATGATTGACATAGGGCATTATGGCCAGATGGTCACATATGACCACTTCAGGGTCACATACGCTGGCTCTGAAGGTGGGATCCTCTGAGACCTTCAGCAGACGTTTGAAGAGAGCAAAGAGTAAAAGCAGCAGCAGCAAGGACGGTGGCCCAGAGTTTAAGAAGGCCATCTGGCAAAATAACCATCCACAAAGGACTAGAAATGCACTAGAGAGCACAGACCCTTCACTGTCTATTGAACCCCCACTTTGCAGCTGAAGAGTCAGGTGCATTTAGGAAGAATGTTTAGTCTGCCCTTTCCTTCTCGCGACAGAGAAACAAGCCTCAACAGGATGGAGTTTGGAGTCACACTGCACCTGGTGTATATTTAAACTGGTATTTAACTTCCCTCTACTCAGTAAATAAGTCTGTAAACATAGTGAGTAATGTAGGCAGCCACTGCGTGGTTAATTTTGTTCTTCACCCAGCACAACAGAAATATATTCTCCCAGAGTATTACCTGAGGAAATCTGGTCGTATCTCACAGTGTGTCATCCCGTCCATTTGTGAAAAAAGTCAACTTTTTATTAAGGGGAAAAAATGGAGAAATTTAAAGGAGCACTCTGCCAATTTCATTTTATCTGCTTGCCTTATGGGCAGTCTAGGATATAACTAAGCACTGCTGTAAAGGTCAGGATACTCCGTCTCTCCCCATTGTTTTTTTTTAAATCTGCCTCTCAGGCTCATTTCTGTCCTCTTTTCTTCTATGTTTCAGTGCTTGATCGTATCTCATTTAATGGCACATTTTCATGTGTGCTGGCACTACAGCTTAAAACAAAGTGAGGCGGGTATGCACGGCGCAAAATCAATCAAATCTGGAAATTCCGATCTGGAAATAATTGGGTTTGGCAAGGCGAACACATGTGAAACTTAAGCAAATACAATGTATCACTGCTGCATGAGATGCTCTCTGCACACCCATGACAAATTTCACTGAGCTACAACCCACAATTGGTTGTATCTGACCTTTGGTGTACTTTACTGATCGGCTTCTGGCAAAACAACTTGCAGCAGCTCCACACAATAAGTCTCTCTCCTCTGGGATGCTTCTCTAAGATTTATGAGCTTCAGGCAGCATTTTTTTTCTTTTCTTTTTTTTTTTATTCTTGTTGTTTTGTGTTCAAGCTATACACCAGAATCTGAAAGCAGTGTTGCGTGGCAAAATAATGCTCTATAATAACAGGTTTTTCACAGGGGGGGCTCCATTTATTGAATCATGATAACATTTCAGAGTTATTTCAAACAGGTTTGCTTTTCCTTCCACATATATAGATCCCTTTGGTCAACACACGTGCACTGCAAAAATCCTAAACTCAGCTTATACCTTTAGTTTTATAAATGCACTTTTAGAGACCTATAGCACGTGACCCTCAGCTAAGTGTTATACTTCACATGGGTACAACAGGCCTTTACATTATTTTCCGGTCGCTGCAGGTTACAGAACTCATTGTTGAACAGACAAACAAGCATTTTCATGCAGCACTGAGGTTATTTCCTCCACCGTGTTGACTTAGTATGACTCGCAGTAGACCCAAGTGAGAGGAAATGCACGGTAAGAGAGTTTGCTAATGCTGATTGTTTGCAGCACTGCAAATCTTCATGCCAAGACGCTATGTTTTAAGCGTGTGATCCCAGTTTAGTGCAGCCATTACTGGAGGTCACCACCCAACAATGTTTCTTGTGCCTACAGTCCTCTTACTGATGGGAAATAAGTCACACTGAGATTACTTTATGCAGTCTGAGGGCTTTTCTCACAGAGGTAAAGTAAATTTATTTGGTCCTTTTGCGAGAGTTCAGCTTCAGTTTGTCATGGAAAATTGTGTTCTCGAGCAGTACTATAAAACAGCTCTGACACATCAGGGCATCAACACAGCGATACAGTGCACGGTGTTATCAGGCATGGGGACATTTGCAGTGTGTCCATCAGGCTGTGGTATCAGGATTGCTCTGGTCAGCCCACGTATGCTCAATCCGATCTGGGCAATGCGGAGGCGAGGCCAAATTTGGAGCTTGGTCTGATCGAGCTGTAATCCTGAGACATTTTTGTAGTGTAACTGGGTGTGTTGTCCTGCCAAAAGATGCCACTGCAGTCCGACTGTGCCTTTGCCGAGGGATGACACTTGGTATCTTACTGTATCAGTGACATTAATCAACACACACATATACAGTATATATTGCATCTCAAACATTAGGAATATTGTGAAAGGAGGGTTTTTTTGCATTTTATTTAATATATTTTTTACACAAAAACTAACACATACGAGCCATTTTAGTTTTAACCTCCTAGGACCTGACATCACATTTTGGGTTGTCTAGACCAGCGGTCTCCAACCTTTTTTGCGCCACGGACCGGTTTATGCCCGACAATATTTTTCACGGACCGGCCTTTAATGTGTCACGGATAAATACAACAAAATAAAACTAGTACCTGTACCGAAAAAAAGAAGATTTATTCATAACACACGTGAAAAGACCCAGGAAAACCGAGTAAACGATAAAAACGATAACAAAATAACGCTGAAAACCGATAAAAACCCTGAAAACCATACATTTCACACCTGAGCCTCAACTCTCGCGGCCCGGTACCAAACGACTCATGGACCGGTACCGGTCCGAGGCCCGGGGGTTGGGGACCGCTGGTCTAGACCAAAATACTAAATTTAGCTCTACAAGGGCCTGATATTCACTTACAAGGATGTTATACTGCCACTGTTCTAATGAAATTAAAAGAAATGTCCTCATATGTCATTTTTGTCAAAAACAAAAATCAGGTAAAAAATGAAAATCTGGTAAGTCTTTGTTTTTACATTCATCAGGTCCCAATCAGTTAAGTTAGGTTGCTATTTAAATAGTATAAGTACTATGTATCTGTCTAGTTTTGTACATGCAACTACACTCATGGGAAAGACTGCAGACATAGTTATTCAGATAATGAGCATCGACACCCTCCATGAGAAGGGTAAGCAGCGGAGGGTCATTGCTGAAAAGCCTGACTGTTTGCAAAGCGCTGCCTCGAGGTGAATTAATGAAAAGTTAAGAGGAAGGTAAAAAGATGCAAAAGCTCTCGAGGTTCCAGGATGACTGGAACTTCGAGAGAATTCTCAATTAAGTGAATGCAGTAATTTGTGTCCTTGCTTATGGTGCCACGGGGTGGCTGTAGTCAGGAGGTAGGGCAGGTCATCTGCTAATCGTAACGTTGGTGGTTCAGTCCCTGGATGCTCCAATCTGCATACTAAATGTCCACAGATAAGATACTAACCCCAACTTGCTCTCCGGATGCATCCATGAAAGTGTGAATGTGTGTGAATGTTAAGCACAAAAATATGTATGAACAAGGCATATAAACTGCTTTGAATGCTCCAGGGGAGTAAAAAACCACTATATAAGAATCAGTCCGTTTGCCCTTTAGTTTTAGAAAACGTATTGGACAAATTAACAGTTTCCATTTAGAGAATATGGAACAAACTCTGCAGTCATTTTACTTTGAAACAGATGAAATGCTACCACAAAGATAGCGTTTTGCAAAACAAAGTTTTCAGTTTAAATGATTTGTCTCCAGGTGTGTAGCTAACTCTTTTTTGCAGTTTCTCCCACACTGAAATGAGATCTGGATAAATCATTGCCTCAAACTGATGTGGGACTTAGAAAAACAAATTAACTGAACGCGTCCTTTAAAAAGAGTTATTGCTTTCTTTAAATCCCATATGTCATTATGCTGCTGAAGGTTTAAACATTTCCCAGTATTTGAAAGCTTAGCTGGAGCTGAACTCAAAAGTGAATGTAATGCCCATGAATTGACCTTATTTGTTTCTTAAAAGCTTAAAGTCTACTTCTCTTGGTTACTATAAGTTGTGTGGTGGTAAAACGCTCTTTTACTGCACGAATGCAAATCTGCTCTCTCCCCTTTGCTCTCTTTCACCACTCTCACTTATCACACTACTTCTTTTGGGGGTCCTGTTCCTGCTTGACGTCCTGGTAAGCAATTTCCTCTGCCTCCATTTTTCAGACCATAATTTTGATTGATAATTATCGTTGGGGACATAATTCTGTTGAGCCACCCTGCAGAGTGAAAGACTAGTAGAATAAAATAGAAATGGTGTGTTGTTGGGTGCATTCGAGCGTAGCCACAACAAATGAATGGATAAATCTCTCAGAGCTGCACTCGGCACTGCCGATTCAAAGAGACCAACAGTCAGTGCCGCAGAGAGAGGAGAAAACTTGCTTGTTCGTGACTGGCTTTCTCTCTCTCTCTGCGGCTGAACTTTACGGCCTTTGGTTTCAAACAAAGAACTTGTGATTTGTCTTCTGTTTCACAGTCTGCCGTTTTTGGTTTTAAAAAATCTTCAAAGACCACTCACATCCTGAAGGATTATCAGGCTCATTTCCACCAAACTTTAAAAACCTTGACAATCCAAGTGGAAATCCACATCAGAGGCTTGATTCGGCCTTTTGGCCGGCCATGTTTATCACTAATAATAGCACATTTAGTGGGCACAACAATGTCTTGTGAGATTAAGAGTCTTAATGTGTCTGGCATCACCATTTGTGTAGTTTTTATGACTGGAAATAGCTTTATTTTATTCAGCATGATACCAAGATTAATGAAGTGTATCAGTTTGTTTATATCATAATTGAGATATTAGTGTAGTTTGAATTATTGCAGAAATATAATGATTATTTCAGAGAAATTTCACCAGTTCTCAAATATATGTTAAAGAACAGATGGTTGCAAACAGTATGCTGAGTCATGACTAAGGTGCACTGAGGCATTTTCAGGTGTGCTGTGACATTTTCTGACAACCATATGTTATTATCACAATACATGACTGCACAAAAACTCATTTATTTACTAACTGCATCAGTTCTCTTAACCTGAATGTGTCATCTTTGGGGAGTCCTTGGCTAATGCTAACATTATACCAAGAGAGTTAAAGAGATTCTTGGTAATCGAATATTCCCTCTGAGACAAACTACTTCAGAAGAGTGCTGCATCTGAACAGACAGTATTTCTGTTTGGGCTGTGTGAAAATACCTGACCAGCTGATGGAGGTCATCTAGAGCCTCATCCCATGATGTCACTCGTGCAAAAAGTGTCATGCTAGGTCCAGATGTTGCAAATGGGCTTTTAAATGTGCCGTCATCTAACAATTAAATCCAAAGAATGATAGTATGCCAGATGGCATAGAGGCTATTTTTTGGCTATAATGAATACAAATAGGACTTGGGCACCAAAGTTTAATAACCAGTGCTATAGCATATTGACATATTATAATATTAACAATTCTTCCTTATTAGATCTTGTGATTTATGTCTAGAGCTGAAGCACAAATCTTTGCAGTGGGTCAGTGCAGAGTCAGATAATATTTTTCAGACTTGTGGCGCATGTGCTGACAATGGGGAAACCCAAAATTCAACTGTTACTCGATCATACTACAGCTGTCCCCACCAGATATCACTTTGAAGCTGATGTTTGGTTGCTAGCTACCAGGCTCTGGTTGCCAGGGTAACCATCTAATGTATTTACTGCGGGTCCATCATATGCCAATCACTGATATACTGCCCTTTCAATGCTAGTCTTATCAATCGCTCACCTTAGGGTCACTTCTTGGACCCACGTGACTCTGAATGACTTTCTATGTGCTGCCATAGATTGCTTCCAGTGTGGACACAGATTAATACTCTCAGAACTGTATGGTGTTTTATGGATCAGGTTTTCATGCACTCAGTTCCAGTTTTAAAAGCAGAGATGCTAGAACAGCTTGTTTCAAACAGTGGATAGACTGAGGGGTTGCCTTTGTATGAGATTTTATTTTTTTTTAAAAAGATTACTTTGAACTGTAAATCATATTAAGCTACTCTAGTAGACAAAGATTAACAAAAATATGGAGCTATAAATGAGCAAATAACTTGTGGTCCCTTTTATTCACAAAGCTTTCGGATCGACTCATTCTTTGTGAAACAGCTGCATTTTCAGACTGACAGCTCATTAAAAGGTTCCTAGCTGAGACGGTTGCCTTGGGCTGTGGTTGAAATTAGAGTAACATGACAGTATAAACGTTGTCATGTGTGGCACAGTCACACAGTGACTTGTTAGCACAGATGTAACATCTTACACCCTAATTTGCAGCACGTAATTTGCAAACTTTACAGATTCAAAAGGTTGGTACAGCAATCATATATTTGATAATTCAAATGAAATAATAATTTATGTAGGCAATTCTATTTAGTTCCTGTAAAATCACATATCCTAATTAGAACAAAGGGAAATGCTGTGTGCATTTAACTGTAAAAGTTTAAAAGGTGATTTGATGAATTGCAATAGAATCCTCATGTTTACATTTTTCTTCCTGTGCAAAAACAACTGTTGGTAACTTGGTTTAAAATTCACAGATTTTTGTCAATAAGAATAATCAAATACGTTGAGAATATGTATAGCCGTGATGAAATAGCACTTACTATATATAATTTATGATAAATCTAAAAAAAAAAAAAAAACAGACATACAGTTTTGCATTGTTGGTTTGATGTAATGAAATTTAATGTGCTTACATTTTTGCATTTTTGGCCGACAGCAGGATCGCATTATCTCATCTCCCTTCTCCCGTCACTACTGCGCAAAATTTGTTTGCAAATTATGTCAGAGGCTCTTTGAATCATTTGATGATTGGTTGTCACACCAGCATCAGGTCAGAATTTCCTGAGAGCAAGATTAAGCGAAGGACTTCACAGGCATCACCGAGCCGCGACTGGTGCATCGGAAAGAATATTTCAAAGGGACAAACAGTGTGCATCGTGATCCTCCACATTGTCCTTCAGAGAAGTCCTGCTTCAGCTGAAAGGGACTACATTCACATGTAATGTATTACCTTTCATATTAGGAGGAAAGTGTGGTATTTTCTGCCAATTACCCACAAAATAACGTAACGCTATGAGATCAGTGATACACAAACAGCAGAAGCGTCCAGTGAGCTTATTTTACCTCAGAAGTCGACTCTGCTCTATCCTTGGAGTCCTCAGAGGAAGAGATTAATATTATCAGTGTGTACACTAAGCTCGTTTTCCCTCCTCACTTTTGCTTTAAAAGGACAGAGAACATTAATCGCTCTGCGGCCCATTAAGTTCTGAAAGTGCTGAAAAATCCAACACACCTGTTTAAATATTTTGTGAATTCCCAGCTCCTCAGTGTGCCGCTACTTGTTCTGAATATTAAGAAATAAGATCTTTATTGCACACAAATACGTCTCATTGCTGTGTGCTTTTGGAATTTCATGCTATTCAGTTTCTCTCTGAGTCTTATTCTCTTAAGGTTGATTTTTATGAATGACTTTAATGCCCTTTTAGAGCATGGAAGCTGAGAAGTGTAATGTAGTTTTCTTTTCTGATGACTCCTCTGCTGCAGTACAAAAGTACATTGAAAATTTCAGGAGTATTGATTACTAATGCATTAAACTTGATGCTCTTTTGCTTCTCATACATGTTTTTATTTTTGTTGCTTTTTTTGATTTCTACTCGTGTGTAAAACATCTGTTATCTCTCTTTAATCCCCCTAGAAGCTCTTCTAACTTTTAACCTTACCGTTCATTCTACCTCCAATCACAGTGTTGCTGATGATGGTTTCCAGTATTGATATATTTCCCTCAGGCAGTGACCACAAGAGTGCTGAGTCATCTTGGATGATTGAATCCAGCTTGGCTAATCTAATTCTCTTGTGGCTTCGAAGAACTGAACCGTGCAGATTAGCGTAACTAGCTCATCTTGGGTCACACAATTGATCTTGGATTTTTTTTAAGCGACACGCAGTCCCCAGCACATGATGACAGTCCCCATTTCTGCAGATATTATAGCTTTTATTTCTGTGCACTGAGAGAAGCTGGTGATGTGAAATCCATTTTTATGTAGAGACTCCGATATAAACTATTTTAATTAAGCATTACTGAACCAGTAGATTTCTTTAAAGGGATCAAATATTAATGTTTAATGTGGTTAAATCAGGAATGCCAGTGTATTGATCCATATATTAATTTGAGTGATTGTTACTGTTGTCCACAGCAGCTTTATTCTGCATAAAAAGTTTCTCTTACTTGGTCCCCGCAGCATTTTGAAGGCAGCGTGACTCACGTCCATAAATCTGCAGCATTGCCACGCCAGAGGGTAGTGCTATTTTGCACAGCAATCCACCATGCTTACATTGATTAAATCGTATGCAGTGGCACACGGTAGCTGCAAAAAACATTATATAATTCTGCACACATCAGACAATGCAGTTTTAGTTTTACGCCAGATGTAGCAGGATTCAAACCGCATACACAAAGGCTCAAATGTGAAATGAGCCTTTGTTCTTTTTGGCCGGAGGTGGTTTTCACCTTGGAAATCTCCCATGGGTGCCATTTTTGCCTGGACTTTTTCTGATTGTTGAATTATGAACTCTGTTCTTAACAAAGGCAAGTGAGGCCTTCAGTTCTTTCAGTGATGTTCTTTTGTGACCTCCTGGATGAGTCATTGGTATGCTCTTAGAGCTGGCCTCTCCTGGGATGGTTCACCACTGTTCCAAGTTTCTCTATTTGTGGATAATGACTCTCCCTGTGGTTTGATGGAGTCACAAAGCCTTAGATTTGGCTTTTCCACACTGATAGATGTCAGTGGCTTTAATATGATGCTTGTTTAGATCTTTTAGCCAACTTTAGTTTATCTGACAGATTTTGTTTAAGTGATTTGTTGATTCTACAGGTTTGATGGTTCTCACTCCGGATCTGTCTAATGAAATTGAACTAAGTGTTTCGAAAATTTTGGTAAATCGCAGTTATTTCAATCAGAAATTAACAAGGGATTTCTATATGTTTAATACTTTAACAACCAGGTTTGGTGGCCAGATCAAGCCTTAATACAACATAAGAGAGTTATAATACAACTCCTCCCTTATCCAATTATCATCAAGCAGGGAAATTGGCTATAGAGACCAAACGTTTTGCAGCAGGCTATAAGCATACTGGAAAATTTAACATGGGAGTTCCTGGAGACTGACTTGCTTTTGGAGCAAGCATAAATTGGCAATTTCAGTTTTTCAGACTTTTCTTTAGTTTGTTTGTTGTCATCTTGTTTAAAACATGAGCAAAAGAAGAATTATTTATAATTCTAACAATTAAAGAATCAATCCCAGCACATCGTTCTCAAATAAATTGCTTCATTAATATTTATAATAACTAAAAAAGATTACTTTGGGGGGAAGAAGCCAGTTAAAATAAAACAAACTGCTAAATTTACACACGAGAACTTGTGTTTCTTTTCAGAATAATGCTATGCTTTTGAAACTCTGTCCCAACCTATCGAGCAGCAGGAGTTTCAGCAGGGGGCACGGCTCCAAGGCTGTGCAGTACAGAACCCAGCAGACAAGCTGCACAGAGAGATCCTATACACATAATGCACAAGGAAATAGATGCCCTTGTCAAGTATAGCAATGGGAAACTAGCACAACAGCAGCCTGTGGTGTTGGAGAGAGTAAATTATCAACACACCCAGTAACGGTGTTGTCTAGCAGTTGGATGAAAATAGTATAACTAGCTGTTATGTGTGTAGAATAATATCGTGAGAGGCTTTGTCAGTTTTTAAAGATCACCTCATTTTCTTGATGTATTGCTCTGCCAACTAAAATGAGGCTTCGCCACTGCTTAATATGTATCAATAATTAAAATTATATCAGTCTTTGTGATAAATTTGTAATTAATTAATTAATTAATTCATGCTGTCTACTACTTTTAAAGTCTACAGAGGATACAAAGTCTCTGTTTCCAACTCAGACTCGGGGTTGGTTTCATTTTCCAAAGGATAGAAATTAAGCTACGGTTAGAAGTACGACTGCTATCGTTGTCAGGGAATGCAGACTTTTGGCCGCTCGCGCAGTTACAGTTAGGAGATTTCCAAGATCCAAGGCTGCTGTTCTCTACTAATGCAACTGCCAGTCACAATATGCATTGTGTATATATCTATTAATATATCAGTTATCAAAAGAGAGTTTTCTGAAGTGTTAAATATTATAATATAGCAATTTTATGTTTCCAATAATTAGCCTAGTAGAAAAAAATTCTCAAGTTTTTGACCTTTCTTCTTCTTATTATTATTATTATTATTATTATTATTATTTACATTATTCTATTGTTTACATTATTCTATTGTTTTCAGGTAGCGGGATGACAGTCAGGTTGTGAGTGTGTGCCCTGGTTTATGTAAAGATCAGGGATCAGCCCAGTGTCTGAGCTTCACAACATTGTTTTAGGAAGTGAATCATGAACAAATGAGGTCTCCATGGACCTCAAAAAAGGCTTATTGATGTTCAGCAGCAGTCAAACAGACAGACTACAAATGAAGGAAATGAAGAACATTGCTTCACCCCCCTGGAGTGTCCAGTGTTCCCTCACAGAGCTCGGTGTCTAATAGTGTGAAAGGTCACATGGGAACCCAGGATAACGTCTAAGCAGCTTCTCACATTGTGTACATGTTCATGAATGAGAAGTTTACTAACACTAAAGGACGAATCAGAAGGCTGTTTGAACCGGGAGAACTTTACATTGTAGCATAAGCTTATCCCATCTGTAAAACGTGGTGGCCGCATTATGACGATTTGAGAGGTTAAAATTAATCTGCACCAGGGCGGGTCATCATCGGTAATCATCAACAGAATATTACCGCAAATTTATAAAGAATGAAGAAACATCTGTTCATGAACTGAACATTAAGAGAAAGTGGGTGATGCTGAATTTAAAAAAAAAAAAAAAAAAAAAAAAAGCATCAGCATACAAGTTGTTTTACCAAAAAATGATCAAAGAAGCAAGATGATGTTTTGAAAAGCCCAAGTCAAAGTCCTGACCTTCTTCCAGCAGCCTGAAACAAGCAATTCATGTAATGAAACTAACAAACATCCCAGAGCTGAATGTGTTCTGATAATTCAAATGTACAAGTCCTCCAAGCTGGTGTGTAGGACTGTTCAACAGTTTTCCTACATTTTAAGGTTTGCATACATTTGCTACTTGCACAGTAATAGAAATACTACTCGGCTAACAAACCACTGAGTTTTTTCATATATATGCTTTTAGGATTTGTGTGTAATTGTAATATTTAATTCAAATTTAAACAAGTCACAGACCATCAAAGACTAATGTACATACACTTTATTAATATGACAGGGTTTTTTTGTGTGTGTGTTAGGTGCTGGGCAGTGCTGGAAATTGTCCCGCAGACATCATTCCCAGAGAGGAGGATGACACCGGAAACAACAACCAGGCCTGACTACAGCAGCCCCTCTGGTCCTCCATCCTCAGTCTCCTCACAGAAATACTCTAACATCTCGCTAGAAGAGTGAGTCTGTACTTAAAGTGCTTACCTCTCCTGTTCTGTCTTTCATCACAAGAAACAAACCACTGCGATCTTTAGCCACAAGCCTGACACTTATGGTTGTATCCTTTGAATAAATATGTGCTAATATGTAAAGCAGGGTTTCAAATCTGTCCTAAACAGCTGTTTGGAAGTTTCTTTATCAAGAAAAAGCTCTTTGCTCACTGTTATTTGCATGTTCATGTGTAAACCTATGGCTCGGGTTTTGCAAAATTCGTCTGCTCACTGCAGAACCACTAGATCACTTGTTTCAAATACAGGCCGATCGTTTAGTATTCACTTTAGAAACAGCAGGTGTTGGACACTCAGTCGAGGTTCAGTTTGCCCGAGTGTTGTTTCTTCAGTGGGTGTCGTCCTCGCTGTCATGAAATCTCTTTTTTGTGTGTTGGATACTGGAATGAAACAAAGACACAAATTTTCTATAAAAATCCAAAGGAAGTGATGTCCATGCTTGTGCCTTGCCTCAGTGCATCTTTAATTTCCATCTTGCTAATATTAGCTTAGAAAAAGGGCTCTCATCAGGATGCAAGGAACGCTCAGATTTCCCACTCATGTTGGCTTGAATGTTGATGGTTGATTCATAGACCTTGAGAAACAAAAGCTGAGAAAGAGTTAAGAGTAGTTAGAAATAGATATGAACAGCGGTTAAAGTGGGCCATGGGATGGTTTTGTTGTTATCTTCACTTAATAAGCAATTATAACAATGAGTGATAACTGTGCTGTCAGAAATCACAAAACATTTAAGACAGGATAGCAGAAGAAGATGAGAGATTACGTTCAAAGGTAGCAAGTGGCATCCGATCAGCTGGTAATTTAAAGCTTACCTATGTAACGTCCTAATTTATGTTGGATTTTTTCATTCAGAGTGTGGATCTGGACAGGTGTTGCTGAAGTTAATTCAAACTTGGAAGTGATTATGAAGGTTATACTGACAGCAGGTGCAGGCTTAACTGGGCAGTTTGCAGTACTGTGGTACAGCTCATAGTGATGAACTGCACTCCAGCCACAGTTCAAATGCTTGTTAATGAGCTAATAACATGGTAGAAACCTAATGCGTTTAGAATACCAGCAGAAGACCACACTTGGTGGCACTCTATCAGCTGACAACGGCAAACTGAGCTTGCAGTTCACACAGGCTCACCATAATTGGACAAGAGAAGGTTGGAAAAATGGTGTCTGGTCTGATGAGTCTTGATTTTGCTTCAGCATTCAGATGGATGGGTCAGAATTTGGTGTAAACAACTTGAAAGCATGGGTCCATCCTGCCTTGTATCAACAGTTCGGGCTGGTGTTGGAGGAGGATATTTTCTATGCAATGCTAATACTAACAGAGCATCGTGTAAACACAACAGTCAGATTATTGTTGCTTATCATGTCCATCCCTTTGTGACCACAGTGTTTTTCACCAGCAAAGATGAAGGTGAAGTATAACTTTGAAGGAAAGACGCTTTTAAAAATATTATTTGGAACGCAGCTACGAACATCTGCCTGTATATTGTAGGTGGCTAAAGCAACGTAGAGTAGCAAACCTCAAAACCAGCACCGGTCAGGTGGTCATAGCCTTCACATAAAGAGAGCAAATGTACCGGAGCTCACAATAATGATTATTCGAGTCAGTTAACCTTGAGGCATTGCTACTTGGAAGTTCTGGTCCCCACCTCCCAAATCCCACTCTAATCCCAGCATATGAAGCACTGAGAGACAGACTCAGTGGACAGTATGTAAATCTGGATATTGAAGGGCATAAATGCCACACCTTGAAAGGAGAGAACCAGAGGATAGCAGATATTCCAGATTAAATGTCCTGGGTTATCTGTAGTAGAATAACAGTGTCAAATAGCAGTCATATCAGGTCAGCCTTTAAATAATTTGGCAGGTATGAAGCTCTTTTTATGCCATTACATTATCCACACCCATTCTGAGATCATCAAAAAATGGCACCAGATTTCCATTTCTGATACTAAGTTGGCTTTTTGTCATCAGCATTGTACAGTATGCCATTTCGTTGATGGCCAAGTTTGACAGTGATGATACATCAGCAGAGAATTGTGTGAATATGTGCAATTAGCAGCTCTTGTACTGAATATGTAATTATTTCAAAGCATCTTTGAATTGTAATCGCTCCCTGGCTCAGGCTTTCCCTTTCCATTAAATCCTCTTTCATTACACTGATTTGCAGAACAACCATTTTTCATTCTGATTGCTTGGCATGAATTTTTATTTCTGTGTTATTCTTTTCCCCCCTACCCATCACTGCTCATTGTTCATCTCTTTACAAAAAAAAAAAAGGAAAGGAAAAAAACAGAGCTCCTGTGACCCACATGGCTGAGACAACCTCAGTGACAGGTACCTGCACTTCTGCCTTTGCAGAGCTTTTCTATGCCAACACTGCCCCCTAGTGGCTTTTTATAAATCATCTATTAAGATCACATGGTTGTTTATACTGTTCCAAATCCCAGTCCTCTAACCTTGTTCCCCTCATCTGTTGAGTCTTTCAGAGCAGCTTTGTGCTTTTAAAGCCATAGTGGAATGAAGGATGGAATATAAACGATAAAAGTAAGGACAGAGGATTTTGCAGCCTTGTCGCTAGTCTCATGTGTCACTGGGATCAGAAACAATTGTTTGCTTTTAGACTGTTCCAATTAGACAAAAAACGATTTGGGAGTCTTGGAAAGTCAAAGTAAAGGTGATTGGAGAGCATTTCTCCATCTGGAAAATGTTGGAAGTCTCACCTGAGGTGCTGGACTGTTGTTAAGTCTGCCTTTATCAAGTCCTTGGCTCGCTCATCAAAGCATGTGCATGCTGGAAGTGTCCATGCAAACACAGAAAGTTTCCATGCATCCTTCACCTTTAGTTGTGCTTTGTTCTTTATATATATTTATGTATATGAAAACGGCACCTTCAGTGACTTATGCTGTCGATACATCCCTTTGAATGTTCCAATGGCCTTGCTGTTGAGGAAGTTTCACCTTGATAATTGTGGGCTTTGTTGAAATTTGTTGACAACTGACTCCTCAGTTTAGATTTGTTGCCACTATGAAGTTAAAAAGA
Source organism: Perissodus microlepis (assembly GCF_051167445.1). Lineage (NCBI taxonomy): Eukaryota > Metazoa > Chordata > Actinopteri > Cichliformes > Cichlidae > Perissodus > Perissodus microlepis. The sequence goes on from NC_140482.1 coordinate 27,786,339, forward strand.
GCTTATACAACTGACTTGCCCCTAAATTAACAAATAAAAACAGCATTATAAGCTATAAAATCCATACCTTTGTGTGAATAACCACTTCAATGTAATTCCTAATTGTTCTAAAATAGCTTTTTAACTGTTGCACATTTACGAGCGTTTAGAAAAACATACCTGGGTTAAGAATGATCAGCAAAAAGAAAGAAGCTTAAATGTGGTTGTTTGTTATGTATGAAAACTGCAAATGGATATTGGTCTTGATCTAATAGTAGAAAAAAGATAAAAGGTGATTTCTTGCTTAAAGAAATGTTTACTCTGTGTTATGAATGAAAATGAGAGCAAAATCGTCATCTGCTGATCTGTTCATAGTGGTTATGATTTACTTTCAGTTTGGTAAAAGTCTGTTTTAAGCATCATTTGTTGGTTTGGCTCTGTCAGGACGACAACCTGATGATTGCTTCTTTTTCACCCAAACTAGTGCCAAGGCCTAGCCTGACATCAGTTTCATGTATTTCCACTCAGAAAGTTTGGTGCCAGTGCTAAAAAACTGGTAGCATTATGATGCCACAAAGTTGGAACCACTGTTGTTAGTCGCTTTGGGCCATATTCATTGCATTAATATATTCATTTCCATTCATGCTTTAGAGCACGTCTTGTGTTGGGCTGTATGTGGGATTTCTCACAGCAGTGGAACCTGCAGTCCGAGCCTTCAGCCGTGTGTTTCTTGAACAGGATGTCAGGGTTGGGTAGAGGGAGGCTTTAGAGCAGGTTGCAAATGGTGAAATAAGTAAAAATATGTACCCCATCTATGAATCTGTGGGGGGGAAAAAATAGTTGGTCAGAAAACAATTTCAAATCAGAGTTTAAAATGGTTGTGACAGTTGCCTTTGGCAGCATAGTACACACTGCATCTTTCATGCTTTACAAGGTCAGAACATGAAAACAAGCCCCACGTGCCTGTGAGTGCTGTAAATGGATCCCTGTTCATTGGGATGGATGTGCCTGAGTCTTGCATGCTTTCATTCAGATGAGTATAAGCGTCAGTTAAGCCAGCTTGGCACTTTGTGCAGAAAAAAAAAAAGCTTCCCTCAGAGGTAAAACAAGCAGGTCAGCACCTTTCCTCAACCACCTGCCATCAAAGTACAGCAAGAGGTCATGGTCGTCTGCACCCATTTCCATGCATATTTCTATATAAAGCTGGAATTAATGCTCCAGGTTAATTAGAAAGTTGACTCCTAATTTGAGACCTGGACTAAACCCGTAGCTCACTGAGGCTGCAGGAAGTTTAATTGTATTATTTTACATTCTTGTTCGGGTTGAGGCAAACTAATACATCTCATCTAAATTTTAACATGTTTGAAATTGCTAAACGAACTAAAAACAAAATAATAAATCTACCTATCTTAATAACTATCTGATTGGTGATTGGTTGGGCTAACAAAGGAGTCCAATCAATCACCAATCCAATCAACCAGTAATTTCACACAGCTGGTTATAAATTGGCCAAAGGACACATTCAGCCTTTGCTCGTCACATCTGGCTTCAACAGTCAAGATGACGAAGTTGAAATTCTAATCTTGATACTTCAGTGGATGAAATCAGAGGGCTACGACAATCTTTTATACTGTCTATGATATATACTGTGGCGCCAGAAAAAGATGGGTGGTGAAAATGCTTGGCTGCTCTGCAACTACATAAAACACAGACAAATTGTCCACTGGAGAAACAAAGGCTGCAGAAAGCTGTGGCCCTCACCCTGTTTCAAAACTGTCCTCATCCTTGACTTGGATCACAGACTGTGCATGTGTTGATGTCACAGTTTATTTAGAAATTGTCCCCCATTTGCTTGTGTGTGCTGTGACTGTGTATCTGAAAAGTGGAACATTTGTCATCAGTCCTGATGCTTGTTTCCTTTCACAGAATTTGCTCAAAGTGAGAAACAAAAGCTGTTCCCCGACTGTCTAAGGCTTATTAGCTTTGGCGATTTGAAACACCACAAATGATGCACGGTGTGTCGTCTTTGCTGTTGCTTGTCCTTCTAATTAGCTTTGTCTCCCTTATCCCCCCGCTGTGACTCAGTATGTCACAACCAAGAGTTTCAAAACTGGCTGCGCAGCCACTGCAGTAAGACAGAGGAAGAAGAAGAAGAAAGTGAAAGGAATTAGAAAGTAAGGCAGATGTGAGTTATTGTGCTGTTATGCCAGGATGTTGCTAATTTAAGGCAATACGTTAAGGCATACTTTAAGAAAAGGCAACAATAATCTGTGTTCATCAAATATCACATGACTATGTAAAGTTTCACCAGTAAACTGAGTTTTCTGGATCATTTTGCTTTAGATCAGGGGTGTCAAACTCAAATACACAGTGGGCCAAAATTCAAAACTGGAACAAGGTCGCGGGCTAACATTAATATTTATTGAAAAAAAAAATCTTCCTCCAGATTTAAGATTGAATCTTTTCTTATGGACTCAAACAAGTTTTGCTGAAAAACTGAATATGGAACAAGCAAAGCTTAATACTAAACAATATATATATTAGCTGTATAATTATTACTACTATAATTACTTTAGCGTTCAAACATTTTTAAGCTTCGTTCCAGCATCAGAAAAGGCATCCAGTATAAAATTCTGCCACGTCAAACATGCAGAGCTAGCTGCTGTGGTGACCCCTTGTGGTATTGCAACAGTCAAAGTAGGTTCTTCTTCTTTGATCAACCTTTATTGAATATTTGTGTTTTACATTCTGCATGGGAGCAGTGTGTATTTGATCTTTTCTCTCAAGTTTATGCATTCAAATTCCTGAGATCACACAATGACAAATCTATTTTTGGGATAACCTGTTCACATCATAATAGAAAGCTTATTTGGCTTTGTCCTAGATGCCCAGGCGTTAGTTGGTTAGGTATAAAAAGCCAAAACTAATGTCTAATAAATTATAATCTGCATGAAAGCTATGAAGCTATGCAGCAGATTTCTGGTGGGTTTTTTTCTCTGGACAGTGTTAAATTTGTAATATTTTTTATCACCCTCATTGGTATAAAAGGATGCAGCGAGGTGCAGATCAGTGTTGTCAATCACCGATGAAAATCCATCAGGCTGTATGCATAAGAGACACGTCTCTAGTTATATTTGCCTGTTTTTAAATTAAAAATTAAAAACTGCTGTTAGGTAAAATTTGACTTTCATGAAGACTTTGATACAAATGAAAATCATTTATTTTAATTTGCTTAAAAGAAATACATCTTTGCAAAATAATTGTGCGACACCACAATCAAACAAAAACATGAAACTCAGACATTCTGTGTTTGACTTAGAAGATTTGTTGTGTTAAGAGAACACATGCAGGGTTGATAATGACGCTCAGACAGGCTGAAAATATTATTATCGCTGCTTTCGTTGACCTTGATATTTAAAAGCTCGTGCTCTTTGCTGGTGCACGTGCACGTGTTTTTGAGTCGCTCCATGCTTTGTCTGGTATTCACTGAGTTTAGCAGATGCTGCAGTGCAGCTGATGACCCTACCAGTAAGTTGATGTCATCAAGAAAGCAGAAGTTGTTGAAGGTGGCTTCTGATTAGCACTCCTACGTCACCTGTTTCATCCAAGGCCAGTGTCATAATGTTCTCAGTGGAAATAAGACTGTGCTGAATCCAAAACATTCTTCAAGTGTGACGTGAGGATTCTCAAAATAACTAATGCGAACTGCCTTTCTGACACATCAGCTGTTTGTCTTTTTTTTTGTTTCCTTTGCATGCGACTCTCCTCATGGTTCCTTTTCATTTATATGACAGGGACTGGTTGCAGCAGACTGGTACAAACTGATAATCATCCCAGCACACTATTTTTGTCATGGGTGACGCTCGGCTCTGTTTTGGCAGTATGATCATTTCATCTGCCTGCATTAATTTAAAAAATATCCTTGTAGATCCTTTTGATGTGTTTTCTCAGAACATACAGTCAAGGAACTAATTCTGCTTAGTTTTCAGAGTTCCTGTAAGCGGTGATGTCACTGTTGACTTTCAATACACGGGAAAAATTCTCTTGCAAAGCCATATTTTAAGGACATACAAATTTCTGTTTTTCTGAACAAAATGTGTGTATTTTGTTTTTGGAGGTTTGGGGTTTGTTTTTGTTTTTTTACCTCTTCATTGCTTTTTAATGCCTACCTTGTAGCCTTCAGATAGTTGTTTAGCCTCATAGCAGTTTTTCTAGATGGCTGTAGCCATTTTTCTTTTCTTTTAAGTCTTGCAACCCCTCAATTGTCATACACATCACAGTACAGCAAACAGGGAGAGATGTGAAACAGATACTCGGGCTCCTGTTCTGAAAAGTGAGGGTATCCCTGAACTGTCAGTCTGCAGCAGTACCGGTCAACTCGCTGTTAATTGTATGTTTGGAAGAGGGGCAGCAGTTCAATCCCACGAGGTCAAAAAACAGCAAACATACCAATGCACTACCAATAAAGACGGGAGCGTCTGGGGCACAGAGAGCTGCTGTGGGAAATCTGAAACAACCAATTATAGAGCAGCCACGGGTCACCTGCTTATCAAAGCTTAAAGACCTACACACACACACACACACACTGCTGGCCTCTGCCCCTCACATAGGAGGTAAACTAATGAACACAAAGATAAATCATAGTTTAAAAACAATCTGCAATAAAATAATGAACTGGCCACTGGGTACACAGTGCGATTAATCATAATTTATTTTTAACATGTTTAAGTAGTGTTTCTTCTCTGGATAATTAAGAGGGGGGGGGAGGCATCCCACATTAACCAGCTTGTACTGACAATCCTCCACAGACACACAGTGAGAGAGCCTCTTGTAATAAAGCAGCCGGCTTCACTACAGCACAGTAACACACACTGGAAGTCTGCCAAAGGGCCATAAATGTGTTTCTAGTGACTGTCAAAGCTCCAAAACTCCTGTGTTTTCAGTAAAGAAAAGGACACTCTAGCAGCAGCTTCCCGTAGCTGTTAAAAAGCTCTGTCTCTGTGTATGCTACACTTGAGCAGCAGTCAGTCCCCAGTGTTGCCTCATCATTCACACTGTACTTGTTAAGTGGCCACAAAGCAGTCTCCTTTAGTGACACTGCTGAATCACTTCTTTCCATTTTTAAAAAATGCTTTAAGTGAGAATTCTACTTAAGCAACAGGACACGACAGAAGTGATCAAAACCAAACAGCACTGAACGACATGTTTGGGGGAAAAAAAGAATATTTGGTGCTAATAAACCAAGGTCAACTCGAGACCGAAATGGAGATGTTTAAGGGATTGACGAAAGTTTCCACAGATGAGAGAATAGTGATGCCCGGAGAGGACATGGAGAAACAAGATCTACTCACTAGTAAAATGCCTAACAGTGCGTTCACAGCGAACGCCATAGACGCGACCAGAGAGTCAGGATTACATGTAAGTGGATGAACTACAGCACCAGAACCAGAGTCCTCAAAATGTCCTTTTCTAAACTAATTAGGGACATTCTTTTTTTTTTTTTGTGATAAAACGGTGACATTTTCAAAACATTTGAGTTGTAAATGTTAAGCAATGAAATGAAATGAAATAAAATAAAATAAAATAAACAGCAATGACAAAGAGGGTATCATCACACATTAGCTCAGCCTATCCAAGAAGGTCCTGGTTTCATGCTTTGCCCAAACTTGGTAGAATATTTTCCAAAATCCAACATTTTAATTGTTCTCTGTCTAATCTAAATTCACTTCAATTTTATTTATATAGAACCAAATCACAACAGTCATCTCAAGGCACTTGACGTTGAAAAAACAATCATACAGAAAAAATATAGAAAACTCCTATGACATGACCTGCTATGAGCAAGCACATGGTGACAGTCGGAAGGAAAAACTCCCTTTTAACGGGAAGAAACCTCCAGTGGAACCAGACTCATGAAGGGGCCTCCATCTGCGACTGGTTGGGGGTAAGGGGAGACGAGACATAAGACACACTGTGGAAAACACCCAGAAATTAATGATTAAATGCACAGTGCTGTTCAAACACATGTGAAAATGTAAAAGAGGTGATTGAAGACGACACTTGGTGCATCATCGGAAGGCCCCAGCAGTCTAAGCCTATTGCAGCGATTCAGGGTCACCCAATCCAGGACTAACTATATGCTTTATCAAAGAGGAAAGTTTTAAGCCCAGTCTTAAAGATAAATAGTTTGTCTTGCAAATCCGAACTGGGAGCTGGTTCCACAGGAGAGGCGCCTGACAACTGAAGACTCTGCCTCCCATTCTACTCTTTAAATATCCTAGGAACAACAAGTAAGCCTGCAGTCAGAGAAAAGAGTGTACTGTTTGAGTGATATGGTAGTATATGGTCTTTAAGATAAGGTTCTAATTATTCAAGACTTCGTCTGTGAGGAAAAGGATTTTATATTCAATTCTGGATTTATTTGGGAGCCAATATAGTGACAAATATGCTCTTATTTTGGTCCCTGTCACTCTCACTGCGGCATTTTGGATCAACTGAAGGCTTTTTATGTTTTTAAAACAACCTGATAATAATGAATAACAATAGTCCAGCCTGGAAGTAGTAAATGCTTGAACTAGTTCCATCATCATCAGCATCATTCTGAGATAGGATGTCACAATGTTTCTGGAAGCCAGTAACACAGTAATAATCTGGTTAGACGCTATGGTTCTAAGATTTTTAGGGCTGGAGAACCTCAACATTTAACATCGCCGAAACATTCAGTACTCCAACATTCAGCTGCTGATGTTTGCCTGCATCAAAGGAAAAATATGAATGGGAGAAAGACAACTGGAAGTTTATTTTCAGCATGAAGCGAAAGATGTTTTGGCCCAATCAACCAGAGAACATCAAATCACTGTTAAGCTTTCTCATACAACAGTGACTGTTTCGTCAAGTTTTTTTCAGCTGCATCCTTAAGCATTGCCATGCTGTGGATCATCTGCCTCTGTGTCTCCTTATCCCTAGCATCCTCTATCACAGCAACTGTGAGCATGTCCACCTTCACTACATCCTTGAACCTCTGTTACATGGCAGCTCCATATTCAATATTCTTTGTTCAGTATAACCACTATTGTTCCTTACAGCCATCTCAGCCTGCCCTCCCTAACTTTATCTCCAAGATTTCTTGTTTTACATAGCAGTCCAAAATCCAAAGACTTTACTGTCATGTCTGCCACAAAAAAACTGAAGTTTATGTAGGTTTATGTATTTTCTTCATAAAATCCCAACTTATGATTTCAGTCTTATTTGGTTCTAGGTTTCTTTTAATAGACTGAGGATTTTAAAAGGTCTTTAGAGTCATTGATTGAATTTACAAATGTTGCAGGAACCCTGATGGTTCCAATCCCCCCGACAACAGGGCTTTCTGATATTGGGCTGTGCACATCCCATATCGTGTGAAGCTTCCAGTTAGAAAGCTTTCTATTTCTTCTCTTTAGTGGTTAATAAGACTTTTTGAGTTCTTCAGTCTCATTGATAAGCATTTGCTTCTACGGGTGGAGACGCTGCTGTACGTCAGCTTCAGTGAGGTAAACAATGTGGCGTACCTTTTGTCTCATTGTTTCATTCAGCTCCCTAGTTTTGTTCCAGTTGAGTTGAAGGTTGATCTCTTCATTATGGTGGTATGTTATATTTCACTGTTATGCAATTATGATGCAACTCCAAGTTTTCACGTGTGCACACCGACTGTTGTTGTCATATTTTCAAGTCTTTAACTTTCTCTAACCTCTTTTTACAGCACAACATTTAGTTCTGTTAGTTTGGCTGCAAAGAAAAACAACAGAGTAACTAATGAAACCTACAGCACATTACAGCAGCAGCAGACAAATGGCTGAAATTAGAGTTTAAAATGGAAACACTGATTCATAGGTTTAGCCCTGACCTGCCATATGCTTTACTACCATTTGTGGCTAATTTAATATTTAGGACAATATTTTCCCCCTGCTGTAGTATTCTTGTTTCTCCCCAGGAGATCCCTCTGCCGGCCGGGAGTTGGCCAGCTCCCAGCAAACCTGAGAGAGCCAGGCTCTATTTCACTGACTCCTAATGAAGATTAATTAATGTAGAGGGGAGCCATTTATAAATGATAATTACTATTAAAAACGTAAAGGGTCACAAAGATTAATGTAGCATAAGACAGCGCAGGTATGTCAGTACAAAATCATATGCTCTGCTTCAAGTGTGTTAAATGTTGTTTCCCCAAAAGACAAACATCAAAGGAAATCGGTCAAATCAAGACATGCAACTTATCATATATACAGATACATACAAGTGTTACTGAATACAACATTTGATCATTATGGTTGCATTTAAAGTAAAACGAGCAGTGTACAGTTAAGGGTGGGGCTTTTAAAATTCCCCACCTCGCCTCTGTGACATCTGATTTTATAAGACGATGGCAACAGCTTGATTTGACTCTCTTAATCTGTGAGTGATGGCACGGTACATGCCTCCATCTTTTATTTACAGTCTGTACTCAAAACAGTCAAATGAACAGTGCACAAGACACATTTCTCAGACGTAAGCCTTTACTTGGTTTATCTATGATACTGGTCAATAGCGACTGGGGTGTGGCCAGTGTCTGTTAAGCTAATGCACTGCCACAGTCATGTCCATGGTTTTTATGTGCAAAAAAAGTGCAGATCAGAGTTTTTGTGTCCTACGTGTGAATTAAACTGAATTGTGCATTCCATCTTTCGCTTCCTCTGTAGATAATCCTGCTCATCATACAAAATAAGGTTCTGGAAATGCAAGTGGAGGTCGGCTTGTTGACAACAATGTTTCTGAGTGAACAATGAAATGGATTGCAACTGTGCTGCTAGAATTTATGGTGTGGTTATGAAAAGCTTCAATTGATGTGAACTTAATTTAGCATTATATTATGGTTTGTTTTAGGCCACTCTAACCTTGAAGAGAAACTTCTTCACCTTTAAAGGACACACGGACTATATATATATATATATGTGTGTGTGTGTATGGGTTAACAGGGAGAAAATCCTTCCTTAATAACATTCAAATCCCTTTCTGTCTTACTCACTGATTCAATTTCTCTGTTCAGTGAGGTTTACATAGATGAGATATATCAGAGGAAATTGACTGAGACTGAATCATTTTATTACTTCTTTGTGGGGAATCTGATGAATTGTGTGCTAAAGGTTTTTCTCTTAAAAAGTAGTTTATTTGTTATTTCACAAAATTTCTAAGAAATGCTGATAAAAAAGTGTCACTGCAGGCGTTAGACATTAGATAAAGATTTTTGTTGCTCGGTGGCACATTTACAGCTGTGGCTGAGAGACCGGTTAACAGCAGTCAACTCACCTCCTCACAGATCTGTAACACTGAGATAAACTTATTTTCTGTTTTTTATTTCCATGTACGTGTTTGTCTGCTCCCCTCAGGTCAGAAAAAGCAGGAGAGATTGCCACTATTCCACTGACTAAGGTATGACTGTCCAACCCTTTTTTTGTGTGCTTGTATTGGTCAACTGGAAAATTAGATATTTTTTTAAATATTACAGATATCGTGGATTAAACAATAATAATAATAATAATAAGCATAAATCATTATCTGTAGGAAGCTATTTGAAAGAAAGATCACACACCCCATATCTCATTTGATAAAGTGCTTTGGCTCATGCACGCTAGATATAAATAACAGCAACCTCCTGGCAACAATCGAGGGTTGCACGTTGGTTCCATTGAATTTTTCTGCTGTCTGAAACAGATTACAGGTAATTGCAACAACCAACTGATTCACCAGAGGTGGAGCGTGCAGCACCCTCAACCTCAGGTCAACCGTTTTTAATACAAAGGCAACTGCACAGATTCCCTGGGGAGCGTCAACCTGTCTCTAAACAAACTCAGTTTGACTTGAAGTGACTGCAGTTACTCTCAGAACACAGATTGCTAACATGTTGCAATCACTCAGAATAAGTCTGCACTGATCACCACAACTTGTCTGCAATCTGTCTTTTGCAATAGGGGATTTGACTCAGCTGGTTGCCAAGTGACTATTTTTTTTTCTTTTTGTAGTTAAATTGCTGTCCTGCAGCAACAACGTTGCCATTTGTGTCTGCAGATGCAATTTTCACCTTCTGATCACAGTAATCCACTGTTATCACAAACAAGATTGCATGCGATCTTGTTTGTGCCCGGTGACCCCTTCAGTCACCGGGCGGTCGTGGCTCAAGAGTTGGGAGTTCGCCTTGTAATCAGAAGGTTGCTGGTTCGAGCCCCGGCTTGGGCAAGACACTTTACCCGTTGCCTACTCCGGGGCGCCCTGTGGCGCCAGTGTCCGGCAGCCTCGCCTCTGTCAGTGCGCCCCAGGGTGGCTGTGGCTACAATGTAGCTTGCCATCATCAGTGTGTGAATGGGTGAATGACTGGATGTGTAAAGTGCTTTGGGGTCCTTAGGGACTAGTAAAGCACTATACAAATACAGGCCATTTACTGTAGGTTGCTGGGTAGCAGACCGACTCCCTGTCTTTACCATTTTATCGACATCTTGAAAAAAAAACAGCATCCCTTTGAAGACAGCAAACGACAGCGAGTTGTAGCAGATTCCCATCTTCGAAGCACATGCTGGGCCAGATAATAGTTTGTGTTGCGATCAACTGCAGGAAGATGTGATCACAGTGTGTTTGTATTCAGTACAATACAAGAAACAGTGATTTTACCCTGCTAACAGCTTCCTGTGGAGCTAATGGAAACATGCAGCAATTAGCTATAGTGCTTGGCTTGGCCTAGCTCAAAAACTAATTAGCAGTCAGATCGCGCTTTGGAGCCATCCTGACCTGATCTCTTTAGAGAGAAAATAACTCAGGAGAATAAAGCTGCACCAGGCAAAATCTAATGTAGAAATCCACACGTTATCAACCTAATGCAAAAATGAAGCTTCCTGACTGAAATTAAACTTTATACAAACAGACGTTCAAAAGTCTGCAGGATTTTGTGCGTCACCAAACAAGGATATCTGCTAAATTCAGTTCTACATCCACCTGTGTCATCGTGTCAGCTTCGTACATTGGATGCAATTTGCTGCGGAGATTGAGGTGGGGCCTTTTCTGGTCTACATTTTCTTACTAAATTATTTCTATACATGGTGGGGATGAACTGAATCCCCTGTAAGTTATTTTGGCACTGCAACTTATGGTGGTCTATAGTGCAACCAACAATAAAATCACAGATAGACTTCTACTGTCACAGCTCGTGACAATAGACACGACAAAGCGTGAGCGGAGAGGATTCTGGTCCAAATCGACCTTCATGCATGCACGGCTTTTCAGTGTACAAACAAGCAGCAATAAGCTTTTCCAATGTGAAGACCTATACCTTTATAAATGAAAGAAACATGAAAAGGTTTCAGAGGAGCAGGTCCTCATATTTTGCAAGACCCTCACAAAATATCCTAAAAATCCCTGAAACATTACTGCTGTCAAAAACATGATCTCCAGCATCAACATTCCCTCTGAACGTGAGCTCTCCAGCTTGTTTCGACTTTAATTTCAGCCATGTAGTGGGGATGCTATCTGTGACATCCTGCTAGAAAGCTTTGATGTGCAGGCCATCTCTGAAGAATTGCGAGGCCTGTGGTTTGTTGGCTGCATTTGCTGTGATGGGCCGATAAAGGCGAGCAGACACAGCGCTACAAGAAAACATCAGTCTGAACCAGAGCTCAGTATACAACATGTTACAGAGGGATGTTGTTCTCATTTAGCCTTTTGCATTATGTTTGATCACCTGTATCTGCAACAGGAAATTACTTTCTTTCTTTCTTTCTTTTTAAAAAAAAAAAACGTTAAAACATTCTTGTAAATGCAGTGATTGCATAAAAGTTCTGAACTTTATTCAGGTGAAATTCATAATCCTATAAACGTTGCAATAACACCGGCAATAAACGTAAGAAATGAACAGTCATGTAGGTGTCACCTTAGGTCAGCTTGGTGTATTAAGCTTCTTCTTGTGTCCTCATTTTCCACACCCACCGCCATCCATCACCCCCCATGACATTCCCTGTAGATCATTAATGAACGTTACAGGGCTTATTCGTGGGTGGCTGAGCTGATCCAGGTGTTTATAGCCATCAGCGTCACTGTGTCCTTCCTGGTTATGGGATCTGCTATGAAGCACACCAGTAAGTTGACTAATTCCCATAAACTGCTCATGAAAGACGAAGGTAGACCCTGTGACATCACTATTGGTTTAAGAAAGTTGGTTTCAGTTTCAGAAAACTGCATCTTTTGGAACTTCAATATTAGCTTCATCTTTCAGCCCTGGATGTTGCTGTTGCTTTTGTATTTAATATTATAGGAGAAAAAGAGAAAGCTGTGGGTATGCTATTTACTAGTGGTTCATCTCTGTGGTACTGCCACAATTGTTGATGTTTCTCTTGTTTATGTCGTGATTTATACTGAAGGAATACGCTGTGTAATGTTATGTTTTGACTTTCTTTCAGTCGATGGTCTGGTGAGCTCACTGTGGAGCAGCAAGCTGGAGTGGCTGACTAAAGCCTGGGAGCCAAAGTTGCCAAATAAACAGCACATCTGCTCAGCAAGAAGGTGATGATGGGGAGTAAAAGCGTTTAGTTTGGATGATGCTAAAGCTTCATGTGCCAGAGAGCATCATCAGCATCAGCTGTTCACGTGTAAAAGTTAATAGTTTAATCAGTTATGTAATTATAATTATAGTTCTGCTTTAAAAACAAGTTAAAGTTGGTTGAAGTTGCTTTTTCATACAAAAACTTTAGACATTTTCTGGAGAATCACGTGGGGATGTTTTCCGCGGTTGTCCTCTCTAATGCATGCCCCCTTGCAGGAAGTGGTTTGCATATTACTGGAAATACTCCATGTGATTAAGGAGAGGGTGCTGCCTGGGCAGACCACAGAGGAAGCAGCCTGCACTGCCTCTTGCTGGCAGTGCAGGCTGCTCAATTCTCACATCAGCACAGTCACCGCATACTGGGAACTGGGTGATTCAGGATGGGCCGCTGATTACATCAGACGTTTGTGCTTTTATGTGGACGACCTCTGGGTGATGTGCACAGAATTCATAGTTCAGGGCTGCAGAGCACGGTTGAAAATGGCTTATTCTTGGAATTATATGATAAATGTAATATTTTTCTTTAATAGAAATAATTACACAAAGAGATGTCATATTACAACCGGGCTCCACAGAACCTTTCATGCAGACATCCAGGTGATTATCACATCATCAGTTGGAACGTAACAGAAAAACTAATTTTGAGGCTGTTAAATAAAATAAAATGCTCGTCACGTTGAGATGACCTGCTCGTCCTGTCCATTCACTGTGATGAATGATCCAGATGATCCATGATCCAGTGTGTCTCCTGGCTTCATTAAGGCTTTCAACATTTGTTACTGAAATACAGTTATTAATAATCTTCAAGGCTACAACACAACAGCGCTCAAAATGATGGCACGCTAAAGCTCAAATTCTCTTTGATCGTTTAAATAAAGCTAGTTAATTATGGAGCACGTTTTTAATCCAGGTTTAACAGTAATTATGGGAAACCAGGCCTCTTCGTATCAAAGAGATTTTAGCTTAGAATTCATTTTTGTCCCTTTTATTGAAGGTTCACAATGTACTACATCTGATGGAAACATGACAGTAATTTACATCATCTGTATGTGTCACTTCTGTACTTATATAAAGGATGGTCCAGTGGGTCCTACGCTGAAAGACGTAATTAATTTCTTTGCATTTAGACGATTGATCTGGGTCTGGCAGATGCTTCTGGGTCTCTTCACTCAGTTAGAAACTCTGCGAAGCAAAGCTGAGCGCAGCAGTGAGTGTGATCTTTATCCACAACACTCTCCAGCTGGTGGATGAGCAGTGGCACCCAGGTCACTGCTCCTCTCCACAAGGCTTCCAGCTGGTGTCCTCTCTTTTACACCAGAGCAAAGAGAAGACAATCTAACTTTCAGTTGTTTTTGTCTTGTGGCCCCTCACTCCTTCTTTGTCAAGAGATTCAAGAGCAAGCAAGCTTGAAATTTCGATTGATTTGTCTTTTTAACAGTTGGTCCACACAGCTTAAAAAAAGAAAGAAAAAAGGGAACAAAGGAAGCAAAAGCTTTGTTTCTTTGTTAGAGGACAGTCTGTGCAATGAGCTACTTTTTCTGTAATTTTACACATTTATTACTTACAGTTTATTACAGAGTCGTGCTGACAGATTTCTAAATAAGAACACTGAGACATGATTTTGAAATAGTACTTGTTTTCTCTCTTATGGGGATAATTCAGCAGGCTGGAGAAAGAAAGGACTTTCTGGCCATGATGTAAAATGACTTTAATATTAGGGCTGGGTATCGTCACTGATTTCTAGAGTCGATTCAATTCCGATTCACAAGTTTCCGAATCGATTCGATCCACGATTCGATTTGATTCAATTCGATTTGAATCTGGGAAATTTTGACAGTCAGAAATATTATAATTCAGATCAGTACATTTACATATTTTTGTATCTATAAAAAGGAAGCTGACACACGCAAGACTTTATCAAAGGTGTAAGCATCACAGCAGATGCCTTTGTGTCAAAGTAGCTGAGGATAAAACACAGAAAAACATGAAGGCGATTTTCCTGGCCTGGGATTTTATAAAAATATTCTGCAGTACATCAAAAACGAAAGAAAACCATTAATCAACACATGAACATTACCTCTGAAGTTACAGCGGTTTTATTAGAGACACGGCTAAGTGTTTTGCATTTTGCATAATTTTAAAAAGTTTAAATTTGTTCAGTATTGAACGGCAGAAATTAGGTTTTCTTTTCGGAAGTATATAAAACGAAAAAAAAAAAACGTCGGCCGACAGCGCTGTAAACAACGGTAAACTTGTGCGTAACAAGCAAGCGAATAATGAAGAAAACAGCTTTTTAGAAAGGAAACTGTTCTTGAACTACAGAGAGAGAGAGAGAGAGAGAGAGAGAGAGAGAGCTGTGCATCGTGGTCGAAGCAAAACAGTAAAAGTCAGAGTGAATTCGTGACGATGTTTATGTGAAGCGTAGTTTGGATCTTCTTTTGCTGCTGGTTCGGTCAATATTGTTTGGAGAGACATCAAACTAACAGCTTTAGAATCAGCGCATAAAGGGCGTGAACACAAAGCGCGGACCCGCGGACAGATCAGAATCAGCGAGCTGTCGGCTTTCAGCCCCGACCGTGAGAAAGGCGACATCTAACTGATTCTGATCCGCAGGTTGCGCTGTGTGTTTACGTCTTTGTGCAGAATCCGTGTTCCTGCTCTCATTTACTGTCTTAGCTGTTTGGTGGTTGTTGAAATTTTGTGAGATTTCACCAGAGATTCTGGCATTTCGGGCAAAATAAATTTATATTAAAAAATCGATTCAGGATTTTAATGAATCGATTTTATGTTATCCAAGCCAGAATCGATTTTAATCGATAAATCGATTATAAAAACCCACCCCTATTTAATATCTCTGCTTTAGATTTGCAGACATCCTATCATGCCATCAGTTTAACATCCTTATAAGATGTATATGATGATTCCTTTGATTCAGCATATGAGCGTCAAACACTGGAGATTAAAATTAACAGCAAACATTAAACTGAGTTGCTCTCTGAGAAATAGCAGGTCCCAGACTTGTAGCTTCAAAGCCTGAAATAACTGCAGGATTTACAGGGGAGACTCTCGCAAACGTCTAAAACATTCAGTTAAAAAGTACTCAAACTACCAGGAGTCACTGCAGAAATCATGCGGCGCAATCAGGATGAAAGTCTCAGCCACGCTCTCCAGTGCCAAAGTCCCTCCAGCCAACCTCACAATACAGGAAAAGAAGGCCGTCGCTTCCCTGAGCAAAGACCACAACATCACTGTTTTACCAGCTGATAAGGGAAGATGCACCGTGGTCCTAAACACTACAGATTACCATACAAAGATCACTACTCTCCTCAGTGACAACAATACCTACGAAGCCTTAAAGCGAGACCCCACAAGCAGCTGCAAAAAGAAAGTTATAGCTTGCCTTCAAGACTTTGAAAAGGACAAAATTATTGACCGCCTTACATATCACCGCCTTTACCCAGGGGATGCCATACCCTGCATCTACGGACTTCCTAAAATCCACAAGGAAGCTGTCCCACTCAGACCCATAGTCAGTAGCATAAACTCAGCCACTTATAACATTGCTAAACACCTTGCTACCATCCTTGCTCCTCTTGTGGGGAACACCCCACACCACATCAAGAATTCCACCAACTTCACTGACAAGGTCCAGAAACTTACCCTGGATCCAGATGAAACCATGGTGTCCTTTGATGTAGTCTCTCTCTTCACTTGCATACCCACCACGGAGGCCGTGGAGACTGTCAGAAAACGACTACAAGAAGACAGCTCCTTGGAGGACAGGACCAACTTCACACCCGATCAGATTTGCACACTGTTAGACCTCTGCCTCACCACTACATATTTCAAATACAACGAAGGCTTTTACAGACAAAAACATGGCTGTGCCATGGGCTCCCCCGTGTCACCTATTGTAGCCAACCTTTACATGGAGGAAGTGGAAAGGAAGGCTCTTGGCTCTTTCAAAGGAAGAGTACCCAGCCACTGGTACAGATATGTGGACGACACCTGGGTCAAAATCAAGACACAAGAAGTGGAATCCTTCACTGCGCACATTAACGCTGTGGATAAAAACATCAAGTTCACCAGGGAAGACACAAAGGACAACTGTTTGCCTTTCCTGGACTGCGCTGTGCACATTGAAGAGAACGGCAAACTCAACATCGAAGTTTACCGGAAGCCCACACACACGGACCAGTACCTCCTCTTTGACTCCCATCACCCTTTGGAACACAAACTTGGAGTAATTAGGACCCTACACCACCGGGCAGAACATGTTCCCTCTAAGCCTGAAGGAAAAAAAGAAGGAACACACACATGTAAAGGAAGCACTCAAAACGTGCGGCTATCCTAAATGGGCGTTCTTAAAGTCAGCAAAGAGGCACAGAAAAGAAGACCAGACACCAGCGAGGGAGGATAAGAAGGACAGACGCAACAACATTGTCATCCCCTATGTAGCCGGTGTATCAGAAAAACTTAGGAGAGTTTTCTCCAAGCATGACATCCCGGTGCATTTCAGACCCAGCAACACGCTCAGACAAAAACTGGTTCACCCGAAAGACAAAACGCCAAAACACAGACTTAACAATGTGGTGTATGCTGTACAGTGCAGCGAGGAATGCCCAGACCTCTACATTGGAGAGACCAAACAGCCACTTCACAAGCGCATGGCACAACACAGAAGAGCCACCTCCACAGGACAAGACTCAGCAGTCCATCTGCATCTTAAGGATAAAGGACACTCTTTCGAGGATGCCAATGTTCACATTTTGGACAGAGAGGACAGATGGTTTGAAAGAGGAGTGAAAGAAGCCATCTATGTCCACTGTGAGCGACCATCTTTGAACAGAGGCGGGGGTTTACGACACCAACTCTCTGCCATCTATAATCCAGTTTTGAGATCCCTTCCCAGACGCCTTAATGCCCACTCACATCCTGGGCCATCTGACCTCAGGAATTCGCATGATAAGGTGGGGCCAGGTTTCACAATGAACACACCCGAAACTCTGGCTGATTGGGACCCACACCCAGTTTCACACCTTGGCTCAGGCGATTAGAGGATCATCAGGGGGTCCTTTTGTCCCTCTGTGGGGGGATACTCCCACTAGGTTTATATCTGGGACTCTCCACCATTTGACCTTAGAACTGAAGAAGCTTCTCAGATGAGAGGTGAAACGTCTTCAAGTAACTTAAAGAAGTCCAGACGCTTTTCTTTGCAAGTTCCTTTGACTACGATGACCTGGATGACTGCGAACCTTCACAGACGCGTCCACAGGTTATTACTTATCGTCGTGATTTTAGTTTAAAGCAAACATAAAAACTGCATCGGCCTATTGAGGAGATTCACTTTGGGCACAAGACTTCGAAGTTTCACTCCTCTTGCACCATATTTGCACCAAAAAGCCACTCAAACCGATTTCACAGGCTGTTTACTCAGGTTCTCTCTGTCTCTGCCTCTCTCCTTTATAATTTAATGTGCAGTGTGTTTTCTCTCCCCCTCCACATAAATGAAGAAGAGGACGATCTGTGACATGACGTATAATTCATCTGAAGCGCTCTTCAGACGACGACTGATTAAGTTAATTTCATGCTTCTCCTTTTTTTTCTCTTCCTTCCAGCGTGGCCAAAGGATTCATGTCACTGCTCGGGTTCGTTGTCATCTTTATTGTGTCGGTGTGTGATCCCAGGGTAAATAACACACACACACACACACACACACACACACACACACACACACACACACACACACACACGGAGTAATGACTGCTGTCTGGAATTCTGCCAGTCATCAGTGTTTTCCATCTGCTTCAGGGTTTTGTTGTCATGTTGGACAAAGTTGTGTCGTTCTCCCTCAACACTGAAGTGGGACTGTTTGTCTTCATCATGCTGAGAGAATGCAGAGAGGACAGATTCCAGTGAGTACCTGTGATGTTCAGGATTGGATTAACTTTAAGACTTTATTTTGTTTCCAGAAACAGATTCGAGTTGGATTTTTGGCGGCATAGCACACAGTTTAACTGGCATACATGCTCCACCCTTTCTGTTGGAGCTTGTTTCAGCTCTTCGTTCCGGGCCAGGGAGGTTCGACCGTGATAATGAGAATAATAAATTCTCCCTCGCTCTCTCTGCTTGTCTTTCCAGACAGCTTGCTGTCCCTCTGCCACTGGGCGACTGCGTGTTCAGCCTCAGCTGGCTGCTCCCCACCTACTTCCTGTTTGCAGTAACCTACGACGTCCTGCAGACCCTGGCGGATCTGGCGCATTATCTGCATTTCTACAACCACGATCAGGAGCCACACATTTACAATCTGACGGGGAGTTTAGCAGCAGCCAATCTCTCCACCCTCCTCTGATCTAAGCAGCTAGTTAAGGCACAGACTGGTAGGAGGTAAAATTGCCAAAATTACAAGCTTAGCACCTTTGTTTGTTTTTATTTGTGCACTGCACTTTCCCAAAAACCGTGTATGTAACAATCTAACAGTCAGCTGAAGAGGGCTCTCTTTTGTTATCTCACGGTGGCCATCCTTGCTCAAGTTGGCGACACAGTAGAGATCAAAATTTCAGACTGTTTTTTTTTTTCCTTTCAGTGGCCTTCATGGCATATTAGCTGTAGATTTAGGACTCATCTAGGAAGGAAATAAGGAAGTGTGGACCCAGTGTGTAACTAAAGTGATCAAAGTTAGATAAAAGTTTTTGTTGCTATAAAATAATAGACATCTAAAAATTACATTCCTGATGATCAAGAACTGTAGAAGCCGTCTTAATTGGAGCGGCTGGCAGATCTGCAGCGTGGATGTTACCAATTCCACGCCTGCTCCGTTTGATTTCGTCCCGCTGTTTCTTCATCTCGTCCTCAGTCTACTAACCGTAGTGGATTTCTTAGCCATAGCATTGTCCTCAGCAGTCAACCGGAGATTCTCGATTGGGTTTAGTTCAGGATTCAGGGTTTGCTATTTCATTATTTCAGGCTTAACAGCTGCAAGGAAGTGCTTTCCCGGTTCTGCAGAGTGATTACGGAGCATTGTCTTGCATAAATATTGTTGGCTGATTAGACGCTGATGTCAGGGAGGGAATAATCTGTGTTGAAGGAGCTTCATCGGGACATTAGCATTCACCTTGCTGAGGGGATGTGTAAGAGGCTCAAACTTTGCAGCAGAAAACATCCACCAAACCATTAACCTCCCTCCAAACTTAACTGGCTTCTTCACACTGGTGTGGGTGCATTTGTTTCCCAGTTTTAGTGCAGAACATGATGCTTGCTGTGTGAACTTATTATTATACCAGTTCCTCTGTGTCCACGTGATCTGTTCCTCTGCAGATTTCAGTATACTCTTTTGATTTCTCCTGTTTCATGATTGGTTTGGTCCCTGCGGGCTTTCAGTCTGATTTCTGTATACCGAGAAAGAACCTTACACCTTTTCAGCCGAGAATCAGCATCAGTGTTGAATCAAATCTGTACTGAGATTTTTCTCCTCTTCTCCTTCGGCTTGTATAGACGGCCAGCATTTTAGAGGTAAACTGGTTGAATATTCTAGCAGTCAGTGCTCTTTGAACAACCGGCTCCTCTAATACATTCAGCCTCCACTTGAACCACAGCCATCAACAACCAGCAGCTCCCCATCTTTCAAAATGATTGCTCTCTATTTTTATGGGGTCTGTCAGATCCCAAAACGTTCTCTAGTTTTGATCACGGTTCCTTCAGAAATTCTCATTAAAGTTTTTTTGCAGTTTTGTTGTACAGTATTTTCAGCGTTTTCAAATTCAACACTATGCCTCAATGACATCTTTTTATTAGTGTTAGGGTAACTTTAAATTTGAATTGTTACAGCCTTGACTTTATTCTCTAATTTTGGTCTCTACTGTACAATAGTGCCATTTTTCTGGGTGTGCTTAGTTTGTATTGAGTCGATTTCTCTTAACTCTCATTTTGAGTGTTTTATACAGCCTTTTAACCAGGCTGCAGCCATTGCTTCTGAGTCTGTGTGATGGGTAGAGCACAGACTAACTGGGTAATATTTAGATTGGAAATCAGACTAATGTTCAAAAAGCGAGAGACCGATTAAATCCTACTGAGATGAAACATTTCAGCGTGCTTAGTTTTTTGCATCCAGTCTGACGGTAAATGGTCAGACTTTGAAATTCTTAGTGCTGTGCAAAAGTTTCAAGCAAGTAAAGTGAGGATAGTTTGCAGTTATCAGCTGTTAACGTTTTACAGATTGTGAAGTAGGGCGAAACCTAAATCAAATCAGTGCTTTTCCTTTTAAATCAGCACCAGTTCATGTCACTTGCACAGTTCTTTTAAGTCATTTGGAAGGCAGGTTGTTCCAGGAATCCCAACAGTTCTCATGTGGATTTCCTCTGCCTGTGTCTTCTGTCTCTTCATGTAATCCCAGACTCACTCCATGATGTAGAGATCAGAGTTCTGTGGGTGTTACACCATCTGTTACAGGACTTCTTGTTCTTGTTGTGGCTGTTGCGAGGCATCTTCATGCTGTATAATGAATCTGAGCTGCTTTCCTGTATATGGTGTCTGATAAATGGGACTAAACATCAGAAACTTCTGCACAGTACTATTTATTACTTTGTTATAGATTTACTCCTTAACGCCTTATGCAGAGTATAAAAATGGCATTTATTTAAACAGTAATGTATAATAGTAGAGTAAGTTATACAGTTATGACATAGGAAGATCTCTTCTTCAGGGTTTTTCAGCCTTTTCTGCAGTCTACGTTATTTTCATTCTAATAATATTGCAGTGCACACACAGGCACACGCACACACAATCATGTTTTCATATCAATGTGGGGACAACTAATTGACATAATGCTTTCTGTAACAGTGAAACTAAAAACCACATTTTGAATCTCAAAAATTCCTTCAAACTCGTGGGGACGTGGATTTTGTTCCCATAAGGGCTGTTGGTCCTCACATGTATAGTAAACTTCCAATTTTTGGTCTCCACAAAGATATGTAAACTAGTACAGACACACACACACACACACACACACACACACAGAGGACTTAAAGCCAGCGTGTCACTGCACTCCACACAGCATTAGTACGCACAATGAAAAGTTAGACTAGAGAGGCTCCCAGTGGTCTCTTTGCATGTTCACAAATGCAAGAACTTTTGGTTCAGGCATGAGCTCCATTTAGCCTCCCAATACACAAGCTAAACCTGACAAAAATGTGTATTTTATTATAACCAGTTGACTGATTACTCATGTCTAGGGCATGTACTATAAAGCATTTGGGGATTCAGGATTAGCCTGATGTTTAAGGGTTACAAAGGTAACTCACTTCTGACCACAGCAGGTTAAGTTGGAGATAAGAGATCAACTCATGCAGTGCAAAAAAATCACCACCTACCATCACCACTCCCAGAAGATCCCTCAGACCTCAGTAGGCACAAAATAACTGTATCTTTAGTTTTAAGAGACTATGTGAAGTCTTTCTCTCTGTGACACCATCAATAAGAAATAGAGAGTATTAGAAGCAACCTCCTGACCTGCTTTTTTAAGTGCTGGTTGCAAACAACTTTTAAGCCACTCTATTTTTCCATAAGCCTTAAAATACTGATATAATCCTCAGACAGGGCACTTAAGCCTTTTACTTGTTGACCTTGTATAAAATTTGTAAGTCAGCCTCCTTACTTACAGGCATGAGCTGCTGTTTTTTGCCAACTTTTGCGGTTTTACTGACCACGCAAAGCTTTGAAAGCCCACACACATTCATGTGGGGCTTATCCTACCACGCAGCTGCTGTGTTTAGGCCACATTGTGAGTTTAATCTTGTTTAATTTCTCTAATAATCAAGTTTATTATTTAATTTTTACAATCAATGCCTCTGCTGACTTATGAATGTTTGTGTCTGGTCACGTGATGCCAAACTCTGGGATGACTCCCATCCTTGTTACATAAGGAAAAGATATATCTGGGGTAGGTTGAACTTGCTTTGTGTTGCTTGACGTGTTTACCTGGGACCTGTAAACCTACAAAGTCCAGCACATCCACGTCTTGTTGATTTCTGAGTTCTCCTACCCCAACATTACAGCTCTTTAAATTAACAGGCTGTTGTCTGATGTAAGAAAGGTTTAGCTACTCTGTCAGCTTCAACCTACGCTTTTAGTTAAGAAAAAAAGTTGCTTTTGAGTCTATTTCTAACCGATGCTCATCAGAGAAAGACAAAACTGTCTCTGAAACCTCACAAAACCGGAACAGCGAGTTTCTGAGGAATCTTCAGGAATGATGATGCTGTTTTCCTGAGAACCGATTGGTCAGTAGACGGTGATTTTGTGCATGTTGATATCTTACCTGCCGCGGAGCAGGGTAAGCCTGCAGCACAAGTTAATATGCAGATGTGTCCTGGTAAGACAGTGGCAGTGAAAAGCCAGGGTCTAGCTTCATAGTACAGGCTTGTGAGCATTTCACCGCTTCGCTTTCATTTAATTTTGATGGGTCAGGGTTAGCTGGGAATGCAGCATGCCGCTTCGGTTTGATTGCTTTCTGCAGAAGCACCAGCCTGAGGACGTTTGAAATCAAAGATTTACTGTTTTATTAAAGTCGGCTATTTTTGTTTGACATATATTAAAAAAAACATGTATTCATGATTGCCATTCAGTCGTATTCTTTGGTGTTATTTCAGCACCGACACTCTACAGACACACAAATAAAAACTCAAAGCTCTTATCAAAATATATTTTATTCTGCACTTAAGTTTCACTGATCGGACTTAAATGATGACACATGAAAGTGATGCGAGCTGCAGAGAAAAACAAAGAGGCTCGGGGAGCCCATCGCAGGCGCTGCCGGGCTGACTCTGTGGCACAGACCAAATCAGGGGGACCCTGCCCGCGTGACATATTGGGAGGAATTTCAGTACTTGAATGTTTTGAGTACAGGAAAGTTAAAAATAAAAGGAACAGGTACAAAATATCAGACTTTTAACACTAATGCATGAAAACCGTCAGCCCAGAAGTAGAAATTTATTATAGGGTAGAGAAGAAGAAATGAGTTAATTTGCAATTGTACAAACTTTTCTCAGAGGCAGAACTTCTCCTCGAGGCAGGTTTGGGTTTAATTAAACCTCTGAAGTTGCATTCATGGATGCACTTTTTTTGGCCAATTAGGATTTTGGTGGATTTTACCTCGAATGAGTTCTTTGGTTCGGAGGTTTAACTCGAGTATTGAGTTATAGTTGTCTCAGCTTTTATAGGTGTTTTCCAACTGTTACCCAGACGCACAGCAGGTGCCCAACAGAGCAGCCATGTTGGTTTCAATTTGAAATCTGGGAGCTTCTATGCAACAGAGTTGAGAGCTGATCGTGCGTTTCCCTCGTGGCTCATTCGTCAGTGATGTGAAGCGGCACGATTTCACGTGTGCAATGACACGCAGACACAAATATAACTCCATACTGGACCGCTGACCTGCGTCTGGAGCAACTCTCTCAAAGAAACATCTGTGTGACTCCCAACTTTACTTGGCTCAATTTAAGAATTACAATCTCGTGTTTAATGGACTTTCAGGAGACAGCGATTCAGGGACAAAGCTTCCCGAATGGATTCGAGCAAAATAAAAATTAAAACTTTTTTTTATTAAAACATAGACAAATTTAGTGGTGATTTGCTCCTGGGAAAACGCTCCCCAGGCAAGGTGCCTTCAGAATGACAGCTCAGCTCAGAAAGCTTTTACATTACAGGGTCAACCTTTACTGTTTGCATCAGAGTAACAAAAAAAAATATCTTTAAAATTTATTCAACATGGAAATTAACACTGCCAATAAATCAATTCACTTTTTTTTTCTTCAGCTCTACAAAGAAATTACAAAAACTTTAAATTTGTCTTTAAAAGAGTATAAAACGTCTCGTCAGCAGGGACCTTCGGAATAAAATTTAAGCTGAATTTTTGGTGCATAAAACCAAGAATGACGATGAGAGGGCAGATGAGCAAAAAATACACTAAAGATGCAGCGTCATGTTTTACTTTTAATTCACCAAAACTGTCACGCTGTGACTTTTAGTCATTTGTTTGTGTCTGGTTTATTTGTCCTTTGGTGCCTCTAATAAGTTCCTAACGCACTCGAGTGCGTTCTGATCCACGCAGACAGCTCGTCCCTGGTCTTCTTCTTGTAAAGGGTCGCTCTGAGCGGCCCTCCGCTGCCTGCCGGGGAAATCTGAGTGACCATATTTAAAAAACTGTTTAAAAAAACCCTAAAGTTTCAATTATAAAAATATTTTAGGGACTTTTATGAAGTTACTGTTTGAATTCAACCAAGACAGCAAAGCCAGATAATTACTGTTTTCAGAACCAAGCTAAGAAAGCCACAACTGACCTCGCTCACCAGGTAGCATGATCAGATCGAGGCGGTATCCAAAGCTACTCCCTACCACAGACTTTCTGCCAGTTTCTTATCCTGAAATTTCTACTTCACGTAGTCCACCTAACAGTGGAATTATACACTCCATGCACAGGTGTAAATGCCGGCAACAGCACTGGTCACTTGCGGATTTTCAAAAGTCTCATTTAAATTTAATGTGAAAAGGGCCCGTGGTATGCGCACACTTCCTGTTAACAGTCAGACTGATCTGTGTTTGAAGACGGCCTGTTTACATCAGCGTCACTGGTACCAGAATAAAACTAGCTGAAACAAGTAGCTGCACAGCTAAACTTGCACACAATCTAACTTTAATTCTTCAAAAGTCATCCAGCTAATGAAAAAGCAAACTTTTCCATTTCGGGATCATCTTCCACGTTTAACTGTGTAACACTTTACTCTGTTTTCTTTGGCTCGGCCCTCTGCAGGTTTTTTTCTTGCCTCCAGCAGCACGGACACTGAAACGTGATGCCGAATTTTCTCACTCTTTCAGTCTCAGACAGCTGAAGTTGAATCCAATTAGAGATGTTTGCAGTCTTAAAATTGCCAAACGACACCTCGATAACTGTGTGTTTGAGTTGAAAATTCCTGTTGCTGTTAAGTTTCAAAAAACTGAAGGCAACAGAAAGTTTTGATCAGCGGGGTAAAAGAATCCTGACCCGTTTTAAAGCGTGTTATCAACGCTTTAAAGGGGAAACTAGAGTGTGTCTACGTATTAAGAACTGCATTTAACCATGAGGCCTACTCCCAGCTGCAAGTGGAAATCGCTGAAACACATGAAGAAGAAAAAGCCTTCGCTTTGCTGCACTGTTTGGAAATCGTGGCGAGGACGCTGCTCTTCGTAACGGTTTGGTTTGGTGTGCGTGTTTGTGTGTGTGTCTGTTTTGTGTGTCTGTCATCCTCCTAAACCTGTAAAACCTCACCAAGCCCCCCCCTCCCGCCCCGCCCCTTCCCCCCGAAGATAGAAAATATAAAAACATTGAAACGAGAGTTCTGAAATTTAAAAAAAACTAAGTGCCATCCTATTTTTGTGGTGGAGATATGTCCGCACGATGAGATCCGACTAGTAACAAAGATCAACACTTTTTTCATACTTTTCATTTTGATGACGATGAGCATGGTTTGAAGATCGAAAAAAGCAAAACAGCTTCCAAATTTTGGTACATATACGGATCTGTAACTTCTTTTTTTTTTTTTTTTTGTCTATCAGTTTTGTTTTGTTTTTAAATTTTTTTTTGATTTTGTTTTGTTTTTTTCTTTTTTCGCCGTGTCCCTCCTGCATCTCTTTAAGAGTCTGCGCAGACAGAGAGGGCCGCTTCCATCAGCACGTTTATCCATCTGTGTCTGTCCGTCTGTCTGTTCACCCCTGTGTCTGGACCTGCTGTGTCGGGTGCTTGCTTCCTGTTCCTGTTCCCTGCTTCCTGTTTGTCGGTGGGCGGAGCCGAAGTCGTAAGCGTGAGCAGTACGCAGGGCAGGGCAGGCAGGGACAGTCATTTGGCTATGTACACATTCATGGTCGGTCCATGGCTTCCAACAAACGGCAGCACTATTTCCGAAGGTCTAATACACACACCTGGAACAGAGCAGAGGTCCATCTGTTAGACTGAATCGATCACAAAAAAATCATTAAAAAACAGTCATGTGTGGACTTACAGATCCGTCTGATGCGCTGGCTCCCACTTTATCCCCCGCTGCATTCCAGCAAACCTCAAAGATTCCCCCTGTCCCTCTGTAACTGTGGACTAAAGCTCCCGTCTGCAGACACGGTGCAAACGAGCGTTATTTTAATCTAACTACTTGTTTTATTTCAGAGCTTTGAACAGTACATACTCCTACCTGTGTATTCCAGATGTGCACGCATTTGTCAAAGGAGCCGCTAGCCAGATGGCGACCATCAGGGCTGAAAGCCACACTATAGACGGGCTCCTGGTGTTTGGTCAGCGTGTGAATACAGATGCCTCTATCCACGTCCCAAAGACGGACGGTGGAATCGAATGATGCGCTGTGGAAGGAGGGGGAGGTTCATAAATATCTCACACATTGAGGGGAAAATGTGCTGAACTGCAGCTTTCACTTTGGCAGAAACTGTAACACGTTTCACTCTCCTGTGTTAATTTAAAACCTGAGTGCTTTGTAAAACTTGGAGTTGATTTAGCTCGGAAACAACACAGTTCCATATGGACAAGCTAATGCTGAGTCAAACATATGTTTATTATTAGCTAGTTAGCTCATTAGCTAGTTGCACAGCAGATGATTCTACACTGATCACGGATGTGAGGCAGTTCAAGTGTAGAGAATAAAGCACTAGTAAAGACTAGAAGCGTTATATAAACACCAGCCCATTTTAATTTGAATGTGTATACTTTTAGCTTTCTAAACTGAGTGTCAGAGGTGTTGCTCAGTCAGCGGCGACATGTAGATAAACCAGACAGTATTAAAAAGGCCGTGCACACAATGGATCAGCTGCCACAGGCAATAGCAGGCTGTTCAACACACCATCATTTCCATTTAAATCAATGTTTAAAATCAAGTCTTGTCAGAGCTGAAGTGTCCTGATGTGTCCTTAATTACTTCTTGGGTTTCTAACACACACACACCTGGCTAGCATGAGGTTAGCGCTGGGATTGTTTGTTCCAGGGCCAGTGGGACTCCATTTGATGGTGTAGATTTCTTTGCTGTGTGCCTGCAGGTCGTGGACACAGGCATCCTGCTTCATACTCCAGATCTGAAGAGACGCAAAATCCCAAAGCAAGTTAAAAGCTTTCTATTTTAGTTGAACTAATTATTACAATTTAACCATTGCATTCAAGAAGCCTACAGAACGTCTTAACGGTTAGAAAGTTACTGTAATGCCTGAATGCTGATTTATAGCTCAGCTGTTTCCTAAATGTTTTAATCTCTTGTCATCATCATCATCAAGTTCTTCATTTGGAAGTGAGGAGCTGCAGCGATGCGACTCACCTTCAGCGTCATATCATCTGAGCAGGAGGCTAGGAGGTTTCCTGTGGGATCCCACTTGATTGCATTTACTTCATTCTGGAAGCAGAGAGGAGACGAAGGTTAGCTGTGATCAGTGTGTTTTGCTTTGGGAAGATGCACATGGACACAAATCTACTCACTGTGTGTCCCTGGAATGTTTTAATGGGTCGGTCCTGCCCCAGTTTACAGACGTGGATGCACATGTCTGTACTACAGGAGGCGAACGTGTTGTTACTCTGCCAGTCCACGTCAAGTGCTGGAGCTGTGGGCGGATGGAGAGAGGAATATTAGACAGGAACAAAAAAAAAAAAAAAAAATTATTTTAGTTTTGTTGTGTGTCTCGTCTGTTTACCTGAGTGGAAAGGAAACTGTTGTTTGGCTTCTCCTGTATGGGCATCCCATATGATTGTTGTCTGTCAGGAGACATGTACACTTAGTGTGACTGCAGTAAAATATTACCTCACGAGACAATAACAAACTATTCTTAAAGTTATTTCTCGCTGGAGCTGATTTACAGGTTTACCTTGTCTACGCCTGCGCTCAGGATAAAATTGCCTTTTTTGTTCCACTTAAGGGCAAAGATGGGACCTTTGTGCTGGCCGAGAGTACTGGCCAGGTTACCTGTGGAGCACAACAAGAGAACAACACGTGTCAGCTTTAAATGCAAAAAAGGATTTAAAGGCCTGAAAAGAAATTCAGTGCAGGGAAAAAAAATAACTGCATTCTGTAAACCTGCCTCTAGATGGAAGCATTGTTCAAGGATGAACTAAAGCATGTGGCAAACTATTCACGTCACAATTCCCAAAGCATTCCAGCGATTACACCACATTAATAAGTGTGAATGTAACATCAATTAAAGCCATCTCACCATCTTTTGTCCATATTCTGGCAAAGCCGTCATAAGAGCCCGTCGCTAACAGTGTGCCCTCGCTCTGCCAGAGAGAGAGAGAGATGTTTCCATATAAATGAGAGCCTGATTTCGACACATTTACTGACCCAAGTCCTGTTCTTCAGTTACAGTATGTGTCCAAATATTTCAGGCCGAATGAGTGTCAGCTGGTGTTATAACAGAGGTCTGTTTTCTCCATCAGCGTGGATGCTTTCCAGGAAATTTCTGACTCTGCCTTTGGCTCTGGTTTATGTCCCAGAGGCTGGACTGAAGGAAGAATGCATCGTCTGATAACTCCAACAGTTAAAATACTCAGCACACGCAGACAATTCAGTACTTTGCTCTTTATATCTACCTAAATGTTGTCATTTTATAAGATGGTTAAAAAAAACCTGTTTAGTATCTTCTTTGGAAATGCTTTAATAGGCCTCGAGGATTTCAACACCCTCGCCACAGTCTCAATATGGTGACTGATCTGGCTAGTACGACTTCCTGGATTTTGTGACTGCTTAAAGTTTTGGTTGATAGAGTGGGTGTGGGCATGCTGTCTTGCTGGAGCATGGAGGCCAGGCCAAAGTGACTGGAGAAACATGCGCACATTAAAAAACCTGAGTTTACTCTGTAAAGTTCAGTCAGCTGCTGCCATCCTCTGCGATCACAAATAAAGACACATGGGGCAGTTCCGGAAGCACCAACACAGGCCTCCATGTTTTACTGATACTTTCTTTCTTTAAATTATGATTGAGCAGTCACTACAGAACAACAATATCCCACCTGAAGCTAATGCACTGCCATGGCAACATGCTGCTTTTGCCAGAGTCGACTGATGCAACGTAATAAAAACGCACTGGCGTGTCCTGGTTGAACAATAGCACTGACAGGCAGCTGACGATGCTTAGGTTTCATCTATGATGCTGATTGGCTAATCCCGCTGCTCTCATTAAATGGCTGGGATTGTGACTGCATTACATATTACCTGATAAAGAGGCGAGGCTTAAATGCTCGAACCCAGGCAAATGCTCAAAGGCAGAAACGTTCAAAAAACATGAGTGAATGAACCATCCATCTACTGCCGCACCTAACAGTGGTGACAATCAGCCTATTTCGTAAAGTAGCAAAATGCACAGCAGGAGCCTTAAATTAAAGTTGATAGTGGATTCTTTTTCTTTCACATATCTTTTTATATCTTATCTAACATCAAACGTTATTACTACCACACTCTTGGAGGGCACTGCTGACAGGACTGTGCATGGGGTACAGCCTGTGCTTAGCCTGTTTTTGTTTTAGGATGCATATCTCGTGCTGAGGTGTTGACAACAATAAGCGTTAGCAACAAAAGTGTTTCTCTGATTCTTCAAAAAGGGGTTTAAAAATGACACCAAACATTAAAAACTACCAGAATCCTTTTAGAAAACACATCAAGTAGCCCTTTGAAATTCGAAAATATCCCACAAACTTCTCGAGGTTACAGATTGTGACTTAATCCACACGAGCAGGGTGATTGATTCGTGTTACGTTCGGTGTGTTTGTGTGTGCCTGTGTGTACTCACATTCCAGTCTAGTGAGGTGACGTCTTTGTTGCTGGGGACATCTTGTCCTCCCTCTCGTATGCAATGCCTCAGGACCAGCTGTGTGGAGCTGCTTGTACTGTTCTCACTCAGGTTCCAAATACGAGCCGTCGAATCGCCAGACCTGAGACAGACACACACACATCAGACTGCCATCTGAAAAAGTAACCTACAACATTATAGCACATCTTTACATATCATTTGTACAAAGCAAAGATCTCTGTTATAAATCTGAAGCATCACTTTATTGCTCATGTATGGGCAGAACATCTGCACTAAGTGTTGATGTGATCTTGACTGAAATTAAAATAGGGTTGTGCTGCACTTTCATGTAATACCAAGTTGTACCACCAGATGGTGCACTGAGACAACCAGGCAAGTCATAAGACTACATTCAGGTCAAACTGACACTAAGCATTAATTCATGTTTAGTCTCTTTTTTCAGCTTGTTTGCTTCATGACTTGAACATTAACGTGGTACAAAAGTGGAAGGAAGGCTCACCCTGATGCCAGCAGATCGCTGACTGGGTTCCAGGCACAAATAAAGACTTCTGACTCATGGCCCCTCAAGACCATGGCTTTGTTCTGAGGGATCTCTACATCGCCGTCCACTTCCATCAGGTCTGCATGATTATCTGAACACAGAGTTGATGGATCAGGCATGAAAACCCACAAAATTCAATGAGTGAATACATAAAAAATGTAATAATATTCCATCATTTTAATTAATAACATAAATACAAGTCTCTGTTAAAAGAATTCCCCAATCCCAAAAATCATACGAATCATTTCACTCACTTGCTAAGGCATGGGCTCCATTCTCCTCCCCATTGGCAGTATTCTCTCCGTTCTTGGCATTGCCAGCGATAGTGCCCCCAGTGGTCGACGCCGGCGCTGAAGCTGCAGCCTGCTGCTGGGCCATTTTGTCCCGGTAAGCCTGCTGCCTCGTCTGAACGACGTCCGGCATCACCGCATCGATCAGGGACAGGGACTCAATGGGCCGGCCGTCAAATAGCGTGCCATCCTGCGGAGCCAGAGAAGAAATCGGGTTGAAGCGGAAACACAGAGGAAGACAAGAAGCTGGTGAAAGAAGCTGACAGGCTTCTGTCTATATTACATTTACAGATTCCCTTTGATATCAGATTAATATGGGAATGACATCCTGATAGTCCGTTTAAGAAAGACTTGAATTATTATCTGATGTTAAAGGGTCTTTGTTTGTGTCCCACCTCATTTATGCTGACTTCAGCCTCCACGTACTGCAGGCCCTTCTGGATGATGCTGATCAGGGCAGCAGGGGGAACCAGAGCACCATTGATGTTGGACTGGCTAATGTGGCTCTCTATGCCAAAGGTAAATGCTGAGTGGGAGAACCCTAAAGAGGAGAAGAAAAGAATATTAGTAAATAATACTCCCTTCGATTTCAACACAGTGAAGAACTACAAGTTGTGGGGGGTTTTTTCAGTCTTAATCGCCTTTTAACACTTTCAACCCTTTTTTTCCTTAAGTTTTTGTGGTGATGAAAGTTACTGACCCTCCGCAGAGTCGACGTATTAATGAAGAAAATGCTCGACCTCAGACTTGTTAGTAACATGTTTGTGAAGTCGTTGCTGTTGGAGAACAAGAACTGCTGCGTCACAACCGCATGCCCCCCTGACCTCTGTCAATCTGCAGGTAACATCTAGACCTAAATAGTGGACTGACCTACTGCTGAGATGCTGCATTCACAGAAACTGGTCAGACATACAAGGCTTTGTTTATGGTTGCCACTGACATGTAAGCATAAAAGTGCTTTTGTACAAACGTGGTGACGTTTAAAAGGTATCCCATAAACAAATGGAATTATCTAATCCAGACATCTCCGTCTTTCTGTTCTGATGTACAACCTCTCATTAGGATATAAACGGTACTAGAAATGTTAATATTGACCATTTATGTTTGAGTAAATTTTAGCTACCCGTGTGTGGAGAAACAGGACAAAAGCTTTGACTGAAGTTAAATCTCATAACCATCAGCGCTCTTGTAATGATGATTTATCTTCATTCATTGTTGGACTATAAATACAGAACAAGAAGTTTTGGCTCAGGGTATCAGTTATCCATATATCTGCTGGCTGCAACGCTGGCCCCAAAGGCAAAATCTGAGAACACAAATCCAGAAATACTTGCCAACTAATTTCATCACCGCCCATATTTGCTTAAATGTAAGAAGCTGCGGATATTTTTCTGTTATCATGTGATTATTGTTAAGCTCATCCTTAATTTGGACAGCTGGTCACCCTTTTAATTTTAGAGCTGGTCGAATTACTTCTCCTTCTCTTAATAATATTTCTCAAAACCTCTGATTCATTAGTTGTAGATCCACAGCTGAGACGACTCTCATCTGTGTACACAACGAGTCTGATCTCAACAGGTCCCACTCTTTGCAGCCAAAGTTTTCCTCATCACTCGGCAGCAGAACAGTTTTGTTTAAGTCTGCCTTTGTCTACATCCTCAAAGTGTTGCCTTCCAACAGATCGGCTCCAGTTCAAATATATCTGATCAACCATCTAAATGATCATCCTTATGATGGTCCATAGCTAATCTGTCATTTCTGCTGTGATGTCTGCAAAATGGTTATTCCAGATAACTTCTGCCTTTACTTCAAGTCAGGACCAAACTTATATAAAACGAAATGCAAATGGCTCTTAATGATCTTACTATCTAACACAATGCCAATTAACACTAAGGCAGCATTAAGGGTTAAAACCAGTCCAAATTCTTTCCGCACCAATTGAATGATGAGTGCCTGTTTTCCCCGGTGTTAAAGTTCAACGTCCAGGCATTCAAAAAAAGAGGATTTAGAAGAGGTGGAAGTTAGCGGTAAGTTAGCTAGCCGTTTAACATCTAGAGCTACGTACCATGTCCTGAGTGACTAAATACCAGCAAAGTTTGGGCGGTGGGCGAAGTTGGGCTAGTTGACCTGGTGGCTAGCTAGTGCTGTGGTTACACCCATATAAACACACTGGCACAAGGAAGACACTGCATGAAGGTTAAATTGTTCTCAATAACGGGCAGAGACAAACACCATCATAGAACAGGAAGAAGATATACGCAGATAAAACTTCAACCAACAGCACATCTGGTCCGTCTGCAGCACGAGCATGTTGCTATGTAGTTTGGTTTAGTTGCTATTAAGAAAAGACAAAAACTGCAAAGTGACACTATTCAGTTAGTGTGTATTTGGTGTTTGGGACACCAAACTGGGGGCTCATCTTATAGACTTGCTGCACATAAGCAGTAAAAACAAACTGTAGTGGTGCAGAATGAGAGGTGACCATTTTTTGTCTCTTTTTTGACAGACAAAAGCTGCACATTAAAAACTGTGATCGATACATCGCTTAACAAGCTAAGGGCCTCCTTAACCTTCACCACTTTTCTCCTGGTTTCTCCTCATTTCCCTAAATCCATACAACACAGGTGGTAGGCATGATGTTATTTCGACCCATCTGATTAAGCGATGGACAGACACCGGTCCAGCTGTATGATTCATTCTGACTGTGTGATGACGTCTGTCTAAAACACTGCGGACAGCCTGTGCTGTTTGTCCTCTTTTAAGCACTCTTGTTTACAATGGCGTCATTATATTCTGCTTTTAAACAACAAGCAGCACCACACTGACCGTGTTGTGTATACAAAGTGACAAAGATGACCCAACAACCTGACAGGCAGCTCGGGCATCTGCTGACTACCCTACCGCCTATAGTACGACACGGAGAAAAAAAACAGATTTCTCGTCTTATAAATGTAATGAAAACAGATCCTGAAAAAAATGATTAAATTCCACCCAAACAAATAAATGATAATATATCTTAGAAAAGACGATTTTTAGAAATATCAGAAACTGTCTTCTTGCTCAATTTGTGTTTAATTCAGTCCCTTCTTTAAAAAAACACAACAAAAAAACATGATAAATTGTTGATGATAATTACTTTTTTATAACAAACTTTTAAAGAGTACTGTTGATTCATACAGCTCATTTTAATCATCATTAGTGAATAAAAACACACATTTGTTGTGATGAAAACTAAGTCTGTTAATGAAAACTATAATGAGCCATGTTGGTAGAAAAGCAAAGAACTATTACAAAAACGATAAAGCTTTTCATGAAGAGGAGAAGAACTGGAGCTGGATACCTGACTCCTGTAGGTATCTGTAGACCAGGAAGTTGACCTCATCACTGCTAATGCTCATCTTTACTCCTGTTACACCATGAGGTCAGCACACACACACCTAGCCTGGAAAACAGAGAGAGGTTCATCAGTGAAGGGGAAATCTCACCAGTTATTTAAGCTCAAACACAAAGTCAGTTTACAGCTGATGTTACTGTGGAAAAGGAAATTACTGCAGAGCTTGCGCATGTACAGAGCTTTAAACTGGACCTCCTCGATCACACTTAATCACGTCACTGGTAGCAAAGTACATAGCCTACAGCTGCCTCAGTGCACAACATGATCACATGACCCTCGTCTTGCAGGGCCTCAGATAAAACGAAGTAAGAAAGAAAGTTTAGCACCAGCAATTTGATTACATTTTAAAAAACAACAATCACATTGAGGCACTGATTCATGTATTTACTGAGAAATAGAATAGAATAGAATAATCCTTTAATTGTCCCACAAGGGGAAATTTGGTTGTAACAGCAGCCAAAAAGACACATATACAAACAAACAGTACACAGGACACAGAACAGAAACATACACAATTTTTCTTACATATTTACATTAAGGACAGTGGTTACTATATACCTGTAGTTATAAAAATAACTACAGGTAAGAGGCAGAAAGCGTGTCTACATGCCTGTGAGTCAAGACATCTGATGGAGTGTCATTGTTTTACTGTTTGTCTGCATTTCAGTCACCCTGGTCGTGCTATTGTCTGTGCTCATGAGCACTCTAAGTGGCTTTTACTGTTTAATATTTTATCTGATTATGTCATTGTTTGATCATTTATGTGCTTCTGACTTTGCTCTGTGCTTAGATCCTTCTGCATTTACGTTTCTTGTTTGTGGCATCAGCCTGCCGGGGATGAAGAGTAGCCTGTATGGCTAAATGTATGGCACACTGACATTATTAATTAACACAAGCACAAAATTGACAAAAATAAAATAAAATAAAGGCTGCAGCTTATATCTTAACAACAGGCAGATTAAACACATGCTATTGCACTGGTGCTAACTAAAGCTGGACCAGCAGTCTGTTTAGTTTACATCAGTTGACGTCTTTATTTTTTCGATGTGATCCAGACCATGCTGGCTGTACGTTAATATGTGTTACAATTACTTCTCAGTTGGTGTTTTATTCACAGTGTGCCCACACCCCAAGCTGCTCTGTTCCCTCTGACCACATATTTAACATCTGATGCAGTCATCTGGGCACCGGCCCACTACAAACTACTCGACTGAAAAACACGAGCGGGAAGGAAATCAGCAGGACAGAAACACTTCTGCTGGTAGGACTCCTTTCGTGTGTGCGCCCAAGCACATGTCACATGATTTGACGTTCCCTTTTTGTGTGAACTAATATGGCTGGGAACCGCAAGTTTAACAACTGCGGGGTTAACAAGTGCAGAGAGCCGATTCCAAACAAGCACCAGTTCAAAGCCTGTTTCCCCCAGAGAGTAATCAGGCCTGGAGCTCCTCGTCTGCAGCCCCCCCCACCCGCCTCCCAGCAGGAGTCTCTCTGTGCATTTAATGGTAGTTAAGTGATTGAAACTCTCCTGGGTACTGTGGACACATTTCTTTTCAGAGGATTTTAACCTTGCGTCATCTGGAACAGCTCAACATCTCCGTACACTGAGCAGTGGCCTTAGTATTGCTGGATGCTGAGCTGAGGGAGGGGGGAGAAGTTTCCTTTAATGACAACCTGATAAACCGGTCGCAGCGACGAAAAATAAGACACAATTACACACTACAACTGTGAAACATCAGTATTGTAGTAGAGTAGAGCAGATCCCAAAAAATTCAATTACTCATGGATTTCTTCCTTGAGCAGATATTGTTTTTCCATAAAGATCTAACGACAGAAAAAGACATTTAAAAATGACAATGTGATGCCACTACCTTTTTGTTGTTGTTTGTTTTATTTCTATCCAAACACCATTTTCTTAACTGCTTATCCAATTCATATCCCCGGCTATTACCGAGTAAGAGGCTAGATGCACCATGGCACAACACAAAATTGTCAGTTGGACGTTAGTCGGGTTAACCAAATGAGCACGTTATTGGACTGTTAGAAGAAGCAGGAAGGAACCACAGGGCCAACATTAAACTCCACACATACAGTTAGGGGTGGGCGGTATAAACTGTATTTGGTAGAAACGATATGAACAGCTTCGCCTGTTTTGGTCAAAAGCATTGCAGCGGCTGCAAACAATATCATCTGCAAATTATGCGGCGACAGTAATAGCAAAGAGACAAAGCACGTTTTGGAATATGAGGAAAGCCAAAAACTGCACTTCCTCCACTTCCGTACCATTGATTTATTAATGTTGAATTCTCTCGCAGCTGCTCTATTCCCATGTTGTTGCAGTATATTAATGACTAACCTTCTATAGTGGATGAATTATCTCAGTTGTTCTCCTGACTGAAGTTTGGTCCGTTTACAGCATCCTGCCATGTGATTACATTTGTCCCTAACCATCGGGAACACTCACTTTAACTTTTATTGAGTAGAAAAAAAGTTAGCGCTCATCCTCCAGCTTCACTGTGTTTGTTATGCTAACATAGTTGTGTCGCTAGCAATCACGTAGCACATCATTATTTACCAGCTAGCCCAACTTCAGTAACCCTAAAAGTCACTGCTGTTTAGTTTTCTGTCTTCATTTATGTTGGAAGTGATAGCAGAGCTGTACGTTTTAATTTTTTTAGAAATCTCTCAGTCATGAACATGCTATATCATGTTTAGGTAACTAGTGAAACTAGCGCGCTAACTTCCTGCTAACTTCTAACACTGTTGTATTTAATAAATTCTGTTTTCATGGATGCCTGAATGTTAAACTTAATTGTTACACCTGGTAAAGCAGCAACACTGACTGTTTTATTAAAGATGAAAGAATTTTGACAGTTTTTAACTCTCAGTGAAGACGCAGTGTTCATTGACTTTGGGACCTGAAGCAGACGGAGTTTTGGACCCAGATTACTCCGTGAGGCTCCTGACTACGGTAGCCGTAATGCTCCGACAATCCATCAAGCGGTACGGCTTCGTAGCTTACCAAAGTCGTAGTAAAACATTTGACAGATTTTTGAGCGCCGTGTACCACATAAAATCGTTCGCGGTCAGTAAGCACAACCAGAATTCATATATAAGGCGCACCGGATTATAAGGCACACTGTCGGATTTTAAGTGCACCTTATATAGTGCGGAAAATACGGTATACAGAAGAAAAGAATATATCGTTACTGCATATGCTTCAAATTATGCCGCGATATGGATTTTAGGCCATATCGCGCAGCCCTACATACAGTTCTCGCTGGCCAGTAGATTCAAACCCAGAACCTTCATTGCTGTGAGGCAACGGTGCTAACCACGGTCATTTATTAATCCCTAATTTATGCCAGAGAAACAAACGATCTGACCTGATTTTATATCTCCTAATTTTTAATGAGATCACAAAATTGATGAGATTGCAACAGCAGCCACAAGCACTGATAATCTTCCATTTTATTTATTGGGAACAGCAGGACGATATTGGACAATGTGAATTTTTTGTTTTTGTTCAGTTCCCCCCCTTCTCAAAAACGAGCTGAGTAATGTGTACTTCAACAACTTTCTGGATATGTGGCCAGTACTGGCTGCCAGGTACAAGTGCTCACTCTCCTGCAGCAAATCCACTTCTCTCTCTGTCTGAACTGTTCACTGTGTGACAGTGAGTACCTGTAAATGAGCAGTCTGCACATGTGCAATGTTAAACCGAGGCTGTGCACTGTGTGAGAGGAAAATAAGACATTCTGTCACATGTAAATACAGCTGACTAACAGCTCTACCCTTCAACATGTGTGTGGTGAGTCTGTCAGGCAGCGTTGTGGTTCCAAAACGAGATGCTTGAAAATTTCTGCGGTTATTGAACTAAAAAGTACGCGCCCTTCCCGAGATACACCGTTTCACTGACGATTTCTGCTGAAGCTCCACAAAATGGTATTCGAGAATCCGGTGTAGTTTTCCACAGTAACGACAACAACGACAAAGTAAGGCGAGTCAGTTGCATCAGCTTCACTGGAGAACAGGGGTGCCATGGCTGAGCTGTCTGGGGATGTGTTCATAACCCAGGAGACAGCAGATGAAGAAGAGGTGGTGTTGTTCTCTGGCATGTTGGCTCAGCGATACTTATCTGTGCCTGGACCCTCTGTCTCCAAAGAGAGAGGATTGTGTTTTCCACAGAGACAACTGTCAGCAAACAGATTGTTTTGAGGGGGCAGATAAACTGCAGGCAGACAAAATAATGGAAACCATCTCAGAGTTGAGCTTTTCAGCATAATTACAAAAGTAGCAACACTTTGTTGGGGCTGAAATGAGCCGTTCCTGCTGCAGCCCCATGAAACGGCACTACCACAGACACACTGTGTTAAATTAGACCTCTTATTATAATTAAATCATATGCAGCTGTCAGACTGCTTTCACTTCCACTTTACTACAGTGTTATACTGCAAGCTAACCTCTCAAACAAGCCACACCCATGTACTTTGCGGTTGGCCTTCTTGACGTAACGTGTGACAACCAGCCTCTGAAAAATACCACAATGACACAAAAATAAACTGCTCTGTGCAAGATCCTTAAAAAGTAATTTTACTGCTTCCACTACTGATCACATCTCTAGTTACACCACTACACTCAAGCTATTTTGTAATCATGTATCGTAAAGTCGTGGACAAAATACTGGTAAAAAAACTGAATATATTATATAATTTGACATGATGTAGCACAATCCAAAAGAACAACCTACAACGGTAGAAAAAAAATGAGCAAATTCATGACAGCCTACTCAAGACTGCACTGAAACCGACTCAGCTGGTGATATTTAGGGTTGCGAATTGAATGGATCTGCTTCTCTGTAAAGGATTTTTTGTGACGTTTGTCAACTCGACTCTGAGTTTAATCATCTTGTGAAGCTCAATTGCTAAATGGAGCCACACAGTGAATCCTTCTTACTTTCTATTTGTTTTTAAGGACACACGAGCTGTGCACACCCTCGTCTTTGGCTTTAGAGTAATTAAACTGAAGAAATTAAAGTAGTTTACCAGGTCTGTGCATCCTGCAAGAAAGTATTCATTTGTCCAGTAAACTGTTAACAAGCTAGAAAATTATAAAGTGACTAAACAAGGTGGCAAGCCCTCATTCTACATGACAGCACCTTGCTATATGTCTATTTAGGTAGCTACTTCCATCTCTCTCAGTCTCTCCACCTATTAAAGACACCAGTGCACCATTTTAACTGAGAAAGGATCGATACAAAGCAGCGCAGTCAGTCTCTAGCATATTATACAAATAAATCTCACCCAGTGCTAATTTAAAGCAACTGCTTCTTCACTGAAATGCAACTTTGAGATCAACTGCTTCAGCAGCAGCACACTTTAATTAGGCTTAAATAACTACATCACATTTGTATAGTGACCCAGGAACTAAAAAGTTCTATTTCCATAAGTCATGTAGTTCTAGAGTGGGATACATGAAAGGCAAAAGCACCTTTGGTTTATTTGACAATTGTAGCTGCCCAACACTGAAAAACTATGATCTTATAAGAGCACAGTATGATTGTTCCAATACATTCCTCAAAAACAGGAAGACGCTCATATCAGCCATCTCCGGACAGAATTGTTGCCTATTTGACAAAAGCTAATTGATATATGTTGAATCTACATTATGTGGTATTAAAGATTACAGTTACTGGTAATGTGTGGTGCTCACATTAAGACTGGAGCTGCGGCCAGGAGCCTCGATCAATAAGCATGAAAGCAGAGTATAATTTCAGCCACCTGCTGCTGTGCTTCTTTAATGGGGAACCTGTAGACGGTCCTGTCAGAGATCATTCAGACCTTTTGCTCAAATCCCTCCTGACAGCAGTGCTGTTAGTTTGTAAACAGTGAGCTGTAGTTCTCTCTACCACCACTCCACTGCAGTGGCGCTGTGGAGCCATGAGCGGTAGCCAGGAGCCTCTGTGTTGACAGTGTGGGAGAGTAAAGGGGGGGATGGGAGAGGAGAAGGGAATCTCTGGCTCTACATTTTTTCCCTTCGCCTCTCTCCCTCTGTCTCTCTGTCTCTGTGCTGCCAGTGGCAGACTGGCCTGTACAGTAAATGTTAGATCTGGTTACTGCTCAAGGAGAGAGGGGGAGGGTAGGAGACACACACACACACACACTCATGCACAATCATACAATCAATAATCCCACCCACCCAACAAACAACAACAACAACAACAAAAATCAGGACAGGACTATTACTGCTGCATGTGACCTGTGCCATGACCATGAAGTTGCTCCAGAGGAAGCAAGACTGAAATCACACCAATAAGAATAAAGGGGCAGGTGGGCATGTGGGGCTGACCTTCACAATATGAAATCAATATTGCTAATAAATTAGATTTGCTTTGGTTCATCAGCTGACATCCATCACTCACAAGGCCCCAATCAATAAGAAGGAATTCACTTCAACTGCCTTTTAATCATGTTTTATTTGAGATTGCATCTCCTACATTATGAAGAAAACACTTTATTTTAAGATGCTTATCATAAAAAAATGACTTCATTAGTGTAAAATACAACCAAACACTTACTAAAAAATAACATAAAACCTTTTTAATTTCAACACTAACACAAACAACAAATTTTACTCTCTGGTAACAATGAAGTAGGACTGTAAGTTTTAAGACTGCACTACTGGTGCCCCTTTTCAACACAGTTTGTGTCTATCACAGGATACTGTGCTACACCACACACACTGCAATCCCATGGACTGCAGATAGCAATCTTCACACAAAATTTCCTCTCTGAGCAGTGCAAAACATTTCTAAATACTCAGGTCAATAAGCAGCTTGCATCATCACTCAAGTTAAAAGTAATTAAAAAATGTTTTGTTGTGCCACTTACTACTCAGCTGTTTAGTCAAATGAATGACAAATTCCTATCTGATTGCCCAGAATGATGAATGAAAAGTTTGTGAAAATATTCTACAGCAGCGGTCCCCAACCTTTTTTGCGCGACGGACCGGTTCATGCCCAACAATATTTTCATGGACCGGCCTTTAAGGTGTCGCGGATAAATACAACAAAATAAAACTAGTACCGGTACCGAAAAAAAAAGAAGATTTATTCATAACACACGTGAAAAGACCCAGGAAACCCGAGTAAACGATAAAAACGATAACAAAATAACGCTGAAAACCGATAAAAACCCTGAAAACTATACATTTCACACCTGAGCCTCAACTCTCGCGGCCCGGTACCAAACGACTCACGGACCGGTACCGGTCCGAGGCCCGGGGGTTGGGGACCGCTGTTCTACAGAGTAGTAACCGTAACATTTCACCTCTAAAGAATTGTGGCAACGATGTTCTTTTCAGTTCCACATCCTGAACAAGTGACAGAGAAAGCGTCAAGGTTGTGTTGTTTACCACTGAGCTCATGCGACTGGAAAAATCTACAGGCCTTTTGGTGAGTGTCGAGTTCATCACTGGTTGAAATTTGCTAGATCAGTGGTGGAACACCCATACTATGAAATGATGACGATGCAAAGTGTTGTGTTATTCAGTAAGACCAGAAACTAGCTGTTTAGCCAAAAAAAGTCATTCGGAAAGTGTTTACAGAGGCGACGCAGCGAGAGCAGAGGATAGTTTTCTGGTAGACTTCATGCAACTGTTCCAGACAAACACCAAGAGGAGAAGGAAGAACTAGCACTAAAACTGAAAAACAAAAACAGAAATTCCCAAATTCTAACTCGGTGTTAAAGCACTGCATGTTTAATAAAATATCCTGCGTTGGCACAGTTACAGCCCTTTCTAAACTTGATGGATAACAACTGCTATGGTACCGAGACATTTCCCTTCCAGAACATTTGTTTCAAAAGCCCCCCGTATGTATCAATGATGACGTGACGAATCCTGCTTCCGGGCCCAAAGTAGTCTGCGTTTAATATGGCTTTTGTGTTCTTAACATGTTTAATGTTTTGTATTTTCTTCTATTTAATTTCAAAAAGCCCCTAAAAACAGTCAGTGATCACTGTCGGCCTCTCTCGGCTTTTATTACCGCTATTCATTTTAAAGCTCAGTTAACTACAGCCCAGCCCATGCAGCAGTATATTAATGACTAACCTCGTATTGTGGATGGATTATCTCAGTTGTTCTCCTGGCTGAAGTTTGGTCTGTTTACAGCATCCTGCCATGCGATTACATTTGTTCCTGACCACCGAGAACACTCACGTTAACTTTTATCGAGTGGAAAAAAGTTAGCGTGTTTATATTATGCTCACATAGCTGTGTCGCTAGCGGTCACGTAGCACATCGTTATATACCAGCTAGCCAAATTTCAGTAACCCTACAAACGTCACTGCTGTTTAGTTTTCTGTCTTCATTTATGTCGGAAGTGATAGCAGAGCTGTACGTTTTAATTTTTTTCCAAAATCCCTCAGTCAGGACATGCTATATTGTATTTAAATGGAAGCTAGCGAGCTAACGTCCTGCTAATTTCTAACTCCGTTAAATGTCAGAAATTCCGTTTTCATGGATGTCTCGATGTTAAACTTACAACAACTGTCAGTGATGCCACAATGATCGTTTGATTTAGGGACCTGCAGCGGAGTTTGAGCCCAGACAAGGCTAGTGACGTCAGACTTAAAGACCGGATAAGCAGCAATCACTTGGCGCGCAGGTCATACAAAACCAATCAAATTTAATACCAAACCAGTGATTCAAGATTAATACACTTGTTAGGTAAATTCACTACACAAATAACGACCATTAAATCAGACTGTAGCACTGACTATTAGCCGCAGTATCTGCAGATATATCAAAAATTCCCCAATGGTTCCCAGCACCATTAGAAGAAAAAAAAGGAATCGTTGCTTTTCATTACAGTGGTATTACGTGCAGTAAAGTGTGACATTAGTGGTATGGTTACAGCACAGCATTCTGCCACATTG
Source organism: Perissodus microlepis (assembly GCF_051167445.1). NCBI lineage: Eukaryota > Metazoa > Chordata > Actinopteri > Cichliformes > Cichlidae > Perissodus > Perissodus microlepis. The sequence continues at coordinate 27,829,884 of NC_140482.1, forward strand.
CCTGTCGTTTTCTCTGTATTTTATGAGGATTGGTAGGATATGAACAGCCACAGGCTGTGTGAACAAAAGGAGCCGCTGGCCTTTTTGGAACAGTCTGAACACTCTATTTTGCTAAAGTATGTGCCAGAGGAGCCTTTATAAAATGGCAGGTGCATGCAATGAAACTGAACTTCAAACAAACTGCCACTGCACACCTTGTCTCTCCCACTCCGTGACAATAATATACACCATTTAGGTTTGGTGTTCTTTAAAGGTATTTCTGCATCATGCGTAAAGGAGACCCAAGCTGTGATGTCTGCTGCTCTGATTCTACTCTGCACCAGTGCAGATAAAATGGGGCTCATTCCTATTTAAAGCCTCTCTCTCTCTGTCTCTGAGACCTGACGGTTTGGCTCTATTTTCAGAGCAGCAGAAAGAAAATTCAGGCAGTGGGGGATGGGATGATTTAAAGGAAACCATATTTCAAATCATCTCTCACTGTATAACGTGTCCAATTCTTCTCACAGAGTCACACATGAAAATCTGTTTCTCTCCTATTGTGCTGCCACAATGACACACTGAAAGCAAAGGCAAGACAAAGGTTACAGTCAGTCTGGAGCGATTCAGAATACATGTAGAAAACTGCGCCACCAAAAATATTAGCAGCAACAACATCGCAAAAGACGGCGAAGTTATTGATGTTTAAAGGCTCAAACACATGTCCATGTTTGTATTTTTATTCTGGGGCTAGACTAACACATCTGCAATATTCATAGCTTAAAACCCTTAAAGATAAATAAATAAATAAAACGCATTTCCATCCTCGGTGCAGAATAAACTATTAGTTCTTGGTGCTTTTAGACCACCATCCTGATTTGCCCACTCTGTGCCAGCTTCGGTGGTTAAACAAATAATCTGCTTGTTAAGTGAAGACACATGAACATCAAAGCGTCTCCTGGATGAGGCTCTCTTCTTTTTAAAATCCTGGAGTGCTTCGTTTCTTGAGTTTTTTGTTTGTTTGTTTTTTAGCAAACACAAGACTATTCAGCCGTTCTCGGCCTTTACAGCTCTTCATTAGCACTAGTCATGTGTAGCATGCTCAAATATGGTTTGAAAAAAACTCCCGATACTCACGAACACTACAGTTAAGAAAAGAATCACTCTCCAGCCAACCACAGCTTATATGGCTGCTAGTATTTATTTTTCACTTCCTGGTTACTACTCAATATTAAAGCTCGATTTAGACTTCTACAGGAAATTTACATCCTAACTTGTGTAATAACCAGAAACTCCTTTTATCCCTACACAGTAGGGCTGCCACGATTACGTCGACTATCAAAATCGTCGACGCATCGTTTGAAGCTTTCTAAGATCCCAAAAGACGCAGGAATAAGTAGTAGGATTTAAGAGTGTAATAACGGACTGAAACAGAAGATGGCAGCACTGCATGTACAAGGATGCCAGCTGCCGTTAAACCCCGAAGAAGAAGCAGTGTCCCAGAATTCATAGCGCGGCCCTGCTCAGTTTTCAACAATGGCGGCAGCTAGTTAGTTTTAATATTACTCTTATTATTCTTTCATGGTCACAAAATAAACGTTTAACATATTTTCAGGCGAGAATGTAGCTGTGTAAACTTCAAATATCTGCTCAGTTTATCAAGACACCACATATTTTCAAAAGCGCTCCGACGTTTTCGGAGACGTCTGTTACCCACTAGCACGATAGCTAGCCGGGGGCAAGGCTCACTAGAGCCCGTGAGAACACCGGACTCCCGGCAAATAGTTTTCAAACCCACCGCCGTCTTTCGCTACTCAGGTTAAACGTGATATATAAGTCACTTAGATAACTTAAAACTGTTATTGTTTGGCTTTTTTCAGTATTTTATTTGTTCCTGAGTAAATCCTCAGACAACTGATTATCAGAAGTGTGAGATCCTCGAGAATATACCCCGGTGTCCTGTTATATTTTAGACGGTTAGCAGACGGCTGAGTTTATTAAACTTCACCGAAACAATCTGCAGATTTCATTAAAATTTAATAAACTATCATCTTGTCTTTATTTTTAGTTAGCACATACCTTAAACACTTCAAGCTTTCAAGCTGTAAGCTAATGATAGTCATATAAGAGCAGGTGCATGCTGGTGCAATAAGCTGTACGTTTTACGTCCAGTGGATGCATGATCTGATTAGTTGACTAATCGCAAAAATAATCGGTGACTAGTCGACTATCAAAATAATCGTTTGTGGCAGCCCTACTACACAGCAACCGTCTACGCCTTTCGCACACACGGCTCTTGCTCTCAGACATGCCTGGGCTTGTGAGCACTAGGTATTGTAAACACATGACGTTGCTTTAGCAATGACATACAAATATGACACTTTCATATCATGTAAAAATGTATATTATTATCATCATCATCATCATCATCATCATCATGAACAATATGACATGGCACAGCCCTTATGCTTCTTTGCAAGAGAGACCTTTGTGCCTATGTTGCTAATCATGATCTCTGCACATAACTCAACTAGTGGGCCTTGCTAGCGTATGCTATATTCATGTTGGCACCATTTGCAGAGATAACCAGCAAAGCTAGCTCATCCACCTCCTCCACGGCTGATGTAATTCCAACTGCCACACTGTCAAATGTCTCTTATGAGGGCAGCTATGGGATTAAAACAATGAAAAGGACACTCCTGCAAGCTGTCACCAGACAGATGAGCACCCTGACGACAAACCACCACACCGACTCGCAATGACGCTTAGCCCAACGTGTAGGGGTGAATCTGGACGATCACTCTCCTGCCAAAAACAGCATAGTGAAAATGTAAATGTGGTTCATAGCCTGAATTTAAGGTGGGTTTAAATTTGCAAACATCTGTGTAGACCTGTGATTTTTTAATACATAAATATATATACTTTTACCCCCTAAGATGTACTACTTTTGATTCTATGTTTAAACCACAGCTGGGGCATTGGAGGCTTCAGAATCACCAAAAAAGGACCCTCGTGTGGAAGCAGCTGCACAAAACACAAGAGCACCTTTATGAACGCATTTAACCAAAGACTGCAGGAGCACGAAGAGCCCGGTGCAGCAAGCAGCTCGAGCCATGTCCTCAACAGTCTTTGGTTTCCTGAGTTTACTTCAGCTTCGTCGAAATTCCTCTGTGCCCCCCTGCACCAGCATAGAAAGCGAGAGGCTGTTTGCATGGTCTCTAACAACAAGGACGAGAAAATACGTGCTAACCACAGAGAAAGCGGAAATGTTTTTTTAATGAGAAAGAATCTGCAGCTTAAGGAACAAAACTCATCATTTCTCTTACTTATCTGGAAATTCCAGTTCCTACTTTCACTAAAGATTTATAAAAAAAACTACTACCCCCTTTATTTCTATGTTACTAAAGCTCTTGTTTAAGATGCTCACTCACACACAAGAAGGAGTCCCAGCCTCTTACACAGCGGGGAAAACACCTTATTAATTAACGCTGGTCTCGGACAGATACTAAATACTCCATCAGTATCGGTGCATCCCGAGGTAGTTGTGTATGATGCAATGACAACAGAAATGAATCATAATCTGCTTGTGGCTCTCCCCTCCCCCTCTCCTGGGTTACTGGTCGCTTAGAGTGACAGATTGCATTGGCAAGCCCAGCTCAGCCTCACATGGCCAGTGAGAGGTCAGAGAGGCTAGCTGTCTGTCGGTGACAGATGGTAGCATGTAGGCTCTGCCAGCTAGCCTCGCTTGACGGGCAGTTAAACCTGCTATGGGCAGCTCGTGTCCATCTGAATGCATGAGGTCAGTGAGGGCCACTGAATCAGCGGTGGTTATCTCACAGCGAGCTGCCATGATGACTAAGATTAGAAGACCTCGCCCAAGTCAGAATCCAAATCACATTTTGAGAATCTCTTTAGAAGGTCAGGTCTGATCTACTTATCTGGAACCAGTCCTGGTTACAGCCTGCTTTGCAATACCCATAATCATGTTGGACACGGGACTGGGCGAATGCTAATGGGAGCATTTGGGTTCTACTGTCGGATATTTACCTGATGGTGGGCATTACTTTACTGATATACCATGGAAACATTCAGTTCCTCATATAAAGCGATCCCCATTCAGTTCCATGTAATCAGTTAGCAAATATATCATATTGGTGTTTTGGGGGGGGGGTTTCAGGTTTTACACTGGAGCTGGCCTTCTTTGCACACACAATGACACCTGACATCACATATTAAGCCTTTTGTTTTCTGTTGTTTTTAATGGATTTACTATAGTAAGCCATTAATCCGCATACCCTAAGAAGCAGGCCGGCATCTATTTCCAGTAACATACTGTGAGATCAGAGGTACTGACTCTAACAAACAAGTTGAGTCTATTTACTGACAGGTGAGGTTAACAGGTGACCACAGGTCAGGTGTGAAATCGTGGGTTAGAACATGATGTAAAGACAAAGAGTCCCCATTACGTGTATAAGCAACCCAGTATAACTTATTGATCTGTAAATGCAAAATAGTGAATACAGGGAAAACAAATGTGGCTTATTCTAAACACTGCTAGCAGAATTCAAACTCTCTAACCTGGGTTATATTAGGGTGATTTGTTTTTCACATTGCCTGAACTGAACTGATAAAACCTGCTTGTATCAGAGAGACATACTTTGAAAGCAAAGGAAGGCTACATCTGTAAATATATAACAATCATTTATGTCCAGATTTCTTAAAAGAAACAGAGGTAGGGCAAGAATATTATCACAGGCCTTGACACACCGATACACGTCAACATCTTTCATCTAAGAAAGCATTTGACTTGTAACCTTTTGTTGTATGATGCAACATTTGACATTTGTACACAGATGCTGATATAGATCTGGATCGGTATTATCAGCAAAAGTAGTGCCATTGAGAACTTGACCACATGTGGTTACGCTGTTGGAGTGAATTTGGTAGCTTAAATTTTTTTTAGCATGCATCTAGATGTGGTATTTGGTGCAAGACAACTGATGACGTGCTTAAGTTGGGAAATATTGCAGCAGCTGGACTAGCCGGAAATTTTTGCAATATCTATTAAAGGTCTGTTGTGATGTGTGTTTTCTCTACTCTTGTACTTAGGCTTCAGGATTATGCATTACTCAATGACTGTAGAAGTGGAACAAAGCTCTCAAAGGCTGAAAGCTAGCATGAATTAACTTCACACAGTGACTCTAAAGCATGTCTGAAAACTCTGCAAATCAATGTTCTTTTGAAAGAGGAATAAATTTAAAAAAATATAGGGAGATAATAACTAGCTTTCTCCTGGAATCTCCAGCTCCCTCTATTCCTGCAGAAGTCAGCACTGTCAACACCAACACGATGCTACTAATGTAAAACATGAAGGTCTATATTTATCAATTTGTCCAACTAGCAAACATAAGATATGAAGAATATTTCTTTTGGCAGGTGGTCGAGCGTGCCTGAACGAGCAGATGCACTCGCCAATGCTTTGGCATTCACCAACTTTTATTATTTGCAGTTTTCAGAGATAAGATAAGATAAGATAAGATAAGATAAGATACCTTTATTAGTCCTACAAGGGGAAATTTCATGTTAAGGCTGCCGACCTATTGCCGATATATGATTTAGTGAGCATTTTCACAAGAAGCAGAATGCCAAAGAAGTGTTTAAAGGAGCTACTGCGGAGACTAGAGTTTAGTTGGCAGTGATATTATGGCCTGTCCACACTGCTCTCTAACATTCCTGAAGCAGACAACCCAACATTCACTCAAACTTCATGCAATTATGGGCCAGCCGTGTGAATGTAAAAGAGGAGACAGAGAAGTTTTTCTTTCCAACCCTCTTTCTTCCCCATTTTTTACAAACAACTATGTGTCACAGTTCATAAGTACAGCTCAATACATCTCTATCAATGTCTGTCTGGAAGTGTGCCCCATTATCTGCATTTTTAGGGAGCGTCTTCACTCTCTGTGATGACTGCTTTTCAATCTGCCTTCTGGTGTGGCCATTCAGAAAGACCATACACTCACTTGAACTGGACAGTAGATTTAAAGAACCTAAAATATTTGAACCCAGTCCTATTTATTGTATATTTGCCATGCACATTGTGGAAGAAAGACAGAGAATATCTGCCCAATATAACTGTCTGCCTCTTCAATGAGCCTCTATTGTGGACCATGTAGAGCTGATATGGCTCAAAAATGCATTTCTGGAAAAGAGGGGACCAATTTAAATGCCACTGTTGGCAGTCCTCCTTCTGTGCAGCCTCTTTAAGTTTGCCACAGTGGCACATTAGCTTGCAGCAGATCTCTGGACAGAAGAATCAATACCAACTGCAATCAAAGATAGTCGAATTGGAGTTCACCCAACTGCTGGATGAGTTCTCGGGGGGAAGCAGCTGAAAGCTACTGTGGACATCACACCTACCTAGCCAGTGAGCCAGCTCATAAAGAAAACACGAGGCCAGTAGGTCCAAGCCAAGCTGGTATGCTTTGGTGGCCATTATTATACCTGGGTGGCCTACCCAACTAAAGACTACGTGTGGGGAAATCTACCTAGAGAAGTTGTATTTGTTCAAATTTAGCTGAAACGATACAACGATAAAATTCAAGTCACCATTGTAGTAATTTTCTTCTGTGTAGCCAAAGCTGTATTTTATTGCACAGTCCTTACAGAGATATAAACAACTGAGGGAGATGTCTACAGATGAAAAAAAGAGTTGTGGCGAAACTAATCTCACCTTCTATCCGTCATGCATGAGCTGTATTCGGCTATCTCGCTTTATATCTTTTCATTCAACTCTGATTTTTCTGCTCTCTCACTAAACGAGGGTTTGAGCTTCAGGGTTAAGCAGGGACACATCCTTTGCAGGAGGTGTGGAATTTTGCAGTTCCTTCAAGTCTCTGAAATATTTGTGGTGTGATTTCAGAAATGGGGGCACATTCTGGAAGAGTAGCTCTCGCGCTGGTTTCTAGGCAAAGTGATACACACGATCAATACAGTGGGCTGAATCATTTTAGAACAAAGGCTTTCTTCTCCTGTTACATACAACAGCCTTGTGAGAGCAACACAGTGTTCTGCACAAGTGCATTAATAAAAACACAAAACACAAGCTAAAATCAGAAGCCGGGTTTTCTAAAGACTCGTCAAAATTCAGAAGAGAAATGACATCCTGACATAATTCTCCTAAAACCAGACACGGATGTCGTATCGTCTTGCTCCTGGGGTGACAAAAAGTATTTTAAATGTGAGAAACAAAAGTGGCATTCAGAGTGAAATTAAAGTTGTTAGTTAAAAGGTTTCTGCAGGGCATAAACAAATTGGGTGTGTAGTTTGGCACCACTGAGTTACATGTCATCCTCAGCACAAAAACCAAAAACACACTCCAACATGCTCCCCTGACATCACCGCCTTCCTCAAGCAGTTCAACCGCTGCACGTTACATCACACCAGAAAACACCATTTGCAAAATGACTTGCTTCTTGGTTTCTGATATGAAAATGTAAACCCTGTACCAGTGCTTATAGGCTCTTTATGTAAATAACACACTCACTGGGTGACTAAGAGCTCCAGTGCTGAGTTGTAGCATCATGAATAAAACAAATAAGCAGAGCTGAGGGCTCTACAGTGGAGAAAACAAAGCCTTCCAACGAGACTGACCTGACATTAACGTAGCTAACTGTTAAAGTGGGTGAGAGGAGTTTTTAGCAAGTCAGAGCAAAACATTGCGATTCAACCTGAAAACCGAACCAACAATGTCAGAAAGTTAGCACAAAATCACTTGCCATGTGAACTTAAACAAGCACAACCAAGAACCTGGATGTGAGTCCTATCTAGCAACAGTACGTTTTTGGGCAGGGTTCACAGGAAACCTGCTGGATTCTTCAATGGTACAAAACAGGAAGAGGGGTCTGTTCCTCCAGTGGAACTCAAACAGACGCTTTCACACTTTCTGACTTTCACAAGTGGTTAAAGACCAAAAATAAACTCAGTACAACAGGAAAACAGTGGGGGAACAATGACACTTGTGTGCGACTAACTGCCAGTAAGCCTTGGGGAAATTTGAAACCTGTTTGTTCAGTCCAGATGAATCACACTGGACTCATGAAGTGGTCTCGGTACAGTCATAAAAATAAAGTAATTTTTGGATTCCAGTATAACATACAGGAATCAGGGCTCCAAAACTGAGGCCATACTGAACCACATCGCATGCTGCTAGCAGCTAGCCTAAGAAAAAACTAGTATATCTGATGTCTGCAGTCTGATTACACCTGCGAGGAAAGTACTGCAGTACAGGATTAACAGGTTAGTGAGCTGTGTTGAGTTTTCAGTGTCACAAATGTGGCTTTACCAGGTTAGGTTGACATTATGGCAAGAGTTTCAGACTTTTTCTCTGCGACATGCTGCAAGTGCAATATAGATACTCGGCTGAAGGAAACTGTTTGATATATGCAAGCCATTTGGTTGTATCTTAGTAATATTGCAGAAGGAAGCCGTGCTGCATAGTTATGCAGCAAATGTAAAAATCCTACTTTGCTGCCAGTTCTGGTTTTAACCACTAGAACTGTATCTAACAGGACACAAATAGTCTATTTGTAGCCCATTTACCAGCAAAAATATGAATCAATAAAATTTATTTAATTTTCACTTTGTAAAAAAGTGATTTCCCCCTCTCCTTTGTTAAGCTGTGCAGCCGTGTCAAAGCTTATAATAATACTGGTTTTTAATGATTGTCTGACTGAAGAAGGCACCACTTAATTGGACCTTTGCAAACAGAAGAATTAAATGGCGCACCATTACAGCTCACGTTCATGCCAGATTCGTGCCCCCCCCCACCTGTATTCCTGTCACCACTGCACTCTTAAAACGCCAAAAAGAAAACTTAAGAAAAAGAATCAAAAGATACATTTAACAACCCCATTTCAGAGCCTGAAGCCAAAAACCTGAGTTCACAAAGAAAATTAATAGCAACCAACATAATACTCATGTCTGGCTGCAGTTTTAGGTCTTGCTGAGCACACGAAAGTCTCGCTATGTTGACCTTGATAGTACAACCCTCAGGATCAGTGTGCGTCATATCACAATCTTTCCTCTTGTTCCCTTCTGCTTTTATGATCTAATCAGATGAAAACAAAAGATCAAAAATAACCTTTAAAAAAACAGAAACAAAACTAACAACATTACCAATCCATCCACTCCTTTCAACCAGCCATTTGAGAAGTACTTCAAACACATGCTTTTTGTTTTTTATAAGAATCTTGCTAAAATAGAATTATTATCCATTAAATATATGCTTTTGCACTCTTGTGCAATTAGTTTGAATCGTGCAACATGCCACTGGTGTAGAATTACCTCCGTCTGCGTCTATACAACTAGAATACATGGTACATGAAAAAAATCATCATGCCTGCCTAAAACGTAATTTCTAAGAGGGAAAATACAAGTAAGGGAAAAAATTCATTTTCTTACATATGAGCAAGAATATTACATTCTACAAAACCCAAAATCAATAAGGAAGTGATGACAATTCAAAAGCTATTATTGTGAAAACCACTGTCTTGGTTTATTTTTATTTATTTTTTTCGGTCCTATTAGAGTTGGGGATATTTAAAATCCAGGATCTGAAACTTGCATAAGCTATGCAGATAGAAACATGTTCAAATGCAGCCTGGCTGTAGATCACTCACCACAGCAGTAAGTCTGTTTGCACCACCAGTGTACTCAGTCAGGACCTTGTACCATGTGCTCAGAACCTGCAACAAGAAGCAGTTACAAACTCAGTTAATGGTCTCTGAATGGAGGTGTGGTTTTCAACCATGCAATTAGAAAACAACATATATCGCAGCATGTGTTCGACATTTAAAACCTAAGTTTTAGAATTCACTGCAAAGTGTCTATACACGGCCTGTACAAGCATCATGTGACACATTTCTAAAAAGGCATCAAAAGCAAAGTGGAGGGTTTATTTATGGGAGTGAACACATCTTAAATTTGAATTATTTATCAGTTCACACAACCTTCTGTAAGTGTGGAAACTGCACATTTACTGCACTTGAAAGGAGCTCATGAAGAGAAATAAATAACTACATTTGCATCTTTCAAATTTGAAATATTTTCATGAGGGATAATAATGCAGGAACATGCCTCTGAATCTACCTTGGATCTATTAAATGCACCCCTTCAGGTTTTTGACCCAAACCTGATGCAGAGCCAATTGGACAATGTTATATACTGTGTTATGCTGCATACTAGCAAATGCACGTGGACATTTCTTAGGGTGCACAATTTTTACTAACCTTTAATTTTTCACTACTTTTTTTAGAAAAAAAAACCTTTCATAAAAAAACCACACAAAATAGAAAAAAAGATCCATTGCACTATTAGGATGCATGAGCATGCAATGTAACACACGCAATGTCTCATATTATTTACTGCTTTCCACTGATTTGTGGTGCATATCTGCACATGTGGGCATGCAGAAGGAGGCACAAATTAATGATCAAATAATTCTAATAGTTTCTAATTTACAAATTATCTGATCCAGCAAATAGTCTGCAGCTGGCAGCTGTAATTTATGTTCTGCTCTGGTAAACTGGGCATAGCGGCACATGATCCAGTTCTCAACAAGCTGCAGGTTCTGGCTGGAGTTCTCTGCTAGCCGTGCATTCCCAGATGAGAACGACGACTACCTTTGCCAACTGTGGTCCAAGACAGTGGGACTGGAGTCCACCGAATCCAAGACCAGATGTAGGTAAATCATACTAAGGAGCGCCACAACAGCAACTTAGCCACCAAGCAGGCTAGTTATTACCACCAAGTGAACTTTCAAAATAAGACTGAGGGGATTGTTGAGCAGTAAATTTACTTCTGGTATCATTTCTCATAATTTATCAGAAAGACATGCTAAACAGAGAATGTTGACAGTGCTGGTTTTAACTTTTATCAGAAAATAAAACCAACGCAGCATTACTGGATTTGCTAACATCAAAACTCCATAGTTCACCCTTTAAACAGATTTCGTTGCATGCATCACTTCCCAGAAACAGCCAGCACCCGTCTGCTGGTGTGAGAGGAAATATTTTCACCGTCTGCACCCACATTGGTAAAAACCATCAAAATGTAAAATGATACCGCGCTAATGCAATGAACTGAACATGAAAAAAAGCTCACTGTGTCAGCCAGCAGCACATGGCAACTGAATGGCTTTACCATGTGACTGACACTCATTCAGACATCTGAACAATGGCTCACCTCTTTAGTCTGAGCGCAGATGGAGACAACAGCCCACCAGGAGAGCCTGCTCGCTGCCCACATTTCCAATGGGTTACCATAAAGAAATGTAAAGCAAACAGTAACTCTATAAAGTATTTAATGTTCAATTTTTAGAAACTGGGATTCGGCCCTGTGGTAATTATGAAAGCTGCAGACTGAGGTGATGCTTGACTGTTACTGGATTGCATAATGCTGTGTGCTGCAAATCACTGAACATTAAGATTTGTCTTTTCAGGCTCCTCCTCCCAGCTTGCTGCTTCCTCCCCTGTTTTCTTTGACCTTAATTCCCTCTGTGTCTTTCTCCTTTTAGTCATTGTTTCCATTGATTCATCTGACTCTGCTAGCTCTATAAAGTGATGGTGAGGTTGTAGTAGAGCCGCAGAGCAAAAACAGCGATAACCTAAGAACAAAGAAATTGAGTGGGAGTAGCTGGGTTTGACTAGAATGTCACAACACCAAAATTATCCGTTTAATACAATTTCAACATAAATATGTTAGTACAGAATCTATAAGAACACCACAGAATACCTGAAATATCAGGAAAAGAAAAGGAATAATGGTTAGACAACACAGCACTTAAAATTCTTCTTTTTTAATTCACTTTAAAATGTCAGTTTTAAGTTTAACTGCCTACATAGATTGTATACTGCTTTTGAAAGACTGTTCTCATTAACCAGAATTTTAAATTAGACGCAAAACTATAAAGTCCAGACCTTAACCTGTATTGAGTCATCTGTGTTTTCATCCATGTGGGTGTCTCTGTGACGATGAACCCTAACCCAAACAGTAATAATGAGATTACTCTGTATTAGGTCAAGCTCACAGTTTCATTAAAAGCTTTTACATGATACACAGTAATACAATGTCCCTGGTTTATGCCATTTAATAACAGGATTATTTAAAATGAGATCATGCTCAGTTTTGACTCCCTAACACGTAACTTACATGCGCTTGGCAAGCATTCCAAAAAACACATTTTTCAAATACCATAAATTATTATGAAATAACTGTACAGTCTATTATGACTATTATTTAACCTCTTATTTAATCTCTTTATATATATTTCTTTATATAATTTTGACTACATTATCAAGTTAGATTTAAGACTAACTGAAATGAAACAGTTGCTTCCACTTTCTGCCAACTGCCTTGTTCAAATTATTGTTGATTAAAAAAAATATTGTTACAAAATCAACCGCACTCCTGTTACATAAGCCATTTTCACACATCAAAGCTGGACAGTTTTAGAAAAATCAGGTTGGGACATCATCCAAAGCTGCCCTTTCATACATGTAACACGCAACAGGAAATAGTCTGCCTCAGATACACTCTCACCACTGGAAATACTCTGGTTTTGGCCCGGGATGGCACTAGGGTAGTGCAGAGATTACCACCATTTCCTTGCTATTCTCCAGACAGATTCTCTAGGCCTGCACCCAAAGATTTGGCTTTGGGTATATTGAATTATTGTGTGGGTTTTAGATTGTTTTTTCTTTCAGTTTTGAGATTTAAATTTTCCTTCTTTTTTTTTTTTAGCTTCTGAACTTGGGCACCATCGTGGGATTTTTTGCTGTCTGCCCTGGTTGACCTGTTTATACATGTCCAACTGTCCAAAGACTCTTCCCACCTCCCGTTTTTCACCTTCCACTTGACAGATTGTCTTGTTACTGCTAGTCAAGCCTTCAAGGCATTTCATTGTGTAACTTGTTTTCTAGTCTTTGGGTTTCTTGTGCAGGACATTTAGAGATTTTGTCTGTATTCTCTACCTTTCTGTATATAACCCCTGCCCAGACTAAGGACTGGTTTTCTGGATTTTATTCTTCCTCCATGTGTTCTATACCCCTTTACTCCTGTGACTTTCACAGGCCTTGACATCCCTCTCACTCACAGCAGTAATTATCAAGCTTCAAGTCCATGAATTACCTATTAATAAACTCTTTGTTAAAGTAGTGGTACAAATAAAACTGACAATAGTACAACTTTTGAGCGCAAGGGTTGCAACACTTTTCTAGTATCAGCATACCACGCAACACTAATGGCTTATCAGTGATGTGTTTAACAGTGATATGTTCAGTGCTATAACGACTGTGTGGGCCACTCCTTCCTACTATGCATTTCTGGCTAAATCTACTGGAAAAGAGTTGAACAACTCAAAGAAAGAAACTCCGCTGGCAAATAGTGTTTTATGGCAGCGCAATGCAGGGACGCTACGCACAAGTATGAATGCTCCCACTTTTTAGACTACATCACAGGCTCTACATAGATCCACTACAGTAGAAATTAAGATTTAGAGGAAGTTCAGTCAGATTAGGAAAATATAACATTAGCATAATTGGTATGAACTTGCTTTGTATTACACGCCACAGTTTCAGGATCCAACGTTATCAAAATTTCAGTTTCCACCTAAGAGCCTTCACCAATGCCGTTGAGAAAGAAATGCTATGATAATACCAAATGCTGACCCTAGAAATCAGGCTGAGGAATCTGAAATATAAATTGTGTGACTTCATTTACAAGCTAAGCCATGTTTTTCCAAGTCCTCTGACATTATGCACACATATTCCATCTGGTCCAGAAATGTTAAGTATAAACCCTCAAGAGTGAGCTCCAACAATTGTGATGGAGGTGCTAAAAAAAAAAAAAAAAAAAAAAAAAAAAAAGCCACAGCGGCCTTTCTATTAAACACAGCACGGTGTGTGCTGTTGTGTGCTTTTGTTGCTGACAGCTTTGTTGCTGTGAAAGAAAAGAGCGCCGATGTTCCAGTCCCAGTATGCCAGTTCTACTATATACCGCATGGAAGCTTACAGATGGCGACAACACTGCCAGCGATTCATATCACTGTCACTACCGTGGCTACTGTTCTTTTTGCAGGGCAGTGTGACACAGCATGAAGCTTGTGTCTTTATTGGCAGTTTCATTTTGATTTTCCACAGGACCGTGCACTTCCACTGATCAATCACAGGCTGAACTGCCAGCCTTGTATCTAGATGTAGCTATAGTGGTAATGCTAATGCAATACTGGCTGTGAGGCAATTTTGGAATGGATACCACTCTGAGATTGCAGTGCGCTTGTGCTGACTTAAAAAACAAACAAACAAACAAAAAAACAACAACAAATTTTTCTCATATACAGTCATTACAAACAGAGAATTCCAGGATATTATGATATCCATTCATTTCAATAAAATTGGAGGATTCCACCAAACAGGATCAATAATTCACCTAATGTTTATGTGTGCGTGAAGCTGACAGTAAAGCTGTGGAAGGATTCTCCTGGTCCCTCACAGAAGCCTAAAAAGCTTATGTGGGATTCAGTTACTCACAGAATTGGATTGCATTTGTGGTGTTAGCAGAAGGGCCAGATGTGTGAAAGGGAACGCAAGTATGCTTTCTTTACAAAACTTACAATAGAACAATAATGACCTGTCCTGCTGCTGGACAGTAACTCCACTGTGTGGGAGAGTGGTCCTTCTGATGCTCTGCAGCCACATGAACCAGCTCTGCTGAGTCTGGTTCAGGGTGGCCAATTGATGGCATTTTAATTTAATTTTAATTAATGTTTATGAGAACACAATAATACATTTTTTAAAAAAATACTGTCTTTTTTTTTTTTGCACAGCTTTTTGTCATAAAGCGTCCCTGTTTCCTTGCAGGGGACCATCGGCCCAAAGATAATTTAAACTAAAGTCATACTGACACACACTGGATATGTGAATATGAAGGTCACAGGTTACTACAGAAATATAATTAACACTAGGGCTGCCACAAACAATTATTTTGATAGTCGACTAGTCACCGATTATTTTTGCGATTAGTCGACTAATCAGATCATCATCCATTGGATGTAAAATGTACAGCTTATTGGACCAGCAGCATCTGCTCTTATATAACTATCATTAGCTTACAGCTTGAAGTGTTTAAGGTATGTGCTAACTAAAAATAAAGACAAGATGATAGTTTATTAAATTTTAATGAAATCTG
Organism: Perissodus microlepis; assembly: GCF_051167445.1. Classification (NCBI taxonomy): domain Eukaryota; kingdom Metazoa; phylum Chordata; class Actinopteri; order Cichliformes; family Cichlidae; genus Perissodus; species Perissodus microlepis. Next base: position 27,845,103 of record NC_140482.1, read on the forward strand.
CAGATTGTTTTGGTGGAGTTTAATAAATGCAGCCGTCTGCTCCTTGCTATCTAAAATATAACAGGACACCAGAGTATATTCTCGAGCATCTCACACTTCTGATAATCAGTTGTCTGCTTGACGTTTATTCGGCTGTGTAAAAACTATAACTTGAATCTCAGCCAAACCGATTTACTCAGGAACAAATAAAATACTTAAAAAAAGCCAAACAATATAGTGGGTTTGAAAATTTGCCGGGAGTCCGGTGTTCACACTGGCTCTAATGAGCCTTGAACCCCGGCTAGCTATCGAGCTGGTGGGTAACAGACGTCTCCGAAAACGTCGGAGCGCTTTAGAAAATATGTGGTGTCTTGATAAACTGAGCACATATTTGAAGTTTACACAGCTACATTCTCGCCTGAAAATATGTTAAACGTTCATTTTGTGACCCAGAAAGAATAATAAGAGTAATATTAAAACTAACTAGCTGCCGCCATTGTTGACAACTGAGCAGGGCCGCGCTATGAATTCTGGGACAGAGCTACTTCTTCTTCGGGGTTTAACGGCAGCTGGCATCCTTGTACATGCAGTGCTGCCATCTTCTGTTTCAGTCCGTTATTACACTCTTAAATCCTACTTATTCCTGCGTCTTTTGGGATCTTACAAAGCTTCAAACTACGCATCGACAATTTTAATAGTCGATGTAATCGTGACTAGTCGACTAATCGTGGCAGCCCTAATTAACACCATAAAAAAATACACCTAACTGCTAACTGCACGCCTCTTAGACCTGCATCAATTTATTAGTGATTTGCTGAAATATCGGCATCAGCATTCATAACAGCCAAGAAATGGAAATTTTAAAAAAATAAAAAACCCTCAACTACCTTACAACTGTTAACACTGCATGGTTTGTCCAGAAGAGAACACTGTCCAACGTTAGCAACACACATTTGGAATGCAACAAACACAACAACCACCTGATCGGAGCAGAGACAGGCGGTGGGATTTTCATGTGTTTAAAAGAAAAAAAGAGAATGGCCAAATATCTGATTTTAAGATCAAAATATAAGTATCAGTCTGTAAAAAAATCCACCACCACTGTCTTTTCTGTTTCTTTTTTCTGTTTGTTTTTGCTGATTTGTTGCATCCCTAGTTCAAAGGTCATTTATTAACTTTTTAACATCCCTTCTCTCCAATACCATGCTCTGAAATCCACGTCATGTACAGCAAAAAAACATAATCCTTACGTAAAAATGGGCCGCAGGCCTTTCACTCAACAACAGTGCTGCATCATAAACATGGGTCATATGCCCAAGTCCTTGTTAATACCACTAATCCACGATGAGATCGGTTTTCTTTTGTCTGATCCAAGGCCATATGAGACGAGCTCAACCAACTGCAGATCCTTCAGATTTATGCCAGAATCACAGATAAAAACATCAACTACTAAAACAATGCTAAGCCCGGACAATCCCTGATAATAATGCAAGGCAATATATCACAGCACAGGATCCCATGACGTTTAGCTGGGCTTAAACACACCTCAGCTTTCTCCTTCTCTCCTCAAGTACAGAGGAGGGCCAAACCCTGGACAGAGCAAACCAGAATCACAGGGAGCTTGTTAGAGCCTGGGACACGCTGTGGGTCATTTGGGGCCTCTTGGGAATTATGTGAATTCATATTTCAGTAAAGCTGGTGTGTGTAAAATGACATCCTCGTGATCTGGATACTCGTAATAAGTTTAGTGTTTGACCTCAGACGTTAGCAGCACAAATTTAAGGTCATTAAATTTAAGGATATTAAATTTGTGCTGGTCAGCTCCAGACAAAAATACAGTGAATTCTTCTATAAAATAACAATAAATAATTAGGAGAGCAGAGTGAGTGATCTGAAGAAAAGAAAATGGATGGAAGGTTAAAGAGCAAAGTTGGAATTTACAATTTAGGATTTCTCCTAGTCTCACAAATAATTTCAGGGAGGTTAAAATTAGTGGGCTCTTGTTTGGTCACAGTATTTTCTATTTTACTCCATACCTGAATCCCACAACAGGTGAGCAACAAAAACGAAACACTGTAGAGATGTTTCAGAGCATCTTTCTGGTTTTAACCCGAGAAGATACTCAAAGATGCTCACTGCTACAGCTGCTCTGCCTGAGGCAGCATACCTGTTTGGATCCTCTAATGACAGACCAGGACCAAACAGATGTGGCTGAGGCTTCCACACAGTGTATCACTTCAGCTGGACGAGATGTGCTTACATATGAGATTTATTCAATATGCCCTGTGTCTTCTTTGCGTCACAATATCTGTTTGGTCCGAAATTAACATCATGTCAACTAAAGGCCGAACCCAAAGCTAGCTTAAGCTGTAGTTTTTGGTGATTAAAATGATCACCCTAATGAAAAATATATATTTTAATATATTGGCTTCGAATCAAAACTGTCTCCGACTCTTTTAGAAAAAGACAACAAGTGTAAACAGACAAACAAAAATAAAGTAAAAATTCAAATGGAGCCATGGCTAATAAAACCTTGTTTTTGTTCTGTTTTCTTTAAGATTCTACATTAAATCATCATCATACTGTGTCGACCACAGGAGATGCAAAAGTATGATGCAGTCTGCAGTTTGTCGCTTATGCAGAAGACACATCAGATAAGAAAACACATTCAGCACGAAGAAGGGCACACATAAGAAGATATGAAAGAGTAAGTCGCCGTTCGTATCGTTACGTATTATTGGACACTCTGGCACTGCACAAGCAGAATCCCTGCTTTGAACATGCCCAGTATTTTCTGTTTCAGAGCAAAGGGAAGTTTTTATTGTGCCGTCTTTAAAACTTCTGCCAGACTTGCTTCATCACCAAATAAATCCATCAGGCATCCTTACATGTGAACGTGTTTCACTAATGCTACTTTTTCACCTTGGTGTGTTGAGAAGCGCGGCTTTTGCAGCCAACCAGATCATAAGTATTTAGGCAGCATTAATAAAGGAGGTAATATTTCTCTAAAGCCATCCTTTGGATCATAACCCAGTTAGTTCCTGGACCTTGGGTTCATGTTTATTTGATTCAAAAAGGGAAAATCCACATTAATACACATGAGAACAAAGTTGCATTATATAAATATGCCCAATTTAGCCATATGGGCCAAATTCCTGCAGTCCCTGAGAGGCTGATGGCATTTACAGATAGTAAAGCAAAGCAATGTAAAAAACATCCATTTACAGATAAGAGACAGAAGCATTTGACTGATGAAACAAACACAAACCAGATAAAATATTAATCCAAGCCACGCCCAAGCACATGAACACAAATATAGAAACGCTTTACGGTAATAAATCAATGACTTATAGTTGTTGATGATTGGCTCATGAACAAAAAAAAGAACATTACTACTTCCATTTCTCTTATTACTTAACTGAGCCTTTAAAGCAGATCGTGCTTTAATCTGGCATTCATTAATGGCCATTAATGCAGGTGTAACGTGTTTAATGTTCGAAAGCCACACAAAAAATAATAATTAAAAAAAACTTGAGAAACAATCCACTAACTTCCTCTTTGCTGCAGTGAAAAAGCATTAAAACTGCAGTGTATAAAACTGACCTGTAAATTTTCTGTACTATCGGTTTGCTCCAGTTTTATTAAGGCCAACCTCATTTCTCAGATTTCAGCCATGCTAAGCATTCACTACGACACCAGTGATAACATCGAACACGCTTGCCAAAAAAAAAAAAAAGTAGTGTAACAGGCTGAACAGTCAAGCAGTTCCTGCAACATGATAAAATCTGCACCCACAGTGCAGCTGCGGCGTGGCGTTCCTGTGTTGGCGGGTTAACCCGGGACCTGGAAGGCGTGGAATGCCCCAGTGGCCCTTTGTCTTTTCTTTCTGCTGACACTGTGACAGCAGCTGTGCTGGGGCGTTCCTGTGAGCCAATTAGCAAAGTGAGCATTCCATTCACAGTTTAGCATCTCTTCTGATCCATGTGGTTCAATCAGAGGCTCATGTCATGGAGTTGGTCCTTTGCAAAAATACTGTCTTAATGTTAGATCTGTCAGAAAAGCACCTGCTGTTTGACAGAGCTCTCCAAGAATCCAAGTAGAAAAGCCATCTCTGCTGGGAGGCCTCAGCCTCATTTATTACACCTAAATGAACATTCAAGTTAAATGAGTATCTGAAATATAGCACATTAGGGTAGGAAGGTGAATGAGTCTATCAGTGTCAGAGGGGTCAGGTTGTAGAGACCATGCTGTATGTCTTCATGAATATGATTGCACTGGATGAGTCAGCTGATGAATGAGCTGGTAAGCGCCAAGTAAAATTAGCAACTAATGCCACTAATGGTAGGATATTTATATCCTAGCAATATTACATTCAAATCATGTTTTTTAAATATTTTAACCAGTTGCAATGGCTAACATGGGTCACGCTAACTCATAGAGATGAGATCCAAATTTTTAAAAATGCCAAATTTCCCACTACAGCTCTATAGCAGAAGATTAATCCGTGAGATTAACACTAGCTGTATAAATTCAGTAATTTCTGAAGGCAGGCTTTCTAAATTAAGCTGAAAAAAAAAGAGATAAAAGAAAAGATAGACCACCTCCTCAATAGACTCAATAGGGTGAATGCAGCATGTCGTGTAGAACAGCTTTGAGTGTTCAGTAAGAGTAGCAAATGGATTTATGAATACCAGTCCATTTACAACATTTAAGATGGATGAAGCTACCATTATGTTGCCCATCATGTCTCTTGTTGCCATGCTCCACCATCTCTCTTGGAGATGAGCTTTTAGATTCATCTAAGAATATAAAAAAAACTACTAGACTTTCAGTCAACAACACTCTAGCGCATGTCTGCTCCAGCCAGATCATTTTTGTGTTTACTTTCAGACTTTAGGTAATTAAAATGATTAATATAAAGCTACACAGTTTCGAGCAACTCATTGTTTCCCAAAACAGTTTTGCTATCAAATCCAAAGTCTGCATGACCCACAACAGCTAAACTAAAGGTCGCAACAGACCAAAATTATCCTTACTTCAGTATCGCACTCTTCCTGGTTGTACTTGTAATGGCAAGCAATAGACCAATCTTTGTGAAAGTTCAACTGAAACAGCGAACATACCAAAGCTCTGCTATTAACTTTTCTGCATTTCCTAGATAGGACTTTATCACAGCTGCGATCGGAACCCTTTCTATACTTTTCCCCAAATTATAGTCAGCCCTGAGCTCACATTCCTTATCAGTCTAGCAAAAAAGACCTGAAAGCCTCTGCATACCCTTCACTTAAAAGTATAAACCATGTGTTTGTCCCACCAGCTGGCTGTGTTTGCCATGCATCAAGAACTTAAGGCCACAGACATCTGTTTGCACAATTTACAAGAAACTGCAGCTGGCATGTGTACTGATTCTTCAATGCTGTTTTAACAGAAAGAAAATTTAAGTAGCTGTAAATAAAATAACTGAATCTGATATTAAATACAATTTTGAAATGATACTGGCACATATGGAAAAACAAAGCACAATTTTTCCGCACGTCAAAACTAGGAATGAATTCAACGATAGGTCTCTGTTTAATGATAGTGGGCATCTTTTGTTGTTTGATTTTGCCACTTCAGTGGACTCAGAGATTCCAGTACAATAAATTATTTATATCTAAAGCACCACTGGCGGCAGTGCCTCCTTTTCTTTTTGTTGTGTTACACAGAAGCCCTGGTTGTAGATGTTGTCTTGCTCTTGTTCTCAAAACAAAGGTGGCGCTAAATTGTGGTCTGTAACATGCACTAAGGCATAAGACTTTCATGCAGTTTTTTAAAACACAGTAAGCAATTTTTATCAGTGTTGTTGCAACATGAAGTCAGATTGTGCTTAGGCCTAAATTCAGCTAGGACAATCTCATATGGAGAAGGTACTATTAGAAGAAAATCAAGGTCTCATTAAGAGGTATAAAAACTCTTTCTTGTTTGCCTAAATACAAACTAAAAGTTACTTTCTTTTTCGATGTCAAGCAGCCACCATGTTATTATTGATCTCTAGTTTTTGTTAGAGCATGCAGTACATTCCAAACTAACAAAACATAAAATTATAAAATCCCAATCTTTCGTCATAAACAGCACAGTGGAATAGTTCATTACTAACAGGGTATTATTTGTCATATCATACTCTACTGGAATATATCACAAGATCCAGCAGTCCTACTCATGAGGTAAACGAAATTGTGGATTGGGACTTTCCCCAGAGTTTGGACGGAAGCTGCAGGCCATACATAATCACCCTGGGTCACTCTGCAGCAGAGGGGAAAGGGAGCTGCAGGCCTGTAAACTTCAAAGCCTTTTGAGTAAAGAGGGGGAGGGGCCGCTGAGCACCAAGCATTCTTCACAATGTTGAACTTGACCCCTGAGGTTGCCACACACACCATGTGACTGCTGTCAACTGCATGTGTGTGTGTGTGTGTGTGTGTGTGTGTGTGTGTGTGTGGTGCAGATCTGCGTGGATGCGCATGTAGCATGAGCATGACTGTGTGTATGAGAGAGAGAGCGTTTTGAATACAGTCCTCAAAGATAATAAGCACACCTAACTCCTGGACCTTCAAACTTACAATTTAAACCAATTAAATAACAGGTTTGAACTATTTGGTAAATATAGCTAACCACTGTATTGGTGTATAATTTCTGTGATCAGATGAAATACCATACAAAACACAAGCCTGCCAAAAGAGAAAAACTCCACTTAGAATCAAATTACATTACACAAAGGCCCATTTCCTTTGTTACCCTGTCAGGTCTAACAAGCAGGAAGTTTTGTGTTATTCATTTGTTTTTTGTGCCACAAGCTATAACTACTAAATTACCTCAAGTATGTAAATAGCACAGTGTTACTGTAAATCTTTATTTCCACATCCACAACAACATTTGTAAGTGTTAATAGAACAAAAGAACAATGTTACGACTTTACACAATTGTGACAAATATCTGAGCAACATGTTCAGCTGCCTCTCCAGAGAGTCTCTCATCCAAGTTTGCCATCTTGGACTGTAGCCATGGTGATACTCCTCGTTTCCCTCTACAGTGAGCCGTCTATACGAGCACATGAACTAGAAATGGAGAAAAATCTGACATATGTTGACCCTAAAGCCAGAGGTTTTAATGCCACGAAGATCACGATCATTTTAACCCACTATTATCACCATGGTAACTTTCACACTTTCACTGAATCTTCTTTGTTCTGACGCCATGCAAGAATGACAAACATATATGACCGGCAATGCCACAGGATGTTGCTGACAGCGGCACTCAGTGGATGACTGAGCTAAGGTTAATGTCACACCATTAACAGCTCAAGTCCTTTTGAACCCAACAGTCAAAGAAGTAAATAATGAACTTTTATGGCGGTGATGCATCATGTTAAAAGCATAAGCTAATTGTTACTGTCCAACGTTATTTATAGACCACCCAAATCTTGTATTTATCTGTGCTTAACTCATAGTTTTAGTGACGTACTGATCTAATTTACGTAAAGCCCCTTATGTTATACAACAACTATCTGTGGTAAATTTCCAGGTCAATTCAATCAAGTCAATTAAAATTACGTTTCCGACATCCCAGAAATTATGCACACAAACCCTGTACTCATTGAGGAAATAAGACCTACTTATTGTTTAGTTATGGCAGATATGTACACGATCCAGGTTAGTTCCATATTTGTGCGTCTCTCCATCTCGTGTCAGACCATTATCTAACCAAGGAAGACATTTTCACTCACTGCACTTTAGTCCATTTTGTCTTTCCCTTTTCAATTCACAACACTGATGACGGGCACTGGTTACATAACTGTACTACTCCACCACCACGCTTCCTCTGTGATTTATTAAGGCCAAGCAATAAATGTGTCCTGTGTAGATAACATGACTCAGCTGCCTGCTCTGTAGCAAAACCTTATTCTTCTGTCCTATGCTCAGCATGTGCTCTACTATAGCAATGACAAACAGGCAAATTCAGTCCATATTAAAAACATCCACACAATATTTCAAAGATCACGACTTGAACTTCGAGCTTTCCTTTGTTGTCCTATTTTATACTCTGGTGTTAGACGCAATAGGGTCAGTCATAAACGTCGTGCTCACAAGACAATCAGAGAAGTGAACCAGTATGTGAATGTTCAACAACCTCGGCAGCTTAGAAACAGTTACCAAGGCAATTAGCTGTCACACTCCAACGGGATTTCGACACATCTCTGCCTGTCTACTGAAATGTTGTGCTTCAGCTCAGGAAATTGTAAAATTTACAGGAAGTTGATTACAGCCACTCAAATAATAATAATAAAGTATACTTTATTGCTCCCCGTGGGGAAATTACTTGTTTTTCTCTGCATTTGACCCATTCAAATGCAGTGAAGCAGTGGGCAGCCACTAAGCAGGCGCCCGGGTAGCAGTGTGTAGGGACGTTACCTTGCTCAGGGGTACTTCAGGGTAGCTGTTCAGTGGATTGGAACCCCCGACCTTCCGATCATGGGGCGACCACTCTACCTACTGAGCTATCCCTGCCCTCAAAGCTTTCTATCATGCCATAGCTAATCTATCAAAAAACTCAAGTACTGATGAATCCAAAGTTAAGCATGTTATCAGTTAAGATAATGTTTTAAAGATCATTCTAGCTTCTTCTAGTGCATGTTTTAGAAGCTATATTACCTCATCAATAAATTGTGGTAGCGTGAAAGGAAATGTGAAAGTAGAAAAACACGGCACAGCCTCCATCATGTTGCCGTTTCAAGTTTCACAGTTACCAACGGGCAATGTTTTTCCTGGTTTAAACACTCCTTGGTCCACATATAGTTAAGACAAAGAGTCTTTGTTACTGTAGCTGACACACATTTAGGCATTTTCCTGTTATTCTACGGCCATTTCACCAAAAATGCATTTTAAACCCCACAATAAACTACACACTGCTTAAAGGTATTTTATAAATGGCAGTTCTGGTGGTTTTCCTGTAGTTAAATGCCAAAACCTCCCTGATGGTTTTGAATATGACATTTTTGTAGGGAAAAAGCCAATAGTGTTGAGCTGCTGGATAATACCAAGCAAGCCAATTGTAGCTCATTTCCCCCTTTAATGTAGTACATTAATATTATAATTAAAATATTAAACCTAATCTTCCAATGTAAAGCTTCATGTTGATGTGAATGTCACCCACCTCTTACATCACGGGCATATGTGGGCGCATCCACACCATGGACATAAAAGATGCTGAACTGCTTTAAACCTACATTCTACTGATTAACTGCAATCCTTCTAGCGACCCTTGTGGTTGCAAAAAGACTTTAAGTTATACAGAAGTTAGATCCCTCAAATCCCTCAGCTCAGTAAACACTATCCTGATGACTTTATGGCCTCAAGCACTACGTCAGGGACCTACTGAATAAAACATTAAGTTCATTGTGTAAATTACAGTTACTCAGAAATGAAGATTATCCTGGACATACTCATTATCTAACAACTTCTCAACTGCAAGTTGGTAGCCAAAGAGTGCAGTTTCACAGTCTGATCCGCCAGCCGCTCCTCACTTTTGGCTTCCACACACCAGGATGGAGATGGCAAACACAGCTCGCCCTGAGGCTTCATAACGAGACTTCCACCTTTTATACCATCCCTGTGTGTGAGAGAGCGCAGGCACACACACACACACAAACAAGTTCATGCTCACAACTTTGTCCTCTGTGAAATTAATGCGCATATGTGGAGCTTCTACACCGATCCCTCATCATCCACTAATGGTCACACTTATGTTCACTAATTACAGCAGGGAACCTCTCCCGCTCCCTGATATAGACTATGTTCATTCTCTTCATGCTAGAAATGGCAAATAAACTCCCCACTCTTTCTCTTTCACTCGTTTTTGGGCAACCTACAGTTGGCTGGGCACTGGCAACTTTACAGGGAGGCAAAAGGACAATCAGACTACAAAGAAGATTGCTTTAATTGCTTTACCACTGCAAAGTTGCCAATTTCAGGTTAAGTATTTATAGATGCGGACTTCTGCTGAAGACAATATGAGTCACGTTTGCATGAGGGTAAACGATGAGGGCAATGTTTCTGAAGACAATGTTTCTCACTGTCTTAGTTCGAGAGGATCATTGCAGCATTAAAAAAAGCATTTTTTTATGTCTACAGAGGAAAAAGTGCTTCTACATCTTTGGAGAGAGCAGACACACACATGGTGAAACACAAAATAGACACAGTACAGAAACCAGCATCATTTCTGTTAAGCTCCAATTTACACTTGTGTGTAGGGATGGGTATCGAAAACCGGTTCTTGTTGAGAACCGGTTCCCACTATTTCAATTCCTTGGAGTTGTTTGCCATTTTTGCAAACGATTCCCTCATCGATTCCAGTCGCCCCGAATGACGTCACCACGTTGCGGAGCGTCATTTACCTGGCAGGAAACACGGCGCCTAAGCGGCTCAAACGCTCAAAAGTTTGGTTATACTTTACGAGAACGGATGACAACAGGGCAGCTTGCAATACTTGCAAAGTAGATATTTCATTTAAGGGAGGAAACACTACGAATATGCAAAAGCATTTGCTCACAAAACACGCGATGACCTTAAATGAATGTCGTGTTTTTAATTCCACTCCGGACTCGTGAATCTCAACCCAGCAGCAGCGCTAACGTTTGCACGTCCTCTCCCGTTAATGCGGCAGGTAAATAATCAACTAACAGTGCATATTATGTTAGCGCGATCTGCCTTATTACAAAACCTGCCATTACTGTGCATTTAGGTGACCATGATGAGAGAGACAGACAGAGTCTGGCTGGCTCAGATGCTGCCAGTTCTCGCTGCAGTCTACCGGTAGCGTCTCCTTTCAGGCCAGGATAGACGAATGTCACCGAGCAGTGACTAAGTTTGTGGTCAAAGGCTTGCACCCATTTGCCACAGCAGATGCCCCCGATTTTCGGTAAGTGAATGTGTTTAATTGTAGGCAGGGACATTACTGGATATTCTTGTGTAATTGCTACAGAATAATTTATGTTATACTTTGTTATTGCTACAGAAGAATATTTATTTTATTATTTTACATTTACATTTTTTTTCCCTGGGGACCCTGTGACACCCCATGGAAGAGCCATAGGCTGGATCTCTTAAGATCTCACTGTTGGGTTTGTAAGGCCATGTTACTCCTAAATTTCTATCTTGTTCAAAGAGAAGATATAAAAGAAAGTTCTAAGATAATCGACCTTAGTGTTCTCCTTTTTTAAAAAGGAGCAGATTCTGCTGCTTCAGAATCGAAAATGGAATCGGAATCGTGAAAATCTTATCAATACCCATCCCTACTTGTGTGTTTGTATGCGTTCTAGACGTGAGACAGAACTATATTTTAAACATCTATAAATACAGTAAAAATAGGTGATTCAGACATTATGAGCCTTTCAAAGATCAGTTTCCTTCCCATTCCATCTCCTACCTACATGCAGGATTATTATTTTAATCTCTGTGGATGTCTGTTCAGAGTCTATTCAGGTGTGACTTACGATGCAAAACACTACAACGGGTGCAAAAAAGGAGCCGAGGGGAGGCCAGCACATGCTGTGTATGAGCTCTTCTTTCTTTTGTCTTTTTTTAACCAAAAAAACCCACATAACATGTGCAGTGGCGATCCCAATTTTAACAATCAACACAAAGCTTTAGGTTTTGGTGGGTTTCTCTTGTTGTGTGGTTCAGTTCTTTAAAAACAACTGAACTGATACAACCAGAGGAAAGAGGAGTAGCTCTGATCATAACAGCACATAAACCAAGATAAAAGAGCATATCTGAGATTGCTGTGAACTCAACAGTGACACTTCCACAGAGAGTAAAAGTCACACCAAGCTACTGTACAGGACAAAGTACGCTGAGCTGAATGAGACATACAGTAGCACAATTTTAATATCTATATCTTCACGTTTATAGATTTGACAGTTATAGCTGTAAAAATAGCTGTCACTGTCTTGTCGGGTAACACACTGATTTTTCATTTATAGTACTATGTATGGTACGTCTGTAGGTAGACGGGCAGTATGTAGCTGCCACCTGACTGCGAACATGCTACCACTGCTAAATCATAATTTCCCCATTATAGGTCATCTGTGCACTAGGACAAACAAAGGATGTGTTGCTTAATAGCTGTCAAAAATTGCACTATGACACCATAAAAACTGACAGAGAACTTACTGCTGACATATGCATACCCAGCCCAACAATGTGAGATTAGATAGCAGACTTTGTAGTCGTCAATGATTCTTGATTAAAGAAAAAGTACTGAATAACTGTGAGGTCACACAACTGGCTTTGTGTCATTGTCATTTCTGGGGATGAACCCATAACAACAGATATAACAACAACAGAGTGAAAGTAAATAAAAAAGCCTTGTAAACGAGCCTTGAACTTGTAAACTAACTTGACCACAGTGTGAAATACCTCAGAACAGCTCACCCGTTGCTGTTAGCTTCATCTATGCCACGTTAGTTCTCCACTAGAACTGAACTGAACTGAAAAGAACAGATAAGCTAACAGATCGGCAGGTTGCACTTTCAGTTAGGATTATACTGACATCTAAAAATCAGCTCTCACGCATTCATAAATGGTGACCTCCTGGTCACAAAAACAGGAGACACATTAAATAGCTGACACATAGAGCAAACCTCAAGTTTATTCTTCTGGAGCACACTTACTGTATGGATAGCCCTAAGGGTGGTAGCACAAAACGCTGTAGATTCACGTGAATAAGGACACAAGTATATGTTTCAGCTGATGCTAACAGCCCATATTAGCCTATCAGAATATATCTGTTTCTGCGTCATGTTTATTTAAGTCTCTGCATTGTCTGCAGCACATGTAGCAGAGTATGCCCTGTAGACAATTTTAAACTCTTACGCACTGTGAATATGAAGCACAGACACCTTGCCTGACCTTAAAACCCACAAAGACAAAAAAAAAAAAAAAAGCAATGACCTGAGATGACATGTTTTATGGTGTGGTTGGTCCTTAGCTTCAAAGAGTTGATAATTATCAGCTATGAAACCCAATAAGAGCTGCCCTTAATAAAATGAGGGCTGCTTAAGCCCGAGTTTATGTGTGAATACTGGACTCAGGACTGTGTGTGTTACATAACCTACTTTAAATATTCGTTACAATGTTTAAAGAACTAAAATCCCATGAAAGGACCAGGTCAATTAAAAAAATAATGACAAATGCATTCAAAAATATCGATATATATTAAAGCCTACAAATATCTTAACCCAGTTAGCCTGTGAAATGTAACTGAGGCTAAACAGTCTCTATTGCCAGCCTTTTCCTTGCTAGATAGTGAAGGCTTATCTGGGACTGGTACATTGTGTCATTGAGTTGAGCTTTGCAAGGTTGGCAAGTGGCCCTCCTGTCTGTGTGTGTGTGTGTGTGTGTGTGTGCGCGTGTGTCTGTCTGTGTGTGTGTGTATTCGACCCTCCCCCATATCGTCCATGGCTTTGGAACAACCAGCTCTACAGCTCTGTAGTAAGCTTTCAATCAAAGTGGCACAAAGGTAACAAAGTAAATAACACGATGAAATACTATGACCTGAACTTTGTCACAATTATGAATCCAAGGTATGCTACAGACAAAAAATAAACAAGAGCGTGTAAAGCACAACACAACAGACTGGCACAACTACTAACTGGGCTCAAACAGTTTCAGTTTTGATTCATAACCCTTCATAGTTTTATAGACACACTGCCTTATTTAACAAGTACAAAGTGCATTGAAACACACAAATTGTCCAAGTTAAGTAAGAGATAACAGAATAAATTAAACCATAACTGGCGAAAATAGTTACTTCACAATAATAAAACTTAAGTGACAAAGTAAAAAGTTTGATGTCATATTCAATCTAATTTCTTCTGGGTTGAATCCAATATAAATTATCTTAGAAATGTATATTCTAATGACTTGGGTTTAAATAATACAAAAAATATATTACACTGGTTTTAATTCAAAGCTAGTAGGAGTTGCAGGAAGGAAGGGCGCGCTCACAAACACAAACCACGCGCGAGAACTGCTTTCGAACACATGCACACGACACGCGCGCGCCTACTCACGCGCTGAGGCTGCCCATCCCCCACACTCGAGAAAAATTATAAAAATAAACGTCCGAAACCGCTCAATAACCCGGCGAAACCTCGCGTTCACAGCCACGCATTATCGATCTACTCGAGGTTATCATTTATAACGGCAATAATCAAGCGGAAAGACGGTAAACACTCACCAAAAGCTCCAAATCACACAAGGGGGGTGCCTTCTCCTCTGTGCTCCTAATATGGAATCTCCTCCACCACCGTTGTTTTCTAGCTCTAATTACACCTCGAAAAAAGCGTTATAACTGCTTTCAGACCCGGCCAAGCGGGGCTAGGAATCCCCAATGACCGATGTGTTTTGGAAACACGGGCATATATAGTGATAAATCCCCTTAAAAATGAGCTGGATGTACAGTTGGGTCTAGATTGTAGGTTTGCTCGCTAGTAGAGAAAAGAGCCAAACGGTTCAGTAGCAGCCAACGGCTTCAGACTGAAACACAGAGCATCTGACCTGCCAGGCGAAAATGAGCTAGGCCTGAGCTCCTCTCTCTGCAGGAAGCACACTCCAGTCACATAAACATCAAAATGGGTGTCGCAGTATGGAGAAGGATGGTGTAGTTAGGCTGGGGGTAAGCGGTAACTCCTCAAAAACAACTCAGAAATATTAGGTTAAAATTAATTATCCGTTTATGTTGCTCAGTAGTAGACTGTTATTACTACGTAGCTATTTTTGGAGTGTAGCTGTAGGCATGCTGTTATGCACATGAAAAATATACTGTAGCTCACATTTTTAGTTATTTATGGAACTATGCGAAAAAAACCGATGTAAAAAAAAAAAAGTACGATTCTTTTATGCGATAACAATTACATTTTTCAGGCAACATTTTAGGAACAAAATGTACTTTTGTTGTTTGGAACTAAGCCTTCCAATGCTGGCTCGCACACCACATGCTAACTATCTTAATTATTAGTAAAAGCAGGGCTATCGGAGTCGGTTGATGATAGGCAACGTAAATATAACCAATATCACCAGCTCCACATGCACATATTTATAGCTCACAAGAACAGAACTAGAGTGTGCAGGAATGTGGCGCTGTGAATGAACAATCAACTCCCTGGTGCATACCAAAATGTACACGTCCATGACCATGCGAAGGTTAGCTTAGATCTGAGTGATGTAAATTTTATGTAAATAAGCACAAGGCGACATTCAGTCTTCTGCATGCTTGGAAATTTATTTGTTACGGCGTGAACAGATCTGGGCAGAAACACTACAAGAAAGTGCACCAAATACACATGCATCATTTGAAAAAAAAAAAAACTTTTAGCCCTAACACAATTTAAATAGATATTTTTGTTTTAATTGCACCACTGTAGATGTTTTACAGGAGGACCAAAACTTCTAGTCTCTACAGTTCTGGTCTCTAGTGGCCATTCCAGGAAGTGGAATTTTTGACACTTAAGCTCGGCCCACAGAGTTTAGCTAATATATCCTAGTGGCCAGTTGTGGGATTGCACACAATATTAAAACCCTGCAGTTGAAAATAACTTCCCACATAAACCACAAAGTAAATTAATTTAACAGGTAATTTAAAAAATGCTTGTTATTTACTTCCTATATAATGATTTTGTGATGTAAGAAGAAAACTGAATAAATCACACAACAAGCAGCCCACATGATAACAAATACAGCTGGTAACATTTATTAATTTCACCCCATTATTTTTAACGCAACATCAAGTATTATTCATGATAATACATAGACGTACTGAGGTGAACGGGGGTTATGTGACCACATGTGTTCACAGTAGCATTCATGAGGTGACAGAGAAGTGTGTGGTGGTGGCTTTCTCATGTAAATTCATCCTATAAGGAGAGGCATGAGCAGACGCAAACTGATGTGTATTCTGCAGACATAAACTGTGAAAAACAGACAGCAACTCATGTATGTATTACCCCAAAGCATATGCTCATCAGCATGCACACACACACACACAGATAAGGCTCAGCTGAGACAAAGAGACACACAGACAGAAAGCCCTGGGGTGCTGTGTAGTGTGAGCTTTAGTGTGGCTATAACAAGAAGAGTGGGGGATGGGTAATGACCTTTATACAGGGTGAGGGGGAACGTCAGTGTGTTTTCTTCACCCTCCCTTTCACATGCCTGGAGAGTTTTGTAGTACAAGAGGGGCCCTGCAAGTCTGATGGTGCAATTATTTTCACACTGTTCTCCCTTGAAGACTTTGATGACTTTTCTTGTATTTGTTTTAGGAGGAAATGAAGCTATCCCACCAGTGGTACATCACGGCATCTCTGCCCCATAGCGGCTGAACAAATCAGGGGGGTACAATGATTTAGAAACAGCTCCACTGTGGCAAATTGTGAAGTGAGTACCACGGGGGCAAAGCAGACCACTATTAGGGTAATGGCTTTCTGGGAAACCACATCACATTATCTCTATGCAGTACTCTGCCTCAGTGTTTTCTTCTTCTCTGTGCCTTCTACAGTAAGCACCCAACCACCACCACTTCTAATAAGTGACTTATGAAAGTATGGTATTCGTGCTACAGGGATTCAGGGATTCTTCTAGAAAACCTTTCAACAACCTAAGACAGCTTGTCATCATTCAGTTTTTAAACAAGCCTCAACATTGTCTAGACGTCTGGCAACGTCATCTTCAACATATTTTTTAGAGCTTATTTCCTTGTTCCCATTTTACATAATCTGTTAAAACTTGTTTTCATGTGAATGTGAAGAAGCAGAAAACAAGCTTTTTAACAGCAGCAACAGAGTAGTATTTTTTTAAAGCCTACTGTAATTGAACTATCACAAAGAGGTTTTTGAGTATTTAGCCAGATGTTTATGCATGTCCGCGTGCAGAAATTCCACTACAAACATGGCAGGTACAGTCATAAAACTTTAGTTGGGATCAAAATGAAGATCAGATATGCTAAGACTGGGGTGGTCTAGCCTGTGACTAGTAAACAAATGGCAACAGAAGAGGTAAGCATGGCTTTGTCCTACTTTACACCCCTGTCATATAGCTTTGTGCATTTTCTGTTGTCTATAAGTATATTTTCCACAGTGGGTATAGCCTTAGAATTCAGTGGATCTTATTTGAAAATGATTAGGCTGTCAGAGCTCTTGCATTTATGGGCAGTTAAAAAAATAGTTCTATAAATATGCTCATATTTACCTTCTTGTCAAAATTTGAGGAAGCATATAAGCACCACTTTAATACCTTTATGTTTTATGCGAAACAACAACAACAGCTGGGGTGACAGAAACACAACAAGTAGTGTAAATAGTGTAAACAACCAGCAGACATTTTGACATGTCACAGTACGAAAAGTAATCAAATTAAAGCGCTGAAATCTATTTAGTGGCTTCAGATAGAAAGAAAAGCATGTGTCAGCGGATATGGAAATGCGCACAAGAGGAATTGTGCTTGCAAGGTGATCAGATAAAACGATGCTTCGAGGCGGCCTGGCTCACATAGTGATGGGACCTCAGTGAGGTGTGAATGCAGTACATACAGCCTGACAGCATTCTTAAGAATATATTCCACGGAGAGAGTTGAAAAGCTACGAAACCTCCTCTCTTCATGCAAGCTTAAGCAGTCTTGACAAAAGCTGCATATAGAGGAAGAAACTTTAGCAAACCTCCCTGTACAAAAAGGTGTTCAATAATGAGTGTGTCCTTGAACTCTGAGGAGCGCAGAATGGAGCTGAAGTGAACGCTGGTGAAAATGAAAGCTTCCACCAAATTGATGCCAGTATTTAAAAAATAAAAATCCATGTGTTGATGTGTCCTCAAGTAGAGCAGCTCCACTGTTAGCTTATTAATAACTGTGTGATCTGTGCATGCATACTTCCACCCTCATGTTTAGCATTGACAGAGTGTTGCATGTAGATTGAATTTATTGTGTTATGAACTGCAGCAATGAGTAGGAGAGGTATAGCAGATATGAACAAAGCAATACCAATGTCCCATTTAATATTTGTCCCCACCAACATATAACATGGACTTTCTGTCATTCACTGTGGCCAGAAGGTGTTTGATGGCAGCTCAGCTACAACAGCAAAAGGAATTACCTGGAGTGGAACAGTGTGAGTTACACCTAGTGACACTGGAATAATCCTTTGAAAAAAGCTGCTTTAGAAAATCTCTGCTGTGGTATGAACTTTATTTTCAGTGCTCGTTAACCGAAAAAAAAAAAAAGGGAAGTAGCTTAACCTGCAAGAATGTCTTATATGTGTATATATAAAGCATCATTAGCTGTACCAGGGAGGATTGAAAGCCTAGTTGCCATTGCAACTGTAAGTCTGAGAGAGTCTGAATGTGTAGTTCTTTTCATCCCAAATCCAGCTTCAAAAAGGTTTTTGATCAATTTCTTTTTCTTTTTTTTTTACTCCTGACATCACTCCAACTCTCAGCTGGAAAATGGTGAATTACACTCCACTCCTAATGCACTTTTTTGGTCATGTCTCCTTTAATGAAGTTAAATATCAAGACATCTCTTTCCTCCCAGTTTTTTGGGGCTTCTATCAGGTCTAATTGGACATACACCTCAAATAGACCTGCAGGTAAATGCTTCCCAGACTGGGAACAGAACACCTGACACCGATCATGTGTCTTTCCATTCTGTCTCTTTAATAGGTTTACCTCTGGCAACATAATAGTTGGTATGGATTTTATTGGCTTTTAGCTGCTACAGCAAATATTTGTTCTAAAAACCAGTTATTATTATAAGCTCAAGCTTCCCTTGGCTTTATAATATGATTCAGGTCTTTGTTTAAATGATGAAAGCTCCACTTTACTCAACAGTGACCCTGTTTGCTAGAACTTGCCTGTATATACAACTAAAATATGTCAATAACATTTAGTTGCTACATAATCATTGGCCATAACATGTTAAGATATTGGTGTTGAGACAATACAAAGCCACACATTTATTCATGTTTCCTGACTTGTTAAAGGGAATCTTAATCTGCTTGTATTTACATTTCATTTTAAAATCTACTGGCGTTTTTGATGCATAGGAAGTCATCAAGGAGACAGGGCTGTAGCTAGTTAGTCAATAAACCTGTGCTTTTTTGTGAGCCTGTTAGAAGTTTTTAGACTTATTATGCTGAATTAAACCAGCTAAAAGAAACTAAAATACAAAAAATTAAAGAGGAGCTGCAGAGTCAGATGAGAACTCTGCAAATTCCTCACTCTGAGCAATGTGTATACACAGATGCAGTGCCAGTACTGGTGTCCAATAGTTAACTGGTTCCATGCATTTAAACTAGAATAAATTTCACATTGGTGCAAATATTTATACTTAAAAAAAATTAGATTACAAGCTTGTCCAGTTGTCAGTGAGGTTCCCTAAGCCTATGTCACAGTGCTCCTTTTTTTTTTTTTACTTACCATTCACCCAAGGTCACATGTTTAGGATGTTTGTCGTGCACTTATGCTGATGACACACAGCTCTACCCGTCCACTAAGCCTAATTCCACTCTCCCATTAGGTTAGGTTACGTACTAAAAATGTTTAGGATAAATACGTAAATTCTCTCTGTGTATTTACAATTCTTGAATCTCTCCTTCCTCTCAGGTTAGGAGTTTAGATGTTGTTTTCTAGCACCTTAAATTTTGACACATCAATAATATCACTCAGTCTGCATTTTTCCAGTCACGTAAAATCAGTTGGCTACACCATTTCTTACAGCTAAGTGTACTGCTATTCTTGTACATGCTCTGGCTACACTCATATTGATTATTGTAATTCTATCCTCTCTGGCTTACCACACAAACTTCTCAATAGGCTTCAGCTGTTTCAAAATGTAGCTGCTCATAATGTTACTAGAAGCCATTCCCTAGAACATATTACTCGTTTCCTTTCAAGTCTTTCCATACTCTCACACCTTCATATCTCTTTGATCTTCTGCACATTGCCACTCCTTTCCATACTCTGAGATCCTCCTCTTATCTTACTCTCATTATACTACCCGCTTGCCATCATAGGCTTTAGCGCTTCCAGCTGATTGGCCACTTGTCTTTGGATCTCTCCCCCGCATCACATTTACAATATTGATTTCTTCTCCGTCTTTAAAGTCAGTCTTAAAAGACATCTTTTTAAGCTTGCCTATTCTATTTGATGCTGTTTTTTTAAATTCTATACTTTATTGACTTATTTTATGCATACTGTGATTTTGGTATTCAATTGCTTGTAAGGTGTCCTTCAGTGCCCCGAAACGTAGTGAATGTGGGAGGCGCTACCAAAAGGATTTCAAGAATGATAAGCATATGGATCCCACAGATTCACAAATATTTTCTTCCCATAGAAATGACTTCAACTTCTGCTACTAAGTTCTAAACATCATTTTGGTTCTCAGACCAGTGAAAATGTGGACTGGTTCTTAAAAAGAACTGAGGCAGAACTGGCTTTACACCCGCACCATGCTGGTGGAAAAGAGGCAATAGGCTTAAACATATGTTCCATGTTTGTGTAACTGTAACCTTGTGTACAGATGTTTGCATTGGTTTCACGTTTGTGTTCTCACCTTCCATTGTCTCGTTTCTCCCCGCCCTCTCTCTGACTGGAGAACTCATACATACTGTATAACCTCAAAGCAAACATGCCCTTCCTTCTGCCACATTTTTCAGCCAGGCACATCCAACAACAACAGCATCGGCCTTTAAAAACCCATAGCAACGTTAGACTATATCCACTTCAAAGTAGTAGTAATACGTCATTCCACCTCTGGCATATTTAGTGCTTTGACAATGACAAGGTCTCAACAAAGTATGGCTCTATAATATGTCTTCATAGACCATACAGTAATGGCTGTTCTCTACCTACAGGGCTATAATTTACCCTTCATGGTAGAGACTGGGACTGCATGGTTGGCTTTTGCTCTTAAGTGATTAAATTATTTAGCAGAGCAGAGATGGAGACAGAGAAAAACAGATACTGCATGACTATTTCTGGTGTGTGTGTGTGTGTGTGTGTGTGAGAGAGAGAGAATGAGAGAGAGAGAGAAGAAACATTGGAAGACATGTCTTTCATGCATTTGCTTGTATGTGTGTTTATGTGTGCTAATGACACACAAAGTGTCACACTGTGTGTTCTTCCTCATCAGGCTGATAAGACAAAGGGAAGCCAGTCAGTTTAATATCCTCATCGATCTCAGCTCACCTCTTTACACATTAGCATTTACAACTAGGAAATCCAGCTCAGACAACTAAAGACTCTCCTGAGTGAAAGGAAGTTGAAAAGGTAGGGAAGTTATCTGAGAAGCTGGAGGAGGAGAAAATATGAATAGGGTGTGCAAATAAACCTGACAAAATTAAAAAAATAATTTTGTATATGCATTCTCATAAACTTATAATTAATTAATTAAAAACACATAAGAGCACACTGATTTGTGGAAGCTACCGTATTATCCCACCATACTGAATACAGATAAGGGCATTGCTGTTCCACATCCGCAGTATCCTAAAGGTAAAGGAGGAGGGAACTCGTAGGGATTTCCTAATCATGGAGGCAAATTTTACTTCAGATTCAACTTGTGAAGGATCATACCTATGTTGCATCATCTGAGAAAGGGTTCCCTTCACCAAAGAAGGAAAAACACTAAGGAAAGAGAGTGTGTGACCGTCATGTGGATAAATGTCATCATCTTCCTCATTGCCTCAAGCCTCATCTCCTGAACTGAAGTCAGTGCTCTAACGCAAGAAAATGTACATGCTTATTTATCCCTAATATTGTCACAATTACTTATTCAATTCACTTATTGTGAATAGATTAGACATACGACAAATCTCTGGACAGCTAACAATGGCTTGTTACAAGCTAACATTATGTTAGCTAATATTAGTGTCCTAAAAATTAAACTTTCTCTCTGATGAACAGTCTGATTATTTTCTCACATCGTATGAGAGTCTGAGGCCAATAATATCAGATCCACTTTAAATAAAGTTTTACTAATGCTGGCTAACAGCAGCAAAAACAGCAGTGCTAACTGCCAGAAAAGTTCAGGATATCCTCAGCAACTCACCACAGTATCACTGTCACTGCCCGGAGGTGAGCTCGACTGACTCATCAACCCGTGTAGGACTACATTCACAAAGTTTTATAGCCTCCCTCAGAGTAAATAGACATGGAAACCCAGCAGATTGACAACTGAGGTAAACAACGGACTGACAGCCTACACTTAGTACCACAAAATATTTACTCAAATCTGTTTTTTATTCATGATTTATAGCTAAGTGTTTATATTATTAAATTATGTTAAAATATTCTGTGTATAAAACTGTTTTTTATCAGTCAGTAGAAAAACTGTGGCCATTATGGGGAAACATAGAGATAACCTTTACAGTCTCAGTGTAATGTTTTTTATCTCTCTTGTTTGTTCTACAGTTCTTATATTCAGGTTCGTTCACCTGATTTTAATGCAATAACTACACAGTGTTGTTATGCCTTTGTTTAGATTTTTTACTGTAAAGAAAGTGTATGGTCGCCCTTCTCTCACCCCCCAACCAGTAACTACAGATGGCTGACCCGCCCTGAGCCTGTTTCTGTCTGAGGTTTCTTCCTGTTCAAAAGGCAGGGCTTCCTTCCCACTGTCACCAAGAGCTTGCTTACGGGGGTTGTCTGAATGTTGAGGTTTTCTCTCTATTATTATAGTGCTTTACCTTACAATAAGTAAGGTAAAGCAACTGTTGTGACTGGGCACTATATAAATGAAATTTAATTTAATTTAATTAACCATAGGAATTTTAGACCAATCCAAGCTGTAATACTGTACCAGTCACCTGACAGTTTCTGGAAAAGAAATGTGGGATTTTATGACTGGGTTTGACTTCCAGAAGCAAGGGAGAAAAAATAGCCCTGGCCACTTCACGATTGTACAAAATGACCATTAAATCTGGCCTCTGCTCTCCAATATGAATTATTTTAACAATTACATTCCCAATTAATCAGCCACTGCTTCACAGAGCCTAAGGTGACACATTCAGAAAAATTGTTTTGGCTGACCGGTGGAACATAAAAATAATAATGGTAACTGTATTATAATAGAAAATAAGGCGAACAGGGATTATACATTAAATCTGTGGCTCCGGGACCTTGAAATGGTGTGATAATCTTGAGCGCCTGCTGCAGGCTCCAACTCAGTCATGGCATATGACAGATTATGATTGACTTCCATAAATAGGGCTTCTCTGCGGGGAGCGCTTTGAAAAAAATGGAGAGAGATGATGTGTGACGGCTCATATCACATACTGTATCACTTACTGTATCTGCTGAGAGGTGTGTAGGAGCCTACTCGCAAATGCATTCATCAAAGTCCACAACACAGAGTTAATATCACACCGGGTAAAGCATGGTTTGGCTGTGTGTTAGTTTATTTTTAAGCCCCTGTAGCCTCGGAGTAAAATATATTTTGTATAAATGACTCCAGTAGTAATATGACACAACCATGACACAACCTTGAAATAGTATTGGAACACTTGTCTGAATCCATCTTAAAGGTACCCTGTGGAGTTTTCTTGTATTCAAGGAAATATTTTTGCAGTCATTGCTGTTCACAAAAAAGTACATGCAGCCCCTGATTAGCTTAGAATAAGCAGAGAAACAGGGTGCCTAGCAGTTTGTAACAGGCTCTAACCCATTAATAATGGAGCTGTAGATGTGCTAATACATTGATTGCGTGATCTTTGCTCAACTCGGCTAATCGACTGCTGTCTATATAGAACACAGTCACATTTCAGCTATAATAGTATTACCTGTGTGTTGCTTACCATTTTAAAAGAGAATTGCTTAGTAAAAACATGGCAAATGTTACCACTTAAAAACCCATAAAAGACCAAGTTTTAACCCACAACTTGAACCATATGATAGATTTTCATTCTCAGGAGACAGTACTCCATGTTTCATGACCAAGTGGCACTTTAATATGAACAGGCTCTAACTGCAGACATCCCTATGCATGAATACCCACAGCAGCATGTTCAAGATGATATTAGATTTTTAATCATTAATAGAACATATTAAGACATCATGTCACCATGTCTTACCATCACTTCCTGTCATGGTATTTTCTTCTTAACCACAGGCTGTACTGACTGATCAGAGGAATGAACCTCATGCTCATTCTCTCTGGGGTTCTCAGACACCAAGAACAATGTTTCTTACAGAAAATATAGCAAGAAAATATAAAGCTAGAAATGTCATCTTCACCTGCCAGTTCATTTGTCCATCATAAACGCTTATTTAGATGCTTATTTAAAAAATGCAGCCCTCGCTACAGTTTGTTGGGTATTTAAAATTCAGTTATTATGGTTCACGAAAAAATATATAGACCAAAAACACTTTATTTCTAAAATGTGAAATGAAGTTAAAAGCAGTCTCTTTCTTTTCAAGATAATTTTAAACATTTGTGCCTCCTATATGCCTACATGTTTTGAAGAAATTTTCAAAGTTCACAGCAGTGTAAGTTTAACAGAAAAGTGCCAGGAGATGATTTAAATGTGTTGAGTTTAACAGCCAGTGCATCAAGTGTTTATGTGGAAACAAGACCTCGATCACTGAGCTGTAAAATTGTATTGTTGCTCTATCAATCTCACGTCAACATCCCCCATGTTGCTGTTGCTGCGTTTCAGAAATTTAGAATAATCTTTTACATTGCGGATATGCTTGTCATATGAGTCTGTGGGAATAATGTATAAATGTCAGACAGCAATGCATGAATTTGGTTGTGTATTGATACACTGACAACTCACATGTACATCAAGTAAAACTGAGTTACTGTTGTGGTGTTAAACCTGGTTTATATTTGTTTGCTGGTGTGTTTCATCGTCACTGAAAACTTGCTGATCTTCTGGAGCCAATAATAAAAAGGACTTCAGAACATGAATCAGATCACAGATTGTTGGCACTATGATCAGAAAACAGCAGAATTCTAACAACTGTACCAACAAATCCTCACTCTAATCAGCACACTGTCTATGCAATGCACCTCATGACCTTTCACGGTTGTTGCGATCTCCATGTCCTTCTCTGAGAAGGTGTTTGTCAGTCTGAGGCCATGTCCACACTAATACGTTTTTGTTTGCAAACGCATCTTTTTCTCTCCATTTTGGCCTTCCATCCACACTGAGACGACGTTTGAAACAATCGAAAATGTTATGTTCCTATATTGCGCAAGGGTGAAACGTAAGCTGATTCGACCTGCCTCATTTCTGTCTGCCGTTTATTTATTTTCCGGCTTTTTGAAATGTAGCGGCAAAATGTCGAGGAAAAGCAACGAGTTTTTTTAATGGACTAACAATGAGGTGGAGTTTTTGCCGCGAGTAACAAAAAAAGCACAAAGATGCAAAAGCGAGTGAGAATTTGAAGAAAATCTATCTGGAGCATGTACAAAATGATATTAATCTTTAATAGGGCTGTCAAAATTGAGAGCAAACAAATCAACTGCTGTGTAATGCCCTCCGCTATCTTAGTTTAATTGGTCACATGACTGCATCACATGACTAAAATGTGTCATCGTTTTCGAAAAGGCTCCGGGTTTGCTGTCCACACTGCGACGCGAAAACGGCGTTTTCAAATGGATCCGCTTTGGAGAGCATTTTCAAAACGCTCCGTTTTCCTTGACTGGCAACGCCGTCTCAGTGTGGATGGAACGCCAAAATGGAGAGGAAAAGATGCGTTTTCAAACGAAAACATATTAGTGTGGACATGGCCTCAGTTCCCTTTATTTGTTATGTTTTGGGTTTCTATGGGTTTATACTCCATTGAAATAAAAGTTGTCTTTGTTTATCAAGTTTAGCTTCAGAATCTGCATTTGGGTCCTTTTTAGCACAACCTGACAGAAACAGACTAAAGGTCAGGGTTTAATGCAGCAATCAAAACCACATCATCTGCAAAGACGAGATAGGCAATTTTGTGCTTCCGTGGACGTGACTTCTTGTTTTCAAAAAGAAGCAATTCATTTTATGATACATTAAGAGAAATGGTTTAAACCAGGTTTTTCATGCTTTTTTTGTTTGAACAGCAAGCTCGGCTTTATAAAAGTCAGTGGGAAAACTATCCTTTTCTCTTTGACCCCACACAACATTTTCTCAAGGACTTTATCGACTCGATTGATAAGTCTAAATCATACTGAATACAATATGAAGTTCATTTTGAAAATTATGGTCATTATCAGAGTCACAATAGAGGGTAAATTAGGATATCCTCATTGGTAAATGACTTGTGATTGATACGTCTAATAAAGCGGTCCCCAACCCACGGTTGAGGCTCGGGTGTGAAATTGATGGTTCTCAGGATTTCTTATCGGTTTTTAACGTTATTTTTTAAATTGTTTTTATCGTTAGCTCGGTTTCCCTGGGTCTTTTCCCGTGTGTTATGAATAAATCTTCTTTTTTTTGGTACCGGTACTGCTTTTATTTTGTTGTATTTATCCGCGACACCTTAAAGGCCGGTCCCTGAAAATATTGTCGGACATCAACCGGTCCGTGGCGCAAAAAAGGTTGGTTGATCTAATGATCTAATGAGAATCCAATTTCACCAACAGGTTCACACCATGCTCATCCGGTTTTTAAAACACCAAGATGGTGACTGTGAAAACACTACTGTAGAGGTTTCATTACAGGACATCACAAATCATTGGGTGATGTCTCAGTGCT
Source organism: Perissodus microlepis (assembly GCF_051167445.1). NCBI lineage: Eukaryota > Metazoa > Chordata > Actinopteri > Cichliformes > Cichlidae > Perissodus > Perissodus microlepis. The sequence goes on from NC_140482.1 coordinate 27,871,839, forward strand.
TTCATTCATCTTTTAAACAGTCTGTGATCCATGTCTGTCTTTTATATACAGACTGTTGTGTTTTCTGTCCAATACTATTCATGACTACTTGTATAAAAACAGATAATAAATATAAACACTTATAAAAGAAATAGCTAGCAGTGTGTGCCCACAAGCAATGTAATTTTACATTTAAGCAAATTTTATTATATTTGGTCCTTCTGGTTATTCTTCTCGTTTCACTAGGCAAGGCAAGGCAAGTTTATTTATATAGCACAATTCAACAACAAGGTGATTCAAAGTGCTTTACAGAGACATTAAAAAACCAAAACAATAAAAAGCATGATTTAAAATTGATTAAAAAAAAAAAAAAACAGTAGATAAAATCAGTAGTTAAAATGTAAGTTTTGAAATTTAAGCTTAAAAGTGTGGATTTGGTGCTTTATTCAAATGCAGCTGAGAATAGGTGAGTCTTCAACATGGATTTAAATAAACTGAGTGTTTCAGCTGATCTGAGGCTTTCTGGGAGTTTGTTCCAGATATATGGAGCATAAAAGCTGAATGCAGCTTCTCCGTGTCTGGTTCTGACTCTGGGAACTGATAAAAAACCGGATCCAGATGACCTGAGGGATCTGGAAGGTTCATACACTACCCATTATGTCCATCTCTATGCCTTGGTACTCAGATCAAATCAACCAGGAGGGAGGGAAAACAGCAAGGGAGATGTGGGGGAGGGGTGAAGAGAGAGAGAGAGGGAGAGAGAGAGAGCTTATTGTAAACTGTAAGAGGTGTGCAGCAACTGGGACAGATTATGTCTGCGGAAACAAGGACTGCAGGATCCCACCCATCCCCCACACACACACCACACCGGCACAGACACACAAACGCACACACACTATAGCTCATTTGTGCTTGGCTGGTCACCTCACTGCAATAGATAGATTCCACCCCACCCCCTATCCTCTGCTCAGTCATTCAGACCTGGGAGAGTCAATAACAAGCTGACATCATCATTGGTTTTGTAGGATACAGTGCTGCCTTTATTCTAGCAGCCATATGAGAGAGAGAAAGCGAGAGAGCAGCATCTTCTGTGCTGCTGATGAGGCTGGAGGCTGAGGAAGTGAATGCAGGTCAGGGAGCAGAGGTAGAGACAGGTGGACTGGAGAGAGATAGCCGTGGTGGGGGAGGGGAAGAGCATGAATGGCCTTTCCGGCAAGGCTGAATCAGTGACAGGTGACCGAGATGTTTATCATATACACACAGTTAGGCCATTCTTGCATGCATGCATTTGCAGCCTTACAAACTCTCAAATCAAAAGACAAAATCTTAGAGTCAAAAATTTAGAAAATGTGGTTATCAGATGTAATTTCCCGTCAAGGTTAATATCAATGTTATGCCGATTTACTGAGTAGAGAGCTGGAAAAACCATTATATGACCTACAGTTGGAGTCCTTACATCAATAAATGTGCTACAATGCAACAAAAACGTTTAGTCTTTTAAAAGTATTGATTTAAAAAGATCACTAAAATATACATTAGAATAGTTAGCTAGTATCAGCATTTCCTTGTGCGCGTGGAGCCTATTGCACTAATGCTAGTCCTACTGAGTTAGTGCACATCAGTACTGCACTGAGGATGTATTGACACAAGCAGAGTTGTGGGCAACGTGCTGCACGTTCATGTCAGTATTTTTACACAAGTCTACAAGACAATAGTTGGCGATGCTAACTGAACGCAAAAACTGCAAAAAATTGTGCAGCTAAAAACATGCAATAGACAACTCAACCTTGAGAAAGACAGACTTGGCATTTCCAAGCATTTCTGAAGCTGAAGCAGGTAGTTCTTGTAAAGCTTGAAACGAGCAAGAAACATAATATTAGGTGGTTGTTTTTATCTGCTGCTTTAATCGGGGCTGAGCTAGCCAGGCTTACTCGCTTACTTGTGAGCAGTGTTGGTCAAGTTACTTGAAAAAAGTAATCAGTAACTAATTACTGATTACTTCCCCAAAAAAGTAATCCCGTTACTTTACTGATTACTTATTTTCAAAAGTAATTAATTACTTAGTTACTTAGTTACTTTTTAAAAACACGATTTACAACCTGAATAGGTGATAAAGTGATAGATCTTTCAGCCCAATTCTACTTTTTCTGCATAATCCATCATACAAAATGTAATCAAATGGAAAAGTCTCTTTTTAAAACTTGTTTTATTAGTTTTAATCTTTTAACTTTATGCATCAAGCAAAAATTAAATTATCTGCAACATTCTCTGACTTGAAGAAATTAGTTTAACATTTAAACCTATTTTCTGCACATTCCAGCACATAAAATAAAATATTTTTTGTGTTTACACTCAGTCTTTCAAATAGATGCAAGTAAAACACAGCAGAAAATAAATAAAGTCAAAGACTAGCGGTCCTGTTGCTCTATTTTCACCCGTAAAGCAGGAGTGGGGTAGGCGGAGGTTTACCCTGGTGCAGGTGTGCCGCGGCGGTCAGTGGAAGAATCCGCGAGTTTCTCTGTGAGTTTCCCATTACGTCGTAGCGCACTCAGTGCTTGTTTAGGGGTTTTTTCGGTGTAAAAAGAAGTTTTCTTCCCACGCACAATGGACGCTAATGTTTTTGTCACTTTTTATGGAATCAAACTCAAAGTAAGGTCAGTACTTCCACGCTTTAAACGCTGCATGCTCATACTCTCTCCGCACTCGATATATTATCCATTGTTGATCTGCACACAGCTGTTGTCACGAACGTCGCACTCGCTTACGTCACTGTCATGAGACACTCTCGCAAAAAAAATCACGGTTTTAGTAACGCAGTAACGCAGCGTTCCTACGGGAAAGTAACGGTAGTCTAATTACCGTTTTTGCAATAGTAATCCCTTACTTTACTCGTTACTTGAAAAAAGTAATCAGATTACAGTAACGCGTTACAAGTAACGCGTTACTGCCCATCTCTGCTTGTGAGATTGCTCAATCTGTCTGTTTCACTAAGTTGACTTGTAAGGTATCAAACTGAGAAATGCATTTTCTAAACAGCTGTCCGTAGAGCGGTGCTGAAGGACTAACAGCATGCCTATCAGCACTTTTAATTTGTAATTGTTTAGTCAAGTTGTGCACCACTGCATGGATATTTTAAACTCCAGTGATCGCTTGTTTTCAGCAGCTCTGAGGCACGGACATGGGCAACTGTTTTTTATTCACTCCACTTGACTCGTAAAATCCTGGCAAAACCACCATGTTGGCATGGCTTTGCGTCAGTGTTAATTTAGAATGATGTTAGCTGCAGGCACATGTGGGTCTCCAGTTATTGGATAAGGAAAATTGAATCCCTCGTGGTTATTGGTTAGATGTTAGACTGGAGATTGGAGCCGAGTGTAATGAGTTGACAATTCGGTCTTATATAAAGCTACAGATTAATATCAATCTTCTGGTTGTGAAGAACCAAACTATCTCCTGAAATAGTAGTACTTCAAAGCCAAAAATGCAGACACGCTCATTCACACACAGATAGACGATCACAACCGTAACTTCCTTGTCCTTCCCCATCAAGCACACACACACACACACACAAAAACAACAGACTAACCCAGGACTATATGAAAAAATACACACGCCCTACACAACATTCCAATCAATTTTCCACACTCCGCTTCAGCATTCCTGCCTGGTGTTAGAAGCTTTCTTCCCACTGCACACAGAAAGCCGTGTGTGTGTGTGTGTGTGTGTGTAAATCTTTAGATGCTGTGTAGCAGTAGGGCGCAGTGAAAGGCTTTCTCTGTCAGATCAGCTATGCCACAAGCTCAATTTCTAATCCTTTGCTGCAACAGTCTGCTTTGCCCCCCAAAATACAATTCATACCTCTGTCTTCTGTATGTCCACTACCAGTTCATTGCTATAAAGCTGCATAACACTGTTTTCACAATAAACACAAAAATGTCATATTTGCATTCATAAATAGTATGCTGGCATGCCAGATATCATTACTTACTGATCTGTTCTTATTAGAATAATTGGGATAGGGATTTGCATCATTGTGTAGCTTAAACTCATATTGCTCAATAACATTGTTATGTAGGTTATAGCTCGTATTGTTAAATAGCAATTATGTAGCAATAATGTAACACAAAAAGAATGTAATGAGTAGTGTAAGAACTTACTTTCTTCTGACAGTAAACAATCCATTCTGTTGCAACAGTGTAGACTGTTATGTGCAGTGCATTATCCTCCTGAGACCCAGGGAAAAAAAAGTATTTTGATTTAGATTTTTTTCAGATAAATCAAGTGTTGGGATGGTAAAAAACACATTACAAAAACAAAATTGTTTTTAACTAATTTTATTTAAATTTTACAACATGTGCACTTCAGTGCACAAGGGGAGTTCATTGATCACGAATGTGAAACTAACAAAATTCAAGAGCTATTTATGAAAATTAAATGCTCCACTGAAATTTTTGTAAGCAGGATATTAAAACTTATTTATATAACAATATCATAAAAATTGAGATCATGGGTCAACTTAGAAGTCACTGACACTTCACTAGCTGCAAGCCATTGGTTCAGGAACAAGTGATTGCACTGGGCTTTCTATTTCACAAAAGTCAATTCATTTATGATATCTGAGGAAGTACTGTGATTTTTTTATTTGGAGACACAAAGGAACATTTGGCACTTCCCACATCTCACATGTGTTTTACTGTTGCACCCAACCATTCTACAACTGAAATGCCTTGGACTGTTAACCATTTCAGGCAAGTGGAGTGAACCATATTTTGTTACACTCTCATCTGTTTGGGGCTTCGTTTTCTTGATTTTTGGAGAGAACTCTTCATTACTGGTATTATTCAGGTCTTATTCACATGTTTGTCCCTGGTTTCTCAGCCAAGAGAAGCTTGAACTCCAGATACTGTGAGTTCTTTTCGCACGTTGAGATCATTGACAACTTTCAGCAAAGACGTGATCTTGTAGAAACAATCAGGTGTCATGGATTCAGCTGTAATTGTGACTTATGTTTTTTTACTTTACTGGAAAACATTTCTGCATTTTACCCATATTTTATTTTTAACTCAAAATCAAAAATTCCAGATTCTCCTACATGTTGGTTTTGGACCAGATAGGACGACAGATTTCAGGTGGCCCTGTGTTTTTCTCTATTACATCTGCCACTGCATCTTGATAATCTTCGTGTGGCTCCTCCTGGGTTCTCACCCTCTCCTATCTGGCTCACATGACTCTCATCTTCTGAAATATCTATGTTTGAATCTCCCTCAATTATTCTGTTAAGAATTCTCTCTGCCTTTGTCAAAGAGTTGTCTACTAGGAAAAAGTGAAATAAATATAAGTACTAGAGTACACATTAATAAATTAGTCATTTCCTCCGTGAAACTAAATAAGCTTAATTCTTAAAAACCCCTCAAATTATTTACTAGATGTTTATTTTTGTAAATTAATCAAAATCTGATTATAAAAAACATTTTAAATGTAAATATCATGCTTACCTTTATTTCTTCCATAAAATGTGCTTGTGGGCATGCCAGCCATTTTGAAAAGGTAGGAAAAAGACAATTGGCAAGGCCACACCCCCACACATGTGATATCATTTTAAAGGTACTGTTGTCCTCTCTAAGAAACATCAGGACTTAGAAGAGTGGCAAGTAGAGTATGAGAGGTACAAGCAAAAACTAAATGTGTACTTTTGAGTAAGAACCATAGATAATATCAACGTTGGCATTGCTATTGTTTTGAAGCTTGGAGTTGATCGTTTTTAATATCCCCATCTTGGTATTTTGAAACCAGGTGTGACTAGGGATGGGTATCGTTTAGGTTTTATCCGATACCAGTACCAAACCGGTACTTTTGAAACGGTGCTTAAACTGTGCTCGAACCGGTGCTTAAAGAATGGAGAACACACACTTTGTCCAAAAACCTCTTATGTTTAGCTGTTTTTTTGTAAAAAGGTAACAATGTTAGCCTTTTCTGCAGCTATAGGGGATTTATGGCATCACTCTTGGCTGGAAGCAGTGCTTAATCAATGGAGAAAAAAACACCAATTTTGTCCAAAAACCTCTCATGTTTAGCTGTTTCCCACTTTTTCTTTGGTCATTTTAGCCTTTTTGGCCAGGGTGAAGGGAGTATCTGCCATCAAACAAGAAGACAACTGCATGTAACTACGACGGTGTTTGCTAGTTCACCTTACGTGCATTAATGTAATAACGTGGTTAGCCTACTCAACGTAAATTACACACGGACAACATTAAGCTACTCACGCAGAGAAGAACGGCTGCTGCTGCCATCATCATCTGTCATCATTTCTGCTACACTGGCAGGGCTAGGGGCCAGGACTCTCCTCTTCGGGTTCTTGGGGGATGTTGCTAACTCCGGGTCAGATAACAGGCACCACACCCGCAGTAGATGTGCTCGGTGTGAGGTCTCGCAGCAAGCTATTTCTCGGCTTTTAACAAAATGCCAGGTGTTTCATCAGATTTGAGGTGTTACCTCCTTTGCACAGTATCACCTTAAAGCACTTGTTGCAGGCTGCTGAGTTTGCATCTTTTGCTGTGAAAACAGCCAGACTTTTGACCGCTTCGCCTTGGGCATTTTTAATCTGTAGCTCTGCTCTAAAAGAACATACGTGCCCGCCTACTACACTTGCAAAGGTAAAATGATTGGCTAGAATCCAAAGTGTATCACATCTCAGGAAAAAAAAAAGCACCGAAATAAAGCACCGAAATGCGCGCTGCTTTTCGGTCTGGTTACTACCGTTTATGTCAGAACCGGTGCCATAATGGCACCCATCCCTAGGTGTGACAAGCAAGGGCTAAACTAAAATTTCCTAAAATTGTGATCAAATAACTAGCTTACAGTGCTTCCAAACTATTTGAATTCTTAATGGCAAAGATTCAACAAGATCCTGGAAACATCCCACAAAGATTTTTGGTCCATATTGACATGACAGCATCAGAATCAGATTCCGTTATGGTCATTCAGTCAATACATAACATATGCGTTGCTGAAGGAAATTAAAAACACAGACAAAAATACAAAAGAATCACAATAAAAACAGAAGTAGGTTAAAAGAATGTAGTGCAGCTGTCTATTACACAATGTTCACAGTTGCTTCAGATTTGTCAGCTGCACATCCGTGATGCAAATCTCTCCGTTCCACCACATGCCAAAAGTGCTTTGTTGGACTGGTGACTGAAGGCCATTTGAGTGCAGTGAACTCGTTTTTCAAGAAACCAGTTTGAGAAGATTTGAGCTTTGCGACAGGGCACATTATCATGGTGGAAGGACCCTTCAGAAGAGTTCATTTCAGTAGTTCATTAGTTCATCTGCTTCAAGGTTCAACGTGTTGTGTATTCAGAGACGCTCTTCTGCATACCTTGGTCGTAGAAAGTGGTTTTGTGAGTTATTTGGACTGGATAATTTGTGTTTTTTTCCTATAAAAATCTATAGAGAAACTTGTAATTTTCCAAACTGAAAAGTACTAAAAAAAATTTCAGTCCAGTTATTCATTCACACTGCACATATACACCTGAACTATAGCCTTCATTTGTTTTTAGTAACACTGAAGGTGCATGAGTATGTTTGAATCCACACAAACACAGATCATTGAAATGCTGAAAAGGTATAATGCCCTTGCACTGAGTGGGTGGTGAGTAAAACACTGTATACCTCAAAAAATAAAAGCAAGACATGGATTCCAGGGTTGTAAAAAGTCACTCGCACTCAGACATTCCCAGACACACTCCCACAATCCCACAGTATGACTACACACCCACATGTAGAGTCATCCACAGATAAAAGAATAAAGCACAATCCCAGTCAACCTCCCACACGCGTACACATAAAAACAGCGAGTCCAGGAGAGCAAAAAAAGGGAGATAGTGTGGTGTGTGCACTCAACTGTGGCTGGGGACATGATGATGTGTCTGTATGTGTGTTGTAGGCTGCATAGTGGACAAAATTAAGGTAATTTCACGGCCTGGTGCTGCTGACTTGTAGCCACTTGCTCCCTTTGCTACAGCAGTATGCCGGTGAAATGTACATGTAGGTGTTAATGCAGCTGTGAGAGCAGAGACCACTCCAGAACTCACAATATTAGATGTAGTAAACAGTGCTTGTCCCTTATGAATGTCTAATATTAATATTTGGAGGTTTAAGATGCTCAAGATGACACTGGAGGATATATCTTTTAAACTAGACTGTTTTCCTGACATTCATGTGGGTAACAAACAGAGGATTTAAGTCTAGTCGTGGTTTTTTTGTTTTTTCTTTACCTGGCAAACATGAAATCTTTGACTTGTACCTCTGCTTTCTTTGCAGCGCACGCAGTACTGATCAGCTGTGGCATACAATCAGCCCATCTGCTCGATACCAACTCGACTGATATAATCTGATCTATAAAAAGATGGCATCAACCATCCCTGCAATCAGCAAACAGTCTGATAATGGTGATGTTCACATCTTAAACCTGTCAAGTCTCATGTTTTACTCATGAGGTTTCAGAACCCTTTTCTGTTATCACACAGCAATGAAATCAAACTCTTTCCAACTGTCACACTATCAAAGAACATCCCATAAAAGGCCCTTTTGGCTTCAGTAGCTTCTTACGTGTGTGGTGGCAGCCAGTAGGAGATAATGTTGTGAAAAAAGCCATTTCTGACCGCCTGTTGTGTGAAAATGGTCCATGTTCTTACCTTCTGTGGCACCTACAAATCCCTCCCTCCCATTTTGTAGCTTAGGAAACAGAAACAGTGCATGGTGAACTCTAGTGAAATGGTCTTTATCCTAAAAGCTTACAGTGTTGGCTTATAATTTAGCTTCTTCACAACCATTAATGTGAGATAAAATTGCAGAAATATGAGATGCAAATCCTGGGTTAAGTTAACCAGCTTAACGTTCGCAGATTAAAGTCTTTTAGTTGCTGCGTTAATCAAATTCACAAGCTGTGTACAAACAAATGTTGCTTCCAGGTTTTAAAAGTGAAATGAGTGCAGGAAGTACCTGCATTCTTTTCATTTACCAGCAGGGGGCAACTACTTTAGTTGCAAAAAAAAAAAGCCAGTTTATACAAGCGTGGCTCCTTTTATCTACGCGTTCAACAAAGTCTTCTGAAACTCTTCTGAAAGCATAAACAGGAAAGTGAACCACTCATCCACCTCCTGCACAAAACTAAGTAATCCCCACCTTAGGGAAGGCCTACTGATATTGTTTACAAGCTTCTGGGCACATACACATTAGTATCATTAATAGGGAGTTCACAGCGCATATGAATGCATTTAAATCTTCACCAAACAGCCAAAGCAGCCAAAAAGGATCCAATTCTGTGGGTGATTTTGTAGGGCCAACTATTCAATGAATCACCATTTGTTGACTCATAAATAACAATCATTTTCACGTAACCACCAAGTGATGAAAAAGTCAGAACAGTTTCTAAAATTACTGTTTTGTCACTGTTAATAAAGTTCTGAAGAGAATTAGGAGTTAAATTGGTAGCAGTGATGTTAAATTGCGTCAGTGTGGGAAGCAATGGCCGGAGAGAAATGACCCTCATCCCCAGCCGTGGTTCTGACTTAAAAAAAAGATGCTTCAAGTAGGCTCCATCAGTACTCATCTATGCCTTTGATAGCCCAGATGGCCTGCTTGCAGCAGTGACCTACATACACTGAGAAATAAAGATGGGAAGAGTGGTACACACAGCGCCTTTGTGCCTCCGTGTGTCTGTATGTGTGTATTCCTGCAGGACAATGAGAGAGCAATTATACAACATTTAAGAGTGAATCCTAACCAAGTACTTTCAATACAGTTTATTCCCCTGGGTCAAGTTTTATTCCGGCGGCCAATTTAGCTCGACTTCATAGCAGTGTTAAAAAGGTGAGGACTATAACGATGCACAGCAGCACATCACCAGCTCACTGAAGGATAAAGTATTTTACTCTCATCATAGCACTCTTATCAAAGGTGATGTTCCTCATTTCCATCCATTTCATGATAATGTGCTCTCAGTGATATTTTGTATTAGCAGTAAATTGGCCCATTGCTATGTGATAGACAGCAGCGATGTGGCTCGTCCCCACCACAGATTTGCAAGTCGCTGTGTTGTTGCTATCACCAGGTTTGAGCTTTCTTGCTTTCCTTGCCAGACTGATGATGAGCTCTGCCCCCCCCCCCAATCCTTGGATGTCTGATCAGCCTCCAGTATGTAAAAAGAAAACCTCTCTCAGATCCTTCCTCCAGGATGAGTTGATTTTCTACTGATATAACTCTTAAATTGAATACAAGTGCTTTCATAGATAACAGGTGGGAACGTAAATGGCATCTTTTATGAATTGGTGCCTTTTAATTATCAAAAATGCAACAAGGGCACCTGTTCTTTGAACAGTACAAGAGGCATTTCGCCAGAGCAATTATGAGGTGTCCTGTTTCCTGTTATTGTGGTTTATATTTCTTCCCATAAGGGTTTCATGAGCTTCACAACACCAGCCCTAAATGTTCACTTCTCTCACTGTGCTCTGCTGAGGCCCTAGGAGGCATTTGCTTCACATAGATTTCAAGGTTGCTGCGTTAAAGAAGCTTCACAAGACTTGCTGGATGAGAACAATACTCACTGGGCTGCAACTGGTTTAGGTTCAGAGTTTCAAAGTGAGAAAAACAAAAATATGGGACGGACTAGCCTAATGTCTACTGAATAATAAATATAAAGCCCTCAATGGAGTTAGCTGCTTCAAGAGCGTGCTTACAATTTATGCAAGTGTTAACCCACAAGGCAAGCGCTCTGTTAGAGACAGAGAAAGCCCAGAGAAAGTTGCTGCTTAATAGTTAAAGGCATGAATAACTGGCTCTGGTAAATGCTGCTCATCTGGAATGGGTCAGGCAGTTTCCCTCCAGACAGAATGTGACTTGAAATCTTCCAGGTTGGGAGAAACTGAGGAATCTGACTTTAGCTATTATTCTCCAGAGGTTTTTACAGGAAACACACAAGAGAACAGGATTTCAGACTGAGCCCAAGCAAGGAATACTGGGTTTTCAGCAGAAGGTAAGGCGGTCTTTAAAAAATGTGAGGTTTGATTAGTGGAATCGGAAACAGGTGAAGCAGCTGAAGCCAGAAACACCAGTGTTTCCCACTGTGCTGGCCAGCAAGAGAATCCAGCCCATTGCTGCACCTGGCAGAACAAGGACAGAAGTAGAGAAATAATCGAAGCACAGTTGAAGTTATCTTTAGGATTTCTTTCTTTGGACATTTTCACTCAACTAAAACCTGTCTATAGCAGAGAAACAGTATAGGTCCTAAAGAAATAATAATAATAATAATAAATTGAGAATGTGCTGAAAAATCAAGGTGGTCTTACCAAATATTAACTTTCAAGCTCATTAGAATTCTACATACTATGTTTTGGCCTTGTATATTGTATTTCCATTTATGTGTTCACATTCCTATAAACTGCTGCATGTATTTCCCATTTTTCAAGCAAAATATGAAGAAAGGATGAGTGGCTCAAGACTTTTGAACAGTAGCGTCAATACTGACATTCATTTTATCTTAGTTTAACAGACAAATTACCTGCTGTGATGTATCAACTCCAGCATGTTCCCACTAGTAAGAATAAGATCAGTTCTAACTTGCTGTTTGGTTTTAGGACTTCTTTCATGTATTGTTTTTGTTCAGGAGCAGCATCCGATCGGTTTGGATCTTATCTCACTAATAGAAATTCCATAATCTGTATCGGCTATCTCGTATCCGATTTTATCCCACTGTCTTGTTATATCTTGCAGGACTTTGCCATTTTTAAACTCTTTATTATGACCAACTATTAAATTATAGAATTAACAAATGATTTATCATTCAGCACATTTTTTTTGTAGATAACATCAACATTTATTTCTCTTTCAAACTATATGAGACTTTTAGGCAATCAAAAGTTGGTCGTGTAGTCCTGTATAGAAGAACCGCTATAAAGTGTGACTTCTGAAATAGGAATGCTCAAAAAGCTCCAGGAATTATTAACAGTCATTTAATATTCATAAAATATTCAGAGAGCTTTGCGGTTACAGTGCAGCTACAAGCATAGATTTCTTGCAGAAGCATAAATATATAGTAACATGTACGAGACCAGGAAACACAAAGGTACTTAGGAATAAAAAGACAATCATGCATAATCATCAGACTACTACCACTACCAGACATGAACCAAAACACCAGGGAACCAAAAGAAATAAAACTCATCACTAGAATAGAAATAAACAGAAACCAAACAGAGATCAGATACTAGAATATAAAACAACATTACAAGGAATCACAATCACTATATAATAAAGAAATGGAAACAGGAATCAGTAACTTCAAACAGTAGAACAGAAACTCAAAGCTAAATACCAAACAAGGAACAAATCCAGGGACCATAACACTAACAGATTAGCTAAATTTAAGTCTGTGGGACTTCTTATCTATTATATGTAGATACCATATTGGAATATTGGTTACTGCTGCTGTGTAGGAAGAGCTGCATCTCCCAGTACAACTAACTAGCTTGTGTGAATGGATGAAGGAGGCAAGTTGTATAAAGCACTTTGAGTAGAAAAGTTCTATGTAAGAACCACAGTTTCATTGTAAAAACTTAACGTGATCTATCTTTTATATACAGTCTTATTTCGGATATTTTGGTGTACTGAGCAAATCCTTTCCAATTCTTTCCTCACTGGTGAACCAGTAAAGCCAGGCCTACATGGTGGGATGTTTAATGGCTCACCTGTGAACTGATTATTTCTCTTATGTGAAAGATATGGAAAATATTAAACAATATTTTAATAATAGAAAAACAATTTGAAACATGTCGAGACAGAGGGGTCTGAACATCCCTGCAGGCCTGGGAAATACTTTTGCTGGAAATCATGCATTGCAGGAATGTTTGGCAGAATACAAAAAACCCATAAAAGCCTTTCAAGGAAAGAGGAAAAAACTTGCTGTGTTATCCAAGCCTCACATTCTTCTGTCACAGATGGTTCTGCTTAGTGAACACCTCATACTGAATCTGGATTGGATGAAATTTTAACAGGCCCCATATTTAAAAAAGAAGTGGCTCATTTGGGGATGCAAACGTCAGCTGCTTCTTTTCTTTGTGATTTGTGGCTGTTGTGGCCTGTTGCACATGGACATTTTTTTTCTTCTCGATTTGCTCGCCTACTTCCAGCGGAAAACACGAGCACTGTTTTTGATTTGTTTTAACTGGGAAGACAGCAAACACTTGTTTGTGCATGGTAGTTCAAAGCTGTTTCAAACCAGAGCTTATCAGAGGTGCACTGGTATTTGGGTCCACCTCACTGCAGCAGTGTCCCACTATGGCTAACTGTTTTCTTTGCTTGGGTTGAAGAATGTGAATTTAAATAAGTTAGCTTCACACTTCCCAAAAACATTCAAACTAAACACCATGCAAACAAAAATGAATATGGTTTATTCTGGGCCAAGTTTTATCCTGTTATCCTCCTGGATCTCCATTCCAAACATCATCAGTCTAACTTGGAATGATGCACTCTGTCTGTCTGCATGATGGCTGTTATTTCCCCTCCCTTCAAATTCTTAAAATGGAAAAGAGATGAAGAAATTGCTGATATTTATAATCAGACTGTGGTCTTCCCTCAGTTCAATTTGTTATGTCAGGCTTTCCAAGCATGACACACTCCTGACTATCAAATGTCAATGTTTTTTTTTTAACCACCCATATGTTGGAATCACTGGATCCAAACTTATCATAACACTTTGACCAAACCACACATTCATCTAAGACCAGAACGAACAAACATTCTCCTGGTCAAAGAGTACTTAGAACCTCCCAAGTTCATCTGGCATTACTGGCCAGGCAAACCAAATTTATGAATTATAGCTATCACATGAATCAGCCCGAAATACTCAGTTTGAACACACCCTCACGCTAAAGGCTTTGACTGCACTAGAATGCAAAGTTCACGCATGCATGTAAAGAGCCTACATGCACCGTATTATTTTGCTAAACCTTTAAAACCCTTCAGTCATACAGGCCTAGAGACCATCTGCAAGCCACTGATCACGAGGGAAAAATTAGAATTCCCTGACTGGTGGCAAATGATTGCTAGTAGTAGCTGTGAAATGTATTGCTAAGCTCGAGTCACGCAGGCCTACAGCCCTCCTTGTGATTGCTTTGGTTGCTAGCAGGTTGTTGCAGTCATCCACAGTTTGTATGGGCGCCAGCGATTTGATAAGAGGTTACGAAACTGTGAAGAGTTCTTTTACTTTGAAAGGACACAATCTCTTTTTCATTTTGCGTAATAGTTTTTCAAATTTAGCTACGTCTCACTGGTTAGTTAGCCAGTGTGTGCAGACAAGTTGTCATCTTCTACGTAAATTGCAGGTAACCACGGCAATCTGGTAGTTACCAAAGCAATCACAGGCAGGTTCCCGATGCAGTTAACTGATTTTACCCAGCGACAGCCAGCAACTACTTACTAGCCAGTCAGGGAATATTTACCAGAGGTTGATATGGGGAATGGTCCTGGGCCTAAATAATAATAATAAAAAATAAATAAATAATAATCTTTTTGTAGATCAGTTGATTTCAATGCCAGCTCACATCAGTTGATGGTTTAGCTTCAGCCTTTCTACATAGGCAATTGACAGATCTCAAATGGGACGTGCCATTTAAGCTGCTTTAGGTACACACAATTATGACTCCTCTGCAAGCCGCGTCGCTCTCACCTCCACCTCATCTCCTACTACAATGTTTTCTAACTTAGTAGATGTCATGTCTGCTGTCAGTGGCATCTTCTTTCTTTTGCCTTGAAAGAAGAATGGCAATACAAAGAGAATCAGTGCTATGGTATACACTGTGGCTGCTCTAGTAGAATGTGGTTGTTCTCACTTTATTTTGTTATTCATCAGAATTTTAATTGGTTTACCATTTGTGTCATTTGGATATGCTCTAGTAAAAACCTTGAAAGAGCAGTTGTGTTTAAACTTGAGGTTGTAAATACTACTATCAGAAAAGAACTGATACTTGCAACCATATTCATGGACCAGGTGGAGCTATCCACTGGAGTCTCCCCTGAGACATGTTGGTACATGGGTGAGGCTGACCTTGAACATCCCGGTCGAGTTAGCGTTTGGCAGAATTGGCCTTTACTGGTGTTTATCAGATTTACATAGATTTTGTTTTTATTATGAGGGTCAAATTCACTGTGGCTGGACACTTACGATTCCTCCCCACCCGTTGTCTTTGTTAACTGTATCTGTACTGCACCACCTGCTCCACTCACTCTCTCTCTCATTGCTCTAAGTAAAGAGGCTGCCATGACAGACTGCCTGTTTTCAGATGTCAGGCAGGGAAGAGCTTAACTCAAGGGAGCTCTGGAGATCAAAGTATTTACACACATACACACACACAGACACACACACACGCGTGCGCAAACGTTCATGCTCTCAGTTACCACAAATCCAGCCTAACGTACACACACAGACAGAGCGATGTGAAATATCAGCATCAAACTGGATGCGACAAGGTCTTTCCCATGGCACTTTCTGCTGCTGCCTCTTCATGAGCATGCTCATGCACGCACTCACACACAAATAATATTTGAAATCTGTAAGGGCAGATTAGGCAAAATCTCTACGGGTGTTTCAGCAGCAACCCACTCTTTGTGACAAGAGAATCCCTTTGTGTGTGTGAACAGCTTTTTAGTACTTTGTGTGTATTTGTGTGTGTCTGTGCATGTGGTGAAAGGGGTCTGAGTGACAAAGATGCCCCACATTCCCTATGTGTGTGATTTCAGCTTTGACTAAATTAACATTATCCTCCATCCCATCCCCGTTCCCTTTTTTTCACTCTCTCACATTGTCTCCCTTGTGCCCCCCTCCTCCATCACCAGTAATATGAGGGGTGAGATTATCCAGGCAAAGCCATTGTGGTTTCAACACAAACCTCCTGGATCTCCAGAGAGCTTCAGATTCTTTTACATAACAGCTCATCCTTTCCCGAGCACTGAGGAGATTAGGATGCAATTTTAGGTTTGTCTCTGAAGGCGAATATTAAAGAGAGGCTTGAGTTTTCATTTGGCACTCGAATAGGAGCGTCTGTGATTTTACTGCAGGACGGACAGCTACAGATTCTATTGCATGCGACCAAATCTGTTCCTTATTTCTGCTTAACTGTGCGTCACAGATGACATCTGATGCCATATATTATTAAAAGTCCTATATTTTCACGAAAGCAGGTTTTAAAAGCTTTACCTACTTTGTGCGTACCATTAAATTCATGCCAACCTGTTATGTGACACTCCAATTACAATACTTATACATTTTGGGCTGAATGCAAACGGTTAAATATTAAACGGTGTTTGATGAAAGCAATTTTTGGTAAACACTGAAAGATATATGAGCTTATGGAGAAATCATTTACTGCCTACAGCCACAGCAGCCACGAGAGGCAGTTACGATATGATGGCACACTGAATTACTTTTTCCTCCAGTCACTTTCTCTGACTAAACATTGGGCGACCTGACTGCGAAACTCTGTCTCCTACTAATTATGTTTACCAGCCGCAACAATGTGGCTGGTATTTTTGTGTATGTGTGTGTCATCCTGCAAAATGTGGTCGTAGAAGCACTAACTGTAGCGGAAACTACCACAAAGGCGGTTTTGAGGACTTTGAAAGGTGTTTATGTCTGTCTGGTTGTCTGAGAATGGATTTTGTCAACACAATAGCATGACCGTGCAAAACACAGTGACAAAGCTTCAGAGGTGGGTGTGGACTAACCCATGAGTAGTGAGTTTTTCGAGCCATAATTTATTGTCAACTTCAAATATGATGTGTTGTTTGTTATATAAGATACAATATTTACCTTACGAGGCATAGCTGATATTGTTTGTCCTTGTCATTATGTTTTTATATGTTGCTGATGTAAAAAAAATTAAGGATTAGATTGAAGAAAGGCATGATGTGAGAAGTCAAGTCTGTTGGTAAGCCTTCATAAGATATAAATATCCCCTCGTGGTGACCAAGGGGCAACCTTGCAAGCAAAAAATGGAAGCCTGTCTAAATGAATCGATGAAAAATGCCAAAAATAACTTTTTGCACCATCATAGTGATTCCCAAAGTGCTAACAGGCGAAACTTTAATATATCTTGGCATGGTGTGCAATGTGTTTCCTCACAAATCTGAGGGAATTGACCAAATCAGTTACCGAGTAAAGTAACTGAATTTATAAATGTAGCTTGCTAACATTATCTTATAACTTTGCACTTCTCCCTCTGTGCCATTATGGTAAGTTAAAAAAACGAGGCTTCAGAATTTATAATGTAAAACCGATGGATGACGATACAGTGACCGACTTTTCTACAACCCATTCAAATATCTCCCAGAAAGTTTGGTAAAAATTTGAGTAGGTGGAAGAACTCAAGCCCAGAAAAGCTATTTTTATGCTTGCACTGTCATCCCATTGGAAAGTCTGATGACTCAGCAGGCAGGGCCATAGATAGAGGAAATACTGTGCATGTGCAGTGAGTCGCACAGACTGGATGCTGAAAAACAAATATGAAAAAACGGACTCAGAGACATTCAGATGAGCTTGTTTAGTTTTTTTTGAGTGAATACTTTTGAAACTCTGGAGCCAGATAATATGGTGGACATTAAAATGAAACAGAGGGTGTTTGTCTTTGCATGGACCGAATTTCATAATCTATCCAACCACCAGCAGGAAACAATACAGACCGCTGGAGAGTGTTTCTTACCACATGGGCAGAAAAGTCATAAAACTAGCAGATTAATGCAGTATTTCAGAAAAAAGACTGAGCAACAGAGTAAACTGAATAGAGAAAATGTGCACTTTATTTCAAATTTTACAGCTGCAGCTTATTTTTTGCAGTTTGATTTTTGCAAAAATATAGAACCTCATGTTAAAGTGGTTAACTTGTAGCCATAGTACTTTTTGAAGGTGATGCCATCAATGTTTGCATCCTGTCACACTGTCAGGAGTCTCTCTTTACAAGTAGACTTCTTGATTGGTGGTAGTGTTCAGTTGTACTCATAGCAATCTATATGGATAACTATAGGACATCAGAATCAATCAGATAAAAAAATCAAACAAACCCAAAAGCTTTATTTTAGAGTGAGCTGTCCCTTTAAAATTAGTGCCGCTTCCATTTTAACAAGCACACACAGCTAAAGACCAAGACCTTCAGTTTTCTTGTGCAGCAAAGTCATCAGATGGCGGTTGAAGCAGGAAATTGTGACAATTGAAGGTTGAGAAATCCTATTGAAAGAGGTGCCCACTGTGACTGAAAACAGCTCTACAGGCAGATATAATGAGAGATAACTGTCTTAATTAGGCTGATTATCTGCATAATAGATTCCAGTGAGTCATCTGTCAGTAGAAGAAGAGCTATAGATTACCTTTTTCTTTTATGAAGGTGTTTGTTCTTCAAGAGCCAGCTTTCACATGTTTTTTAACAGCACGTACAAGGACAAGTATGTGCCAATAGGAAGGCTTTTTCTTCCCCGTTTTGAAATATGCGCACGCACTCTTTCATCACATTTTTCATAAGCAGTGATGTGATGGCCAGCAGTTAAAAATATGGTTGCCTTGGTAAGAGTATTGGTCTGAGAGTTTTAGCTGGGAATTATTGGATGATACTGAATAAAAATAAAAAGAAAGGATGAAAAGAAACTGTCAGAAGAAAGGGAGCAAGAATTTCTTATCTTGGAAATACATATAAATCTACAACAGAGTCAAGAAATTTAAAGCAGATGCGTTATGTTTTTCTTTTCAGTTTCCTCTCAGTCACTTTGGCCTTTGCTCTTGACAGAAAGACAAATGTCACAGAATCTCTTCTGGGATCCTTCACTGGATTTTCTGTTACTGCCCTTCATGCCTTTGTTTGAAAGATAATGCCAACTCTCTCTGTTTATGTTTTAAACTGTTTCACGGGACAAGAAAAAAGGTCCAGAAGTCAAAACACTTGTGCTGAAAAACACCTCAATGAAGACTGACAAAACCTGTGAAATCAGCAAAGTAAGTGATCTAATCAGAAAGATGTGGATGCAGAAGTTTCTTTACGTGGCATAAAATCTATTCAACCTGAAATAATGAGCCCACCTTTGTCTTGTTTCCAGGATGTCCCCGGTCTTTTGTTGTAATCTGATTTGAACAGAGTCACTCACTAGGAGCTGAAAAGACTCTTTCATCCATGCAGTGAGTCACATTTCATTTGCAAATAAAATGTGGAGGACAAAATGTGCACGCAACATTTGACAAAGCGTCTCCATGATGACCAACTGAACCATGTGTGGTTTGAATCAGACAATCGGACGATCCACGTAGCTCTGTGATAACAGCTAAAATGAAAAGTGAATTAAGCATGCAGTTACTGCTTAATTCGCCTGTGTGAAACAACCAGAATATACTGCAGAGACCTGTGATTCTTCTTGGTTTGATACCGCCTCAGAACATATGTGTTTGTGTAACAGGGAGGGCATTATTGTGTTTTTGTGTGTAACTGTGGTAATATAGGCTGCCTGGATACAGCTGAGCCAATAACAGACACATCCTGAGTCTCCTTGGCAACACTCTAGCAACCTTTGCTATGACTGAGGCTGGTATCAAAGGGATGAAAAACATGTATACAGTATGTGTACAGTTGGGTTTTGTTTCAGCATATTTGCTCCAGGGGAGTTTGGAAAATAAGAACAGTGGAGCAGGTTTCACTGCAATTAAAGGCTTGGTAACATCAGTAATGCTATTTGAAATGTTGTGCACTAAAGATTAATATGTACTGTCAGAATATTTCCTTTATTAGCTTGCAGCATGTTAAGATGGCCTGTTTTTGATTTAGCTTCTTATTTAGCACTCGGAAAGGAAGAGAGGAAGGAAGCACATGTGGTGGACTTATTCCAGCTTAAAATAAAAAATAAACCTGCTTAACTGTTCATTAACACAAATATCTACTCATCAAATCACATGGCAGCAACTTGGTGCATTTAGGCACGTAGACATCATCAAGATCATCTGCTGAAGTTTAAATGGAGAATGAAGAAGAAAGGTGATCTAAGTGACTTTGACAGTGGTTTGGCTGTCAGTGCCAGATGGGATGGTCTGAATATTTCAAAAAGTGCTGATCTATTGGGATTTCACTGCACAACCAAGTCTAAGGGTTACAGAGTATGGACTGAATACAGTAACACAACATTAACACAATTAACCACGTGGTACACCAAAGGCAGCAGAAGAGCATATTTGAATGCACAACACATCGAACCTTGAAGCAGACGGGCTACAGCAGCAGAAGACCTCACTCAGCGCCACTGCTGTCAGCTTGGAACAGAAAACTGAGGTTCACATAGACTCACCAGAACTGAATAACAGAGGATTGGAAAACAATGACTGATCTGATGAGTCCTGATTTCTGCTGTGATATTTAAACAAAGCTCAAATCTGAAATGTGTTTCTTGAACATTACAATGAGTTCACTGTATTCAAATGGCCTCCACAGTCACTAAATCTCAGTCCACTAGTACCTTTCAAATGTGGTGGAATGAGAGATTTATATCATTGATGGTCAGCTTACAAATCCACAGCAGCTACATGATACTATCATGCCATCAATATCCAGCCCCCATCAGTGCTGACAGTATGTTTGAATCCAGATGACATATTTTTCAGGGTAGTTTTTGCATGTTTCAGTAAGACAATGCAAAACCACATCTATTTACAGCAGCATGGTTTTGTAATAGAAGAGTCCAGGTGCTTAACTGGTCTGGTTAACACCAAATTAAAAAACAATCTAAGTGAATATAATAGTTCCTCAGATTTAGACTAAAAATCTGGTCCTGACCCGGGTTTTTAGAAAAATGTTGAACTGAGGAAATATTTTATGATAAGTTTAAAATTTTGATGGGTTTCCTGTATTTTGTTAAATAAATAAATAAAATACGGGTTTATGAAAATTGCACATCTGTTTTTAACACAGCATCGCATTTTTTTGTGTTGGAAAATGTTAATATTTTTTGTGGTTTGAAGTGGGGCTGAGTGTAGTATATTGCTATACTTATATCTCTGATATGTATTTGTATTTTATAACTTATTTAATATTGTGTGCACCTACACAGGTGCTGCAGATGGAAATGAGCTCCTGGCTAAATGTGGCACAAAATGTCTTTTTGCATGAGAGGAATGTTTCTGTGCATGGTCCCTGACATTAAACTGAATATATACATACATAAATCACATTACATAACCTGGTTGTGATGGGTTGCTGAGCGTAGTCAGCACATAGAGTAGCCAGAAAAGAGCGACCAGTGGAAAACTTTGTGGATACCGACACAGTGATGTGGTGACTCACTGGGATTTGTCTTGTAAAGAACTGCTACCGCAGTTGTGTCTATTTGCGCGTGGATTTGCCTGCAGAGAGGGATTTCCGGCCACCATGAACATGCTGCTGTGCAGTCCTCCAAAATCCCAACTGCACGTTGATTATGTTGTAACCATGTGGTGATAGGCTGACAACAGGGCCAGAACAGGGAAGGGAAAGATTCAACAGGAATGGGAGAAGTGCAGAAAAAACAAAACAAACAAACATTATAGATAATAAAAAATAAAATACAGTATGAAATATTCAGGCAACTTTTTATTCTTTCTCCTTGGTAGAGGAAGTTTAGTTAATGGGATGGAAATCATTGCAGGAAGAATCTGTGGGCTACATCTGTCAGTCACTGGTTTCTTGTGATTGTCCCTCTCATATCCAGTTAGATGGTCATATCTTGGATTTACATCAGTCTCTCTATGTGTGAAACCTGGGTTGATCCCCACTCTTGGTGCAAAACAATATATGAGGGTTGGTAAAATGGCTCACGTTACAGCTTACAGTCTCTTTGTCCATAGCGATATTATACTTTGTGTATCCGGCAATAGTTTACGTGTGTTAAAACAAAAGGCAACTTTTAATTTTTACCATGACGGCTCCCCTTTACATTAATATTCAATGTATTCAATGCTGATGTTCAATATATAGATCATAGATAACGATAAAAGCATCATGATGCTTCTGACTTGTCAAATAACCGTGTCTGATAATCACATTGACCTTTTCTCATTTCGAGATCCGGCTCTTATAATTAAAACACATTTCTGTGTAATTATGAGATAGTAAGTCATAACTGTGAGCTAATTTGTTTTTTTCTTTGGAGAGTGCGGGTGGCTTCTGCGAAAAACACATTTGCTCATTAGCACTAATGACAGAAAGCACGGCTGACCATGATTATGCCATTTGTTATGAATATATCGGTCATCACTTAGAACCAAAATTAACCATAATCTATCCTGATGCAGTGAAGATGTTCTACTAAAAAGCACATGTGTCACATTGCCATTAGCTGAAAAGTTAGAAAATGTCCAAGCTCCTGGGGATTCATCCTGTGGTGAACATGTCAGTGAATTTAATATGAATCCATTCAATAATTGTTAAGCCATTTGAATTTGAGAGTGTCAGAGTGTTGCAGTGAAGAGACAAATGGAATTTTTTTTTTTTAAAAAAGCAGGGACTCTTACTTTCATATACAGGCATTACAAATATACCTTCATTGTGTTTGTGTGGGCCCCTTTCCCATCCTCACCTCAGCCAGTAATACACTGATCTCGCAGCACAGCGTGGATGTCTGGTGGAAAGGTCTGTTGGTGGTCAGAGGTGTTTGCAGGTTTCCTTTCCTCATATTCAGTCTGTTTTCCACATGAAATATTCTCACTGTCAGATTTCGTTTCGAGCCGAGCCGTGGAAAGAGAGCAGGCGAGCAGCAACGGCAGGAAAAAACACTCAACTCTAGTTTTAGACTAGCAAACTAAAAGTATGTGACAAATTAAAAGAAAATACAACTATTTTATAGTAACAGCTCCGGTGCATGCTGGTCTAATGCTCTTTGTCATAGGTTCTCTGTTTCCCTGAAGCTCTACAGGAGGAACGAACCCCATGCTTTTAAAGAGATATTACCTCATTTGGTGTTTTAATTACAGGGGTGGTTTAGAGCCCTGTCTAACCTAGTGCATCACGTGTTAACCATTAGTGCTTCTAATTCAATTCAGTTTAATATATACAGCACCAATTCACAAAAACAGTGGCTTCAAGGCACTTTTATATTGCAAGGTAAAGAGCCTTCAATATTAGCGAGAAAACCCCCTGTGAGCAAGCACAGGTCAGAAGAAAGAACCCCTTTTGACAGCAAGGGATCCAGAGTCATTGAGGGGCAGCCATCTACTGCAACTGGTTGGGGCTTGGGGGAAAGAGAAGCAAGAAAGAGAGCATAGGAGATGGTGGAGACATAAGTTAATGGCATGCAGTAGTGGTTCCGTATTCACAAATTCATCAAACACAGCAGCCTTACCTGCTCTTAAGGGATAGTTTAGGGTCATCTGATCCAACCCTAACTATATGCTTTATCAAAAAAAGGAAAATTTTAAACCTTATCTTAAAAGTAGAGAGGGTGTCTGTCTCGTGAATTTAAACTGGGAGAGGAGCCACCAGATGTAACGTGCAGTACGCGAGAGAAGCAATCTGATGGGATAATATGGTGCTATGAGATGTAATGGGGCCTGATTATTCAAGAGTTCAAGAGATTATTCAAGAGTTTATATATGAGCCATTGAAGAGAATCCAGAATGGGACATACATGCTCTGACTGTCTAGTACCTGTTAGTCCTTGAGCCACAGTGTTTTAGATCAGCGCAGTTCAAATGTGACTGGTCTGTATTTTATGCTCAAAGCATCCTTTAGTGATGATCCTGGATTTACTGACATTGATGATATTGTTCACTGAAATCTCATGTTTCAGTCTCACTCACTGTTCAGGTTTGGGCATTTGGACTAAACACATCATAATGGAACACTTTGAGAAAATCAACATCTGTAGCTCTGGTGTAAATAAACGTAATCATAGCCAGATGGTTATCTTAATTTAGCACTAAATGGAAAGAGTGTTAACAGCCAGCTGAGCTAGATATACAGGGAACAAGATGTAGACTGTTCCTAATACAGGTTCACTTTATTATGTTATACAGGTTATGTTACAGGTAATTGTGTACCAGTCCAAACATTACCGACAATCTGACCAAGGAACCAAAAATAGATATATAGAAATATAGCTGTTCCCTCTTTGTTTCATTCAGTAAATCAATCATAAAGCAACAACAACAACAACAAAAGAGTCCCTGTCTACAAATGTTGATGCAACATTTAAATCCATATTAATAAAACTGCTGCTAACAGTTCACATCAGTGTTGCTGACAACCACATGCAAGTATAATAATCCAGTGTTTCAGCAGTTTTCCATGTAGAGCCTGGGAGTGGTTTTTGTTGAAATTAGATTTTGGACTGAACATGATGGATCTGTATTGAGGCCAGCTGGCTGCGGTCTGGCTTCACCAACACAACAGTCACTGTTCAGTGCACCCTGTTATTGTTTGATATATTTATACTGTCAGATTTACCTATTATTTTTCTACCATCTTTACTGCTCCAGGAACAAGAACTTCTTGCTCTTACGGCTACTATTTCTATTAATTCAACTACTCTGCAAATAAATTCATTTTCATATACTGATATTTTTAACGCTTTGCTCAGTAATGCGATCTTTCCCTTTACAGTCTTCAATTTGTGCAATGTGCTCTCATTAGTAAACTGATAAAGTGCCCGGTTGCACATTTATATCGCAGCACAGACAGTTTGAGAGTGAATGAGTGTGATAACACATATGAGCTGGAAGCTACAAGCAGCCACACTATATTCCTAGTTGCTGACAGGAAGCTTTAGCAGGATGAAATATCTGTGCGTATGTGTGTGTGTGTGTGTGACAGAGCAGGCAAGCGAGATGTGGAAAGTGGCCAAATCAGCATGGTCTAATTTCAGTCCTAGCTGACCCCAAGGCGCCCTAATGAAGACGGAGCTAACAATCAGCTGCCCTGCTGGAAGACAGGAGCAAAAAAAGATGATATTTACTCTAAATTGCACCATCCTACTTGGTTATTATTCGCAGAGCATAAAACCTGACAAGCAGTACATCCACAAATAACATCTCTCAGGATTTAGACTGTTGCTCATATTAATTTTTCAACCTGTTTGTGTGCATTCCAGACATTCCTAATAACCATTTGCAGAAGCACAGATGAATCAGCATTTGTGTCAGCCATGTCTGGAGAGCTTATACAACCCTTTTCCCTCACAGATATCAGGGTGGGGATTTTAGACACCAAACTTTGTTAACAAAACTTGTGTGAGTTGCATGACTCAAACAAAACTACCCAAGGCAAGAGCTCTCTGGAGGAGTCGAGTGTGCCAGTGTCAAAGTCTGCAATCTAAGTCTGCAGTTCCTTCATGAATTTAAGTACAACAAGGTGCAAACCACTGGTTACACTCAAGAACACTAAGGCTAAAATTAAGCTTTGTCAGAAAACGTCTTGATGCATTCTCAATCATCCAGGTAAGTAAATCTCAAAGTCTTCAAAGGTTGACTCTGTTCATCTGGACGTAGCATTTTCAGTGGGAGAAACGTTTCGTCACTCATCCAAGTGACTTCTTCAGTCTCAGCTGACTGCAGGTTTCCCCAATCTTATAAACAGTACATTTGCATAACGGCTGAAGCCAGCCCACTGAAGGAACAATGGGCTGGGAGGTCAGTTCCTTCATCATGATTATGCAAATTCTCATGACCATTGATCAACAACCACTGATCAATGGCCATGAGTACCATTCACAGAGAGTTGGGGAATGGCTGCAATCACAGCATTGTAAGATGGCGAAAGATGTACCCTTAGGCCCCCTCCTCCTCGATTCAGAGATGGTGTTTCCCTTTTCACGTAAATGGCCTCCTTGACTCCGCACTCAAACCAGCGTTCCTCCCTGTCCAGGATGTGTACATCCTCATTGTTGAAAGAGTGTCCACTGGCCTGTAGATATAAATAGACTGCAGAGTCCTGGCCTGACGAGGTAGCTCTTCTGTGTTGTGCCATCCGCTTCACCAGAGGTTGTTTGGTTTCCCCGATGTATAAATCCTGGCAATCCTCCTGGCACTTAACAGCACTATGTTACTCTGTTTGTTTCGGGGGACCCGATCCTGACACATACGTGATCACTACAGGTTTTCGCTGATCAAAGACCACTGATCAATGACCATGAGTACCATTCACAGAGAGTTGGGGAATGGCTGCAATCACAGCATTGTAAGAGGGCAAAAAATGTACCCCTGGGCCCCCCATTCACTGCTCAGTGACGAAAATACTTATGAGCCCCTGAAACGAGACCCCGGAAGTGGCTATAGGAAGAGGGTGATAGACTGTCTGAAGCTGTTAGAACAAGACAATGCTATTGACCAGACCTCATACCAAAGGCTATACCCAAGGGAATTGTCTGTATGATCAACTCGGTCACCTATAACATCTCTAAGTTTCTGGCTTCAATCCTCATCCCGCTGGTAGGCAGCTCTGAACACCACATCCAGAACACCTTGGATTTTGTTGAGAAGGTGAGAGATGTCATTATGGAGGCAGATGAAACCATGGTCTCGTACGACGTTACATCTCTCTTCACTTCCACCCAGTCACGGAAGCGTTGGAGGTAGCTCGTAAGAGATTACAGGATGACCCCAACCTCAGCAACAGGACCACTCTCAGCATCGACCAAATGTGTTTGCTTTTGGAACTGTGTCTTCATTCCACCTATTTCACATACAAGGGTCAGTTCTACAGGCAGAAACATGGGTGTGCCATGGGTTGCCCAGTTTCACCCAATTTGTACATGGAAGAAGTGGAAAAGAGGGCTTTGTTATCCTACCCTGGAACACCACCAAGTCA
The DNA here is from genome assembly GCF_051167445.1 of Perissodus microlepis. Lineage (NCBI taxonomy): Eukaryota > Metazoa > Chordata > Actinopteri > Cichliformes > Cichlidae > Perissodus > Perissodus microlepis. The sequence continues at coordinate 27,898,670 of NC_140482.1, forward strand.
TTGGTTCAGGTATGTGGATGACACCTGGGTGAAAATCAAATCTCAGGACCAGGGCTCGCAAAATTGCTAGCCCGACGTCCCGGAGCTAGCGATATCTCCGGTCGGCCAACCAAAATCTATCTCAGCCCCGCCCGTTGGGTTATCATATAGCCCGACGGAATTAACTTAACTAATTCTGATTGGATCTCATTTTCATCTTGTTTTTATTCATTAACAAAAGTGTCAATACGTTTCATTTTATCATAGTTTTTGTCCTCATGGTTTTTACCTAGTTACCATCTGTTTTTTGTCAGAAAAAAGGTAGCTGACAAAAACTATGATGAAAACTATTGGTCAATGAAATTAACACTGATGGGAAGACTACGGAGCCCCGCAAGGGACATTGGAGAAAAAAAATGAAGATGAACTTTTGCAAGATCTCGCAAAATAGGCTGCATCCTTCGGGGGCTGCCAATTTGAAGCTGACCGGGAATTTGAAGTTTACACAGCTACATTCTCGTCTGAAAATATCTTAAAAGTTCATTTTGTGACCCAGAAAGAGTAGGTTGGGATAGGTTGGGTGATGAAGGATACACCCAACCCATCCATCAAATTCGGGGAAATGAAGGACACATTTGGAGCAGCTTTCGAATTAGGACAGCCTTTGTTTTCTGGCTGCGATGTAATCGGCCTTCAAATCCGGCCTCCAAAGGATGTGGCCTGTTTTGCGAGATCTTGCAAAAATAACTCAGGACAAAAAAATCTGGATCAAGAAAAGAACAGTTTGTGATCTGAAGTATACAAGATATTCCATCAAACATGGTGAAGATAATGTCGTGGCCCTGGAATGTATGGTTGGGATTGGAACCAGGTTTCTTGTGTTTATTGAAGATGTGAGTGCTGGTAGAAGTTTCTCAAGCTACAGCCACACTAGCCTGGATACATTTGAAAATGGCGTGTACGTCTGAAAACACTCTGTGTCCACACTATCGCTTTCAGTCGTTTTCACAGAGTTGTGCGTCCACATTGAAATGGCCCAAAACGCTTACGTTCCAGTCATTCGTATTCCTCATTTCTGTCTGCCGTTTATTTACTTTCCGGCTCTTTGAAACATTGTGGCAAAATGTCAAGGAAAAGCACCAAGTTTTTTAAATGGACTAAAAATGAGGTGGAGTTGTTGCTGCGAGTAACACAAAAGTACAAAGTTGCAAAAGCGAGTGAGAGTTAAAGAATTTGAAGTATAGCCATCTGGAGCATGTACAGACTGATATTAATAGGGCTGTCAAAATTGAGCACAAACAAAACAACAGCTGTATAATGCCCTCCGCTATCTTGGTTTAACTGGTCACATGACTGCATCATATGACTAAAATGTGTCATCGTTTTCGAAAAGTCTCCGGTTTCGCTGTCCACACTGCGACGTGAAAATGGCGTTTTCAAATGTATCCGTTTTGGAGAGTGTTTTCAAAATGCTGCGTTTTCCTTGACTGAAAATGCCGTCTCAGTGTGGATGGAAGGCCAACACAGAGAGAAAAAGATGTTTTTTCAAACGAAAACGTATTAGTGTGGACATGGCCTCAAGGCAAAGGAATGTGATTTTCTTCAATGACTAAGTCAGTCACCTGATCTAGACCCAACAGAGCATGCTTTTTTGTTACTGAAGACAAAACTGAAGGTAGAAAGACCCGCAAAGACCCCTGCAGAGCATCTCAAGGTGTGAAACATAGCATTTGGTGATGTCCGTGGGTTCTAGACTTTAGGCAGTCTCATTGAACAAAATATTTTCTTCCAAGTATTAAAACAATCCCCGTATTTGAAATTATGGTAGTTTGTCCAATTATTTTAGAGAGTCTGAAAATGGGGGGATGTGTATAAAAATGGTTGCAGTTCTTAAACAGTGAATTTAAACTTTTGGTTAAATTTAACGTTTGATTTAAAGCAGAAAGTCTGAACTTGGATCATGTCTTGATTCTTTGATTTAAAATGAGCTATGGTGGTGTGCAGAGGCAAAATGACAAAAAAAATGGGCTCATTATCCAAATATTTTTTGGCCTCACTGCTTCCTTCCCTGCACATTTCCAGGCAAATGAGACCGCAAACAGTTTTTAACATTTTTTTTTTGAGAATGTAAAAATAAATCCAATGATCTCTTTTCCTTTGCTTTTACTTTGGTCTTCACCAGCTGCTCCACTAGTGTCTCAGTTTGTCTGCTGCATATCCAAAGTCTGGCTGTATGACTGAGTTTTAGGACTAAAAGCAAGTCTTAGGGTTAGGGGTTAGGAAGTCAGGCTCAGATTAAGTGATGATATAAAAAAGTTTTTCTTTAGAGTGAAAGAACAACAAAACATGCAGAAAATATCTTCCTACCTAAGCGATGATGAATTTATTATGACTGGGTGATGAACAAAATATAAGCTCCATTATTTAGATATATTTCCATGTTACAGCTTTTTCTGCGGTTGGTATCACTGTAAGTGTTTTAACCGATGCATGAAAACTATACATTTTTAGACATAAGTTGTAACAGCCAACGTTTTCTTTGTGAGTATTTATTACACAGTTGCTTTTTATCCGTAAATACTCTGCATCCTCTTTCACATGATTCAGTTTATTTTGAAAAGTCTCAACAGGATCTTGAGCTTTATTGTGAAAGGTTTATGTGGAAAATAAACAAGCGGATACGAGATGGTTTTACTGTCGTTGTTGCTAACGACAACCCATAAAAACAGGTGATTGTCCGTCCGTAGTGTGGTTATATTAAATATAAGAGAAAGAGAGAACTTTAAGAAATTAATATAGCCACTACAGTGACCATCAAAATGATGAAAAAATATTGCCGCAAACAGTTTATTTTGCAACACCACGAAACAAATGATAGCGTAAAATGAAATGATAGACGTTTTTATATCGTCATCCGATACATATCGTTATATCGAACAGCCCTACTTCAGTAATAGATTTAAGAGAAAGAATGTTATAGCCAGTGTTCTGGACAAGATTGCATCTTTAACTGTAAGAATCTAAAGGCCTTGCTAAGCTTTGTAAGAATCTGCTTCTCTCCAGGGACAACTCTGCAAAAAGGTCACTGTGCAAACTGGCCACAATTGAAGATCTGACGGTCCCTTGAAATTCAGTTTGACACAGCCGTTTTGTAAAGAACAAACTTTAAACTCACCAACACACATTTCAATTAACAGACTGTTTTAGCATTACATAAATTTAAAAAAAAAAAAAGATAACTTCAGTCATTTGGCTTAGAAAGGTAGTTTCAAGCACCAGATCTACTGAAACATACAAAAGGCTGAAGACTATTGCCTCCACCATTTTCAGTGCACAGCCACTGGATACCACATAGACTCAGTAGGCAAGTGATGGCTGATCTCACTACACTGGACACTGATGTTCTCACATACACATCCACCATCTGCACAATGCCTAGAAAGTTCAGTGCAGTGTATGTGTGAAAATTCACTTATGTCAAAATATAATAGGAAGATTGCTTTTATGTACCTTTATGATGCTGCATAAGTGGGGTTGAAGAACCCTTTTAGGTTTAATAATATTATCTCCATGAAGAGCAAAAATCAATGTTTTTTTCTGACATATCTCTATTATTGGAGAACTCTTTAGTTGTTGTATTTATGTAGCTTTGTATCAATCAAAATTATCAACTGACTGAATACTATGGTGGAAATTAATGAGCTTGTGGGGGGCACTGATCTGCACAAATGCGTACCAGAGACCAGACTCTCCATGGTAGATATTACACACCGACTTTCATGACTCTGAAAAAAGAAAAAGCACAAAAACATGCACTGAATCCAACTAGCAGACTAAGAGGCACTGCAGTGAAGCTTCCAAACCCTAAAAAAATATTCAACTCTATATGTTTTTTATATTAACACTGAGAAGCAAGGCAACACATTTGGACAAGGACGAGGTTTATTGTGGATTATGGTGAGCTGTTTTTTAATGCTTTTATCTAAAAACAAAAGTATCCAAGGCTAGCTGAAGCTTTCATGCCTACCAAATAAAAGTTTATACACTCAGCCCCACACTTAAGATAGAGTTAAAGGAGAGAACAGAAGACAAGGGTATAGGAGAAAAAGATAGAGAGAATAAATGTAGACAGATGGTAAATACTTCCCTCCTGTAGGGAGACATGTCAGACCGCAGAGCACTGCTGCTCCCTGCATGACAAGACCAGGCAGGCAGACTCTCTCTCTGTGTGTGTGTGTGTGTGTGTCTAGGCAGGCAGGCACTCTCAGTGAATGTAGGTGAAAGGGCTTTGCTGTCAGAGCGAGGCAATGCAGAGCTGAGCAGAGCAGGGATAAGCTATAATCTACACTCCCCTGCCATCTTTCCAAAGGGGTGGGGTGGAGAGGCGGATCGATGTGGGAGGAGGAGGGAAGGGCAGTAAGGGAGAAAGATACAGAAGTCACTTGATTAACTTTTCCAATAAAGCTGCCAGTTTTTGTTGTTTTCTCGAGCAGCCATCTTTTAGTATCATATCTGCAGCCTCGAGGTGGGGCTTTAAAAAACAAAGAGCAGCTGCATTCAGCTCAGAGTCCTCAGTGTAATGTGGTGCCCATGCTAGTCCACAGAGGAAATGTGTTTGGTTTTCTTGTATATCCTCACTGATAGCACATTGCAGAAACAACACTGCACGCCACAGTGCCACATTATTCACGCACCATCTCAAAAGGTTCAAGCAGCCCAGAATTTTTATTCCTAAATCAAAAACCGCAGCACCAAATGTGTCCTGAATAAACCGGACTCCATTTGTGTTCACCATAAAGAGGAGAATCTAACTGAAAAGCTGCAAATGTTTTTGTATTGATAGCATCCTGAAATATTCCGACATAATTTTCACAGCAAAATATCTAAATTTTTCATGCAATATCCACCTCTAGTGAATACATTATTCAACCGTTCTCGTTAGACATTCACACCACTTCATTAAAGTCAGGGAAAGATCATGGCCTGCTTCAATACAGAAGAAATCCACAGCACCATATTTATTTATATTTAATCCAAACCATGATCTTCTATGACCTTTACTGGTGTTTCTGTTGCCTGAACCGAGTCAAAGGTGCCAGTGTAGACGTGAGCCCTGCTGTCTGGAGTATGAATCTCTCTCATTCACCTAAGTCACTTCCTGCCAAACTCTTTCAATGCATAAAAATAGCATTATTTAAAAAATTACATCTGAAAATAAGTGGCTAGTTCTGCCCCTGTCTAAAAAGCAGGAAGGCTAGAGGTCTTAACATTAAAATATAACTTTTAGCAACCAAGCAGTGTCGTAATAATCAACTACTATGGTATATAGATACGATGAATACTAATAATGAGTGGTTGGTGAGTGGTTGCTGGCTGTCACAGGGTGACATTGGTCGCAAACAGGTTGTTTTACCAAAAATCTCCTGGTGATTGCTTTGGTCACTAGTAGGTTGCCGTGGTTACCTATACTTTGCACAAAAGACATTAGGGGTGTCCAAATTCATAGGCTGCATTCTCTTGAAGACCCGGTGGTCTATGTGGGCCGGGTACTCCGAAGGCTTGGTAGATCAGAAGTGAGCAGCTGTGAAATTGGGTGGTCTAGCCTTCAGTTTTGGAAGGAGGACACATTTGTCGGCTGCATTTGGAGGAGTCTACGAATTTAGACAGCCTTTGTCGTGTCGCTGTGACGTAATCGGCCTCAGGAGGATGCAGGATATGAATTTGGACACCCCATCAACTTGTAAATGGCCTGTATTTGTATAGCGCTTTCCTAATCCCTAAGGACCCCAAAGCGCTTTACACGTCCAGTGATCCACCCATTCACACACACATTCACACACTGGTGATGCCACGCACTGACAGAGGCGAGGCTGCCGGACACTGGCGCCACCTCTGACCACCACCAGTAGGCGTACGGTGAAGGACACAACAACTGAGACTGTCCAAGCCGGGGCTCGAACCGGCAACCTTCTTGAGCCACGATCGCCCCATTTGCTAGTCTGTAAATACTTGCTAACTAGCAACCAAAACAATCACAAAGATGTTTTCTGCACAGCACCCAATATGTCTTTGTGACCAATTTCCCCTAGCAACAGCAACCAACCTCCCAGAAACATATATTTCCCTAGCAACCAGTGGCAACCAGAGGATCTCTGACTGGTTTCTGTAGGTTTGTGTGATTGGATCTTTAGCAGTCAATTTTATAGCAACTGCCAGCAACGCCTGACAGGGAAGACACCATTTTCCCTTGCCTTCACTTGTTGCCAACTGGTCTTTAGGCCTGTATTACTGGGGCCCAACTAAACCAGTAATAAAATAATGCTAGAATCTGCAGTTCCGAAAAGTGAATCATTCTACACAGACATGGTAAAATATTCAGTTTGTAGTAGAAAGTTATATTTTTGCAGAGTGATCACCACATCTTATTAGCCCATATATGAAAAGTCTCCAAAGCCAGAATTACAGAATTTTTCCCGTGCACGTACCCAACCTAACTGTTTCGGAACTTGGAGTGTTAATATGTGATTTCATGATGAAAAATACCAAAACATAGTTTTAAGTTTTAAACTAACACTTCCAGCTATATTTGTTCAACATGTACTAACATAACATTGTGTAGTCTCCTATCTGTGCTGTTGGAGTTTTATAACACAGTCCAGCAGACAAAAATAAATCCTGTACTTCTGTGCTTGTGGATGCCACAAATAAACAGTTAGACCGAAACCACAGCTTCCTTTCAGCGGTTTCGTAGCAGTCTCTCTCAGAATTCTAGAAGCACAAATAACCATAACATTAACATTCATGCATCCCATCATCAGAGATCCATCAACAATACGACTGGAGTTGGAAATGGACAGCTCATACTTCTGTGACACACTTTGAAGTCCCTTGTTATATAACACAGAGCACTTTTGGCTGCAGGAGATGCTTACTGTTCACTGGGGAGAAATCTGCTTTCCCTGCATAACAAGACAGTGCTATAAAAAAATAGAGATTCGGTGTGTGTGTGTGTGCGTGTGTGTGTGGGCGCCTACGTGAGCTTGCTGCAGGCATAAACTGGAAAGGACAATCAACAATTACAGGCAGGCAGGCAGGCGTGGGGATGGAGGTGGTGGTGGGGGAGGTTTAGCTGAGAGAGAGAGGGAAGAAGAAAAATGAATCAGGGCTTGTGTGCTTGGTTAGGTTAGATAATGAATTGCTGACTGGGTGGGGGTGTGGTGGGGAGTTAGTGTAGGAAGGCTGAGGTCACTTCAGGCCAACGTGTCTCACAGGAATAAGGAGATCAAACCAGCGCTGCTAAACAAAGCCCGGCAAACACGCTGAGACCAAAACAAAAAACACAGATTTATTTACGGAGGAAATGCTCAGAGTAAACATTCACAGTTTTGTGTCCCGTGTCACCCTTCAGTTCTACATACAATAGTATTCACTCTTGGAGCTGCCCACAGCATTGCTTGTGGGTCGTCTGTGCAATTTTTGACCACTTATGAGCAATGTTTTTAGAAGCGTTCCCACAGTTTGTTTGCACTGGGTTCATGCACATGCATATGCACGTACACGAGTGATGTAACACTCATTAATGCCTCAGGTTTCATGCTGTTCATTTCACTAAGGAGTTGGTGGGGTTACCATGCAACAAACACACGGAGGTAGAACACCGCAAACTACATTCAGTAAGATTTTAAGACCTTTATGTTTTTAATTAATATGTGAGCAGATGATGATATGTTCATTCTTCCCAGGGATTTGGCCACGTTGTGGAAACACTTAGAACACTTCTCCACCCTTTAGCTTAAGAAGCTCCCAGTGTGAGACACTGTGATGTCAAAGCCAGCTGCACTTAGGCAATGTCCATGTAATTTGCTGTATTGTTATTCTTCATGTAAAATGCAAGTTATGTAACTTGGTTAATAGAACAATGCAGGAGCAAAGGGGTTTTCACATAAAGAGACAGCCATAATAGGTTTAATGAAATGCTCTACAGAAAACTGTGAAAACACCTCCGTAATCACTTTGTTTCCTGTTTTCACTTCTTTTATCCCGTTTCCACTGGCATCTTTAGTGTAGGAGAAGACTGAAGTGAGTCAAGCACACACAAAAATGTAAGTATGAAGCTTTATGGCACTCAAATCCTTAAAACAGAGATTCTGACACTGTTTTTGCCTGAAAAATCAGGGTTTGTGTTTAAGCATATAGGCAGAAAAAGACCTGTTCACTCATTTAACTCAGCCTTACTATATGAACATTACCAAGACATTGTCCAGCAACAGTTGCCAGTGGATAAAATGGGCAATAAGTTATGATTGTTGCTAACATTACTGACTAAACTAACTTTTGTGGCAGCATACATTGTCAGTAATATTAGAAAAGCCAAAAATGTTTTTGAAACAATAAAATAATTTGGTTTAGAGTGTATGCTAGGGTTGATAGAAGCTCAAACAGCAGTTAAACAAAGGAGTGATTATAAGATATGTATGTAGCTTTAAACCTGCAATCTTCCAAAAGGCCACCAGGGGGCAACAACTGTGGTTACAAACAGACATTCAGCTGTAAACAGGTCTATAGACAAATGACCCCTGGCTTCCTTTACCAGATGAATTTAGTCAAGTCTACCAGTCTAACTGATGATTTCTAAAACGGGACATCGCAAACTAACGTTAAAGTGTGGCTGCTTCCATCGTTTATATGCAGTCTATAGTTTAAACCATCCAACAACAGAATCCCCCTTTAAAAGGAATCCTGTCATTCAAATACATGATTTAATGCATCTCAGAACTGTCTTGGAAGGGCATTTTCTTGAAAGCCCGTGTGTCCTACTAATGGGGGTGCAGCACTTCTGTTCAGTAGGGATTGGGGGTGGGGAGGCTGGAGATGGGGGGGAGAAAGTGATTCCCTTAAGTGCATGTCCCAATAAAACTGGAGATGTGTATGAGAGAGGCTTGGATAAGAGTATTAAATAAATGCAGAGGACGACAAGAAGAAGAGATGGTGCATTGAATTTGGGGGAATGGAGGTCTGGGTAGTGCGGGGGTGGGGCACAAAGTATGGATTTATGACAGAAAAGGACAAGAAAAATTGAAAAGAATAGGAGGGGTGACACAGTGAAGCTAGCATGGATAGACAGATGAATTAGACTAGATAAATGTTTAATGATTCCCACAGAGGTGGGATGGGTTTGCAATAGAATAAATAGTATACAGAGAAGTCTGTAAAACAAACAAAAGCAAAAGAAGATCGTTGGAGTATGAAGCCAAGGATAAGCACTGAAAAGAAGTGCTTCAGCTGCAGCTTCAGCACAATTTGCTTTTCTTATAAATTTGTTATAGTAAAATAAACATGCAGACTGTACAACAAGCCAAACTTACATCTGGTGAGAAAGAAAGAGACGAGAAACTCATTTGAATCGGACGGCACAAGTTTTGCTTCATGTTGAAACTGAAGGTGGATATAAGCATGAAGTCAGAAGGAGACTTTCAGAGAGCTGACAGACTGTAAGGGGTTAACAGCTAAGCTTAAATCAAGTAAGATTTATGTCTTTTATGGGCAGAATAACTAAGCCCAACACTACGACAGCTTCAAAATATTCTTTATATATGATTCTTTATCGTCAAATATCGATGCCGAAGCTACCCTCAGCTGTCATCATCATATACTTCAGATAGATCAAAGCCCTGATGTCATACATGAGTTCATGAAGCCTCAAGATAAATATATCACCATCTAGGTGTTTTGAAACTGGACATGATGAGCGAGGGGTGGCTCCGCCCGAGAAATGAAGGGACACTGCATGCTAAAGCCCCAGCATGCTTTATCCTCATTTTTAACTTTTATGTGGAAAAAAAATGCACAAATGAATTTCATACTACAGTGAATAACCTTTTCATTAGAGACTAAGGCTATAAAATCACAAGGAAAGTCTTACTGAGGTCTTAGATCAAGTAAGAAGTAACAACATTTTGACTTTAAAATATATATAATCTGATTTTTGAAAACATTTTTATTATTATTATTATTATTATTATTATTATTATTTGTTACCAAAGCTGTCGCCCTCTACCTGGTATTAGAGGAATACTGGTATAAGGTCTGCTATGTCCATGTGTGGTTACTATGTTAGTGATCTGCTAGCACAAACACAGAGGTTTTACATCTCGGAGGAATGATGGGTTTCATTCAACATTTTTATGATAATGTTATACCATATGTTGTATACAATAAGACTAGCAACCATCTAAACTGCAGGTAGCCAGAAATAGCTCCAACTACGGTACACCTGCAGCTGGTGCCTTTGGTATTCTTCAACCTATATGCTGCAGTTTGGTGTGTGTGTTGTTTTTGGAAGCAGGGAACAAGAAAATGCTAAGGTCACTACTTTGCCTTAAAGTGAATGTCTAGCATTATTTAAGGATTTAATTAAGGTGAGGAAGTTTGCTAGAACTGGACTGTCGGAGTGACTGACTGAAGAAGTGGACATCTGTGCACGCCCACTACAAACCAAAGATTTCTTCTTTCCTTTTTAGCCTGCACTAATGGAAGGAGGTTACTAATGGTGAGGCTTCACTAGAGACAGCCAGACAGTGATTGCTGGATCAGGGTTAATGAATGAAATCCCATTGGGACCACAAACTACTTATACATAGACATGGCAGGTATTCAACTTAAGTGTGGTTATTATTCACTCAACGTTAGTTCCACTGCTGTGGCAAAAAAAACAACAAAAAAACAAAACAAAACCTTGACCTATTTGTTTTGCCCCATCCAAAAAGAATTTGCAAGATATTAGTAATGTCAGAGGAAACAAACCAGATCTCACAGGATGTCTGCTGTTGAAACAAAATGAAAGAAGAACTTGAATTAAATTTAGAAACTAGGAAACAGCTGCCAGGTGAGGCCACAGTGCTGCAATGTTTCCCAAACTGAGAATGATGAAGGTAACTGATCCCAGACTTAAACATAAAGCTGCGCAGCGCTGCCAGCACTGGAATATCTTCCATTAAGGTCAAGTATGCACTAATTCACATCAGAATGTTCTCAAAAAGTCACAGAACAAAACATCTGATTATGTAAACAGAGAAAGCAAAGTCAGAAACTTACAGAAACAAAACTGGAGTTTCCCATAATTCTAATAATAATAATAAAAAAAAAACCCCACACATGCACACACTCATATTTTAGATGAGGAAAGGAGCAGCAGTGACTCATGTCTTCCATGTTAACCTGTGGAATTTGATTTCTAGAGTCAGAACTGATGAAGAACACATTTTGTAGACTGTGGCACAGACAGCTGTAGGAACCAGGATGTCAGCCATTAGTTTTGGACTTTGGTTGAACTAGTTTTAAAGCTTCAAGGGCAAAAATTGCAATAATCGGACAAAAATGTTGTTTTCGATTTTTATCAGTTGCCAACTGCATCCAGACCCCTAACTCCAGTGTCCATGTGCATTAGCTATTTAAAAAAACAATCACCCTTGTCATAATTATTATACAATCCATTGAGACCAAAGGGTATTGTATCATCAAGTCAAGATCGGAATTAGATTAGTTTTACTTTAGCTTTAGACATACAGCTTTATAATAAAGCTTAGCATGCAAAAGGTAGCTTTCACCGTCTAAACTGGCAAGCAGGCATTCTCATCTTGGTTATTATAACAAATTGTGGCTAGCAGTCTCAGTGGGAGCTTATATGGTGCAAAGGAGCTCAAACACCCACAGACGATGAAGGAGAAAGTCCAGTAAGCTGCAGTGATTCTGTGTACAATCCACAACTGCAGTCCAATACTGCATGTTACTATTATCAGAGAGCATTGCCATGTCCTCTTTCAATCCATCAATCTCTGTGTGTGAAGATGGAAGAAGAGACAGGCTGGGTTAACAGTTAATGAGCGAGAGACAGGGGAACATGATGGATGTCGGGGAGGGTACTAAATGAAGAGGGGAGGTGAGCAGAATGAATCACAGGGTAGTGAGAGAGAAACTGGAGAGTTAGAGAAATAAAGGACAGCATAATGAGGGAAGTGAGATAAAATTAGAGGGTGGAGGCGGTGGTAGTGGTGGGGGGTTAAAAAAATGGGAGAAGGAGGGGGAGGAGTCAGAAAAAATAAGTGGGAAACTGTAGAAAAGAAACATAAGGAGAAGTCTGCAGATGTGTGTGTGCTGCAGGAACAGGCAGGGTGATGGGAGGCTGTGGTGCATGATAAGCACTGTTATTTATAGATCTATGGAAACAGGCGAAGGAAGACTGCAAACCAGCGCTATCAGCCGTCTCATATTATTCCCGGTTCAGTGGAGAGGTGCACATGTGTGGAGAGTGTGTGCGCAGTCCTGTGAGAACTGAATACAAGCATTGAAAGATGTGGAGAGCGTACTTTGCCAGTCTTATTGCTAGCTCTGGGTTAAGGCTCAGCGCCAGGCTTTTTAAACTTCCTGTCCATCCTCGTCTTGTTATCCCTGTCCCGGGAGACAAAGCCTTCTGTGTCCAGGCTCCAACACTGTTCACCTTCATTTTCTCTCCCTGAGCTTGGTTTAAAAGCTGTACTGCTGTGTGACCGTTAATGTTTCTGGCCCCATTAGTCATGTTATATTAGGAATAAATAATAAACTCTTGTTATGTCCTATCTAGAGGGCTGAGGCACAAAATGATAAATACATCGACCCCCCCATGTCCCAAGCAGCCAAAGAAATTAAGACGTTTTAATCAAGAATATAAGTTGTATTTAGTCTTCAGCAGATTTATGAACACAGGCCAAAAGAACAAACAACACTGTTTACCAATAAAAGCTCAGATAACCTCATCAAAAGTAATTAAGAAAATACGAGCGCTTATCTACCTAGACTAACAAAAAAGGAGAAAATGGTGCAAACACTAATCAGAGCTCATCTTGCTCCATCTAAATACAGATCAAACTTCAAGTTACACAAATGCTGGCTGGGTGGCTGAAAGGTAAGCAGATGGTCCGCTGGAAGTGGCAACCATCTCAGCTCCTAATCTAGTGTGTAATTAATACACACAATGCAGGCATTTCCATGAAAGGAAATACAAGGTAGACATAATGAAACAACTATTATTAACATCTATTAGCTCTGGATACTGGCCCGTCTGGTGAATAGTTTCTAGGCGTCGGGTCATCTTCTCCTTAGTCTAGTCGTCCCGTTAATTTTTTTCTTTAGGCCTATATTGCAGTTCTACTAACCTGTTGGATTGTTTTTTATATGTGTGAAATAGCTAGATGTGTCCTCCACAAATGCACTTTCACGTGTGTTCATGCACAAACAAAGAAAAGTCAGCAGTTACACTAAACTGTAATTTAAAATTGAAACAAAACACAGAAATATCGTCCACTCGTTTTTTGAGATAATGATGGATCTGTGTAGCTGCTGCTCGCCCACACATGTCCTTGTTGCAGGTGTCATTGTATGGAGAGAAACTATAGCAAGAGAAATCAACTTTAATAATGATGATAATGATCTAATACAGTAATAGGAAACCAGATAAAAACAGAACAAAAAACGTCGACACTGGTGAGATGTTGGTGACAACTCTGAGCCAAGATTGTTGTCCCTCAGAACAACCCTACAGAGATACAGTATACGGCGGGAGAAAAAAACATGCTCATATCTATAAGCTTAACAGTTAATGTCCGAGAACAGTCAGTCCACAGATAATAATTTCATCTTTACAGATTCCATCAGCAGGTTCAAATTCCAGACCATTCTCCCTTTTTATCTCTTTTGTGTCCCAAGAGTTTCTCAGAGTCAGCAAGTCTTCTGAGCAAATGTATTACCATGCATTAAAAGGTGAATGCGGCACTGGAAGAGTAAAACTACAGCCCCTGAAACATGCTGATGTTGAATTATTTACCGAGATGTATATCCAGCAACAGCTTTGGACCGAAACAGAATCAAGTAGGACATAAAGCTCTTTGTACACTTTTTAGTAACCCGTTGTTATTCATTAGAAAAGAGGTAAGTTGGGAGACAAATGGCCTGCATGCATTTTTTTTTATTTTACAAAACACAAATATTGATGCCATTAAAGTGTCAGAGGTTCAGTACAAGCTCTCCCTGCATTCATTCTTTTCTCTTTCAAAAAAAAGATGATTGTGGATTTTTGTGGTGAACACTGACAGACTGTTCTCAAACGTATCAAACTGAAAGTCTGGCCCACCCACTGAGGCAAATAACATGGTTAAAGGTGCTATGTTGGTCACACAAGTTTTGGATGACTCACCAAATCCTCTTTGACATATTTAGAGCAAAGGCTGGGAAATCTGTCTGAAATCTGTCAAGAGCTGGAACCAGTTATAAACAGAAGAGAACATTAATTTCACACTAAATCTGGTTTTTCAGTCTTGAAAAAAATTGTTTGGCTCTGCCTCATCTCGTGGCTACGCAGATATTGGGTAAGGTGGAAGGGTTTTGTTGTGGCATAAATCTGCATGGTTAAAGACATGGCTAAAAGTCATGAAAATGCAATCGGCAGCAACAGGATGAGATCTTCAGCCTTCTTTCAAGGTCCCTCTTTAACTCCTAAATCGCAGACTTTTGGAAATACTGCAAAACAACAGCAGCGAGTGAACAAAAAAATCCCCAAATTCAGTCAGTAACATCTGTGACCCATGGGGTCACACTCAGTGGACAATGATGACATGAACTGTCTTTGGCTCAGTGAGCAGGAGAGATAAATATTTATTTAAAAAAAAAAAGACATTTATGCTTTCTGCTAATAAAAACTGCAAATAAGAGAGTTTAACATATCCAAGTTTATTATGCTTCATTATGTACTTTCGCTTTTTGTCTTCATTAATTTAATTTTCACTTTGTCATCTCACCTATTTTTAATCCCTTAACGACATGTGCTTATTTAACTATTGTAACATTTTATTCACTATTAAGTATACATTAAGTATACACCCACCACTTCAAGCCTAGCGTCATTCATTTTTTCTTTTTCCTTTCTTCATTATCTCTGTGGAGAGTTTTAGGTGTGTTTTTTTAAAAGAAAGTAACCTAAATTACTAAATTACTACATAACTGTATCAAAATTATGTTCTTAGCTTCAGCGTGCTTGAGTAATGTTAATTATCCTGTAATGCATTAGTACTGAAGCTGGGATTGCACTATGGTATTCAGTGCTTCACCCCAGCTCTATTGCAGTGACACTGGTAAAAGTATTATGGCAGAAATCTCTTTCCCAGCACTTATTTGCATGAGAAAACCATCTCAAGGACACTTTCACCTCCCTCCCTCGTCTCCCTCATAGTGGATGATGAAAGCAAAAGAAGCAGAAAGAAATGAAATGGGACCAGCCTGCCTTTGGAGTGAACAGTAAAGGTTAAAGTGACATTTCATTTTGCTCTCTACTTTGACTTTGTTATTAGTTTTTGGGGGTTTTTCAACGCGTATCCGGTGTTCTAAAATATGTGTTGTCTTCATATTAGACTCCTTAACACGTCCTTCATAAGTCTACATTCCACACTTTTATATATACAAAGGCTGGGTTGTGTTTATAGAATCATTAGCGCTTCTCAAAAGATGCACAACTCAGTATCGTCACACTGAAGCACACATGGGATGATTCTGCATCTTTTGATTTACATCCAGCATCAACAAATTTAATCAAATCAGTTTCCTCCTGGAGCGACTATAAAGGAGGGCCGCAGCCACCGTGGCACCAACCATTGTTTTCTTGACTCCATCTGAAGCCTCGGTGTTTGCATATTTGCCACCACCGTGTTGTTATTTTGGAGCCGCACGTGTGTGGATGAAAGGGGGGAGTGCTCTTTACTGATGGCATTACCCAGAGGCGTGTGTATGTTTCAAATCATTTATATTTCACAAATAATTGTGCGCCTCCTTGTTTGCCCTGTTGAAGAGTTAGTTGTTATTAATGGTTATCACGTGTGAATATTTTCTCATGATTACAAGTAAAAATGGTTCAGAATTAATACAGGCCCTCAGTAAACTACCAAGCTCTCCTGGCAGCCAGTAAGATCATTGAAATATACAGTAGTGGCATTGTATCATTACATGTTATATCATTACAGGCAAAGACCATTTTATTAGTTCTGGGCTGGATCCACAGCTGCCTTTAAAACTGCCTTAATTTTATTCTAACATTAATTCAACAGAGTGCTGGGAGCATTCCTCAGAGATCTTGGTCCGTATTGACATTATAGCATTGTGAGTTGCAGCCTTACGTTTCTGCTCTTAGCTGGCAGGAGTGGCGCCTGCTGCGGTCTTCTGCTGCTGTGCACATCTGCTACAGGTTGAACCATTAATGGTTCAATGTGTTGTGCATTCAGAGGCGCTCGGCTGCATACACTGATTGAGAGTTTATTTGAATTACTGTTTCCTTCCTATCAGCTCAGAGCAGTCTAGCCATTCTTCTCTGACATCTGGCATTTTTGCTCATAAAACTGCCACTCACTGGATAGTTTTCTCTTTAAACCCTGGCTACGTAGCAAAAATCCCAGTAGATCAGCAGGTTCTGAAAGTTCCACTTGCATTATAAAACATTTGAATAGATGTACTTCAGCAAGTGTGTATTGTATTATACCAGATGTACGGGTAATAGTTACCTTCGACAAGGAGGTTATGTTTTTGGTAGCATGCATGTCATCATTTTGTCTGTAAACAAGATAAGTCCAAAAGTTTTGTCTGAATTCTGATAAAACTTTGTAGAGGTCTTGAATGGGGTCGTGTTAACAATCCATTAAAATTTGGCTTACATCCGCCAAGGTCTTCAAGGTCAACTCAATGATTTATTGGTTGAAAACTAACAAAAAGCCTTACCTTAGAAACAATGATTTTTACAAGTGTGGTGTGTATTGTTGACATATAGAAAGTACCCGAAAAAGATTTTAAAATATCACATCATATTTTACCTCTGACCTCTTCTTCAAGGTCCACAGACTGATCTGAAGGTGAAAGTAATAATAATCCGGTATTTAAGTGATGACGTGATGAATCCTGCTTCCGAGTTTTTATTAAGGCTGTTGTGTTTTTAACACGTTTTAATGTTTTGTATCATGTTCTGTTTAGTCTCAGCAAGCCCCTAAAAACAGTCAGTGATCACAGCCTCTCTCAGTTTTTATTACCGCTATTCATTTTAAAGCTCAGTTTTTAAAACCTTACGATGTAACAACAGCCCAGCCCATGCAGCAGTATAATGACTAACCTCGTATTGTGGATGGATTATCTCAGATGTTCCTGACTGAAGTTTGGTCCGTTTACAGCATCCTGCCATGCGATTGCATTTGTCCCTAACCATCGGGAACCCTCACGTTAACTTTTATCGAGTGGAAAAAAGTTAGCATTCATCCTCCAGCTTCACTGTTTATATTATGCTAACATAGCTGTGTCGCAAGCACATCATTATATACCAGCTAGCCAAACTTGAATCACCCTACAAAACATCACTGCTGTTGACATTCCTGTCTTCATTTATGTCGGAAGCCATAGCAGAGCTGTATGTCTTAATTTGTTTCAGAAATCCCTCAGGCTGAACATGCTATATTATATTTAGATAGAAACTAGCGAGCTAACTTCCTGCTAACTTCTAACTCCGTTAAATGTAATAAATTCCGTTTTTATAGATGCCTGGATGTTAAACTTAATTGTTACACCTGGTAACGCAGCAACACTGATCATTTTATTACAGATGAAAGAATGTAGACAGTTTTTCAACTCTCAGTGATCCCGGAGTGATTGTTTGACTTTGGGACCTGCAGCGGAGTTTGGACCCAGACTGGGCTAATGACTTAAAGACCGGATAATGTTTTATAGTTCCATTAGTTTTTATAGTTTTTTTATAGTTCCAAGTGTTTATTCCAGCCATTGTTTGTATTGAAGGGAATGATATGTGGGGATTCTAAATATCATGTTACTTTATTCTGACGTTCTCAGTAACAGGTTATAACTCTTTAAGTACATAACTATTTGTTCCTGTGCATACATGAAATCTATTTCACTTGTATGCTGCACATAGAGGGCCACCATTTGTCAATGTTCTCTGCAGTTTGAGAACACTTAGTATGGAGTTACTCAGAAGTGACACAGGAGGAAATAAAGAAGAAAAAGGCTCTTCAATCTAAAAGTGGTGCAGGTGGAGAGGAGCCAGTGGGAGGCTGAAGAGGTAGGGACACTGAGGCCATGTGAAGGCAACGAAGAGGAGGAACATTAAGAAATTGGATGAATTAATGATGAATCTCTGCAGGCAGGCAGCCAAGAAATGAAAGAGTGTTCGGATGTGTAAGAAAGATACACGTATTCTCACTCGCGCGTACACACACACACACACACACACACACACACACAAAGAGATAAACACAGTGGAAGATGGGGAGAGGCATACAGAATGAGAGCAGCAGAAATAGCTGGTATGAAGCAGAGGGTGTATATGAAAGAAGTGGAGATGGGCTCAGTGCCAGCAGAGTAGCAGAGGTACGTCTGTTTCTGTACAGTTGTTGGGCTGGATGACAGAAACTGGGAGGTTTGAGAGAATTCATCATAGAAGTCAAGGTTTATTCCAAGGTTGAATCTAGATCTGAGAAAAAAAGGTTTTGCTAATTCATACTGTCACCAAATCAATTTTATATTTAGCATTCAGGGATCTGCAGTAACTTACTTTATACCAGGCCATTTGAAAATGCTCAAGGCTTATCTTGGCTATTGATATTTTTTTCACCACACTGCCACTTTTAGTTTAGGGCTAACACTTCATTTTTTTTTCCCCCTCTGAAAGAAGTCGTGTCGCACAAGAAACAGCCACTGACAGCGAGCTCAGGGGAGCAAAGAGCCGGAGTGCTGCTGCAGCTGTTTGGCACGCCTTCAGCTTTAATAACACGAGAAGCAGGAGGTGATGTAGACCAAGCGATCTGGAACTCTGTGTGAAAAGTGTTTAGATAATGATCACCATCCAACGGTTTGTTATTTTGCCTATCAGTTTTATGACTGTGAAACTGATGCTTTCGGCTATTTTTTCAATAGAACAAATTCTAAGTCCGAATCTAAACAGCGTGATGACAAAACATAAAATAATTACAAAAATTAAATACGACAGGAAACAATCATTGTTTATTCCTGCATATTTGAAAGTAATGAATCTGACATTTTTAATCTTTAATGCACCGAGCTCATTGCAAAAAAAATTGACACGAGATTCCGAATTTTTCAGTTGCCACACCTCCAGAATTTAGCGACATAGATAGCCTCAGCCATTACTTATTTTTATTTCTGGCTCTCTTTAACAATGTGTTATTGACTTGCCTTCCTGTCGCCAAGTGCTTTCTCACTTGGGGTCGTTGATTGTTGACCCCAAGTGAGAATTATTGTATTATTGTAGAGACTTTACCTCAAATTCCAAAGTGCTTTGAGGCGACTGTTCTTGTGATTTGATACTATCTAAAAATACAATGAATCAAACTTCTCATGCAGCTCTTATCCACTCAGGTCCAAAGAGTTTCTCTGTATATGCTTTGAATGTGGGTTTTAGTGTGATTATCCGGATAGTGTAGCTTGTAAATAAAATAGTGATGGCAATAGTACGCTCTGTCTATGACAGTAATTTGATTTTATTTGAGCCAGCGCAGCTAACTGGTGAGTCCAAACGGGCTGTGGATATATGAGTATGTTAGTTTGTTGCCCGATGATGGAAATGGCAGTCACTGAAGGGTGTGGTCTCCCTATTGCCCTGTGAAAGCTGGGAAAGCATCCAGGGCCTGAAACTCAGTGCTTAACCAGCTTATCCTGAGCTGGATAAGCACTTAAGAAAATAGATAGATGGATAGTTTTACTACATGGATTCATTTGCCTTAGAGAATTCTCATTTGTTGCATTTGTATAAGCACTTGGAAAAAGAAAGCAAACATTGCATATTATGGGCTAAATGGGGGCAATTAACAAATTAATAGTTTGTTTGTTTAGAGGCCGTTGGTACATAATGTTTCTAACCTAACAGGAGTTTGCTGTTAAACTCAAAAAACAAAATAAGACACTAAAAACTGCATATCCCTTAATCCTTTCATCTTTTTTTTTTTTTTTTTTACATTTGTCAGCAGAATAATCAAAGTGCAGCTCCTGCCAGGTGGCTTTTCTCTCTCTACTCTGCACAGATGACTAAAATAAAAAAGGCTTTTATGCAAATGTTAGAGAACCTGCGAGCTGCAATGGTGCCAGCACAAATATC
This sequence comes from Perissodus microlepis, assembly GCF_051167445.1. Classification (NCBI taxonomy): domain Eukaryota; kingdom Metazoa; phylum Chordata; class Actinopteri; order Cichliformes; family Cichlidae; genus Perissodus; species Perissodus microlepis. Next base: position 27,918,834 of record NC_140482.1, read on the forward strand.
CAGGCTGCCAGAGAACGCGTGTGCACGGAAAGTGAATGAGAAACCGTCTCTTGCCAATATTCCAGTCAAGGTGCCTTTGAAGATGCTGCAGCAGAAGAAAAGTAGATGTGATTGTGTTGTAAACATCACGAGTGTGAAGGATGGTTTAAGGCTGCTGCCGAGAAAGAACATAGAAACCATAAATAATCTCACAGTTTTATAGATATATATATAAAAACAGGTGCCAAATGTACAGCAATGGTGCGACGCGGGCCTGTTGGTGTTCTTTTCTTGACTAAAGTGTGATCTTCCATACAGCTAAAATGCATGCATGTGTCTGTGGAGGACTGACATGATATCGTGTGACAGATTGAGGCCACCGTGAAGCGATCATGAAAGAGTGGCTCCAGTTATTGATCCTGGGATTAACAGTGGAGCTGCACAGATAACACCACACGCCGCAGCGGAGGATTTTCATGATACGAGGCTATTATGCTTTATCGTTTTAGCTACGATGATCCGAATATTTGAAATCTGTCAGATACTGGCTCTTATCCCAAAAAACCTGTGTTGCATTTAAGATTTTACAGAAAAGCACGGAAACAACCCGAGGATAATAACGTCAGAAAAACAGGAGAGTAGCTGCAGGTGACAGACTTCACTCGACACCTCCACCCACTCAGCATCCCAAAACAAAGAGACACAGATTTTTTTTTTTTTAAATGTAGCTGTTTCAAGGTCTGACTTTTTACTGTCAACATATTTATGCAAGAATATTTATGCCAGCTTATGTAATTGAGCCTAAAGCTAAACTCTTTAGTTCACTTAAACACAATGCTAAGTGTAGGCCTATAAAAATCCCTGAAATTTGATCTTTCTTTCATCTGTCAGGATCATTTACAGTTTCTCTTCTAACTGAAACACAGCCACATTGAAAGTAATAATAAAATAAATAATCTCTCTAATAAAATGCAATATCATTTAGAACCAATTAAGCAAACAAACCCAGAAATGCTAAAAGGAAAAACAGCTGTACAGTGTGCAAGATTTGCAAGCCATTTGCACTCAGAAAGTCAGCTATGTGTCAGTTTGTGCAGGAAAAACATGAACAGGAGACAACAAATGACCTCAAAATGCTTGGAAGGATAAATGCTCCAACACTCTATGAAAGGAAACCAGGTTTTGTTACATCTTTTCCCTCTGAGAAATACACCAGCTACTCTATTTCAAACCATATCACGACTTCCTTGATCCATTGTATAAAAAAGGGGGAGGCAGACTACCCAACATCACACTAACAATGATGTAAACACTGTTTAATTTGCAGGGTATGAAGTAATGAAATGGTCCATTTGGGATGGGGAGAGGGGATACGTTATTGTCACAGCGCCAGAGCAACTTTGAAACTGTAAGCAAAGGGCCACAGACTGAACAAACAAATGGAAACATGACACACGAAGAGCTGAAACATGCTGAAATCCAAGAATTTTAGTAGACATGACAGATTATTTTGAAATAGATCTGGGTCCTCGCTCCAGAAATCAAGATCTTTGTCCTTCCGTCTGTCCGTACATATCTAGTTCAGGGTTGCGGGGTGGCTGGAGCCTAGCCCAGTTGTCAAAGCAAGGCGAGGGAAAGAGTGTGCTGGCACTAACTTGAAATACAAGCCTGCATCAGTAAATGGATAAAATAACCATTCACAGATAAACCTTTGTACATATACATTGTTATATTCATGAATATAAATGAAATCATTTCTGTTTTGACATGCAAAACTAGCTAATACAATAGCAGTTCAGACCTGCTTCAATGACTGAAGAAAAGCTTGTATAATATTTATTATTTATGAACATATTTGAATGTATCCCCACACATATCAAATGCTTGTGCAGGCTATAAATATATATTTTTTTCTCATTTGAGACAAATGAACTAAGTTATTCCACCTGGTCTTATTTTGAAAGTTCATGAGGAGGCTGATCAGGTATCTGTTGTGAAATTGGTCTTAAGGATGGACAAACTAAGTCCACTGTTTTGAACTGCAGCTGGTGATGGCACTCCGTGGTCTACTCTGAAGATCTCCTGTGAGCTTCTGTGAGCATTGAAATCTTAACTTGAAGCTGACTGAGAAATGGTCCATGCACTGCTGCACTGTTGGACAGTGGACAGTGGAGTTTGAGTCCACACACATGATAAGAAAATCAGTGGAAGGACAGCTAATGTTTGCTCAGCTATTTAATGTAAAAAATAAATGAGTTCATGTATGTAAGAAAACATGGGTGTGCCTCCCTTTACATACACATGCACCCCACTGAAGCAGTTTTTATTGCTTCTTCTTTTGTTTGGTTTTTAGTTTTCATTTTAGGACATCGGGTACCGACTGATCCATGGACTGGTTCTGGGTGTATTTTACCCATGTATGGGTAAAAGTTATTTAATGAGATATAAGTTGCTGGTGATTAGTGTCACATGTCAGAGGTTGAGAATGTTATTAAAATTTAGCCACATTTTTTTATTTCTAAAGTTGCAAATCCTAACAAAACTAATCTCATCACAGTTTACAGTAACACCACTTTACAAGTCCACAGAGAGAAATCCCAACCCCTGAACAAGCAGTGGGTAACAGTGCAAATAAAAACACTGACTTTTTTATTGGAATCACAAACATTTTTGAAAGCAGATATTTAAAGATAAATTTGACTTTGTGTCAATTAGAGACACATTAGTTCAATTAGAGACACATTAGTTCAAGTTTAAATCCCTGGGGTGATCAGGGGGAGATTTGACTAAATATTATCATTTTCCAAGTTTATATCTTGTTAGAACATAGACAGAACAGCCCCTGGCTCCTCTGCTTCAGAGGTTAGCTACCTTTCATTGACCTTCTGTTGAATAGTTGAGAAACTCCAACATGACTAAATATTCATGGCGTTTTCTTGTCATCCATAATGCATTGTATTTTAAATCCGGTGACCTCTTTGCACCTCTCATGCTTCTCTGCAAGTGGCTCTACACATGGGGAGAAGTGAAAACAGACTTTGCCACGTCCTTTAAAATAAGCAGCTACTTCCTGATACAGTTACTTTCTATGGTGATTTGGATTTGAAAGTAAAAAAAGAGAAAAAAAGCTGGCATTACACTGAGTCACACCGGAGTGAGGACAGCAAAGTGTGAGCACACGCGACATTCTCATTCCAGAATCTTATAATAATGCAGTTTCTTGTGCATCTCAGTTATTGCCCGCAGTGTATTGCCAGGTTCTAGCATTAGTAAGACGGGGCTGTCACTCATATCTTGTTATTTTTCAGTTTTGTAGGTTACTGAGGTGAAGGGACATGCTCAAACCCAAACCACATCTTTTCCTAAACCTAACAGTTTACATAGTAGTTTTTAGTATCCAAACCTAACTAGAGACTGAATGCAAAAGTTAAAAACGGCTGTGAAAAAAAATTCAAACAGCATGAGGAAAAACAATAGTGAAATAAAACGCAAACCACAAAATTTCACCATGTCTGGCTGTTAAATCTGAATCCAGCAATAACACCTCCGACTTCTTCGACTTTCCTGACAACTCCGCAGATCTTTAAGACGGGGCCATTACCTCTCGGTGGCCCCTCATTATTTAATGACATTGTTTGTTCCTACCAACGCAAACAAGCCACTGTGAGGTTTCCTGAAACTACTTAAATGCAGCCAAGTCCCGCTTCGTTTTTAAGTTTCACTTCCGTTCTTTAGATTTGAACTACAAAACTACTCAGCTTGAGTAAGATCAAGAAAAAAGTTGTATGGAATGAAATACACCCTTTTCAATACATGATAGAAAGCTGCATGTTTTCGGTTACAAGGGTTCACTTCAGCTTGGAAAGCACCTGGTTGCTGACAAGTCAGCCAGCCGTTGAGATCAGATCAAAATATGGACGAACTCACGAGCCATTCTCACACATACAGCATATTACCCGACAGAGGCGCAGGTGAGAAGATTCATACCTAATGCAATGTGACTAGACACTTAAGGCTCTTCAAACTGCCAGGACTCTCACCCTTACAAAGCCTGTGTGATATCCGACTCCCCCATGTGACAAGAATGCTGGTAGCTGTCCACTGAATCTGAGTGAATGCACCACGTATCCTACCTCCTGTCATAGAAACCAGAGCATTTCCATTTTTGAAGACTGTGTGCTACATGTGAGAAGTATAAAGTAATAATAGGTAAAGTAGAAATATATATCCTAATATAGTCCGTGGTGTGAATGAAAAGTGTGCACATGTTAATACCAAGTGTTAATGGGACAGTATCGTCCATTTTTTAGGGACAGAGAAACCACACCCAGGTAATTACATGGGCTTCCAACGAGGACTTTCCACACCCTGTGCAGCACGTGTACTGTGGTTTCTATACGACCAAAGCTGTGTGTGGTCTCAGAAATACAACCTCAGCTGTGATGCTGGGTGTGGTCGGCGGTTCTGCTGACTAACCAGGTCAGTGCAGCTATGTTTACCTCCTTCTAAAAACACAAACTAGTGTGGAGTTACACTTTAAAGCTGCATTATTCATATGTTAGTTGTGAGGCCTGTGAGGCTCCCCGCGGCCTTACACATGCTTTACCCGTTAATCTTTCGATATCTTTTGCTTGAACAGCACTTACACAAGCATTTTTGCATACCTGATCCTGACCCTTGCCTGAACTGGCTCATCATCTGATCTGTATGCCTTCTCTGATTACCTACCTACTCTCAACCTTGCGTGGGCTGTGCAGAGAGCTTTTTGACTTGTCTTGCTTATGAATTAATATATTAAGATTCCTAAGAAGAGTGATGCTTCTCTCTGTCAAGCGTTGGCTTTAAGCACAGAAAGCTTTTCACAGACGTCACTAGACACTGAGCAATGCAGTAGATGCATGTTCCAAATATAAAATTTGCCATCTCCAGGTCAAAATGCTCCTTCAGTTTCCAAACAAGCAAGCAAGTACTGAGGCAACGTTAAGAGCTAAAAATGATCTAAATTATTATTATTTTCATCTTCAGTATACAATCAGTGTATCTGTTCTCACGGGCATTAGGGTCAAGCGTAGAGGACAGAATTTACAAATTTAAAAGGAATTAAACTCCTTTTCATTTAACACAGATTGCTCGCGGTAAAATTCAGCAGGTTTTTGAAACCAAGATTGCACCGACACCCTTGAGGCTTCAAAACGGGACTTCAGAAACGACTGGATGACATCACAGTAGACATCACTTTTGAAATCTCAAGTGGCCACTAGGGGTACTGCAGTTTTTTGCAGCTCTGTGTTGACTTCATTTTTAGCTCTGGAGGTTGCCAGTTGATTTAGGGTGACTTGGCGAGGTACCGCATGCCTTGAGCGTCTAATAGGTAGAGACACGTGCCATCATACAGTATGGTGACGAAACGATATTGATATTGAAAAAAAAACAACAAAATTGCAGCCAAGGGACTGTTTGAGATTGTGCTGATGACAACAGGTGAGTAATTAATGTTTGGCCGCCTGTTCATATTTGCTATCTAAAAGTTGTGATCCTAAGCCAAGTCTCTGCACAGAAAATTTCAGTTGGCTTGTCAGTGGATAATTTCTGAAGCCTTAAAATACTGGCGTGTGGGAGACTGTTAGCTGGAGGGGCTGTAGTGTACAGCAGCTCCTGTGGATTGCTCAAGCAATGACAGCATTTGTGGTGCCACATTTACTCTGTGCCGCCAAAAAGATTCTCATTTAAAACACAGCGCAAGCCTCTGTCACAGCGGTGATATTAAGTACAAAACGCTGTACAAACACAGGTGCTGAGAGTTTACACTATGTGGACATTTTATGTAGGAATGCAGTGAACAGTTCACTGTGTTCTCCTGCTCTCTCTCTGTCCTCATGCAGCACAGTGTCCTCATGCAACTCTGCCAATGTCAGTTATAAATAGCACTGTAGTGCTCACAGCTCACACCCCAAACACACACACACACGCACACAAATAAAGCCTGAGAATACATTCTGCATGATGAAGACTTTCATTTTCATTTAGGTTTGACCGGAACTGGCGGAACCAAAATGTCAGCTCCCCTCTGATTGATGACGAGTGTTGACATGTCAGTCATAAATCTGGAGAGCATTAAAGCTGATATTAATAAATCAATATGCAGCTGCAGTATATCACACCCTATTAACGGGACTGACATGGCCACAGTGAACTTTGCTTGGGCATTTTAACTTAAATTGAACTTTTAAAGCTTCTGTTTTAATCACCTTTACACCTTTTCCATCTGGAAATCTGTTGCAGCCTTGCCATCTCTTCTTCTCTGCCTGCCTTTATCTCTGCAAGCTGGTAATCCTCGGGGTGTCTGTCTGTCTCTTCAACTTGTCTCTCAGTTGGATATGGAGTGCTACTGAAGACTTTTACTGTCTCTCTGGAGGGAGTGAGAAGTAGAGGAGAGAAGGGAAGTGAGAAAGAGGATGTATGTTTTGGACACTGACAGGATTTAAAATGAACCCTGACTCATGTCGGGCTCATTACTTCGCTGTTGAGGGTTTGCTAAACTTTACGCTGAAAGCTCAGGATTATACTGGTGATTATCTGTAAAGATGTAGCTACTGAGGAGACAAAGAAAAGGAGGAAAAGAGAAAATAATGAGTAATCTGGACGATCACTGTGCTAATGTGTCAACACAGACAGAGCCAGTTCATTACAATAAAGGCCAGCATTCTACCAGGAGCATTGAAAGGGGCAAGTGCACTAACCAAAATAACACAATGTAAGCTCTGGTTTCATGCATCTTTTTCTCTGGCAGTATGGCAGTTCAGATCAGTGAGAGGCAGTTGAAACAGACTTGATATGGTTTGGATATAAGGGTGAAGTCTTCTATTAGAAATAGCTGGAGACTGTATGCCGATATACGTTTGTGATCCCTGGATAAATCTGACAGCTCAGGTGGAGCGCAGGATTCATTCAGAGGGGAGTTACCGTATTACAAACTATTCCACAGTGTTACATCCCCCCGAAGGGGTCTAGGCATGCAAGTGAGGGGACCAGTAACAAATGAGTCCGGAACAGAATGAAAGGAAAACAGACAGGTGTTTTTAGTAAATAAAATAGTCTTTATTATAGATAATCATAACATTAGGAGCCGGCAACGCCGTATTACCAATAACACGTCGAAAAAGGGAAAAAAAGGTTGCAACAACAAAGAACACAACAACCAAACAAAAACTCCACACCACGAGGCACTTCCAGGGGCCCACAAGCTCACCCTGTCACTAACAGCAGCTGGCTTTACTGCTGCCAAGGCCCACAAGCCCACACTACTCACGTAAAGCAGCTATACTGTTTCCACAACTCCACACTTCAGGCAGGCTAACTACACACAAAGCAGAGACACCAGAGAACACCCCCCTCCCTGCTCACAGCTCATCCCCAGCTTATACGACCTCAGAGAGGTGATTGCTGACTGGGCCCAGGTGGTAAATGAGTCCAATGAGCAGCAGCTGTGTCCTGGGGAGAGAGAAGAGCAAGAGAGACACAGAGGGGTGGAGCAAGAGAGGAGGAGGCGGAGAAAAGCACTACGCCCACACAAGGGCAGTATCAGGAGGCCCAGCTAGAGCCGTAACACACAGAATAAACCTGAAAGCTGACCTGTGTGATCTGCAGAAGAATGCAAAATATTTCTAACCATCAGATACTGTGGGTTAAGGTTAGAGTTAGGATGCATGGAAACGTATGCGTCACACACTGAAGGATGAGGCATGTCTCAGGCTGAGGGTATTTATTACGCACACATTTTATTTTTAAATTCAAACATTCAATTAACGCACTTCATATCTTTTGACTAAGTGGCAACCTCCATAGCTGAAAAAACGAAGCCGATGCAGAAGAAATAAAAATCGCAGTACCTCCAGCGGCCACTCTAGACTGACTCCAAAGACGAGTGAATATCCACAGGCTCAAATGTTCAAAGTCATAATCATCAACAGACTCATAATCTTAATGCCCCACTGTGCCAAATATACTTGGAGAAGTTTTAATGAACTGGTTAATGGACAGCTGCAACATGTGATGAAAATGCATGAGACTTAACCATGGAAAGAAGTAGATACTGGCTCATTGATGCATGGTATAAAGACAGGAAATGGGTAAATTGCCAGCCTGGATCTATCCACAGTCAACATCCTCAACTTTTTTAGAGGTCAATAATAAACATCTTTTAATCTCATTCATTTTGAAGGGTGTGAAATACTGATATTGTGTCGAAGCTGCTATCCGGTCGTTAAGTGATGACGTGACGAATCCTACTTCCGGGCCTAAAGTAGTCTGCATTTAATATGGCTTTTGTGTTGTTAACATGTTTAATGTTTTGTATTTTCTTCTATTTAATCTCAAAAAGCTCCTAAAACAGTCAGTGATCACTGTTGACCTCCCTCGGCTTTTATTACCGCTAATCATTTATTTAAGCTCAGCTTTTAAAACCTTAGGATGTAACTACAGCCCAGCCCATGCAGCAGTATATGAATGACTAACCTCGTATTGTGGATGGATTATCTCAGTTGTTCTCCTGGCTGAAGTTTGGTCCTTTTACAGCATCCTGCCATGCAATTATATTTGTTCCTGACCACCGAGAACACTCACGTTAACTTTTATCGAGTGGAAAAAAAGTTAGCTTGTTTAAATTATGCTAACATAGCTGTGTCGCTAGCGGTCACGTAGCACATCATTATATACAAGCTAGCCAAACTTCAGTAACCCTACAAACGTCACTGCTGTTTAGTTTTCTGTCTTCATTTATGTTGGAAGGGATAACAGAGCTGTACGTTTTAATTTGTTTCCAAAACCCCGCAGTCAGGACATGCTATATTGTATTTAGATAGAAGCTAGTGAGCTAACTTCCTGCTAACTTCTAACTCCGTTAAATGCCATAAATTCCGTTTTCATGGATGCCTGGATGTTAAACTCAATTGTTACACCTGGTAGAGCAGAACGCTGACCATTTTATTAAAGATTAAAGACTTTAGACAGTTTTTCAACTCTCAGTAATGCCATAGTGATCATTTGATATATGGACCTGCAGCGGAGTTTAGGCCCAGACACGGCTAGTGACGTCAGACTTAATGACCGGATTATTTCCAAATCACACAGAATATGTCCTTTGTGTTGGTGTCGAAATCATCCGGTTCATGGTAACAGTGCAATATGTATTACTATAAACTCATATGTGGATGTTGTGAAGAATCCTTTGGCATCACATTTTTACCTAAAAGACAGACAGGACTCAATCTTTTCATGAACATTATAAAATTAAGATAACAAATTAAGTAATTTTTCAGTTTTTAAGACCTGTGCAAGTAAAAACAAAATATAAAACAGGATGGTACACCACGGTAAACAAGTTGAAAAAAGTTGGATTTATTCTACTGCCACCATTACAGCCTCAAAATGTGGACTTTTTAAAAGATGTGATAAAATAGAGAAGCCAGCAGCAAGAGAACAGCACCATTTTACGCCCTGGGATAAGCACATGTTGCTTTATATCTTTGGTTTAATCGTCATAAAAACCAAAGAGCAAAAGAAGCATTTCACCATTGAACAATAAAGGAAAATAGTGCACTATCCCTTTAAAGTGCAAAAAGCCCTGACAAAAATAATACACTCAGATGTCAGTTCTCCATCTGGTTCTCACATTGATGAAAACAAAAAATGCCCCCAAAAAACCCTCTTTTAATGAATATAAATCTGTATAATTACAACCAACCATACAGGGATACAACAAAGCCAGGCTTCCTGATGAAACGCATCCATCTGATCTGAGCCCCCACCTCATCATTCAACTGCAGCACAGCTTCAGTAATTTTTTCGCTTTGGCTCCTTGTTTTGATCCTGCAATTCATATCATCGTCAGTTTCATACCTGTCAGATTTCCCATGCTCAATAATCCCATTCATTTCTCAGTGTGCTCGAATGATGCCAGGCCATTTGGTGAGGTTAACACAGAGACGGAGCTGTGGGACTGCTAGCAGTGAACTGATGTTCCTGTTCTATTTAAAGCTCCTGCAGCAGTGAAAGACAGATAGCTTCCCTTCATTAGTCTTAACCTGAAATATTCAGCAGGAGGCAGACGGGGAGCCAGAAGGAGGTTGACGGGGACAGAGGAGAGGTAAATGTTCAGAAGTCTTCCTAACTAAACTCCATCAGCATTATTAGCTCTTCCTATCCAACTGTCAGATCCTGTTATAAAGATCCCAATCTGAGTTACACCTGCAAAAGGGCCAACTGAAGTGCAAAAGGGCTTTAAGTTGGTGATAACCTCAACTAACCTCTAAAAGAAGAAACCTGAAGATTTGTACTAATGTGTGGGAGTTTTATAATTTCATAAATGTCTTTGATGTTATTAAAGCCCCATGTGATCTTGTGAAAAATTTCAGTTACAATTTTAGCTTCCAGCAATTATGAAAACAAGATAATGTGGATAAACAGTTACTTTTGTATGCAATCCTTACCCAATACAGCTTATTCGTTGTTCAGTTCAGTTTTATGATGATAATTATAGCGACAAAATGTTGTTAGTTAACAAAACTACAAGAGGTTACCACTGTAAAAGACTTAGGCTACGTCCACACTAGCCTGGATAAATTTGAAAATGGCGTATACGTTTGAAAACGCGCCGCGTCCACACTATCGTTCTCATCTGTTTTCACGGAGTTGTTCATCCACATCTATAATAGGGCTGTCAAAATTGAGAGCAAACAAAACAACTGCTGTTTAATGCCCTCCGCTTCATTGGTCACAAAACGGTGTTTTCAAATGTATGAGAGCGTTTTCAAAACGCTCTGTTTTCCATGACCGAAAACGCCGTCTCAGTGTAGACGCAAGGCCAAAAGGGAGAGAAAAAGATGCGTTTTCAAGGCCTTAGATTAGCGAACCTGTGGAGGAAACATTAACACAGTGCAGCTAATTTATTTACGGATCTCCAAGGGTTTCTCACCTGGTCACCTTTCAGGGCTTTTATTTGGCTGTCAGCTCTTCATCACTCTCTGCATGGCTACTGTGCAGCTCTGCTGTGGTGTTGCAGTCTCCCCTGTCTGAATGTGACATCTACAACGTCTTGTTTTAATTAGATGAACAGCAATCATGCAGTAGCACTACTATCTGTGAGATCCTGGTAGAATGCTTTCATATGCAGGGCATCGCTGAAGAAATGTTTCACTCACAGCTTGTTGGCTTTGCAACTGATTCCACAGCTGTTATGATGATATGATACGGAGCAGCAGTCACACTCCTCTGTGGAAAGATCAGTCCTAGCCTGACAATCATTCACTGTGGGAATCACAAGTTGGAACTAGTGATTAAAACAAATTAAAAAGATGAGTCATTTTCAGATATTTATTGACTCTCTGCAAAAAATCCTGCTCTTCATCTCAATAAATGGGCCACCCCACCCCACTACAATCAGCTGATTTTTGGACATTAGTCTTATTTTTATTACTCAGTTTTAATATGTTAAAATTGAAAGAATAATCCCATGTGTGTCCTTCTTAGTGTGGGGATTTGTGTTGGTGTCTGGGACTGTAACACCAACACAGTCCCAGACACAATATACACAAGGTTTATACTGTTAAATGGTAATTATGTGACAATATTTTAGGTTTTAGGTCATTTTACAGAGTACGTAACGCAAAGAGTAGTGTATAAAAAAAATTAATGGTGAGTAATTAGTTAGTTATGTACTGCATTACTTTTAAGAAAAGTAACAAGTAATTGTATAGATTGCTTTTTTTGAGCAATGACCCCAACATTTATAAGGACTAATGAATAACTACACAGAACAAATGTTTATGGTTAGTGTGTATTAAAAAAATAATTTCAGACAATATATCGTAATTTTAAATGACCAAAAATCAGTATCCATCTTAAGACAGATTAGCCTAATATCTCGTAATTACAAGATCTTGTGGAGAAAATTGTAAATATGAGATAATGTACCACACACTGATGAGACATGAATTGCTTCAGAAGTGAGAATGTTTTTAAGAATTATTCAGTGTCAAAGCCATTTCAGTTACAGTTGTCAGTATAGAAAAACAATTCAATTGTTAATAGCTAATCATTTTATTTACTTTGGTTTAATATGTAGAGGAATGAAAAGCCACTTTCATCATTTAACATATCACAGACCCTCTGGATGTTCAGTTAAATTCAATTTTATTTATACAGCACCAAATCACAACTACAGTCGCCTGAAGGCGCTTTATATTGTAAGGTAGACCCTACAATAACACATACAGAGAAAAACCCAACAATCATATGACCCCCTATAAGCAAGCACTTTGGGGACAGTGGGAAGGAAAAACTTCCTTTTAACAGGAAGAAACCTCCGGCAGAACCAGACTCACGGAGGGCCGCCCATCTGCTGTGACTGGCTGGGGTGAGAGAAGGAAGACAGAATAAAAGGCATGCTGTGGAAGAGAGACAGAGGTTAATAACAAGTATGATTCAATGCAGAGAGGTCTATGAACACGTAGTGAGTGAGAAAGGTGATTGAAGAAGAAATACTCAATGCATCATGGGAATCCCCCAGCAGCCTACGTCTATTGCAGCATAACTAAGGGAGGATTCAGGGTCACCTGATCCACCCCTATATGCTTTAGCAAAAAGGAAAGTTTTAAGCCTAATCTTAAAAGTAGAGATATTGTTTGTCTCCTCAATCCAAACTGGAAGCTGGTTCCACAGAAGAGGGGCCTGAAAACTGAAGGCTCTTCCTCCCATTCTACTTTTAAATACTCCAGGAACAACAAGTAGGCCTGCAGTGTGAGAGCGAAGTGCTCTAATAGGGTGATATGGTACTACAAGGTCATCAAGATAAGATGAGGTCTGTTCAATGCTAAGTTCTTTTTTGCTGGTCTTGGATCAAATCTAGTCATTTCCTTGTTCTGTTTAGTCTTGGCCAGGAGAATTAAATGTACAGATCCAGTCAACATTGGATCTGGAATAGATCCTGTCCAGGGAGTGTTTTTCCAAACTGTTTCATCAGAGCCATAGGTGTTTCAGAAAGCTGTAAAACTGACAGTGATTTAGAGACACTACCCACGGCCTTCTGTACCACATCAATGTGAGATAGTAAACCTAAGAGGCCTGTTAGCATTATGAGTTATGACAATAGTTGTACTGTGATAAATGTATTTTAATAAGTGACTTAATAAGGGAAAACTGAGGCATTAGGTTATCACTGACAGTATAAAACATAGACGCAACTTTGACATCACCCATTTCTTATCAAAGTCCCGGCTTTAAGCCTCAAGCTGAGAGTTTTCTAAACATCTTGGTGTTCTGAAATCAAACTTGACGAATAAGGGATGGATCAGACTATGAAACGACTCATTCATGACCATTAATGGATAATCCTTCTTTGTGACTCTTGGTGACCAAAATTCTGTCGAAAATGTAATGAATGGACGAAATATGACCGGAAAGTGTTTACTGAGGTCACAGCGATGGGAGTTGAAGCCAGTTTTCCCAAACACCAATGATGTCGCCCCCTTTTGGCCATTGAAGCAGCTTTCATTTCCAGGTTTGGAAGCAACATCCACCTTTTATACATTTTCTTTTCTTCAGACGTCTTGAGCCATTAATTATCTGCTTTGTAAATGGACTCACTCAGGGGATCAGACTGACCTCTTTTTCTTATTAAGATAAAACCAGAGTGACTCAAGCATCAAAAAATATCCTGATGTAAGCCAGGCATGACTCAGAGGCTTTTCAAAGCCACAATCAGTTATGCCTTTTTATTGAAGCTCATAATTTGGTGCAATTTTAGAAATGGGGACTTTCATTTTTGAAGCAAAATTTAAGACGTTTACGGTCAAATTTATGCTTTAAACACCAAACCTGTGTGTGCAGTGTGGATAAGTGTTTTTCTCTCTTTCTTTTTAAGTAGGAAAATTTTTCTTTGGTTAACCTAAAGTGCTTTTCAGTTTCAATTAACAAAACACTGAATATCCAAAAGTTAGTATTTAGTTAACCTTGTGCATCAGAAAGGGTGCATGACTCATTAAAGTGACTGGTCTTCATGTAGCACACTTACTGTTTGTATATGTTTTTCTATTTCATATTCAGGCACTGCTCGCTCATCAAAGGTAACAGTAGACTACTGGAAAATAAACTCTGACACTGTTGACATCAGTCAAATCGCTTGAGTTCAGTGGAAAGCATTCTGTTTGATGTGGTGTTCAGGTCTGTCAGTAAAGGTTTTGAGGGCACTGAGGGCGCGCAAAGCAGTGTTTGCTTTGCTACTTTTACTATAGAGGGATTTGCACAAATGTAAATAACATAAAAATAATCTCAAGAGTCACTTGTAACCAGTTAGTGGTGTCTGTGGTGACTGTCAGGAAATAGTAATACCATATGTTGTATTAATGAAAAAATGCTAACTTTAATTTAAAATATTTATTTGTACTGATGTGCTTATCTTTTATTTTAGTTGGCTAAAAGTACATTACTGCATCATGCCCTGCAGCTATCTGTTTCCTGGTTTCGAGGCAATCAATCATTCTTTGTTTCATTTATGTTTTGGTGTAAAATTTAAAAGAACTCCGACACTGTTGCCATATCCTAAATATTTTTAAAAAGGCAAGCTAATATCTACACTTTGTTTTTAACAGGAAGTTATCATGCATAATGACATCTTTGAGTGGGAAAATATTCACTAATTGCATACACCAGATAACTGTTCTCACTCCATACCACTTCCACTTTTCACTTTATGAAAACTGCACAAAGTTCAAAAACCTACGACTGAAACATGAAATGAAAAAACAGCGTCTTGACGTATTTCAGCGCTCTGCTGGGAAACCTTGGATTGTCATTTGGAGCCTGAGACCTCAGTCCGATCAACAATTTACGGGACGCATCAAAACTCGATCCAAGAAGGTGTGCAACCTAAACAATGTCAGACAGGCAATTTGAATATTGTGTGTATACTTTGTTACATCATTGAAAAATTGAATTTTTAATTGATGCCATTGGATGCACAGTGTTGGGGAGTAATGGAATACATGTACTGGCGCTACGTATTTAAAATACAAAATATGAGTAACTGTATTCCGTTACAATTACTGTTTAAAAAGGTGGTATACAGAATACAGTTACTTTGTTGAAATAAATGGATTGCACGGCAGTCTTTTCCTGTTTCATATATTAGGCTGTGCTCTCTCTAGTTTTGGTAATTCCACGCCGGTGGAAACCCAAACATAACACCATTAAGAGTCTCTAAAGCCTGTGTCTCAGTCTCGCGGCACATGTCACCCCTACTTCCGACGTATTAGCCAGAGGTCCCTTTACTACGGTTCGGAGCCGTGGACCTGTTTTATATATGCACGGAATAGTTTTCTATACGAGATCGCTGCAAAAAGTGCAGCCTTACCTAATGTCCACCTGACTGTTATTCATTTTATATTAAGATTTAAAAATCTAGTTGGTATTGGTATGGCGAGTAACCTTCAGTTATAGTAATAAATCACACAGCAATAGTACATTCATGTAATTGTAAAAAGCAGGATAATATATTAAGTAATACAAAGTATTCAGAATACGTTACTCTCATTGAGTAACGTAAAAGAATACGTTGCAAAATACATTTTGGGGCATGTATTCTGTAATCTGTAGTGGAATACATTTTAAAAGTAACCTTCCCAACACTGGATGTATAATGGCTTGTATGATTTTTTTAAAGAGTGGAGCTTTAAAAAAAAACAACTTATATTTTACATGTACTTATTATGTATTATGTATCTCTTATTTGTATTTCCTTTTATTAGTCAGGTATTAGTAGAAAATATAAAAAGAAAAGTTGAGCAGTCTCAGTTCAAGTGGTCCAATAGAGCAAAGATAAAACCTCCCCAGTAGTGCATAATTAGTGACTTGAATAAAGAGTCTAGAGACAGATGTTGGCAGCTTTCCCCTTAACAGAGTCACCAATCATTCTGGATGAATTTGTGGGACTCCCTGCTTGGCATGGCCATAGCTCTCTGGGTTGACAGCTACATTCAAAGAGTTGAAAGTGAGCACAACAGGCACCAGACTTTATCCATGGAGTTCCCTAAATTCATCACTTAAAAGCTCCATAGCTGCAAGGACAAAATGAACATCCTGCAGTTCAATGGGAAACAAATCTCTAATCTACATTTTAACTTTGGCCCAATCAAAACCGCTTAGAGTAAATAACAGCTGTTCAACATGAGTCAGCAGCAGGAATATTGCTGAATTTCAGCAGATACCACAGAATGTATAAAAACATTCTATAAAAAGTAATTTTAGTCTTTACTGGATGCACCAACATTCTAAAAGCGTTGGGTTGTGCTCGGACTTTCATGGTGGAAAGATTTAAAAGAGAAACTCAGCCCTCATAAAACAATAAACTTTTCAGTAGCTGTACAATATACAGGGAGTGCAGAATTATTAGGCAAATGAGTATTTTGTCCACTTCATCCTCTTCATGCATGTTGTCTTACTCCAAGCTGTATAGGCTCGAAAGCCTACTACCAATTAAGCATATTAGGTGATGTGCATCTCTGTAATGAGAAGGGGTGTGGTCTAATGACATCAACACCCTATATCAGGTGTGCATAATTATTAGGCAACGTCCTTTCCTTTGGCAAAATGGGTCAAAAGAAGGACTTGACAGGCTCAGAAAAGTCAAAAATAGTGAGATATCTTGCAGAGGGATGCAGCAGTCTCAAAATTGCAAAGCTTCTGAAGCGTGATCATCGAACAATCAAGCGTTTCATTCAAAATAGTCAACAGGGTCGCAAGAAGCGTGTGGAAAAACCAAGGTGCAAAATAACTGCCCATGAACTGACAAAAGTCAAGCGTGCAGCTGCCAAGATGCCACTTGCCACCAGTTTGGCCATATTTCAGAGCTGCAACATCACTGGAGTGCCCAAAAGCACAAGGTGTGCAATACTCAGAGACATGGCCAAGGTAAGAAAGGCTGAAAGACGACCACCACTGAACAAGACACACAAGCTGAAACGTCAAGACTGGGCCAAGAAATATCTCAAGACTGATTTTTCTAAGGTTTTATGAACTGATGAAATGAGGGTGAGTCTTGATGGGCCAGATGGATGGGCCCGTGGCTGGATTGGTAAAGGGCAGAGAGCTCCAGTCCGACTCAGACGCCAGCAAGGTGGAGGTGGAGTACTGGTTTGGGCTGGTATCATCAAAGATGAGCTTGTGGGGCCTTTTCGGGTTGAGGATGGAGTCAAGCTCAACTCCCAGTCCTACTGCCAGTTTCTGGAAGACACCTTCTTCAAGCAGTGGTACAGGAAGAAGTCTGCATCCTTCAAGAAAAACATGATTTTCATGCAGGACAATGCTCCATCACACGCGTCCAAGTACTCCACAGCGTGGCTGGCAAGAAAGGGTATAAAAGAAGAAAAACTAATGACATGGCCTCCTTGTTCACCTGATCTGAACCCCATTGAGAACCTGTGGTCCATCATCAAATGTGAGATTTACAAGGAGGGAAAACAGTACACCTCTCTGAACAGTGTCTGGGAGGCTGTGGTTGCTGCTGCACGCAATGTTGATGGTGAACAGATCAAAACACTGACAGAATCCATGGATGGCAGGCTTTTGAGTGTCCTTGCAAAGAAAGGTGGCTATATTGGTCGCTGATTTGTTTTTGTTTTGTTTTTGAATGTCAGAAATGTATATTTGTGAATGTGGAGATGTTATATTGGTTTCACTGGTAAAAATAAATAATTGAAATGGGTATATATTTGTTTTTTGTTAAGTTGCCTAATAATTATGCACAGTAATAGTCACCTGCACACACAGATATCCCCCTAAAATAGCTAAAACTAAAAACAAACTAAAAACTACTTCCAAAAACATTCAGCTTTGATATTAATGAGTTTTTTGGGTTCATTGAGAACATGGTTGTTGTTCAATAATAACATTATTCCTCAAAAATACAACTTGCCTAATAATTCTGCACTCCCTGTAAAACCTTGAAATGCAAAAAGCTTTAGTCACACAATGTATTTCTGTGGCACAATGCAATACAACACACTATGTAATATTTCCCTCTGCATTGCAGTGCTGTCTCGCACTCAGGTGATGTCCTTGGTGAATAAGTAGGAGGTTATTTGCATCTCCAGATGGCTCACTTATCAATAATTCATCGTGTGTTGAATACGTCCTCTCACACTTTGTTTTCCTGGCGCTGGTATTTTCACATAAAATGCTCATCTGGAGCTTTTTTTCCCCACAAATCTGTGAAATACAGACTTTGTAACTTCAAACTAGAAACTCACTAATCTGTGGGCATTTTTTAGATAAAGACTGATGAAGAAAAGTTTCATATTATTACCATAAGTAAAACCGCTCATCACTTGTATTTTTTTTAATGATGCCAGATTTCTGTCCTTTTCTGCTAAGCACTAAAACTGAAATAAAAGATATCAGAATGAAAGTTTAAGACCAACGATCTGTATTTTTTCTTACTATTTTTCCACACTTTAGGCTCAACTGGGGTGTGGGCCAGATCATATGACCTGGTCAAACAGCAAACTTTCAGTAGGGGCATTTGGCTCACCTCACTCTCATTTTTCATTGAAAAAATTACTTTGTGTGCAAAAGAAGAGGATATAAACTAATATGCACATAAGTAACCACTGAATTCACATTTAAGACAGCACTGTGAGAGGCAGGTCTATAAAATTAATAAACCTAATCAATGAATAAACACTGGGATACCTTTACAGGCTACTCAGCACTTGCAAGGACGGTATGCACGGCTACAAAACGCTGTACACAGAGTTCTCATAGGAAAATGTAACCACATTTACAAAAATGCAGTCAATAGTTGTCTTTGAGATGGCAGTGTACAAAGCAGCACCGACTGGGAGTGCAGAATCTCGAGACCTTTCTATTTTCAAGTGAGATTATGATGTAAAGCTAGCTGCACACACTAACCTTTTTTTTTTTTTTTTTTTTCCAATGAGACATGAAGGGTACTTGGATACTTTGAGAAGTCTGATCTGTTAGATATAAGCATCAGCTGCTGAGCCCCAGTGGGGTCTGTGCTAGTTACCTCTGCCATGGCTGATGCACGGAGGTACTATTAAATGAATAATTAGCATAAGCTTAGTTGTGCTGCTGTTACTTATTGCTGCTGTGAGTATTTAAGTCTTTTGTTACCAAACTCCGTGCCTCAGTTTTAAAAGTAAAGGTAACCTGTGGGGCACAGTGACCTTTTTTTTATTGGTCCTGGTCCCTCGACCTGCTCATAGCTCAACAATTAGTTGACATCTACACACATACTCTCTTATTCAGTCTTTGATAGATTGCTTCAACAGCTGTGGTAGAAAATGCCTCAAACTTCTCTTGTTTCTGGAAACTATTGCTGGATATCTTATTTGCTAACTTGTCCTTTTTGTGGTCCAGACTGTCTTCATGTGCCAGCCAGTCCTTCTGGGGGCTGAATGGCAGATTTTCTCTCTGGCTTTGCCACTCTCCACCACCTTTTCTAGTATCAGTCACTGCTCTGCTGTCTACCTACACTTCTATTTAAACCTATAAAAACTGTAAAACCTCTGTTTTCACCCAATCATGTTTTGCTCCACCAGTTCTTGGTTTTTAAAATGTAAGGAATATTATAAAATGTGAGTTTTAAAGAGCCTGTCACCTTTTACAAGGCAATGGAAGATATAAGTTTGATACTATTATGTTATATTTTATGCTCTGACTGATGTTTTGTTTGATCTCAATCAATGGTAAGTAAAGATAGGTACACTATAGCAGTTGGTGCATCAGTAAACATCACTTCCATTTCATTCTTTCTAAACTGAGGACAATATTACTGAATAACTATCATCTTTTTTAAATATAACTTAGATATTTTCCTTTTATATTACCAAACAAAGACAGTATACAGTACCAGTGACAAATAGTGCAATAACACCAGAATCAATATAACTGCTACATTCATTGGCTGATATCTAATTTTCAATTAAGAGATCGATATTGCCTCCACACACCAGTAATCCCAGATATCTCTGTGAACCTTTTTTTGCCCTGTGTTTCAGCTCTTTCTCTCATTTAAGCTGGAGCACATAGCCACTGGTCTCCTAGGCAACAAGCCAGGTTTCCCGCGGTAACAGATCGCTGAAGCCCATTGGTGGGAGGATGAGGAGCTCCCTGCAGCATCCCTATGGCAACCGGCTCTGTGGTTTCTGAGAAATGATGACATGTTTTTTTTATAACTTTGTAATACCAGGCTCACCCCCAAAGTGACTCTTCACACTGCACACTGCACACCACACACACACACACACACACACACACACACACACACACACACACACACTTTTCTCAGCTGGCAAAAGCAATAAACCTGCTCTCTTTTCATTCTTCTTTGTTAGACTGGCTCGATTAATTCACATGAGCAGATATTGTGGTTTCAGTTACACATTACTGACTCTATGCTTTTCACCTGACAGACAAAATAAACAAGAGTTATCTGTCTTTATGGTGTTAGTTTAGACACACCACAGAGAATAAAATGCAACAAAGGCCATTAGCTCTGTTGAAACATTGTGTGTTATTAATTGTAATGTATCAACAAAATCGAGCCAGAATATATTACCGTATGGTGTGACTACAGACTGTGTATCAACAATGAGCAAAGCCAAAATGCATCGAGTCCGTGTTCACTGCCTTTACCGCTACTGAAGAGAAAAGAGCTGCAAATTCAGCTAGCCAACACTTGTGAGACAGTCCTAGATTAACAAGATGCGAGACAAAACAAAAGCCATGAATTTATTTTTGTTTTTGCAAAGATATAGCATTGATTATATGTCATAACTTAAATGGCATTTCACTTTCTTTCCACAAAACCAATTTTGCCCTTAAAACCTGAGCATTATGGATTTACAGGAACCTTCCCTTGATGGTTCCTGTTTACAAACACTGACTAAAATAGATAAAAAGAGCAAAATAAAATCAAAACAGGAACGTAAACATATTCTCACAAGCAGCTGCTTGAGGCACAAAAACTTATTCATGGTACAATAACATCAAAATGTATTTTACTAATTCAAATCCTGTTTAAAAAAATGTTATTATTGTGACTTAATGAAAATTAACATAATATTTTGGACAAAGCCTCATACGGCATATTCATCTTGCGAGCTGTGCCATCAAACTGGACGTTTAGTGGGAGTGAGGGTTGTGGGTTCTTTCTTTTAGTCAGCCCCCCCCCCCAATAATCCAATTGCATAATGTAAAACAGTGAGAAAATGAAGCTACTGCTCCACTGATTTACTATCCCAGTTAACTTTCTCCTGATGTTTGTTTAAAACAGGGTGTGGCTTAACACAGGGCCACTTTGTGACTGATAATCCACTATATTACAAGTGTGCTTCAAAACGGCACAAGCCTATGTCATGGAGATGTCATGGGGGCAAAGAAGCATCCTATGAATTCACATAGGGGTCTCACATAAAAAGAGTCTCTCCCGACGCCCTACCATTCTACAGCCTGCTTAACTGAACAGCTAATCTAAATGTCTCTTCATGTTGTGTGTTTTTTACTTTTAGTCAGATGTGAGTGCTTATAGCTCTTTAATTTGAAGCCGGAAACGCATTTCTTCATCTGTGGGAATGGTGTGCACATGCGCATAATCTCAGCCAACGTATTTTATCTGTGATGTAAGGGACTGTCTCCCATTGCCAGAAACACATACAGGGAGCAAATGACGAGAGAAGCTGGTGATCACCTGATTATTTTTTTAAATACATATCAAGGGGAGCTCCTTTAAACCTTTGTATTGACTAGGTCTCTTCTGCAATGTGCTCATCAAACTGCTGGATCCTGCAGGGGTTGCTTCTTGACACAATAACATTGCCATTCTCTACCAACCAAACCACCCACAGGGAAACAGAGGGGAAAAAATCCAATCTCTTCTAACCCTTCTTGTGAATGTAAACAGTAAGAAAACACTTTTAATCAGCTGTGTTTTCATTTTAAAATGACCATCTGTAGAACTTAAGGCATCTGCATGTTCAGTATAAAACACAAATAAAAGTTCATCCTCATCTCCATCTGACTTTAATTCACCCTCAACTGTATTTCAAGCATCCACACAGGTTTTGGGAATGTCAGCTGTCGTCATAAGGACTAGGTTCAATTCAGAATTTCAGAATTATGTGTTTTTTATTACATTTTATTACAGCTTAAAAATCCCAGTGTAGACACCATCTTTAATGTCCAGTCTGCTTTTTTGTTATAAATACTAAGCTAGTTTTCTAAGCTAGAGTTCCTCAAATGGACACCTGGCAAAAAAGCGATTTATTCCTCACAGCCTCATGTTTATTTATTACAGGTCATCTTTATTTCTGTGTGTCTGGTCACTGAGCCTCACAACACTGGTGGTGGTGGTTCTTGGTGGAGCGTTTTTTAATGGAATTTATGGAATGTTATAATCAGCAGGTCTGTGTCTGTTCACTATAGTCTGCAGATGAAGCTTTCTAGGTAGGCTTTATCAAGTAAACGTTTTAATTTTTACTCTATTTTTAATGACATTTAATGCATGTGTTGTTTGCACAGATTGAAAATGCATAATATTAATATTATATTAATATTAATATAACAACATTCACACTTTCTGACATATTTAATTTTTTATTATAGCCTGTCTGCAGTCTGCACCAAAAGGGAAAATAATCAAGTTATTACAAACCTACGTTCATCCTGGTTCTTCAGGGCTAAAATACCAAACTGTGTTTCTTTTGATACCTGATCTCACTGAGATGATAGCTTCATTAAACTATGGAACTGATGTACCGCTGGCACCACTGGTTCTTATCAAACTCGAGCAATTTTGCACCACTGATGCATTATATATTACTCTGTATATCCAACAGTGTATGAAGCCCCCAAAAGCGCAGAAACACACACACACTCGCACACATAAACGCACGCACGCACACACACACACACACACACACACACACACACACACACGCACACACACACACGCACACACTCGCACACACACTCAGGCAAACACTGTAATCAGACCCTCTTTGATCATCCTGGTTTGGCTCAGTAGTTGCTATGCCAACAGGCGAGAATAAAAGCTTTGAGCTGCAATAATATGGCTTTCATTACTGATGCAACATTTAGCACAACCCCAACACTGCCCTCACTCACTCACACTCACACACACACACACACACACACACACACACACACACACACACACACACACACACACACACACAGGCAGGAAGCAGTTCCTCCTAGTTTTTCTCCAACAGTTTGGCAGATTTAGTATTTAGGTCACCTCTTTGTATAACAAGAGAGGGAGGAGGTATAAGGGGAGAGGTAATGGTTGCTTTTGATTGGTCAGACCCCCCCCCCCCACACACACACACTTGTTATTGATTCTGATTCTTTCTTCATCCCTCTTTGACTCTTTCTGTCTCTCTGCCCCTGACGTTCCTTTGCCTCTGGCCACATCAGGGCTGGGAGTCTTTCAGGTGTCTTGTCCTCGTCTATTATCCTCCCCCTTGTCTCCCTCAATGTCCCTTCACTGCACTTCATCCTCGCTCATATCTTTGATGACCTACATTTCCTCCTAATGTCTTGGCCTTTTAGTTCCTCTCCGTCTTTTCTGCTTTCCCAGATTCTTGCACATTGTGTTAGAAACACACACACACACACACACACACACACACACACACACACACACACACACACACACACACACACACACAGCAACACAGCAGGACGGGGGTGGGGTGAAGTCACTAAGTCCATTTAGAGCTGTTAAGGGTGGAGTTCTAAAATGGGATGCCAAGTTAAGCCTTGAGTGAACCCTGTTTCAAAACACGGCATGTGTTTGTGTGTGACATAGAGAACAGGGATGGCTGTGGATACAGTGCCTCCTATGGACAAACAGCATCTTGCTCCTGTTCACATGTGCAACTCCATACTGACCCCTGCTGAGCCTTGGTCAAAACTGCAACCATGTTGAATTTTTGCAGCACTGTCAGATCCTCCTTTCTGCTTCCACCTAGTGGTAAAAATAATAAGAGCGCCTCTCATTCTAAATTTACTTCATGGACTGCATGAACAGTTTTTCCTAGTAGCAGAGTTTCGTTTCCACATGTAATGCAGTTTTGTTTTTGTTTTTTAAAGTAACTTAAATTAAAGAAGTATTCCACAAATTTTACCTTGTGAACTTGTGGCTCTACAACAGCCTTCAGTGATTCAAAGCTTTTAAAAAAAGTGGATTATGCAGCGATTAAGGTCTGTGTCTGAAATAAGCATTTAGCCTTTTTTGTTTAAAAGCCCCCTCTTTCCTAAAAATGCACTTTCTTCTGATTGGCTGTCCCTTGTGTGGCTTCCGCAAGCGAGAGAGATTCCAAAAAACATCCTATTAAAAACACATGTTCTCATTCATGAAATAAAATTCATACTGTGATGCATACACTGCTGAACCGTTGAAATAATGTTACAATCATTAAGCAATCTAATTGATTAATAAGCTAAGGCTGCTATTAGCTAATTTTCTAAAAGGAAGATTGTAACAGTTGCTAAATTATAAATGTACCCGCTGTCTGTGCTGAAAGTGTTTTCAGCTAAAACTCCAGCTTCATGGTGAATTATGTTGAGGTTAACGTTCTCTGTCAGGGCGCGTGACGCTACAGACATTCGCAATCTAAGTCTGAGCCAGACCATGTCTGTGCAGTCGACTTGCAATCAAAAGTGGTTGCTCAGAAGTTGAGGGTCTTGTATCCTCAACCTCTCAGTGATCAGTTGAACAGTGCAGCTACCTGCAATTGTTCTCTCACAAAAATAAAATTCAATTCAGTCATTGGACCATAAATGTTTCCTAGTTTCATGGAGGTTGCCATCCTATTATTATTGTAGCGTGACTGAGCAAACAAGTTGGTCTTTGCCTGCTGGTGGTTAAAAAAAAATAAAATAAAAAAAGAAGTAAAACTTGGCAGAGGTTCAGTGCATCTACAAAAAACAACAAGTTGTGAAACTGTTTCAAAATATTATTCATCAATGTATAATGTGAAGACTTTGGAATATCTCATCATCTGCAGTATAAAATATCATCAAAAAATTCTGAGAATCTCGAGAAATGCTGTAATTCAGTATTGGATGCCTATGATATTTGAGCCTATCACCCACAAAAGTAAAAAAACTGTCAGACAAGAATGGGATAACGATCGTCGCTCAAAAGTCCTGATCTCCCGAGTTCCCAGATGTTTACACACTGAAGTAGAAAAGGCGATGCGACATAGCTGTCACAACTTTTGTGTGCTGCTGCCATCAAATTGAAAATGAGCGAAAATGTTCTTAAAAGTGATTTTTTTTCCCTATGTTCTGTTGTGAATAAAATATGGGTTATAGAGCTCAAGCTTAAAGCATCAAGTTTGCAAAAAAGTTTTGTAATTTTGAATAACTGTGAAAAAATTTGCATTAAACTATCAACTTTCACTGGATGGAAGGCTGTAGTTGCAATTGCACATCTTTCACCACCAGGAAGGTGACCAAAGCTTCCACTTCCTACGATTCTTTCTCTGTTTGTTTATAAGATTCCACCTCTTCCTGTGGACCTCATATCATAGTTCACTGACTGTGTGGACTAACTGTGAAGCCAGTCCACAGCTACTCAGTCAGTCATAAACACAGCAACAGCATGCTACACCAGAGGACCTTCAGAAAGACCACCATCCACTGCACCCCACGGTGAGATCACTGCTCTGTTTCTCCTTTCGGTCCAGACCAGATCATACGCATTTCCTTTTTGTTTGTTTTTTTTAAACTCTTTTCACTCTTTTTAGCTTTATGTTTATATGACACAAATAAAATACATGTTTTACTGTCAGATTATGAGAATCTGACTAACACATGTACTGGAAAAAACTTTTCTATAGAACCTAAACATCCACATCCACATTTAGATGTCTCTCATTCCACACATTTGTTTTTTAAATATAGAATTTCAACAATAATCTTTAATGTTCTTGGAAAATAAATTATATTACAACAATAATAATACTAGTAATAGCATTTTTTCTCACCATGGATTAGTTATAGCCATGTAGAGATGGATGGATGGGATGAGAGTCTGTTTAATGTTAAGAGGTTCAGTTGTAATAACACCATCACATAATCATGAATAGGTAGTACCTGACCATGAGTACTGTCTTTAAAGAGGATCTGTTCTGCTCACTCTGAACCTTTTATTCTTGGACTCTCTTAGAGTAGCTTTGCACTATTCACAGTTCAAAATAATCCTTATTTTTCTTCTTCTGTGTTGATAGTCAGTGCTGTGTATCTGAGATCACCATATCAAGCACACCCCCACTCAATGACATCAAACACAGTCAAGAATAGAAAAAAAAAACTACCTGAAAATTGTAAAGTGTAAATTTAGAGCCATTTGATTACTGAGCTTCCTGCTCTGAGCAAATAACTGTGCATCTCCTGACTTTATTATCTGAAATATTGGCCCTGTTTAATGTGACTTTGATGTGTTACACATATTTAATGTATTCCTTTACTTAATTACTCACCAAGAAAGTAATTTTGTGACTTTGTGTTACTATTCATTACATTACTTTTGTGTTACTCTCTAACCAACTCTCTGGCTTGACATGCATTGTGACACATACTAACACCAGTCCCTATCCTAAAGAGCCCATACATACAATATTTCTTTTGTGTTGAAGATTTAGTACAAAGAAAAATTGAAAACCAGCCCGAAGACACTTCAAAACAATCACAACTGTGTTCTACTGTAGAAACCAGTGCTGGGAGAGAGGGAGGGCAGACTGACTGCTCATCACTGCCTGCTGAAGATCAGGCTTTGGCTGCTGGGCTGGAATTGGTATCCACTCAGCTTTAACATCACTCTGGGCTTTTCAATAGCTTTGTGTTAACATGCAGTCTGCGCAGATATTTTCAAAAGCCAGTGATGTGTTCGTTTTTGTATGTCCGGAAAACAGCGGCCTGTGTGCAAATATCTGAAGCTGTTTGTAACAAGAGTACAAATATAATCGGAATTGTATTCTGATTACTGAATTTAGTATAATAATGAGTTGCACTGCTGTCTTAACAAAAACGTAATCTATTACTTTGTAGTGCATTACACCCAACACTGGTCCCCTTTAATTTAACTGTCTTGATTTAGAACCAAATAACTAATCATCAAGGCCTAAACAGCTTAGGGCGCCCAGCAGCACAGATAGCCCAGATTGCCCCAGACTCATTGATCAGCATCTAGCAGCTGACAGATGTTTCAGGAAACATCTAGAATAATTGCTCCTTTAAAGATTAACATGGCAGACTCTCTAAGAGATATTTTTCCCATCACCTTAGTTGTTCTTTTTTCACCTCTTAGTTTGTTTCCTGTCACTCACTCTTGTTTCCCTTTGCACCAAACACCCTCTCTCTCCTAAATCCCACAATCATCATCACACACTAATTATTAGTGGGAGCAGTGAGGGGCAGTGTGGCTCCTCTGGCTGTTGTTCAGTCTGCAGTATGGGAGGCATGCTGAAGGCTGCCAGAGCTGCTCCATGCCTCATAGACATGGACCGCCTGTTGGCTCAGTCTAGAGGACTCTTATTTGATGAAGCCTTGGATATTAAATGCAAAATGTTCACCTAGCCAGGAAACTTTTTGACTGCAGCTGTGTTTGAAGGTAAGTTCAGACAATTTATCAAACTGAGACAAAGTGAACAACTGTTTGTGAAGCTACTGAGTCCTCTGGTGATATATTTGTGGATTAGGAAGGTGTTTGATTACACTGCTAAAGGTTTCAGAGGGGGTTGGGATTATTGAATATGACAGAGATGCAATCTTGGCATCAGAGCAGTTTCCACACTAAGTGAAGTTCCTCTGTCTCAGCTGTGTAAAAACTGCCTTTGTCAATCACTGATAAGAAAACAAAGAGATGCTATTCCTTTTATGACGGCTGTAAAGTCTGACGTGAAGCTTGATCATTTGAGTCGATGTTTGCGTATCAGCCCGGCTGAGGAACAATGTTTAAATTAAACACTGAAAAAAATACATAAAGGCTTTCTATAGCAGGGTGTTAAGGTATGTTTTCTGATTGGTTCAGCTAGATTATCATCACAAGTTAATGCAACCTCTATGATAGTCAAGCAAAAATGTACTTGCCTGCAATAAAATGCTAACACGGGGCTACAAACAAATCACACGCTTGCATGACTTCAGCACTGGCACCACTAAGCTTGTGTGTTTGGTACAATGCTGCTGATTGTCCTTGACAGCTCCTGTAGTCTCATTTTTCCACTCAAACACCGTCAAAAGTCACCAACTGGGTAATTAAAGGTAAAGTAATGTAAAGTGTCAAATGCAAATTCATTTTCTCTATTTTAGGACTCATTCTAGTGGGCTTCTATTATGGTGAAAATATGACATATTAACCAGGAGCTAGAGATGAGAAAAGACTTCTGATTTAAAGGTTGCTCTATATTTTAAATTAGTTATAGAGGCTGTATTAATGATTTATATTACTGATCAAATGACTCTGTTCAGTATGAAAGAGGTCACCCACAGTGACAAACCCACAGAGAATAATATTATTATTATTAATTTTCTATTCTCAGCTCTGTGGAGCTTTTTGAATCTTTCAGCAAGTCAATTGTGAATGTTTTGGGACTTTTTTTTAACCAAACCTACATTTTTCTGTCTATATATGAAGACAACACGGATTAATACAAACGTTAGCATGCAAATAATACATTTGTAGCTGTTGGTGGTCATGGCGACTATAAAGCGGCTCATACAAACTACAAATTGTACAAACGGTTGTTATATTTCTAGAAAAAATGAAGTTTTTTTTTCTTTCATAATTCAAGTTTGAGTTTGTTTGTTTGTTTTCTCCTTCTCCCTTTGTTCACCATTACTTCAAATGTGATAGGACTTCATGTCCTCATAGCTCCTGTCCACACGAGAACATAAATTTTGCTGCCTTCAGTGTCACATTTTTAAGAATTGAATATACACATGAGGAAACAAATAAAAATAAAAATATAAATATAAATTTGATATAGTCTCAAAATGTTTTCTCCATATTTGGACTGAATGATGCCACCACAGAGCTACTGTAAAGTGTAGCTGTTAATTTAATTACATGCAGCAAAATGACTTTCCAGCAGTCTGGATCATTCCATTAATGTTACCTCGCCGTGAGGAGCCGCGGAGTCTGGTTCTCAGCCATTAACACCAGCTGTCTGCACTGTTCTATTAGCAGTCATTGTAACAGTCACAACAAAATATGTGCCAGATGAAGCATCTTTAATCCAGTCTACAGTAAATCAAACTGCTTTACCATCTCTTTCACTTTTTCACCTACAGGATGAGAAAAACAGTGAATGTTCATATTATCATGTGGTTTATTGTTTGTTTATATTCTCCTGAGAACCAACCCATTCATTTATGTCCTCTGTAATAAACATTTGTTTTTGGTCTATATCTTTTGACTTATTTGAGCTATCCTAATAAGTCCTGATGGACTAAATAGAGGACATCCTGGTCTTTCCATTGATATCTCATGTGTTTGGGTGGCCTCTTTTAGCTCCATAGAGAAAGGAAATCGCAAATAACATTCAATGGGAAGATTAATTTTTCCTCGATTATCAGGATATGAAGTTATGAACTTGCAATTTTATCTTACAAATCTCACCGGACTATTATTACCTAGGATCATCAGATCTACTAATTTATAATAATTGCTCGGATGACCTGTGAATATCATCACACATGTGTTTACTGTTTATAAAGACCACATATTACCTCCCTTATTATACCAAAAACAGGAGATCCTGCAGTGGCTATTAGTCCCAAATGACAAATAGTAACCTGGTGATTTGAGGTTGTTTTTTGTTTTCTCTGCTCACGTTTTCTGCCTCTCTCCAACTCAAGGTTTAGAGAAGGCTGTGTTTCTTTATAAAAATCGTGACTCACATCTCTACACACCACAGGGACCCATTCAAACAAATGGAAAGCTCCATTTCCATTATAAGAGTAAAATCTTAAAGCATGATGAGACGGATGAGATGGATGGCAGCATGCATTAAGGAACATTTTAATGTCTTTCAAGTGACTCAACAGTTATTATCTGGCAGCCTATTAGTAACATGAGATGTCTAGCTGAGTGTACCAGACACTTTCAAAATTTCAAATTCAGAGAGATTTTTCAGCAAATTGGATTAAAATGTGCATAGCATGAAACACAGATATGGGTCAGGAATGGAGGTTTCTTTTTCACAGGAATGGTCTCTGATGCCTTGCAAATAGGGCGTTATGCAAAGCCAAATTGAGCTATGGACCAGTATCCACCATTGAAGTCAACCAATATTGTCCATTTCACCTAGTTCTTGATTTAAAGGGAAATTCAATGAAAGTTTCCACTGAAAAAAGTTTTTAGACTTAAGACTAGACTTAATCCATGTCTGGGAAACCGAAGATTGTGGACTACCTTCCACTGGAGGAGGTCGCCTGAGAGCTACATATGTTTGAAGCATTTTTTCTGTTTACTTGTCAGCCAGTTATGTAATAGCCAACCGCTGATTTCTAATACGTACCTTGCTGTAATCTCGTTTGCGCTACATTGCTTTGCTTCCCTCCCTGAGCCTGGTCCTGTGTCTTCCTGTTAAATGGGAGTTCTTCCTTCCCACTGTCACACGTCTTTGTCAGGTCTTCACAGCTGGTTAATTTCTTCTTGTTTTATTACACATCTAAGGCTAAATAAACAACTGTTACATGGATAAAATTTTGGTTGCTGGCTACTGCATTTGTGCCTTCAAGTAAACAACCTACACTTGTTTAACCAATCACATTGCACCTCCATTTTTAAAGTCAAGGGGAAAAGACCCTGTAAACAGAGTTGTAAGAACTACAATGATCCTCAGTTCCTGCAATTATGAAACAAACAAGGGATTACTACTTCTAGCAGTTACTATAAAAGTGAAACATTTGAAATTCAATGTACCCTTTGATGTAAGCCTTATTGCTAAAGCACATGCCACATAACTGTAATGCCCCTGGTCTACTTCCAAATAGGAAGATGAATGCCACCATAGCTTCTCTTGCCTCATGTTTCATATCTGCCTTCTAAATGACGAGGGTCAGTTAAACGGAAAAAAAGACAAATAGATAATGTTCAAAAAGATATGCATCAATGTAGAATGATTTCAACCTAGGTGAAAAAAATCCTGTCACAATAACCATTTAGCATAAATGACCTTGCCATAAACAATTAGTTGCTTTTGGAGACAACGTGGCCATCCACCTGGGCTTTACATCACAAGCACATCTTTACTGTTTAGTCCTCTTTTATTAGTTCTTTCAGTCACATTACGTATTTTACAAGCTATAGAGTGCAGAATTTCAATTCTAAACAAAGCTGAACAGCTGTGTTATGCTTTCACGGTCTGCTCAGCAGCCACTCAGAAAAAAGACAACTGCAGATTACACACACTGAACAGATGCCATCCGAATAACCTTCCAGAAACAGACCCATGACATCACTGCTGAGACACACCCTCAGTGGCGACATAAATCTGTTTTCATGGTCGCTCTGTGGTGACAGAAAGCGAGTGCACATTACAGAAACCATTAAATTTAAGAGTGAAGAAGTGATTTAGGGGTTTTGTGTGTGTGTGTGTGTGTGTGTACGTGTAGGCATGCCTCTGTGTCTAACCCTGTCACAGAGAATGGCAGCACCTGTGGTATCGCTATACCACCTGACGCTCCTGCCTTCCAGGAACACCGAGAGGTTTAAGTTGTCAAAGAGAGACAAGTGCTTAGGTTATGACCTGCTTGAGATGAAGCCAGCATGTGTAGGCGTGTGTGTGCATCATGTACATGAGGACAGTAATATGTAGGCACCAAGTCCGAGCATGTGTTCATGGCAGTATTTTTGACCACATAAGACTACATTCCTCTGGTGGACATGCTGACCATGACCTTTTTAACAGAGTAGTGGAAAAATAACAATGAGTTTCTGCTTTTTATAATATACAGATTTTTAGGATTACCTAAAACCAACTGCCATCAGATTAAATTCACAATGCACATGATACTAATACATGACCCATGGATACAGTGCAATAGCTGAGAACACCTCAGCCATAGTTTTTATTTTGCAAATACTACTTTTAGTCTAGTTCTATACATGTGTAATAACATCTTAACCTATTGATTTATTTTATTTTATTTGGCTGCACTTTATTTAAAAAAAACAACTATCCTGTTTTATTGTGATGTTCTTGTTTGTCTTTGTGCACAGAATTTTATTCAGCCATGCATCTGTAAAGAAATCTGAATATGATCCTGACTCAACCTCATGGAAAACAGCTCTGGCATTCAACAGTTTTGGTTCTGTTTCCATAATTTAATACTTGTCGTGCTTTAAATATTTGGTAAAATAATGTGATAAATACTAAAAATATATACAAAGCTATACACGGACATACATATGCAAAGCTGTTGTTTCAAATATCTGTCACTTAAAGGTCAAACTCAGAGCATGTCACATGCTCACACTCTGTGTGGTGCCAGACATTAGATGAGGGCAGTATAGAAAAAACAGCATTAAGAAAATTATGAAGGAAATCAGTCAGTTACAATACTGTATAAGATTGAAAAAAAGCACTAGAATAATTGAATCAAAAATAACATAATAAAAACTCTAAAAACAAATACGATGCAGTAAGTTTTATAATTTAAGCATTTCATTTCCAGTTTGGTCGTCAGTGGTTTCTATAGTCTAGTATTGCTTGCAGCATAATTTTCTCCAGGTTTCTATTCTTACAAAGTTCTATTCATTGTTTTCATATAAAATTTTTTTTTTTATAATATTAACATAAATTTTCCCACTCTCCGAAGCACCTTGGGCTGGAATACAGACTGCATAAAAAACATTGACAGAGCCACCATGACAGCGCCCACTAGTCTGTGAAGTGCTTGTGTGAAGCCTCAAGCTGAGCATAGTGTCATCAGCATGTTTCAAAGCCAGGAAAGATGAGTGAGACGTATATTTGACTAAGAAATAGAAGATGCTCCACACTCCTAAGGTATCAACCATAATTCAATTAAATTCAGTTCATTTTTATTTTATTTATATAACGCCAAATCACAACAACAGTTGCCTCAAGGCGCTTTATATATTGTAAGTTAGATCCTACAATAATACATACAGAGAACAACCCAACAATCATATGACCCCCTATGAGCAAGCATTTTGGGGACAGTGGGAAGGAAAAACTTCCTTTTAACAGGAAGAAACCTCCGGCAGGACCAGGCTCAGGGAGGGGTTGAGGGTTGAGAGAAGGAAGACGGGATAGAAGACATGCTGCGGAAGACAGACGGAGATTAATAACAAGTACGATTCAGTGCAGAGAGGTCTATTAACACATAGTAAGTGAGAAAAGTGACTGAAGAAGAAATACTCAATGCATTGTGGGAATTATTTACCAGAATTACAGAGCATTTGGAGATGGATGTTAATCTTGCTGTAGATTTTTATACAGTTAGACAACTCTTTGTAACCTACAGCTGGTCATTAGAAAGAATACAAGTTAAAGCCAATTCCACAATGTCTTTGTTTCAGAGGAGCCATAATATACTAAGAATGAGAACTAATTGTAAAATTGTTTCTAGTTAAACCCAGTGGCCTTGTGCTTTCATTTCTGAAAGCTGCACTAACCTTTCCATTAGAACAAAAATATATCTAAAATGTTGATAGGCCTAGCAGCACTCAACACAACAGAGCAAAAGAAAGCTCAACAACATGGCCAGTTAAATGGGATATTGATGTTTAGCAGCAGGATTGCCATAAAACAGGCACAAAGACAGTATAAACTATACGCAACACCAAGACCAAACCAATTTGCTATAATATGCAACCAAAAAGTGTGACTGAAAAATAAAATTCAAACTGTTTCCTCCAAATTGTTATCCATTCTGCATTCCCCAGTTGGCACTAAAGCTTCAGTTCCCGCATCATAAATCAGGTCCATCAGGGCAAAGTCAGTCAGTGTTCTGTCAGTCATACTCCTGAGATATGTAGCTAAGCATCATAAAGTGCTGACAGAGTCCTAAGCACTAGCAGTAGATGGTATTAAAGGCAGCCATCATGGTTTATGCTCCAACATCATGATTCTTGCAGTACAGCGTTTGCAGATTTTCAGCAGGATCTTCACTGCTTAGAATGATTCGCTCTCTGTTTTTGAAAACCTAAAAAAAAAAATAAAAACTGCTTTAATGTGCTCATTTCAAAATCCAACATGACCAAAGTCGCACCAGAAGCCATGACTTAGAGACTTGACAGTGCCCCTCCCTTCCATGCAGCACGGACACCTCCCACAACCACCCTAAAACATGCAGATGAGGATGATGTAAGCTCAGTGACTGAGATTTGACCCATCAGACAGAGCAGCAGTCAAAAACAGAGCCACGAGGCTTTGTTCGCCCCAGACACAGAGAAGGGGGGGTCAGAATTTCGATGGATCACCGTTGACAGTTTGCTGTTTTTTATTTTTAGAACAATCGATCAGAAAATTACATTAATGACAATTTGAAAACAGCAACAGGAGCTTTATGTATGAGAAAATTATTTAACTATATTCTTCTTGTTGGGCTTTACTGAGAAATTAAAGCACTGCTGAGGCTTTCTGTAAGGCATCAGTCATAGAATTAAATGGCAGCAGTCTTTAGATAAAGAGCTAAATTATCCAATGGGTGAAGGTGTTGTGAAGCATAAGGTGACATGGTAGGGGACAACTGCTCTGACAGTCTGACCATTGACTTTTATCCAACACCGCCATCAGAAATCAGGTGAGCTCTGTTTCATCATCACTGCTCAGGTGGGAGCCATAAAATCTTAGCAATGCATCCTCTTCTCTAGATTTAGTATTTTCATTTAAACCACCATCAGTATGGAACTATTTGTTACAATATAGCATATTTGTCTGTGTTAGTCCTGGGATACTAAACTCAAGTAAAAGTATTGTTACTTTATTTGCATTTTCAAGGAAAAGCTGAATTAAAAATAGACAAATATTTACACATTAAATGTCAGCCAGTTATTTTATATCAGATGGCTCTCATCTTCTCTGCCACAGATAGAGACATATACGTTACCACCTCATACCACAATATGTGAATTTATTTGTTATTAATTATTAAGCCCTTTTTATATTATATTTACACTTTCTTCAAAGAAGTTCTTAAATTTTATATTAATTTCACTTCTTCTATATAAGTTTTACCTGATTAAGCTATTTTGCCTTGTTATAGTGTATTTATTTTATTAAGCGTTTACTGTTTTAAAGCTCTGTTAAGAGCTGTGTTTAATGCTGTGAAACAGCAAGATAAAGGAAGTATATCTTACCTTAAAGCTATAAGAAGAAGGATAATTACATAGTAATAAAATAAAAGAATACCATTTATAAATACTGTCATAGAAATATATTTATTTATGGTAAGTGATTTTTATTTTTTATTATTTCTTTTTCATCATCTTTTTTCCCCACTGCTGATACTGTTAATATAATATAATAATATTGGGACTGTACTTACATAGTAAGTTATTTATTTGCTCAGGTTAGGTGAACAAAGCAGGAAAACATACTAAATGTGCAGAACTGAATATGTTTGTACCTTTTTATATTAATTATAACAAAAAAGTAATTATTTCCTTATTAATAGAATGAGATGAATTGATACATTTTGCATTTACAAAGTCATTCTTTGAAAAAGAAATGCAGTCTTCTGTTATATTGTGGTATTGCTTGCCTCAAAATAGTCCATGCCCATTTCAAGCAAATACCTATTTAAACAGAGCCTTGAGCTCTAACAGAGACTCTGTACTTGAGCATGTTCAGCAATACCACTGTAGTATAATGAAACACCAGCCTTACTCACAGGTCTTGAAAGAGTGATACTATTAGAACAAGTTTTTCCTTCCTTCCTGAGAGATTTACAGATTCACATTCACTTGAAGATGACTCTTGCCCAGCATCGAGCCAGGCACTTGTGTGATATTTAAAGATACCACTAATAGTACCAATTTATCTTAATAGAGCACTTTGCTCTCAGAGTGCAGACTTACTTGTTGTTCCTAGGCTTCTTGTCTTTTTCATGTGTTAATAAGCCACCATTGCACATCATTACTTTTTGTCTACTCTCTTTTGTAGTTGTTCTGTTTGTTCTTTGCGGCCAAAATCCACCTTGTTTGGCCTGGAGCTTTTAATCATGAAGCCATGTTGACTTACAGTCCTTTGTGTTTTGTCTGGAATAATACCTCAGTCTTCAGGTTGGAAACCTCTGATTTAGGCCGTGGTTCACATTTCAGTCATAAAACGGGATTCTTTGCTTCCAGTGTTGACATTTCCCACCACTGATCGTCTTATCGTCAGAGTAGACTTCAGTGAAGGTAAAGTGTCGCTAAGCTGCCACTAAGAGCCCCACAGTGCTGTGCTAAAAAGCTGGTCTGTAACTGTTCACCTCAACCAACTGTACAACACACACCTACAAGATAAGTAAATATTGAGACTCAGGCACCCATGGTTTATCAGCCATTGCCCGATTTTTTAACAGACTGTGTGCACTGGCGTGAATGTGAATGTAATGAAGCATACTTTAGTCAATATTAAGCGCTGTCATGTTGACCACTTCTGTTTAAGTAGACAGGTGCAAACAGCAGATTTGCTTCTCTGCTTGTTCTCGTCTCTGAAACAATTTTTGTATAGAAATTAAAAAACACAAGATGAACATGAACCTCTTTAGTTTTATTTTTTTTCTGCTTCTGCCCTAAGAGCTCACAGAAAACTTAAAAAAAATGTTATAGTGCTCTATAAGGTTGTTTTTGAATCTTTTTGTGGACCGCATCCTGTTTTTCTGTAGCTAAGGCTTACCATCTGACATGTATTATGATTTAGGACCCAAATGCAGGCTGGGCTAACAAAAGGTGAGCCTTTTATTCACACTGAATCCAGAGTCCAAACCAAGACCAAAGGCTAAGTCCAAAATGCCAACAAACAGAAATCCAAAAATATCAGGGAACCACAAGGAACACATGCTCTGACAAAGAACGAAGACAAGGGCAGGCTAGACACTCTGAGTGACTAAGCATAGAGCAACTAACAGACACAGACTTATTGACATAACCAATAAATCAAAATACAAGGAACCCAATAGAATAACCATAGGTACTAACAGAAACTAGAATATTAAAATATCAACAAACTCATGATAGTACAATAATTATTGAAATACAAAGAAATCAAGGGAAACCACATTTAAATCAGAACACTATAAAGGGCAACATAACTGAGGCCGGGGTACAAAGAAACAACCCAAACCAAAAGCCTTTACTTTATATTTATAGAAACCAGGAAAACTCCAATAACAAACAGATCGACCGTGACACCAGAGGTTTGCAGCTTGTGGTGAATCCTCTGTGGTTTTGGTCATGAAGTCTTCAGATGTTTGTGAACATCCTGGAGAGATCATGTCCTTGACTTGCTGTGCATTCTTACAGAGCTTTTCAGTCAACCTATTAATGGTTTGCAAATGTTTGTCTGTATTTCTGCTCTCTATCTCATCTCCTGGGCACACCTCTTACTTGGATCACATCTTCTAAACTATAAAATGGTGCTATAACTTATAAAATAACACTAGCATTTACATAATATAATGTTTCTTTCTGGTTCAGGTGAGAATGGTGTCTGACCTTGGTGACGTCAGCTTTTACGGACAGTGTGGTGTCTATTTGTGCAGGAGGTCTTAAACTGCACAGGAATGAGTGCAATGTGGAGTGGGCAGTGTGTGACCGTGGAGTTTTTCCATTAATTTACAGACATAAGTGTCCAAATAGCTGACAAATATAACACTCGAAGACAACACATGGCACCCTGCGTAGGCATGCAGTCAGTCAACACGTTCATTACTCATAAATCAGACCCACATATGTTCTCAGTTGAGTCACGTGCACAGACACAATGTAAGTGCCATTCATACTATATTAGCTTACAGTGTAAAAAGAAACTGCAGGCGAACTGATGAATTTAATGCAATCTTGCATGTCCTTGTCAGGTATTAGCAATAAAAAATATTGTTTTAACACTAGCACAACTGATGTTAAAAGATCTGTAAAAATATTTTAAAAATGTGACCCTGGACACACCTACTGTGTGAATAATAAGTCTCATAAGTCTTACAGTAATAAGTCAACACAGAGTTTTGGTTTCATGGGGCACAAATCCCAGTCTCCTGCATGAAAATCCTGCATTAAACATCCTCCCTGCATGGATGTTGTTGCCATGAAGGCAAACCTTTACCTTTTACTGTCCTAGAACATCACACGCTACACACATATACCTTTCAGAGCAAGCTTGAAACTCTTATTAATGACTGATGAATAAACTTGGGTGTGTCAGCAATTAATGTAACTGGGTCTGTAGCTGTAAACAGCTGGGGTTGCTCTCACCTACTGATGTTTGCTGCAGTACAGTAATGCATTGGAAACATAGTATTCAAGACATGTTTTGTCTCTAAAGACTGCCTCGTGATAGGATCACACCAACTTTGATATTAGTGACTTTTCAACTAAAATAAGCCCATCTTCAGCTTCATCTTCATGTTAAAGCCAGCTACATTCCTATAAGGCTTTGTGACTATAGTATGAATGGTTGAGGTATGATTGCACTAACAAAATGTGTCAATGGTAGCCTGTAGTTCTGCACCAGAACATCTATGTGAAACAATAAAGTGGAACATTAGAGTTACTAATCCTTTGCTACTGAGTGTCGAACTGTTCATAGTTCTCCTATGATGTCGACAGAAATGCAGAGTTGTTTCAACACACATTATTACAGTATTTTCATGTATACATAGCAGCCTCCTAGTTTAATTGTTTCTGGCGATTAAGGACCCTGGAATGCACTTCATATGTTTTTGCTTACTTCCAACTTTTTGATTTTAAATATATTATCTCCCCCTGGTCGTACTGCAGCGTGAAATAAACACGGTGGTCTGGCGTGTCTATTACGTGTTTTGCTGTGAGACTGGGTTGGATTGGAACTAGAGAAGAGTAATTAGCTAGGACAAATCCTAGTACACACCCACCTTCTGTTCACAGACAGGCAAACACCCACTAATGTAATGACAAACACATTTGTGGTAGTTCCTACTTTCAAATGTGTGATGATGCGCACAATACAGTATCAGCCACACTTTCACAGCTGGTAAGAATCTAAGTATTGTTTCTTTCTTTTTTAAATGTGTGCATTCAACACCAACAGATCAATCTAGAAGTACCTTCTGAAGCTGACCAGAAAACTGTCAAGACAACAGAAATTATATCTTGCAGGGTGTGTTGGTTCTTAAATGCTACTTTTTGTATGTTTCACAGCTGGGTCAGCACATCTGGCAGCAGCTGTGGACTACAATTTGAGCGTTCCTCAGAAAGAATGTTTCTGTGGGCAGGAAGTAAAGCAACAGATGGAAGATCTGATCGCAGGTGTGATATATATATATATATATATATATATATATATATATATATATATATATATATATATTTTTTTTTTTTTTTAAATTCAGTCTTGCTTATTATTATAATTATAATTAGGAGGAGATGCTTCATCAATATTCACCTTTTTTAGATCCATCTACCAGAAGATTCGTGAATATGAGGTCCTGGACAGGAGGAAGACAGTGACAGCTCTGAGGGCAGGAGAGGACAGAGCCATCCTGCTGGGCCTCAGCATGGTCTTCTTCTCCATCATGATGTACTTTGTTGTGGGAATCACCATCCTGCGCTCTTATTCTGACAGGTAATAGGCTGAATTAATTTCAGTAATATTTAAGAAAGGTCTTGTGAATAATAAGTTTCCTTGGAAACTTTCTGCTGCATATCCTCATAACATCAAGTGGAGTCTTTGTCTTTTTCTCCAGCGTGTGGACCGATGAGACAAGCTGCACTATTGTCAACTCCACTATAGTTTGGGATGTGAACTGTTCATACAGCTGTGGAACAGAGTGCTGGAAGAGGTCTCGTTACCCTTGTCTCCAGGTGTACGTCAGCCTTAACTCATCTGGAAAAGTGGTACGACTGTTCCATAACGAGGAGACGCAGGACAACAACCCTGAGGTACTCAGTAATTGCTGGCATCTTTGGTGTGCACTTTTCCATCCAAACAGCACACAGCAAAAATGAGAGAACAGCAGTACACTTTACACTAATAGCATAATCTAAAAGAGTTACCAAACACAGCTGTTACTTTCACTCTTCTTCTATCCTGTCGTTCAGTGCTTCTACATCCCAAAGTGCCGTAAGGACTACGCAGCCATGCAGGTCTTGGTTCAGAACATTTCTGAGCGTCTTCGGTCTCAGCACACACTTCAGTGTTTCGTGGACCGCACAGACAAAACAGACAGCGCCATCCTGACACAAATCTACAGTCAGATCGCTGTCTTCCACTCCCTCTTCTGGCCCACCTGCACTTTGATTGGAGGAAGCGTCATCATTGCCATGGTGAAGTTGACTCAGTACCTGTCCGTCGTGTGCGATAGACTGAGCCGCATCAAGAGGTGAAGGGTTTCGAGGCTACAAAGACAAGGGGCAATAAGTAGAGTCATGGTGTCAAGACTGAAACACAAAAAGGCTGAGATGTGGTTTGTCTGTGGCAGCTGACACGCTATGACTCGAACATTTTCTGACAATCACAAAGAAGCGTTTCTCTTTGTTATTATGCTTGACTCCAGTGGAGCCTGTGGGTAAATCACAGGATTTTTACTTATGTCACTTGTTACATACATATTTAAGTGCCTGTTCTGCTTTATATGTCTATTCGTTAAATATTTTAGCAAATACTCTTATTAGCCTTTTTGCTAAGAGCTGGATGAGAAGGTCGCTGTAGTGCCAAAGCAACTGAAACAGCTACCCAAGTTTCAGAAAAGTGTAGATTAACCCTCCTGCCAGTTGCTTTTTAAATTTGTAATTGTCTTTATGGAAACGTAGCATAAACATCTTAGCTTAAAAACTAGCATACAGACATAGCATAGTCCCTAGTCATTAGGGGTGTCAAAAATTCATAGGCTGCATCCTCCTGAGGACCCAGCCTTCGCGGTCTATGTGGGCCGGGTCCTCCGAAGGCCGGGTAGGCCGGAAGTGAGCGGTTGTGAATTGAACGGTCTAGCCTTCAGTTTTGCGTCACTAGCTGTCTTGGTGGAGTTTAATAAACTCGGCTGTCTTCTCCTTTCTACCTAAAATATAACAGGACACTGGCGTGAATTCTCAATCATCACACACTAATGTTTAATCGGTTTTCTGTTTGACTGATTTATTCAGCTGTGTGAAAACTATAACTTTAATCTCAGCCAAACCGATTTACTCAGGAACAAATAAAACACTGAAAAAAGCCAAACAATAAAATTTTTAAGTTATCTAAGTGACTTATATATCATGTTTAACCTGAATAGCAAAAGACAGCGGGGATCTGAAAACGATGTTTATCGCCAGCTCTAGTGAGCAGTGACCCCCGGCTAGCTATTGAGCTGGTGGGTAACAGATGTCTCCGAAAACGAAGGAGCACTTTTGCAAATATGAGATATCTTGATAAACCGAGCAGATATCTGAAGTTTACACAGCTACATTCTCACCTGAAAATATCTTAAAAGTTTATTTTGTGACCCAGAACGAGTAATAAGAGTAATATTAAAACTAAGTAGCTGCCGCCATTGTCGGAAACTGGAATTGGCTGGGCCGCGCTATGAATTCTGGGATATGGTGGGTCACGAAGGATATCCCGACTCATCTTTCAAATTCAGGGAAAAGGAGGACGCATTTGTCAGCTGCATTCGGAGGAGTCTATGAATTTGGACAGCCTTCCTTGCGTCACTGTGATGTAATCGGCCTACAAATGCGGCCTCAGGAGGATGCAGCCTATGAATTTGGAAACCCTCGTAGTCATGTAACAGATAAAACAGCAGCTTTAAAGACAATAAGCTGACATAGGTTTTTTAAAAAAATAGTTTTTAAAATGATTGTTAGTAGTATTTATAATGCGAGCTTTTTCCTATCTTTACCCTAGCATAAGAAACTACTGGTTACAGCTTCATTGTTAGCATAGGCTAAAGACATAGTAGCATTTTATGTTATTCAAACTGAGATTTATTTGACCAAAAAGTCAAACTATTTCCTTAAGAACAGATTAGTTCTTAAACTTTAGCTTAGTATCAAACATTTTTATTTAAATTATTGTGGTTTCCATATATCAAAGGCTGCAAATGCTTAACCGGTCTTGTCTCTTAGAAGTAGGTTTTTAAACTGACTGGAAATCATGTTGGGGTTTGGTGAAGTGACTGCTGCCTGAAATCTCACAATCTTATTTTTTTGGCTTTAGGGGTATAACGTGGCATAAGATAATATAATAATCTCACAGCTCTTATAGCTCCCTCAGTCAGCTGATGACTCTGAAACCACTTCAAGTCTTTGGTATTTTACAATTTTTGCAGATTTTGAGTCTGATGTTCATTTATTCACAGCTGAGGAGTAACAAATATGTCAGAATTTCTGGGTTTGCAGAATGTTTGTCTTTTAAAAATCTACTTTTAGCAAACAATCAAACCCTGACAATCATTTTTTAAAGCCACACTTATGTAAAACCAGAATTCTTTCTGCACAATAAGTCAGGTATTTTGCAAGTTATATAGTCTCTCTGAGAGATTTTGTTTTTTCCTTTTTCATATCAGGTTGAACTGATTCAGCTATACAGTGTTAAGTAAAGTGAGTTTTGAAATGTGTTTTTAATGA
The DNA here is from genome assembly GCF_051167445.1 of Perissodus microlepis. Lineage (NCBI taxonomy): Eukaryota > Metazoa > Chordata > Actinopteri > Cichliformes > Cichlidae > Perissodus > Perissodus microlepis. Next base: position 27,961,678 of record NC_140482.1, read on the forward strand.
TTCTGTGGGAGGAAAGATGAGAAATGGTCGTTAAACTAAAATAAACTGAAAACAGCTGGAATTAAGAGGAATGATGGTAAACAGAAAGGTTATCAATTAACCTTTTCATCAACCATTAACCGAACATTTTTTATCTATTTTAAATCACCGAGCTTGCTTACCAAGTACAGCACATTAATCTCACTCTTTTTGACTTTAGAGCAAAGGATAAATTGGTGGTAATCCTTTACAGCCTCCTAATTAGGACTGCTGGGCTTAATATAGAGGAGTCACAGCTTCACATGTTATACTACAAACAACTTGGTTTTACATTTTCTTTCTAACATTTTGTTGCATAAATGATTGTACTACCAAATAAACACAAGTTGCCTGTCAAAAAGAAGTGGTGACTGTTTAATAAAGATTGTTATTTATTCATTTATTTTGGTCACTGTATCCACATATATGAGCCATAGGGCCTTTATAAAACCGTCAGTTCAAACCACTTATTACACCTAAATATTTGACATTTGTTTACTGTGTTAATTATAACATTAAGATGACACCTTATAACAGTTTCATAGGCCCTGTTTAAGTCTGGATCCCATTCACCATCACAGATCACTGTATCCAATGCAAATATAATCAGTATATGAAAGTGTGCTGATTAAGTACATGAAAAAACGTAGTACACACCTCCATAATACTCTGAAAATGTCAATAATTGCAGTAATATCATCTTATATGTGTTTTCCATTTTTAGGTTGCAGATAAACTGATTGTACATGTAATTGAAGTTCAGGCTTCAGACAGCTCCAAACACCCATTTTTCAGGCACAGAACACTAGTTCAGAAAACAGAAGCCACGCCCACCAACAGCACCCACAGCCATCTGTTTGGGGAGGGCTTCCAATCAGAAGAGAGTTGATTAAAGGTAGAGTAAAAGGATAAACTGTGAGGGGAAAAAACTGTGAATGATGCAAAGTCACTACAGAAGAGTCCAAGAACAAAAATATAGAGCTGGATATTTTTACAGGTGTTAATGTCATGCAACAAGCAGATATGAGCTTCTAAATTGGCCTAAAAGTAATTTGTATAAAACAGCATTTCAGGTGTTGTGGAAAATTTAACAATAACCTGCAACACAACCAGTGAGCTTGATTTGAAGTGGGTTTAATAAACACACTGCAATGTAGAGAGAGCTTCCCAGTGAAACACTTGGACCATCTCTGAATTGTGGCCGCCGCCCTTACATCTTATATACAGACACAGACAAAGAACATTCCACAAACTCTTATATGTTGGCCCCTCTCAGGGGGGGGGGGGAGAGAATTATGACGTTGTTTTCTGCTTGGCCGTCACCTAAGGATTTACATCCCCGATAAGGAGAAGGAGTCCCACTATCTGTTCAATATCTCCCATTACAATGGCCTCACTGTGTTAACATTCCACATGCATGCAAACTAGTGACAGGAGTGCTCTTACTACAGTAAAGTGAGAAAGTGATATTACTATAACTAATGTGATATGATTAAATATGTGATTAATACATGAGAAAAGAAATCTTTCACCACACTGGTAAACCCAGTATGAAGGCCATTGAAAAAAGTTGACATTTATGGATGTTGCACACTTGCAAACCCACAAAACAACAAGAATATACACTTAGTCTTTTTCAGATATTATGAAGTGGACTGTAGAGAGCAATTTAGAATTAGCTGCACATTTTGTGGTCACATGAAAACACTGTATCTCTCCGGATCAGACGGGCCCTGGAAGTGAGGATTATTGTCGACCGCCATCTCATAGTGAAACATGGAGGCGCAAAAGATGTAGAAGATTTCTGCTATGTAAATAGCAGAAATAGCAGCTGAGAGGGAAGCTGGAGGGAGCCGGAGTAGGCAAACAGCTGACTGCATGGACCGTCGACTACCTTACCAACAGACCACAGTATGTGAGGCTCCATGACTGTGTGTCCGAGATGGTAATCTGCAGCACGGGGGCACCACAGGGCACGGTTTTCTCACCATTCCTGTTCAGCCTTTACACTTCAGACTTCAGTTATAATTCGGACGATTGCCATATACAGAAGTTCTCAGATGATACAGCCATCATTGGATGCGTATCAGATGGCAATGATCAGGAATACAGGGGGGTCATCAGTGACTTTGTTGGCTGGTGTGAGCAAGTCACCCCCCACAACACCGGTGAACATCCAAGGAAAAGACATCGAGATAGTGGACTCTTACAAGTACCTGGGTGTTCACCTCAACAATAAACTGGACTGGACTACAAATACAGACATCCTGTATAAGAAGGGCCAGAGTCGACTCCACCTGCTGAGGAGACTGAGGTCCTTCAGAGTCTGCAGGACTCTATTAAGGACATTCTATGACACTGTGGTAGCATCTGCCCTTTTCTATGCAGTGACCTGCTGAGGGAGTGGATGCACAGACAGGGACAGGAGCAGGATTGACAAACTGGTGTGGAGGTCTAGCTCTGTGCTGGGATGTCCTCTGGAGTCTGTGGAGGTGGTTGGCGAGAGGAGGATGTTAATAAAGCTGACATCCATTATGAACAACCCACATCACCCACTGCACGAGTCTGGGAGTGCGCTGAGCAGCTCCTTTAGTCAGAGACTGAAACACCCTCGCTGCAGGAAGGAGCACTTTCGCAGATCATTCATCCCAACAGCAGTTAGACTCTATAACCCCTCAATCACGATGTCATGACTCACTGGACACTGTGAACATCCACGGTCACCACTTCATGCATAATGGACCTTCCATGTGCATGGACATGTGCAGGTACTTATTTGTATTTTTGTATTTCCTTCTGATATCTGTACCTGAGCTGAGGTAACGCAAAAATTTCCCCGTCGTGGGATCAATAAAGTCTTATCTTATCTTAAATCTGTGTCACTGTCTCTCTGCGGTAAAGCCGCATCTGCATCTGTGAGTCTCTCCTGTGCTTCTAAACTTCAAAAATTCAAACCTGTTATTTACTGTTGCTCCAACAACACCAGATAAGTGTTTGGATTCCTGACGCCATGAGTTGAACTCAGATAAGCAGTAGAAAATGGATGGATCAAATTAATAATGAATTATGTAACCACACAATCTTTAACAACCTGAGTCATAAAATGATCGTGAAATTCTTCAGCACAAAAACAGGTTAACAGCTTTAGTTGAGACACAGCAGACCTTCAGAGAGCATCGCCCTGCAGCTGGAACCATGAAGCTCAGGTGGATCATTCTACTGTTTGCTCTGGGTTTGGTAAGAGAACCTCTTCATGTGGATACAATGAAAGTATCTATTACATTTCCAGACAGGATTTGAGTCCATTCAGTTTCACGTGGATAACATTAAAGTTTTCTCTTTTGATTGATTGTTGTGCCTTCTAATTTACTTTACAGACAGCAGCCAAACTAACCGGTGATACAGGTGAGCTAAACCTTATGTTTTAGGTGCTGATGTTACTGAAGGAATGTTGGACTTATAATGTCACTGTTCCATATACTTCTTTGTATTACTCTTGTCTGGATATTAATGCTTTAGTAAAACAACCATTTTCAGCCAATTCTGCGTTCATGTTATTAGAGTTCACAGGCCTTTTATCTTATTATCACTGATTCCTTACCTGCAGAAATTGATGTTGACGAAGGCCATGACTGGGACATCATTAACATCAATGAAGGTTTGTTCTCGTTCACTGTTCTTGTTTCATTTTGCTTGATAATGTCTCTCTCTGAGGAGTCGTGAAATTATTTTATTGTTTTCTCTTTAGCGGCTGGGCTGGACCTGTTGGAAGGAGATATTATTCAGGAAAAAGTGAGTTTATCCTTTGTCATGAAAATCCTGAGTTTTATATTTTTATTTCTTTTGGGTTTTTCTATATTTTAGTAGTGCCACTGTGTTAAGTCTGGAGTTTTTACCATCTTTGTAATCTTGTTTCTGTTAGTGTTTAGGATTATTTCGAATTTTGATTGTTTGTGTTTTAATTAGTCTAGCGTTCCTAATGTCTTCCTGTATCTTGCCAAATCTTTGTCCAAGATGATAGAGATTTCCTTTTTAGTCGCTTCCTGTTTTATTTTGATAGTCATTTGTTTCTTGTGTTTAAATTTTAATTAAATTTCCTGTGTTGTGACCTTGGTTGTTGCAAGCTGTGTTTTCTTTTATTTCTGTTTCCGCGTCCGTTGTTATCTTCTGTGTATTTATGGTTTCTGTCTGCCCTCAGTACTTTGTCATGTTGTACCGTTTCCTGCCGGACTGGATTCTAGTGTTTTCGCTTTGTTGACTCATTTTAGCCACATTTGTGGATGTTATATTTGGTCACTTTGGATTTATTTATCTTCTGAAATAGCTTATAGGACCAAATTAGGAACTTAACATCTCCTTCTATTGATGTCAGTGAACCAGCACATGATATTTAACATAATGAAAACACAGATAGACTGCATATAGAAGATGACCATAAGTTCTTGGTCAGAAAAGTGATGGCAGTGCTAAAATGATTTAAATCTGCATATTCTTTTAATGGCACGCAGATGGTGTCTCTTCTGCTTGCAAAAAACATCCAGTTGTTTGTAGTTTTCATTACAGGCTCGAACACTAGTTTCAAGTTATATTACATCATAAAATTAATTTTTTAAATTTTAGTAATTGGTAGAGTCTTAAAGCTGGATAAAAGAAGGTTCACTGGCTTAGCGGGCATTTTTACAACATAACAGTATTCGTGTTTCCCTTTAGACATCCGACAGAAACTCCATCATAGGTGATCAATATCGCTGGCCAACAATCATCCCCTACTACTTAGAGGACAGCCTGGGTAAGACATTCTGGAAACTCTCATTCACAGCAGTTGTGACTCTATGCACCAAATCATTATGCTTCTCTATTTTATTTTGCACTTTGTAGAGATGAATGCAAAGGGAGTGATCCTGAAGGCTTTTGATCAGTACAGACTGAAGACCTGCATCGATTTCTCGCCGTGGAAAGGAGAGGAGAACTATATCTCTGTTTTTAAAGGCAATGGGTGAGTCAGCCTTCAACCTTCTGGTGGCTTGTTAAAGAAACTACAATAACATTTGGTAATCATTCCCATGATCATTCCTTATAAATATGGTTCTAATATATTAAAAAAAAATATATATATATATATATTACTATGGTTTATGATACAAAATATATTCATAAACTTTTACACAACTTGGTGACATAAATAAACATAATTCATAATACTTGACATAACCAGTAACTGGTAAATGAAATCAATTACAAAATCTAAAAAAAACACAATAATTAAGTGATAAATTACATTATTAGTGGTAGCTTTAATTGTATTACCTGTTTGCCTTCTGCTAATAGTCACGCAGTTTGTGAGTTGAGCCTGGAAGACTGGAGATCTGTGTGTTTAGAGATTTGTACATCCAGATTTCTTCCTCTACAGATGCTTCTCCTCTGTTGGCAACCGGCATGTGGGGAAGCAGGGGCTTTCCATTGGTAGCAACTGTGATAGTCTGGGAACAGTTGAACATGAGTTCCTGCATGCTCTCGGCTTCTGGCACGAGCAGTCCAGAGCTGACCGTGACGACTACGTCGATATCATTTGGAATCAGATTGAGTCCGGTAAGAGTGACAAGTGTGAATTACACCTCATTTAAACTAGAATTAGATTATACAACCATTAGGAGTTTGTGTTTCTCTTATATCCCTGTTGTCAGAATAATGACAGACAACTGAAATATTGTGTCAAATAAGGGTAATTTCTTCCTGGTATTCCTCAGGTAAAGAGCACAACTTCAACACATATGATGACACAGTGTCCAGCGCACTGGGGGTTCCCTATGACTATGGTTCTGTGATGCACTACAGCAAGACGGCCTTCAACATCGGCTCAGAGCCGACCATCGTCACAAAGATCCCCCACTTCATGGATGTGATTGGCCAGAGGATGGGGTTCAGTTCTAGTGACCTAACTAAGCTCAACCGCCTCTACAACTGCAGTGAGTCATGACAACTTGTCAGACATGAATCACATATAGTACAAGAAATGCAGAAACTGTACAGAATATTCAAAGGTGAGGAAGAAAACATTCCACACCACAAAAACTAATGAGTGCTAATGAACTATTAATGTCATAAATTAAGTGTTAATGGCCTTTTTTTCTTAGAACAGTTTAACCAAATGAAATACTAATTGTGTCATGCAATAAAAATCTCTTAAGTGACTCTAACGTGGATTAGCATGCTAAGCTAACATGTTGGACTAGATAAAATCACCTGAAATAGATTATTATTGTATTAAATGGGGCGAAAACTGAAAATATTTTAAGAGGTTGTTGTTTGTGGTGACTCTTTGAGCATTTTCCAACAATTTAGACAATTATGGCAAGGAAATGTAAAATTTACCCATACTCAACCCAAACAACAAGTTCTGCAAAATTCATGTGGCAATTTGTGCATAGTGTAGCAGACAAACAGAACTGAAAATCTCCTTTCACTTCATGTGTTATTTACTAAAGCAATGAGATTCCAAGTAGGAACTCTAAAGATGTCTAAGCACAGATCATGAAACAAAGCATGAAAGAAACATTTGCTCTTTGTGTTCAGTGTGCAGCGAAAGCTAATCTAGCTCATTTTCAGCATTTTCATATCTTCCTGTTTTTCTTAAGTCATCATCAGCTGAACATCAAGATGGGAAATAGCATGAAGATGGGAAACAATATTTAAATTCATAACACATCATGGGTGTTGTTGTAAAACAGTAGCCAAGAATTCTACACGTATATTGAATATACAGTGACCGATGGCACTTTGAACAAACAATAAATTGAATCAGTTCATTAAAACCAATGTCCAATGATAACCAAGCAGTGTTGCACAGATTAAAGTCTGTCTGGCAGAAAATGATGAGATTATACACTGATAATCTTGGACAATAAACCATAATCAGTCTTCATAGTTTAATAGTAAACCATAGTTTAATCAACAGATTAACTTTCCTCACGCTACACTGTACAGTGTTATGTAAGGCACAGGTGATCGGCGCAGGTGCCGATTTGTTTCCTGTCTTCAGGTCAACACACGGGAGCTCTGGAAGTCTGCGAGTTGTTTTCTAGACCTAGAAGCTTTTTGTAGTATTATATCATAATATAGCCACATGTGGATGGTTGTACTCTTCCTGTTTATCTGCATTATCACAACTTAGTTGTCAGGCTCTTTATCAGCACTTTGTTTCTTTTTAACAGACTTCAATGCAGCCCAATAAAACTTGGATCTGTGATAACACAGCTGAAGAGAGCAGAGCACATCAATAACTCTTGCAAAACAAGTTTCCATAAAATAAAAATATTATACTAGGCAAGGCAATGCAAGTTTATTTATATAGCACGATTCAACAACAAGGTGATTCAAAGTGCTTTACAGAGACATTAAAAAACAAAAACAATAAAAAGCACGATTTAAAATTGATTTAAAAAAACAGTAGATAAAATCAGAACAGTAGATAAAATCAGTAGTTAAAATGTAAGTTTTGAAATTTAAGCTTAAAAGTGTGGATTTGGTGCTTTATTCAAATGCAGCTGAGAATAGGTGAGTCTTCAACCTGGATTTAAATAAACTGAGTGTTTCAGCTGATCTGAGGCTTTCTGGGAGTTTGTTCCAGATATATGGAGCATAAAAGCTGAATGCAGCTTCTCTGTGTCTATACTATGATATAATATAATTAGAATATATTGATTATAAAATTATACCAACAAAACCTTAAAGACCTTATATTAAAAGTGTCAGCTTCCTCTCCTTTTTGCTAATTTCTCAATTTTAGCCATCTTTTTTCGCCAAAGTTAAAACGTATTTTTTGTAAAGAGGGAAAATGGCAGTGTTCTGTCCATAGGACTAGATCGAGCAGTGAAAGTGTGATTGCTTCCTCTCAACAGCCACGTCTTCCACCTTTGTGGACAGCTGTAATTTTGAGGAGGAGAACATCTGTGGGATGATTCAGGGCTCTGGCGATGCAAAGTGGGAGCAGCTTGCTTCAGTGGCTGGAGGACCTCAGACTGATTTCACCAATTTGGGACAATGCAAAGGTAACCATGAATAATCACAAAAATGTGTGTTATTATGCTAAGCCTTCATGGAAGGATCTTTCCATGCACAAAGGGATTCTTAATCCCAACAGTTCTCCCTTAGTTAAATAAATAGTTTGCACTACAAAAACATTTAGTGCACTTTCAAAAACTGGACTCTGGTTTGTGGAGGGTGGGGATGTCTGAGGAGAGATGTTGAGAGTTCCAAGGAATGATTACCTGTGTGCTCTTATCTGAGTTAAGAGCTACTGCTTTGGTTACATGTATCTGAAAAACAAAGAGAGCTGAGGTGATTTACAGCAGTGACCTGTGCAAAGTTCAGACTGGAATCAAGATAAAGGGATTTATTGTTTTCACAAAAACACGCTTAGTTTGTTAGAAAAATAACTTGCAAGTGTTTATACGATAAACTCGGCAAGGATAAAATGCTTCAATACTGATCTCACTAAAAGAGAGAATCATTCTTTATTTGGTTTTCTATTCATTAAGTTGAACTACTGCTGTGCTAACAACAAAAATACAAACCCAGTATCCCACTGCTTTAATACCAGTGGTGCATCAAGAGAATACAAACTGATGCCTGTTAAGAATCTTCAAACGTATATCCTGTTGTTATATAGAGAAAGCAATGAGAAAAATGTTTGTAGGACTTCACAAACAGATTGGAAGGTTTTTCAATGTGAAAGATTTAACACATTCAGAAAATAAAGTACTTTATTGTACCTTTAAGGTGCACAACTGCTTGCTACTGAGGTAGTACCCTCTAGGTACTACTGCTACTGCCTAGTCTGTACAGTACTTGGCAAAACTCTCATGACACTCCTAATTTCTCTATATTTTGATTCCATAATCAAAATAATAATATTAAATAATCTAAATTTGAGTCCATCTTGTGATTTTTAAAGTGGTGTTGAGCAATAATTTTTCATGCTTTCTGAAGGTCTTTCAAAGTTTTTCTTTCGTCATTGGCTGCTTTTTCACTCAGTTTCAGTCCAGTCCTTCTACATGACCATTGTAAGCAGAATGCTTTGTTGTTTGTTGAACCACTAACCACTGACCTATTATTCATTTAAGCATTAAAAGCACTTAACTAATTTGATGAACTAGTGTTGTGTCTACACAAAACAGAAAATTTAGCAAAGAAACCATTTAAATTGTACCTGTAGGCACTTTGTTACTAGAAGTCTGTTACAAAAATACATCATTTGTTTCAGTTTGTTTAGTCAAACCTTGGAAAAATACTAAAGACAATTAAAGATAATGTTTTTGCACCAAGAAGTTGATTCTCAATTAGCTGATAATTTGGCATATCTCAAGATGTTGAGTCATTAAAAAATCTGAGGAAACTGGGCAAAAGAAAAAGACAAAAGGAGAAGCAGATGCCTTAAAAAGAAGAGAGATGCATCAAGCATCTGTAGTTGTTGGAAATACAGTATTTCAACAATTATTTGTCTTTCACAGGCAATCAGATTTACTATAACATCACAATGTTGATACTTAATATCACCATTGATTTTTGCTGTCCAGGGAAAGGTTACTTCATGCACTTCAGCACAGCCTCTGCACAACCTGGCAAGCGTGCTTTTCTGGAAAGTCGCTGGCTTTATCCCAAATCTGGAGCCCAGTGTCTGCAGTTCTTCCTCTATAACTCCGGGGCAGACGATGATGTTCTCAACATCTGGGTGAGAGAGTACAACAAGGCCAACCCCAACGGGAAAATGAAGCTCTTCCACAGCATTTCAGGTAAGAAATGACATACAGACCGAGTTGTGATTGTGAAGGTTATTGTTAAAGGTGTGATTTGGAAAGTTCTGAATTTGGTGACACTTAGCGAAGCATCAATACATTTAACCGAGATTTGTAAAAAGAACAATTAAATTGAGTTTTAAATGAATGAAAAACTTTATACACGGATGTGTTAAAGTTCGGATATAATTGATAAATTAAGAATTAACATCTGTTTTTCCATCTTTGCAGGAGGTGTCATGGGCTCCTGGGAGCTGCATAACATCAACCTGAACGTGACACAGAAGGCCCGAGTGGTTTTCGAGGGCGTGAGGGGAATGAATCCATCAAAGGGAGGTTTCTCTTTGGATGACATCAACCTGTCATCCACAAAGTGTCCTCATCACATCTGGCACATCCGTGGCATCAACGAGCTGCTGGCCACCACACCAGCTGGAAAGAGAATGAGCAGCCCTCGCTTTGTGTCACCAACAGGTTACACCTTCGAGGTAAATTACTATTAATTACTATTTAATATTTATATATCTTTTTAATTCTGTTGCATTAAAAATAACTGGAAACACTTCAAAGTACGGTCCTCCATAATAAATAAAACACTATTTTTGTTTATTTTTGACGTTCAAATACAGTTAGTCACTATTTTAGAGCCTGTCTTTTTCAAATGGGAGAGAAACAAAAGGTTTTTGAACCAGTGTACATTAGGTAATGAACGTGGAAACCCTGTGGTAGCTACAAAGTGCTCATCTCTACCTTTAAAGTGCTCAGTACTTCATATTGCCCTGTCCTCTTCAGGTAGGTGTTTACCTAAACGGGCAAAGCAGCAATCCAGGGTATATGGCCATCTACTTCCACCTGACCTCAGGCCCCAATGACAACAATCTCAAGTGGCCATGTCCATGGCACCAAGTAACCATGACCTTGATGGATCAGCAGTCCGACATCAGGCAGCACATGAACATGAACCGAATGATCACCACCGACCCTGCGAGGATGTCCTCTGATGGTAAGAAGCAGGGCAACAGGTTAACTAATTATTTGCAAAGTCATTCCGTGTTTTCAGTGAGCTGTTGCGTTTCCATGTTTTCTCTCCAGGTACTGAGTTCTTCTGGGATAATCCCAAGATTGTGGGCTCTAAAATAACTGAGTCTGATGGCAGTTATTACTATCGAGGCCCAGGGTTAGGAACAAGTAGCTTCATCACCCACGACAGACTGAGGAGCAGATACTTCATCAAAGGAGACGACGCCTTCTTCCTCTTCAGTCTGGAAGGTGAGGAAGCTTTTAGACAACAGATGGGAACCACAATGTTTTGATCAGAATTACAATTCTGAGACAAATATTATGACCCACCCCTGTTTGGTTAGCCTTGCCATTTTTGTCTTCCCTCAGATATATCGGACTTGTTGAAGCCGCAGCCTATGCCCAACTCTGTCGTCCATGGTGATGAGAGACCGATAAAGGCAGCAGATCAAGCAGCTCCACAGGGAGCTGTCAATAACACCACTGTAGTCATAGCTATCGCTGGATCAGTGGCAGGACTCATGCTGGTGGTTTCCATGCTGATTGTGGGGAAAGCCTGGAGGACGAGTAAGATGAAGAGACAGCAGGAGGGGGTGATCATTCATAACATATCTGGATTCGTGGAAGTGAGTACGACTAAAACAGAGTCAGCACATCTTCAGTTGTTACTGTGGTCCTTCTGTGCTGATTAGTCTAAAGAAAATTTGATCAAATCCACATAAAATTTCTTTTTTATTACAGGAGCAACCAAGTAAAGATGTATCACCTCCTTTCTCTACACCGTGATGGGCAGTCAAAGGAAACACGTGACAGTGGCCAGAACAGAAACTACAATATGAGTGAATCAGTGATTTCAGCAATTGTTTAATCAGATTGTCACCAAGTGCAATCGGACTTTGAATTAAATAAAATCTGACAGCATTTGTCTTTATAGCATTTGTCCACTTTCTGACATGAGTTGTATCTTCAGCGCTACAACACAACATCTCAGGGAGTTTTATAATGTAAAATGACAACATGGAAAATTATAGAGAAATCCACTAGAAGTGGTGGGAAAAATTCCCTCATAGAAGCAGGTGCATGGAAAGCAGCCATCTGACACAACTGGGAAAGGAAGGAGAAGAGAAGATAAAAGTGATAGACACAAAAAAGCACTACTGGAGCAATGACACAAAGTTAATGACATACAATAGTGGCATATAAAATGGATGGGGAGTGAAACTGGGGTCATGAAAAGAAGAAAGATATTTAGTGACATTGAGTCTGTTTTCACAAGACTCCTGGGAGAATCAGGTCAGGATGTTTAGTCATTTATTTTTAATGTTGGACACAACTAATACACATCAGGGGATTATCAGTGTTTTTTCCCTGGTTCTGAACCCTAACCATCGATGTGTACGTATGTATGCATGTCCATCTAAAATTTAATTTACCTGTGTTTACACTACTGTAAATGCTTTGGTTCAGGTGGTAAGTGCAGAACGCAGGACACATGTCCAACACTGATGGCTGAGGTGCATCAGTGAAATTAGAATGAGGGAATTACGTAAACCAAAATAAATTACACAAAGGATTGGCTGATGATATGCGTTTTTACCTGAACATTATTCTGGATCCTCCCATTGAGTTGGAGAAATATTTTTGGGGAAAGTAACCCAGGAAAAGGTTTGGGAATCAAAGCATTCGTTTTTAGATTTTCAAAGGTGAATAACCTGGATTTTAAGTTTAACGACACAATTACCTTTAGTCTTAAGAGCTTGAGAAAAAGGCGACTGAACTTCAAGTTGTTGGTTTTTTTTGAAGATTTTCACCTCTTATCCAAGAGGCATCTTCACTTCTTAATACAATTACCTCATTACTAATGTACAAGACCTTAGAGGATCTCTAACCAAACCTCATCAATCTGGTAAATGGAATTCCCGAGTTTGAACCATGCTGAGATGGTTTCTCACTGTACCTGCTGACTGCAGTTCCAACAGTGACCACTAAGAGGCATTCCACTCAATATTACTGGACAGAATGAACCGCAGAAAAGACACAAATTGACTTTTTATCCCAGTAATGTAATTTATTAAATATCATTTTATACTGGACATAACAACCATCTTTCATTTTGGACTGTTAAATGAACATATAGCGGTCTTTTTAAGACTTCTGAGAGAAAAAGAGAGAAAATCCCGAGTCCCAAAACACCAGACAGACTGCAGTTTCAAGTCAAGCATTGTTTTTATTGTGATACACTCAAACACAGTGAGTGCCATGGGTTACTGTGATCTGGAAGGCTCTATAGAATGGATTAACACACACAGGTTCACACGTGTTGCATGCATCTTGCATACAGTGACCTTCTTACATTGTGCTTTCTCTAAGCAGACGATCTGTAACAATCAAAAACAATCATCTGTTTTCAGTGACCGGTGGGATATTCAGTAAGAAGGACTCATCACTGAGGACAGAAATCCTCATATCGCTGTGATTTATGAGCAATCAGTCAGTTTTGAGCTTCAAATGGACCCACTGCTCTCTGGAAGATCATCTAACTTTAACATTCAGTAAACTGCTTCTCAAACATAAAATCAACAGGAAGGCCTCAACCAAAAACAAAGGCAACATTTGTCTTGTGGATTGTCTTTCGACTCTTTAAATGATTACACTAAAAGACCTTTATTTATTTATTTATTTTTAAGTTGTTCGGACTCGAAATGACAACAATTACTGTGCAAGTTTTCTCGCTTCTCACATCATTTGGTTTCACTCAGCTGGTACTCTGGTCTGGATTTGGTATTTCTGAGCCCTCAGAGATTGTGCTGCCTGCTTGGCATTTATACCCAAACCTGATTTTACAACAGTAGTTGGTCAGATATTATAAAGAAAAAGAAAAGAAAACTCAGGTCAGTACTCTGGGACCTGTTTGTGCAGAAAACACACTTTTAAAGCTGCACTAATCAGTGTCTTTGTTGTCAAATGACAAAGGGTAACGTGAAAGATGTCATAAGGAGTGACTGTCTTCTCAGCTCCACAGAGCTTTTTTTTTTCCCTTAACCCATGTAGAATTATTGTTTGGATTTACTAGCTTGAAAAAATGAAACAATTACTGCAGCTTTAAAAGATTTAAAAAGAAAAATGACAATTATTCACATGAAGAACACTTTTCTAAACACTTTGTCAATATGCAGCATGTTAAATTCAAATTCAGCAAAAAAACTGAACCAACAGGACATTTCTACTGTTGTAGTGTTCTTGCTTACGTTTAGCTCGCTCATTTCACTGTCAGTTGATGTTTTGTGTAAATGAAGCAGCTGATGTTCTTTATATTTGATCTAATCTTCAGCTTTTATCTGCTGTGCTGTAAAGAATTTCAAGATATTCTTTGATAATGTGCTTTCAATAACAGGACATCATACAACAGTTGTGTTAAAGATTAAACAGCTGGCGGCACTTTTTCATATTCACTCACTCTTCAGCTCTAAACTGACTCCCTGTTTGTCATTTCAAAGGATTTTTCGATTGCCTTTGCAAGCAAGCTGGTATATAGAGCCATATCACCACACACATGCTGATGGAGCAGTATAGTCCCAGCACACATTACACATCACGCCATGCACACAGCTAGAAGCCTTTTAACTTTTTCACTGCTATTTCATCCTCCACACAGGTGTGCACACATATAAGACACTATCTAGATGCACAATAAATGTGCAGTGAAGATAAAGTACACTCTGAAAAAATATATCTTTGATGGCAGAAATATAGAAAATGGACTGACTTAAAGCTGCACCTTGATTCACTAGCAGCTACAAGGAAAACAAACCCAGAATTTAAGTGAAGCAGATGGAATATGCAGAGAACAAATCTCATTTTTTACAACTTAAAAAAGTTGGAAAAGTAAACACTTATGAGCCACATTTGAATCACAGCATTGGATTTGGGAAGAAGGATGGAAGACTACAAGAGCAGGCAGGATGAAATTGGAAAAAAGGGGGAAAAGAAGGATCAAAATCCTCTGCATACACACTCAAATGCAGGTTAAACGTGGGACAGCTAACTGGAAGAAAGACAAAGAAAATCACCGCCCACCTCTGAACCCTAATATAATAATAATAATTTGTCTGCTGAACAACATCATAAAATACTCGAAGGAGCTCTAATGCCACAAACACACACACAGAGAACCAGATACTTCAAACACTAATGCATTCGCACATAAAGTAGTGTGCATTAGTGCTGCAACAAGCAGTCGTGCAAATGAAGAAAAGAAATTTATAATCAACAACCTTAACTGAGTGCCTAAGAAGTCTATCAAGACAAAATAATGGATTTAAGTCTTAAGTGAGAAGCTGCCTCAGAGACAAGATAGAGATACAAGCCTCAGAGGGCGTAAACAGGAGGCGTAACACTACCGTGGATATTCTGATTTGCTCACACTTTGCTCTATTCTGAGTGATAAAAGTACATAAATGCAGTTCCTATCTGCAGGGTTTCAAAAATGCCGCCAGACAACCATCTGTGGATTACTTTCAGGCCAGCGTACGTTTTCAGTTGCTCGAGTTGCTGCGAGTGCCAGCAGCATGAGGCGGCGCTGAGCGTCTTTTCTGCCTTGAGCAAAGAAAAAATTTTTTTTAACTAATATATTAAAAAACAAAAATCTAAATAAACTTTACCCAATCTCAAAATGTAAAGCTGGACTGTGGCACACATTCAAGGTCTTTCTAAACACAAAGCTTATTAAGCTTATGATTGCTCATAGAGTACCGGAGTTTTAAATTTGATGCACTGGTAGCAACGTGTTTTATGTCTACCCAGCAATAACTGGGTTGCCACAACTGAAGAGTTAAGCAACCACAGTAATGCAGACAGAGTAGAGGAAAGTGGAAAAAAAAAACCTAGGAAACTTCCAAGAAGAGTTTCTGATGATGTGTCTAAAAACAGTCATGGTCAGCATGCGTTAACAGTGTTGATGAAATGACTTCCACTGCCAGACATGGGAGACGAAGCTCCACACTGCAAGTTTACCTAAAGAAAATCATAAACAAACTCAAAAAACATTGTTTCTGCATCATAGAGCTCACATGACCATCAGCAAACACCTTAAAAAAAACTGCAACCTGAATAAATATTCCACTCAAACATTTAAAACTGCCAAAGGATTCCCCCCACGTCTCTCTCTCACAGCTCTGTGGAAGCATTTTCTTTTTATATTCATGCTCCCAGTGAAATAAAGAGCAGCACTGGACTCAGACATTCAGGTAACAAACGCTTCATAAAATCAACGAGTATTTCTATTCGTTTATAAAAGCCAGCTGGTCACATTATCATTTTGAAGGTGCAGCCACAGACAAACCTGCTTTGCCCTTTTCACTATAAACTACTAACAGTAAAAACCACAACTCAACTCAACTGATATGAAACTAACCATGTTGCAGCGCTTTAACGACAACAGTGTGGATTCATGTTCTGTTCTTTTTCAGTCGAACATCTTTAACTTCGTCTCTGTGCTGCTCTAGTTTATTGTGTGTTGTGGCTGGCAGTCCAAAAGAAACTGTGGATGGCCCCAGTCGGTATTCATGAGTAGTGAAACCACCCTTACAGCCCATTTTAGGTGGAGAATAGCTTACTATTTTCCACATACACAAGAAATTCATTCACAATATTCAATCTCTCCTTGTAACACGTTGTAAGCCAATTAATTAATCTGACTGGGTGAGTAGATGTGGGGTGTTTTTTTATTTATCCCTGTTTTACAGTTACATAATGTGCTTACATGACACAGATCTACAACCTGCTTTACCATAAAGTGGTTGGAAGGACTCAAGTTTTAAAAATCAAGATTTCAGGGCAGCGATGCTCTCAGCTCTCAACTCAACAGAGATGCTCTCAACTTTGGAATTCACATTTCAGGCAAAAACATAAAGTTTGTAGAAAAATACATCTTTAGACCTTTCCAAGGATAACGCTGTGGTTTCTCTTTCAGTTTATATTTTAAGTATAATCCAAATGAAACTGGATTATATTTAAAAAAAAAAAAAAAAAAAAAAAAAGGAGTATTAATGCATAAACTTATTCTCCTCATTGACGTCACCATCTGGTTTCTATCACGTTTTTATGTTTCAGCAGCATACCCAGCTGCTGCTTTTCACACACCAGACTTTAAAGAAAACTTATTACGCCAGCTCAATATCATTATGACTGGACTCCAATACAGTGACTTTGCATGTTTCACTCTTCAGAATAACTCCTTTTACCACATACTGAGCCTTACTCTTCAGTCCACCCTGTCTGAAACAAATCGTTTCCTCTCCCTTGGAGCCAAATTTCTTCTGACTAGCAAACCCTCACAAAACACAAGATATATTATGGAAATCTGCCCTCTGTGGCAGAAAACAAGGAAAAGCATAATGGGTCAACTGTAAGGGTAACTTTGAGCAAAAAAACTGAACAAAAAAACCTTTGTTCAGTTTAATATAATCAAAGGTGTTTTGTTGCTAGCTGTTGCTAGTTCAACAGTAACCACCCATGTTTCTAAGAGCTCCGGTTCTAGAAGTGAATATCCCATTCATTTTCTCCACTGATGTGGACTGGTTTGCATTTAGCGCTTTTCTACTCTAAGCACTCAAAGCACTTTACATGTTGTTGTTCAGAAAGTTAAAGAGTTTTAAGCCTCGAACCAAGCCAACCAGCTACAAGGGGAATCATAAAAAACAAACAAACAAACAAAAAACCACAAAAATATTTACTTTGGTTAAAAACAATAAAGGGAAAAAAAAAATCAAAAGGTACAATAATATGCGCATAAGTTACTTTTAACGGAGAAGGAACTAGACATCCCACAATGCACTGCACACCCCAGATTCCAGAGGAAACAACTTTCAGCCTTCTTGAATTTAATTGTGTTTCCCATCATAGTGTTGTAAAATAATAGCTGTCAATATATTTTGTAGTTGATGTTTGCGTATGTAGTAAAGTATAAGTTCTCAATAGAGTAAAGGGCTTTGTTCCTGCCTGGAATCACTGTTTGCGGCTTTTCCATTTCAAGAAGGATTCAAGTCAGAATTTGAGGATTTGGGTCATGATTGTGGGTGAAGTAGTTCTTTTCCATTTTACTCTACTATGAATAAAATGCTTTTTTTTTTGTTAAAACAAGGTTGCTATCTGCTTTCTACAGGAGCACACAGCACTGCTTCATAATGTTGTCGCCTGTAGCCAGTCTGCTTTAGATGGTTACAAAATTACAGCTCACGATCAAAATCAACATGAAGAATATAACGGGAATTTCACTTCTAGAATCTTGCAGTATTAGCATTAGTGTTTACCGCAGCTAACACCTGCACTGTCAAATGTAGCTTCGAGCTTTTGATTAATAGCTACTTAGGCTATAAGAAGAAAAATTAGCAGTGAGCAACTAATGAAGGAATAGAGAAAATGATTTGATCCAGGTTATTGTTGGTAACAGTCCACTTTAATTTGTGTGGACACTAAAAGTGCTGGAAGGTTATTTCATAAGGCATCAGCAAAGGCTTTAGCTATAAGCACATGCAGCTGTAGCACAATCAGCTGTCATAGCAGCATTTTGGTTAGTTAGCTAGCCTGTGAATGTCATAGGGCACTTGTGTAGAAATTGTCTGATGTTTCAAAATACTTTCAGAGCGGTCTTGGTGTTTACTATAAACCCAGTAATGGAAAAGAATAAAACCAAGAAAACAAAAAACACATTCCACTGCAAAAACACCAAAACCTGCTGCTAAAAGATGCGAAATATTAACTTTGTTGGCTCCAGGAAATCTTTATCTCAAGGCTACATGTTTTGTTTTGATTTCTTTTTTTCCCCTCATCATGCAAAAAGCAGCATTTCAAGAAACTGGCTTTAGTATGAAAAGTACTACCACAGGACGATGATGCTACAACACTGGGCTGGCAGTGTACAATCAATCACCTGGATCATGCACCAACACACTGGAAGCTTGTCATATATTAAACCTTATCTAGTTAGTACAGTAGCCTTCACCTTGCAACAGTACTGCACAGCCTTTAAAGCCACAATGTGCAAGATTTAAAAACAGTGATGACAGCAACACGGACTGTACCAACTCAAGATTGTCTTAAAAAAAAAGTCCTAATTAAAGAGGCTACAAATATCCTCCAGGTAGTGGCTTTACACCACTTGATCAGGGTAATCTCCAATGTCCCACTGCACACATCTGCATCCAATATCTGGTTAATGCTTTGGCTCCGGACTACAAAATTACGAGGTAAACGGAACACATCACTGGCTCAAGTTAGAGGAAGTTAGAAAACATTTTCGCCTCTGCTGGAACCATTTTTTGTTCACAGGCTTATTTACCTACTAATTCTTCAGTTT
This sequence comes from Perissodus microlepis, assembly GCF_051167445.1. NCBI lineage: Eukaryota > Metazoa > Chordata > Actinopteri > Cichliformes > Cichlidae > Perissodus > Perissodus microlepis. The sequence goes on from NC_140482.1 coordinate 27,980,866, forward strand.
TATCTCTTAATTTTCTTGCTTGTGTGCTGCAGTGAAAAAAAAAACCAACAACTATGCTTACTGCATGTTTTTCTGAAAGGTTTCACACACAATGAAAATAATCAAAATAGATAATAGAGCACATTGGCTTAAAATGAAAGGCTATGACGCATAAGGCTACAGGATAGGGTGCAGAGACCCCTCGGCTTGCTCAGATAATGGCAGTGAGTTAGTGAGTGAAAACTACCAGCTAGTGGAAGCATTAGTCAAACAATATCTCCCTGATAACAGGCAGAAGACACCTGGATATTCCCCTGGTACCATGTCATTTCCTCTAAAATGTTTAACCTAAAAAGATATATAAATAGGCAATATTAACAGATTGCTTTCACCACAGTAAATTCTCACTTTGAAGGGGTGTGATTCTCAGGGTGTTTTTGTCATTAGTTTTGAGTTTGATGCATAAAACTGCCTTTAAATTACTACTTAACATCTGCTACGTGTTTTTAGCAGCATTCTGTATAAAGCTGATGAAATAAAGTCTCTATCTAGATGTCCTTTAGAAGTTTTTAAATGCAGCTGTAATTTTTCATCTTGCAACTCTGATGGGAGGTTTTATGAGTGAATGAAAGTGATATGGAAGCTCAAACAGGCACTGCGGTCCCCGGAACGCAGGCCTCTGGCTAACAGATATTAAATGAGACAGATCTAGTATATATTAAAGCACTGGATGGATAAAAAGAGCACACAGACTGAAGGCGGAGGCTCACCACAGCTCAGTTTGCACTCTGCATGAAACACAGATTTGCTGTAGAAAACTGCATGGAGAACTACACTCACTCATATCTGAAAGAGCTTAAACTGCAGGGCAGCTACTCATTGGTGACCTTTGCAGTTGTGTTTTTAACATGCAAACTATGCTGAGGTGTAAATTGAGGATTTAAAAGTTCACTGGACAGTCTGATAGAGGTAACCTCTTTTATAGGCGCTCAGAGGGTAGAAGGTAGCCACGACAAACTTTCCATCGAAGGTGCGGCCTGTCAGCAGTCTCTGAGCCTCTTTGCAGTCGCTGGAGTTGGCATACTCCACAAACACCTGTGGACAGAAGGGAAATGAAGATTTAGTGGGTGCATTCGTTTGTATTTTACAGCTATGCTGAATACATGCTTTCAACTCATTTAGATAATGAGCTGCAAACAATTTTCCTTCATAAAACATCTGATTTAATGGGACTTCATGCTAAAATAAAGGTAAATAAATTTAAAATAAATGTGTCATCATTTTCTGCTGTAATGACTGCATTATTAATCAATCTTCTGAACTGCATTTATAGATATACATTTATATACAGTGAGATGAAAAGTCTGCAAATAAACAAAAGATGTTTTAATATAAACCTGCAGCAGCAAAGGAAGTGTGAACTGTAATGTTTTCTTTCAAGGCTTCTCTTAATAAAATACAGCAACTGTAAAATGACGGAAGATTAAAACCCTCTCAGATTTCAATTCATTTGAAAGGTATGAAAAAGCTGTATTTGTTTAGAAGGAAAGTTTAAAAAGCAGCTTTAGAAGAACAAAAAGACTCACCTGTCCTTTCCCTGGATTTTCCTTGGGGATGAGCAGAGAAACCACGGATCCGTACTTCTGGCACTCCTCTTTCATGTCCTCCAGGATATCTGGGAATGACAATCCGACATTTTTACTTAACTGAGGCAAGCGATGGAATAATAAAGCTTTGAGAAATCAGTGAAGGATAGAAGCAACACAAAAATATGGAAAAAAAACAAAGTAAAAAATATGCTGTTGTACCTTCATATTCATCCTCATTGTGCAGGTGGCTGTCATCGATTAGGTTGAGCAGACGCAGAACAGGAGAAGGCAGCAGAACCAGGTCGTCAATGTGAGGTGCTGTTACACACACACACACACACACCTAAGTATAACACACCAGAGAGTTGTGTTTATCTTGGTGAATGTCTCAAATATTGACACTTACCAAAGGGAATACTGAAGAATGGGCTCAGCAGGGCAGTTTCAGCTGAGCATCTTTGTTTTGGATCAGTGACAAGCATGCTGCAGACACAAAGTAACATGAGTCAACAACCGGAGCCATCATGATAAGACTTCACTGTTTAGTGGATGATTCTTTACCTTTTAATAAGGTCTCTGAGGTGATAGACGGGGATGGCAGGGCATGCCAGGCTGTTGTTGGCAAAGACGTGGTCTACAATGGCAGCGCTGTTATCCTACAGGGCAGAAAACCATACTGTGTAAGCTCATGTCTTTCTATTGCACCAAAGGTCTGTGTTATTAGATAGCTTTGCCATACCTTCCACTCTTGCGAGCGGACGGTGTCTTTGAGTTTGATTCCTGAGAACATCTCCAGCAGGATGATGCCCAAGCTCCACAGGTCGACGGCGGCCGTGCAGCCCGAGTCTCCCTCCATTTCCACCCCCGCCTGAGCCAGGCTGTTCTGAAGCTCAGCCTCCGGTGCGCGGTACCCGTCTGTCTGGATGTACTTGACATCCTGCAAGATAAGGATGTCGTAATTTCACAAACAGAGCTATCCCTGATCCTCTTTTATTAACATTCACATCTAAATACACACTATTTTATCTTTAGCTAACATAAAAACAAAATGAGCACAAAACATTTTTTCTAGTCATCTCTATTAAGTGCATTTATTTCTTTTCAAATGGTGTGCTCTAAATGCATTTGATACAGACTGATTCATAAAAGCTTAAACTCAATCGCTAGTTGGTTCAGCTCCAACCAATAAGACAAACAGAGAGCCTTGTGTTAAGAAGTTCTGTCAATAAGAGGAAAAACTCTCAATGCCTTCATAAGGTGAAGCTTGGAATAACAACAGCTGCTTTATTTCCAAATTGCTCAGGCTCTCTCATGGTCTGCTTTCAGCAGCCCGCTACTGGCTGTCAGCTTTCTTTCGTCTGCCCTAAGTCTGCCACGCAAAGTCTCCCGAGGTATCCATGTCTTCTAACACCTAGACCTCTCTTTAGTCTCTTCTGCACCTGCAGACATCCTGCAACAACGGCAGGAAACCACAGACTAGTTTCCATCGCAAAGTGGTCAAAACCCACCTAATCAGTGCCAAACTCACTATTGAATGAACCTGTATCTTCCACCACATCCACCTTTTTCTGGATTTTTTAAAAATCTGTTGAACAATATTTAAAGTTAAAGAAAATCTCCTGTAAAAAGACACATCTCTAACTTCAGTCGTTGCATCATGTTTTTTTAATGTTAGGGAATAAATTGTTGAGGTTAAAATATTGAGAATAATAACAAAAACCCACCTGGTTTCCCTGTTTGAAGCTGAGGCCAAAGTCAATGAGCTTGAAGGACTCATCATCAGCGCTCCAGAGGATGTTGCGTGGTTTGAGGTCTGCGTGGACGTAGCCTTCTTTGTGAAGGAAGGCGAGAGCCTCGAGGATGTCTCTGGCACAGTGCTGGACAAGCCACATGGAGTGGCCCTGCTGGGCTCTAAACACAAATGTTGAACTAGGATGTTACACAGGTAGCTCACATCCTCTTAGCAATAACAAAATCTAACATTATTTATTATATAACATGATCACTGGTCCAGATGCTGTTTATATTGTTAAAAATCTTGTATTAAATCTGGGAAAAAAAAGGAAAACTGAACAATCTTCACTCCCAACAACTGATAAATAGTGCTGTCAAACTATCCCACAATATGTCACTTTATGTTGTAGTACAGCCACAATACATGCAGCATATTTGTTTGACCAGCAGATGGCATTATGTGCTGCTTGAATGAGGTTTTGACACAGTACATCAGTATAGCAAAACATGAAGCCTTCTCTTCATGTTTTAGGAAAAGAAAACTATGTTACTGTCCAATGTATTTAGAAGGTAATAAAAGATTTAACGCATAACTTTGCAAGAGTCTGTAATGTAAATATAGAAACTACTGCCATGAGAAATGCCACCAACTTTTGACAGTTTAAGTTGAAAAGTAGACATGTATAAATCAAAATCATAAAATTTTGTCATTTGCAGAGACTATTGACAGTGTCAGGATGGGGGGAAAATGCAAATGAAACACGGTAAGGATTTGAATCTGCCATAGACAGAGTAATGGGATTGGCTTGGTTGTGCCTCGGTCCTATGTAGAGCTTTGCAGACAACTGTCTACATGTGATAGCTGTCACCAGGAGTTACTGTCATATGTGGAACAACTATTCCTGTTTGTTTTTTAAATCACTACTCCACACAATAGTGATATCACCTCACTTACCTTACACCTTGGGTACTACTGTTGCGCCTCACCAGCAGCTCAGACACGCTGACATCCAGGAGCTCCAGCAAAAGACAGCGTGTGGTCACACCCATAGAGCTGTGGTTGGTAAACACTCCATACAGTGTGACTGGGAAACAAAAGGGGGAAAAGAATGCATCGTTACACACATGGTGAGAATTATATTACTTAGAACTTCATTGAGGTTTTCAACAAAAACAGTCAATAACAGTGCAATGCCAGCAGAAAGACATACCAGTATAAGACCATCTTGCTGATCTGTACAGACATGATCCCCATGACATAAATGGATTATTACAATCCACTGAAGTTAAGCTTTCACAACAACTTTTAAGAACTACTTAAGGCCAGATGAAGGTGTTGAAGACTAGCATGTTACTAGATAAGAGTTCATGAGTTATTATAAAGGAAATAAACAAACTAGGGTGGGGACAAATCAGATGACTGGGTTTTCTAAGCAAATACTGCAAAAAATAGGTAGTGATTTTCTAATACATTTCACATTTATTGGTTAAAAAATGCTTCCTATTAATCTTTTCCGCTGTTGTAGATCCACTCTGATCTCTTATACACATGTACTGTTGAAATGGCAGTTTTTCAGATATGTAAGGTTGTTCTACGTCTGCTTTGTAAACGAATGATTAGGTAGGTTGTGCTTCTATACAGGAAAAGAAAAGTAGTTTGTTATGCAACTGTTTTAATGGTCCACATGAGAGCAAACGTTTTACACAAGTGAAATAAGGCTTTTACCGATGTTTTTATGTCCCTGGATGTCTTCCAGCACGGACCTCTCCTTGTGATACCCGTAATCTCCTCCCTGAGTGTCGGCTTGAAACTCCTTCACAGCTGCAGTGGCTCTGCCCGAACTGACCCGGTACACCGAGGCCGAGACTCCCTGGCCGAGACGCGACTGGACGGTCCAAAGCTCGCCGAAGATCTCAAACAGCACCGGCTTCATGCTCTGGTCTACGCCGCCCTGTGGGGGCAGGATGCTGTCCGGGTGCGGGACCTGTACCTTTGCGCTGGGCTCGGAGGAGCCGCAGTGAGCCATTAAGGGAGGGGGACAGGAGGAGAGGAGCCAGCTAGATGACTGGTGGCAGCAGCTGCAGGATCATTGCAAAGACGACTGTACCGGGACGCGTCAACAGCAGCGAGCACACTCTCTGACTAAGCCTACGTCAGTGTTCAAACTAACCCGAAAGCAATATCCGAGCATATCAGACGACAGTTTTCTACCCGAGACGGCCAAAGTGAGTTCCAGCCAGTCAGCTGACAGAAAGTGAGCTAACTTATCTCCAAACTAGCCATTGAGTTTGAGCACAGAGATAAACCGCCGCCACAGCGCACGGGCTGAAGCTTCCCCCATAATGCACCGGACAATATTAAAGCGTACGAAGTTATAACAATAACTTCAGAAATGTTATCCGCTACTGCAGCGAAGTTCGACTTGAGTTGTAAACTTAGGTTGTTGATATTGATCTTACTTCCGTTTCTACCGCCTCCTTCCTTGTTGGTGGTGCATGTTTTTCAGCACTCTGCCCCCTACCGGTAGGGAGTGTACTTACTCTATTTCAGATTATTAAATAAATATATGATGGTTTACTAAAATTAAACTATAAGCTAAAACGTAGTTTGAAAAAAAAAATTAACTAATATTTAACCGTTTTTTTTTTGAGTCATCACAGGGTACATCTGCCTCTATTTCACTCTATCCCTAACATCCTCCTCTGTCACACCAACACTCTGTATGTCCTGTGTAAATACCTCCACGGGTCTCCTCTGAGGTCTTCTTTTCCTCCTGTCTGGCAGCTCAGTATTTAACATCCTCCGTCCATTGTATCCGCTACCCCTCCTCTGCACATGACTCTCTAACTTTGTCTCCAAATTGCTCAGCCTCAACTGTCTCTCGAATGTACTCACAGGACTGTGTAATCCTGTCCCTCCTGATCACGCCTAAGAAAAGCAGATGAACTGTGGGGCTGTATGAGCAGGGCAAACCCACATTTGACCCACCTGCGTCTCAGGTGGATGTGTCCACACAGAGCCCACAGCAGTTTTGTCTTTTGGGGCACCCATATGCCCCAAAAGAAAGAAAAACCCATATGGGGAAACCCATATTTTTCTTTTAAATCACTGATAAAATATCATACATATTCGTTAATATCCCACTACATAATAACATACTTGGGGACATCCGAAGGACTTTATTCATTTGTTTATTTATTATTTATAAAAACGACGTAAATTTGAAATGGAACATCGCTTCTTTTGTTCTCTAGATAAATTACATTTGGATTGATATCCAATATATGTTTGCATATAAGCCACTAAAGCTAGTAACCTATTTGAAAGCCCTTAAATTAAGATCATTTCGTTATCCAATAGTTTTTACTTTATTTCAGAGTAGACCTTTTCCCGTTCTATTAAACGGTTTCTGCATTTTTACGTTATCATTATTATTTTTCTGTGAACTACCTTTAGATTCCCCGGAAATGGAAGAACTATCATACCGGAAAAGGAAAACGTCAACAAGATGAGGTGGTGTTTTTGAACATTTAGCAGAAAACAGCACTCTCTGCACAGTGGTCCTACGCTGCAGGAGGACAACCGGAACAGGTCGTTGACTGAAGTCGGCAGCTTTTAAAACCTTGAAACAGTAAGTTGACGAATCAAAGTGAGCACAGAGCCATGAAGGAGAATTCACGTCATATAATTTTACAGCATGCAGTCACTGAAGTGTCAGCTCCTAAAGCAGACGCTGTGTCGTTTGTGTGTCGGTTTCGGCAGCAGGGTGAGTGTGTGCAGACTTCTACTAAAAACCGACTTTAAAGGGAGTAACGCGAGAGAATGTGAGAGTTGGCTTCAATAGAAGCTACAACAGCAGCCGGCTGTTATTTCAACAGAAAGTGTGGCGGCTGCTGTTTTTAACGAGCAGCTGTTACATTCATTTTTTTTCCTGAAGACAATCTCAGCAACAAGCGAAGCCACCGAGTGACCACACAGCCACAATACTTTATCTAACCGTAGCCCCCTCTTTACTAAGTGTAGCATTGTTTGCTAACATTTGCTACATAATACAAACGTCACTCCTTTTTTGCAGATCTGTTAAGGGGGAGGCGGGGGGTCAGCAGTTTTTTTTTTTTTTTGATGTCGAAGGACAGTGAGCGCGAGGACAGTGGTATTGAGGTGTGGCAGGGCGCGTGACTTTCCAGAAAACCAGCTGACTTTCAGGGATTTTTGGAAAGATCTGGAAAATATTGGTGTTTTTGCAGATTGGTCAGTCGAGTTGTAAACCAAATTAACACCGCTTTCCTTTCCTGCAATTAAAAAAGAATGCAAAGGGAAACAAGTTTAACATACGACATCAAAAAGAGCCGTCAGACCTGCTGAAACAGGGCAAAATATAGCTCTATAACCATAAAAGTCATGTTCTAGTTGTAATGGATTTACTAAAGGTGTTGCAGAAATGAATCAAGGGCATTGAACAAGTAACAAGATTGTTTTGAACTGAGATTTCAGCCAAAGGAGGCACGTTTTAGGTTCCCAACCTGACGAGCCCCATGAGGTCCCACAAGATGATTAACAAAAGGGGGAAAACAGTTATTCTGCATAGTTCTCCGCTCATGGGTCTCCACAGCAAATCGTCTTCCTCCATTTTACCCTATCACTTGCAACCTCATGTGTCACACCAACCCTTTGCATCTCCTTCCATGCCTTCTCTCTTGCTGCCTCTAAACACGGCCTCCACCTCTCCCTCTTCTTTATCTTCAACCAACAATAGAACTATTTCAAAGGGCAAAAAGCAGCATGCACCTTGTAGGCGACCACTTTTTTTGGAGCCATTTCAGTGGTCATTTGGATATAAAACTGCATGCATGCATTCAACAGCCAAAATAAAGAAACTGCCATTCTTCCCTCTGGAATCATACTTCTATCAATAATACTCAGTTTTTAGAGTGTCATGTGTCTCTCTATAATGCTTTCAAAGAAAGACATCATGTGCTTAAAAGCTGACATTAACGTGGGAACCACAAAGTGTGTGGGCCTGTTAGTGAAAGCTACTGATGTCAGTAGATAGATGATAACCAAGAAGTTCACAGATGATTTGTAGATTCTGACTATAAATTGTTTCCGAGGAAAGTTACAGCACCCTCTGCTATCTAGTGATCAAGCCTTCAAAATCTCAAAAGGCACCAAGTAGCCACCAGAACTGATGTGGTGTTGTGTGGAGTTTTTTTTTTTTTTTTTTTTTTTTTTACTTTGTGGCTTCATAGTGTAGTAGTTTACACATTTGCCTAACAAGTGAAACATCCCTAGCAGGCACCCAGAAGGAGACACAAATCCCTTTGAAATTACATAAGACATAAAAAAAATCTGGTGAATACGGAAGCAGCTGAAAGCAGTTACTATTTATGCCATCAGTGGAAGATGTCAGAGGAATGGGAACGTGGAACAAGCAGATAGTGTTTGTGTTAGGCGGTGCGAGTCAGAGAGGGCGGGTACAGGTGTCTTGGATCAACAGGAATGTAGTTCCTTCTACACGCTGCCACACTGAGCTCATTCACATCCGGGCTTGCACTACTTATTGACTGATACACATCTATGGTAGGTATTATCAAAGCAGATGTGTTTCTATGGTGTTCAAAATTAGATGAGAATCAATTTTGCATATATGGGTTTTGTATAATTAATGTTTGTGTGAGTGCACTTTGAGAAATTTCTTTGTTGAATCTCAAATCCAACTCTGAGAAAAATCCTCAAGTTTCTTACTTTCAGGTCTTTTTATTTAAAGTATTGTAATTTTTATATAGTGAGGGGAATGATCACATCCCTCTAGCTGTTGAAAATGCAAGTCAGCAGCCTTCATTTCCTTTCATGCTTCCTTTTCAGCTTTTCTTTTTTCCCTTTGGTGCAAAAACAACTTTGGAAATTCTCATACTTTAAGATGTGCAAGCTTTCAATTCAGAAATGTTTTTCATAAGCTAATATTTTTACTCCTGTATACAAACTTAATTCTAGTGTTCTGGCTGCATTCTCATCATGTGATCTTTTGTTTAATCTAAGCTAAATTTTGATATTGATATATCACTTATAAAGGCTTTGCACAGTCTCTCCTTGCATTTGTCAGTCAATATGAGTTTAATTGGATCTTCCTTTTACTAGTTGGACAGTTGCTCTACCAGTTCTTCAGCTGTTATTTATATTCATTTGTTTGACTGTGATGTTTGGGATAATAAGTATATGGATCAAGAATCTTATCTGTCCAGCTGTACCTGCTGGACTCATTAATGGTTTGAACTCTGTTTTCAAAGCATTAATTGGTCATTCTACCTGAGAATATCAATAATAATGCTATACTGTGAAAACTGTGACATACTGTTGTTACACCGTCATATATTTCCTTTGCTGTCAGTTTCTAAGACCTGTGTTTGTGTGCATCCTTGTCTTTGTCTTCAGTTTATGCAGTATAAAACTACCGAATGGTGTACACACTTCCTACTTTTTCACAGCCACCTGAGTTGAGCAGGTCTCACTGACTGGCTCTTACTCTGCTTTTCTTTTTAAGGTGCTTCTGAGAGGCATGAATGACTTTGCAGTTCTTAACACAGGGCGCAAGATGCCCCTCATTGGACTGGGAACATGGAAGAGTGAGCCTGGAAAGGTAGAAACTGCACTTCTGTCCTCCTGTTTTTAAGCCATTTGTGACTTTCTAATAAATTAAAACGGCGTTGCGTTTACCCCTTTCCTTCATCTTAATGTCACACAATAAAGTTGCACTTTTTTTGTATCCTTAATTAAATTGGCATGTGTAAACTGAGAAGTGCTTTCTGTTTTTTACAAATTCAACTCTGCAGTTCTCTCAGCTTTTTGGATCGTTTTTTTTTTTCTTGTCTATTTTATTTATTTATTATTTTTAAAAAAATATTATTTTTGGGGAATTTTTTGCCCTCATTTGACAGGGTAGTAATGAAGAGTAGACAGGAACGAGGGGAAGACACATTATTTTCACCATATATTATTTTCAATATATTAGAAATGGGAAAAAATACAGTTTATTGCATTTAGATTGTCTTACATTTAAACTGATTTTGCCCATAAATTCCTATCAATATGCTTCACTGCCCCCAAGTTGCCAAGAAATCTTTTGATAAGCTCTAAGTATCCAGTGAATGAAAGTCAAACATAGTATTGTTTTATGTCCGGTAATTGCAGCCCATTTATTTTTCACTTGTTGGTCTGAGAATTTAGCAGATTCGGATGTTAAGTTTAGATTTTTTGGTACAAACATTAAGAACGTGTATGGGTACTTACTGAAACTTGTATATTTATTTCTAACAGGTGAAACAAGCAGTTATTTGGGCACTGGAAGCTGGGTATCGCCACATTGACTGTGCATCTATCTATGGCAATGAGGCTGAGATTGGAGAAGCCCTGCAGGAAAAGCTCGGACCCGAAAAGGTAGAACTGCTTCACCAAACTGTTCAAAGCTCCAGTAAAAACGCACATAAAATGTGTCCCCTGAGAGCAACTGATTCTAGACCTGTCAGACTTTACTGACCAGTCTGGTCTACTACTGTCTTTAAAAACAAAAAAACCAAAGAATTCATATCTATTGTGTTCTGTGCTCCAGTCCCTAAGAAGAGAGGATGTGTTCATCACATCCAAGCTGTGGAACAGCAAGCACCATCCAGATGATGTCGAGCCAGCCCTCCTGAAGACCCTGAAGGACTTGAACCTTGAATACCTGGACCTCTACCTCATCCACTGGCCTTACGCCTTTCAGTGAGCTCAGCCTCCACATGGTCCAATAATGAGACAGTTAGCTTATGTTCCCAAAACCACCTTTGTTATATCAAGATAACTGATGGATTATTGTATATCTTATCTTATGCCAAGTTAATCTGCTCACAGTTTAATAGTTAGATTTTAAAACGATTTTGACAAGAACTATACTACTTCATTAAAAAAATGTTTATAAAAAAATTATGACATTTCTTAAAAGTTAGTTGATGCTCAAACTGATAAACAAGCCTGTATTTTGAGACCTTCTTGGCTTGCTCCTAGACGAGGAGACGTTGCTTTCCCCAGAAAGGAGGATGGCACCTTGCTATATGATGACACAGACTACAAGCTGACCTGGTCTGCCATGGAGAAACTGGTGGGAAAGGGTCTTGTCCGAGCCATTGGCTTGTCCAACTTCAACAGCAGGCAGATTGATGACATCCTGTCGGTCGCCAGTGTCAAACCAACTGTCCTTCAGGTACAGGATGTTTGTGATGTTGATGGTAATAAAAGGTGTTTGTAAAATGCCGGAGGTGACCCTGGTATTGCTTCATTTTTGCTGGACAGGTAGAGTGCCACCCCTATCTGGCCCAGGTAGAGCTGCTGGCCCACTGTCGGGATCGGGGCCTGGTGATGACGGCCTACAGTCCACTGGGGTCTGCTGATCGAGCCTGGAAACATCCGAACGAACCCATCCTGCTGGAGGAGCCTGTGATCTCTTCCCTTGCAGAGAAATATAAAAAGTCTCCAGCTCAGATTCTCCTGAGGTAAATCTATAGATCAGAATATCCAAAAGTACTCTGCATTTTTTTTTTTTTTAGCAAAGATCACACTGTGTCTGTTTATCTTCGACCTTTTTACCTTCTTTGTTTCTTAAGGTTTCCAATTTTACATTTCAAATGATATCATCAAAAACACATCCAGATTCAGCTTGTTAGTCTGTAGCTCAGTATGCATCTAAACTGTGTACTGCATGGCACCTTTACTCACATTTGTAGTTTTAAAACAGCAAACTAAAGCTAAAAAAAGCAGTATACTACTTGTATAAAACTTGTGTGCTTGATGCTCTGGGCAGAAATGCACACTGGTATGGTGACGAAACCCTCCAGCAGCTTCACATCAACACAAATCCTGTATTTCCAGGTGGCAGACACAACGTGGAGTCGTAACAATCCCTAAGAGTGTGACCGAGTCCCGCATCAAAGAAAACATACAGGTGAAGTGAGATTTAAATAAATGTTACATTTTGTGGTCCAGCTACAGTGAGGTATGTTGTGTTGTATGTAAAGGGTTTTGTTATGTTGTCAGGTGTTCGACTTTACCCTTGAAGCAGAAGAAATGAAAAGTATCGCAGCACTGACCAGAGGCTGGCGCTACATCGTACCAATGATCGAAGTAAGTGGACTTAATCAGTACTCTAATAAATCTTTATGTTGGGACATAACCGCTAAGTAGCTCTTACTGTCTACATCAGCTCTACAGTGAAGAGCAGAGACAGAGATGCAACACTGTGCACAACGTTTGTGTAAATCTTGTAAATACGAGCTGAAAATAATAAAAATACTATACCTATCCTATGATTATGAAGTTGGGGGTGGGTTGAAGTTAGTTTATATTGGATTATGGAGCTCTTATGTGTGATTTGGAAACCTGTAATTTGGAAAATGTTCATTATATGAATATTAAATGTTCCATCTCTTCATTGAATATAATAAAGTCATTAAAGAATTATTAAGTTGGCTCATTTTTAAAAAATAAAAAATAAATTTATTCAAAGGAGATGGTTGTTGATTTTTACCAGCTAAGCCATAGTGGAATACGTATTTTCAGACAGTTTTGGTTAAATAGGAAAAAGCAGTTGATGTCAAGAATTAACACATGAACTTGCAAAATGCAAACAAAAAAACCCCTTTTGTTACTGCAGGTGGAAGGAAAGCGTGTTCCCAGGGATGCCGGACATCCCTTCTACCCTTTCAATGACCCATATTGACAACTCACACTACAGCCTGAATTTGTGCCTTCAACAACCCCATCAACACACCTTCACCTTCCCACATCACCGATAAATGTTCCTGGGTCCTGCCATCGAAGTTTGTCTTTAGATTTTGTTCAATTCTGCACTTGCCGTTAGAGTAATTCAAGTTAATATTGGTGGTTGAGACTGAAAAACTGGTAACTGTAAAAACACCGTACAGTATGTGTTAATTTTTTAATAAACATTTTGTTACTTCCCTTGCAAGCGTTTATTTCACTGAATGATTATTGGCTTAAGCTGTCTCTTTAAATCTTAGAAAGTGCTTTTAAGAATCTGTTTGGTGTGTCCATTTAAACCCATTCATTTCATCTGGTCTACATGACCACCTCAATCATGCAACAAAAACAAGTCTGTATAATACAGTCAAGTAATTAATAGTAATTTGTGAATTGTGAGTGCAGTTCTACAAGAAGGCTTACATACACCCAACAACCTGTTTCACAAGCATGAATATGACATCCATGGTTTGCATGGGGCAAGCATTAAAACCAAATGCATCCTGATATAGAAGTAATGAAACTTAAATTTCATTAAAAATGCAGGCCATGAAACTAACTCCACATAAAAATTAAAGTTGAGAAATGTGCTGTAACTCCATGCCTTTTTTTTTTTTTTTTTTTTTTTTTTTTTAAATTCTGTGACTTTGATGCCTCCATTCTCCACCTATGACTCCAAATCACTGATGGTGTATGAATTCAAAAATCACATTCTTTGAAAACAGAAGTTGTCTTTTGGCATATAAATAACTATTAAGGCTATTAAATCTCTCACTTCTGATGAATTTGTCTACCTTCAGCATCAGCTTTCAACTTTGTTGCATTCTGTGTTAGTTACCTTAACTTGCAGGTGCTGTGGAGGTGTGCCCATCTTTACATTAGCAGACCACAGCCTTATAATGTCCACTCCAGTATTAAGAACCTAAAGTGATGGATTTGGCTGCCAGCTCTTGATTTTGACACTTGATATAAAATTCCACGCAGTGTTTTATGAATAATAAAGTAATTTTCCACTGAGAAGGAAAAAAAAGTTTTTAAATGTGTATAAAAATGTCTTTAAAAATAAAGACACGATCCAGCTTCTGGTCCTTGCAATCACAGTGGTCACATACAATGGTCTTCTCTCATCTCCTGCAGTACCTCCTCTAAAGCTTCCTTCATTGTCAGTTTGGGAGATCTGTGCATGTGGATAAGCTGAAAACAGAGGGGAAAGTTTCACTAAGTCACACTTTGACCAGTATTGTTTTGAAATTACTTTTGTGGAGATGAAAAATAAAAATAATGAGCTGAAAATTAGTACAATGAGTACACTTTAAATGTCTGTTATTTCCATTACTGAGCCAAAAAGCTACAGATAAGTGTTATTCACAGCCAGTTCGTGAGTATACTTTACCTTCTTGGTGTCCTCGAGAGTGGTATATCTGTAGTTTGGTGGTTCCAGACTCTGCACCAGGCTGGAGTGCAGGTGGCGGTTGCTTTCAATGAACCGCCTTGTCATGGCAAGCTGCTGTTTTAGCAGTTCATTGAGAACAAATACAGCTGGATTGAAGGTGCTGATTGCTGATGGAGAACCAAGGGATACACATTGCAGGGTTAAATTGAAATATTTCTGAATGTTTAAATGACAGTAACAAAAAATGTCGTTAACTATTTAACTGATCTGGAAGGCACTGTCTCCCAGTATACCACCTATAGATGGCGCTACAGCTTCATAAATTTTTTTTAAATGGCCCCACCACAGCCATCAGTATGACTCACTTGAAATTTGCCATCATCCTTGTACAAACCCTAATAATCCCTGAGAATTACCATCTGGATCCAGGTTTAAAAGATTTTCTGTTATCAGTGTGACAAATCCAAAATTTGACAACTTTCTAGTTTTCTTGACAAAGTGAAGAGTCTCAGTGAAAGTGTGTTTTCAGAGCCGTCTGTTAGTTAATCTGTCAGCAAGATCATGTGGAAAATGCCATCAAAAATCTTATTTTTGAAACATTTTGGAGAAAATCATGATCACTTTTTTTAACCAATGAGGAGCATAATTGGCCTGATGTACTAGTACACCCCAGGCTCTTAGTAGGTACACCTATGGTATGAATTTTAAAATACTACATCGCTTTGTTCTCATGTTATTGCATTCATAAGATTTTCTGAAAACTTGACCTCTGACCTTGACTTTGAGGTCAATGTCACTGAGATTCAAACTGATTGAAAATTTTTTGTAGGTGATTCTATGGTATCAGTTTGAAAACCCCTACAGCATGCCTGCCTGCCCGCCTGGCAGGGTGACAACAATACCCAATCAGACTTTTACAGCTGAGGGGTAAAAAAGCACATGAAAGAGCAAAATTTTAAACATCGACCATGGGAAGAGTACATATGTTAAAAAATGTATAATGTTTTTTTTAATTATTTTGTATTTTATTTCGTTTTATTGGTTCTCACCTTCTATCATTTCTGCATTGAGGGTATGAGTGACCACTGGAGAAGGATTTATGTAGGTCATGCTCACCATAGGGTCCACAGCAGGAATATCTGGAAAAAAAAAATTAAAGGTCAATGCGATAAGATATAAGTTCTAGTTGCCCACTCAGAAAATGGGGACCTCTCTCTTTCACATCGGCATACATAATCATGGACTCATTTATGTTAGTCCCTGTCAATCAACACCAACGTGAAACAGCTTTCAAGCTTCTCTTCTTTTGTGAAAAGAAGCTTCAGATATTCACTCATGAATTCATCTTAACTTGTACTGATTTCTGCAATTCACTGCTTTCGTCACTCATTAAATCTGCCTTCCAGTGCTCGCAGGCAACGCAAATGCCAAATGGCTGCTCCCATGACACTTGTTGCATTAAGGATCCAATTTAAAATTCCTACCTACCTACAGAGTATTGCACAGCTAAGTTCACTCTTTATCTCGCTCACTCAAGTCCAACAACCCAAAATTATTCCTAGTTCTCTGCACATGCCTGAAGCCACGGAGCCTGACCTTTAAAATGCTCTGAAGTTTGTGGATTCTGTGGACTTTCTAAGTCAGCTTCAGGCATATCAGTTTACTCTGGCATTTTAGTTACAGGATTTTAAAAAGTAAATAAGTATTTTTACTTACTTTTACTCTTAGATCCAAAGAACAATGCAAGATAAAGTTCAGATTAGCGCCTTCATACAAACAAGATCTCCTTTTACTTAATAAGATGATTTAAAGGAATTTTGGTGAGAAATGGTGGTCTCTCTCACATCTTAGATAGACAAATACTATGTGTAGCAGACAAACCTGTTGGCCATGTTGAAGCCAGTGGACCAGAATGGGTCTGCACTGCAGTCTCTTTTAAAACCTTTCTGGCTGAAGTACATCTCCTCGACTGTTGATATGAAGCCTGGCCCTCAAGTAATAATGACGATCTGGAGTCCTCACTTCTGCCTTGGCTGTTTGACTTGGAAGTGTGACTGCGATCTGAGGTCCGTGAGGTGGAGGAATGACTTGCTTCTGAGAAAGCTCTCGAATAATCATCTTCTGTCCTCCCATCAGACATGTCTGAATCCAAACCCCCATCTCTGACTTCTGACACCATCTTCTCTTCACCTCCATTTCTCTGCAGATCCTCTGACACTTGACTGGCACTGTAATCTGGCTCTGTTTTGCTCTCACTCTCAAAGTCACTTTGGTAATCCAGCAGCTGGTCTTGTTGCTGTTCCTCCTCGTGTAGCTGCTGCTTTCTGTCTGGAGATCCTGGAACAGGGCTACCCTGTTTCATGAAAGCAAAGATGTCAGTCTAGGGAGTCCTTCAGAGAATTTAGAGATCTCAGACAAAGGGTCCCCTGAAGAATATTATACGTATACTAACAATCAGCCTTCACCTGCATGCAAGGAAATTTGACAAACACAATAAAATGCAGTAAACAGTTGCTTTCTCCAGCTGAAGAGTATCTCAAAATGTAGGTTCATCCTCTCAAGAATAGGAGCATTACTACTGCCCCATTTATCTCCTTGAGACAGGATAACTATAATTCGCTGTATATATCTCAGCAGAACAGCTGTCAGTTGGTTCACCTCCTTCAATTAAAGTCAACTGTACCACCAGTAAACTGGACCACTCAACAGTATTTGTGTTGTTAGCATTTTTGGAGCATTTCTACTTTTTCTACTTGCGCACTTTATACAACATGTCTTATCAACTCATTTACATCAGCATGTTTTCTATGCCTAACTGCTTCTATCTAACATTCACACATCCACTCAAATTGCGGTTCAGTATCTTGCCCAAGGATACTTTGGCAAGCAGACTGCAGCAGCCAGGGATCGAACCACCAACCTTCTGATTGGTGGATGACCTGCTCTACCTGCTCTGAGCTACAGCCACCCCACTAATAATAATACAGGTAATAATACGGTTTGGTGTGCGGTACAACACAAGAAGAAGTTTGTAATCTAGTGTAGGTGACTGAACTTTCTAGCACAGCTAATTAGTGTGGTTATTTAGCACTAATTAGCAGATACTTCTAGAATATAGAGTGAATCTGTTTGATTCCCTCTATATAAATGTATCTTATGATATAGGTTTATTGTATAGGATAGCGTTGTTAAAAAAGTTACAAATGCTAATGTTATACTCAGTCTATTTAAAACGTAAAAATGTGTTGGCCTCACTCTTCAGTCCAGGAAGCAACATTTATACCATCTCATTTCTGTGGGCCTCTTAGAATTCAAACTTAGTCAAAGGTTCATTTTTCCACTGCCACAGTGGAATAAAATTTCTATTTCTATTTAGTTTATTTTTATTTAGTTTATTATAATAAATCTTTAGAACTTTTTTTGACCATTTTAGAGCAGAGAAAGAATCATATTTAGGATATGACAGAAAACAAACTTATAATCATATCCCCTAGGATATCACATGTAAATATCCAGATTACTGCACATGTGTTTTAATGCTTGTGGTTATTAATGTGAGGCTTTAACACATGGCTGTTTTATGATGTAAGATTTTTTGGTTTCGTTATTAATGCAAATTTCAGTGCACCACGCCAAGGAGAAAATGTCCTTGTGGACAGAATTTAGAGTCTCCAGCATTAATATCAGTGGCGTTACATTAAATTCAGGGTGTCGATTATCGTTCATCACTATCACAGACTCAAGGATACAACTTTGCATACATACAGTTATTATCTTTTTCTGATTAGGATTTATTTAGTGTGTGCACTGTGGAATAATGTTTGCACATAACATCAGGAACCTGTGATTAATACCTGAGTCACAGCTCCTTGCGCTTTCTTTCTCACTATTTAATGCCGTAAGGAACATCAGGCAGTCAGTGAAATCACATCAAGAGCAATTTAAAATATTTCTTCCTTTTCTTTGACACTACTCTAGCTGGTGGCTCCCTAGGTGGCCAGCTATTCGTGTTATATAAACAACAAATCCAGTGTCTATAATGAAGTCCTTCTCATTAAACTCATTGTTTTTATTTTATGTTATTTAACCAAATTCTTCTGGTAATCATTGCTGCTCTTTGTCGGTGGCAGCAGCAGTCCTAACCCAACAGCACACAAAGTAAGCAACAGCTAGGGATCATAGTGAAGCATTTAGCAGCCAACTACCTGGATGTTCCATTTGGAGCTGATGAGGAAATCAGAATTATAATAATTTTAACTGCAACAATTATGTCTTGTGGTCCAAAACACACCTGTTTCCCCATATCTGAAAAGATGATATTTTGATGATGTGTTCAAAGCTTGTTTTGACTTTGTGTATAACATGTTTTCATAGATATAATGAGTGCAATTCAACAAATATTTCCTTTAAAGTGGACCTGCTATGCTCTTTTCCTTCATGCATTTACCATTACAGTGGCTGACATTCATTTTAAAAATGCTCAAAGTTTAGTCAGGTCATATGTGCAAGTCATCTATGCGGGCCAAAAACTCAAGTGTAGTCTTATATGGTCATCTCTGGCACACAACTCTGTGTGGAAGAAGCCCAAGCCACCTACTGCTCAAATCATGAGTTTATGAGGGGTAGCCAGTCAGAGCAGAGTTGGTTGGATGGGTTTTTTTCAGAGTGAGTATGAACGGACGGGGCTGCACCAAGGCACAGATATGATGAGTCGAAAATAAATATGGATTATTTTGAACTCTGAATCATGCAAAGCTACTCTGGCAGAGTTTAAGAATACAAATATGGTGCTATAAATGAGACTAATAGGTCCTCTTTAAATTATGCTACACTGAATGGCAAACTTTCTCCTTTCTTCTTCACTTTATACTTGTTTGGAACTAATTCCTGTCATTTCCCACCTGTTTTCTTGGCGTTTCTGCAGTAAATTCAAGGCGAGCAGGTGCAAGGTCATCCAGTGTCATCACATTAATCTTGAAGTCTGCAGAAACATAAAACCACAATGACAGAATTTAGAGTGTATATTCACGTAGCCGACTATAACATGTTACTCAGTTTATAGCTGCTAGCAGTGCAATGCACAAGGCTACAAAAAGACACTAAAAACACCTGATGATTAAAAACTGAAAACTGAATATTAAAAGAGGCTAACTTGTAAATTGAGACAATCTCATAACACTGGTTTATGTGACAAACTGGGACATATCGGAGTCTATCACAATGCACGTCAGGGTACTAGAAATAAAGCTCAGGTCACTATGACTGCCAGTAGCATACTGCTCCAACAGTATCAATTACTGGTAAAGGTACATTTATTATGAATATTATCAATATGTCTTTGGGCCTAGAAGTTGTACCTCCCATGTGGTAATGACAGGGACACTAGATCACAGTTATTAAACTAAACTATTACATTATTTGTACTTTTACAAAGCACTTCACTACCTAGGAATAGTTAAAAAAGAACTATCTATACATATATAATTTTAAAAAAGAATATCCCAAAACACAGATAGTCTAAACTAAGTTAATTCTTTGCATGCTTGAAAGATGGATGGTTTAACTAATACCTGTGTTTGCCATTGTGCATCAGAAGATAAAATCTATTCTTTTCCTGTTGTTATCAAATTAATCCACTATCAAATGCAGCAGCTTGTTAAACCTCACAGTGGCTCGATACAATAAAAAGGTTCTCGAGACACTGATAATACATGCTTTATTCCCCTTTTTCCCTCTGAAAGCACAAATGTTGTTTTCTGCTTTCATGAAAAGCTTTCCAAGAACTGCCAAACAAATTAGATTCATCCTGTGAGTTCATTTTGTCATTAATAATTTTTCTTCAAGTATAACATTACTTCATTATTGAACAGAAGAATGACCACACTGTAACCTTCTCTTTTATACGAGCAGTAATGAGATGTTCATTTGGACATTAGTGATTTTATTATATAAAGTCATTAATGTACAAAGGAATGAGCGCCATGTTGCCCTCTCTTTCATAGGAGTGATCAATACATCATACTCCTAGATTGCTATTAATAGTTAAACACAAAGAACACAGCTGAGTCCAATCAACTCTTGAACACTAGGACTAAATGCATTTGATGAGCACCTCTCACCTTCAGAAGAAACTGAACTCATCTCACTGAGTGGGCGTTCAGATCCCGTCTCCACAGGGAAAAGCTCATCCAGAGAGAGCACTTCACTGCGTCCTGAGAGGGAGGACAGGGATCGCTGTGGGCTTTCTGGCCTATAGGAGGTGCCTGGTCTTTCCGGAGGATGTGGGGAGGAGACACGGGGTGGAGAGGAAGAAGACGAGAGCACAGAGGGGCTGAAGTGGGCCTGGGCATGGCCAGCGAATCGGAAAGGAGAACTCCGGTTAGAAGGAGAAGCAGAGGAGCGAGGTGGTGCTGTGTTGGAGGGTGGTGAAGGAATTACTTCGGCAGTAAGTGGAGTGGAGTGAACTTCATGACTGCTTTTGAGGAATACCTGTATGAGTAGAAAGCACAGCTGCTTTGAGCTGATAAAACGGTGTCTCTGAGCCATCAAAGTGAAAACGTTATCAGGTTTTCACTCTAACCCTTAATGTGCAGGTTGCAGGAAAACAGCCTGATGTCTTAACCACATACATGTCTGGCATGATTAACAACCACTGTGTGAATGTGGTTTGTCATTATTTCCACAATGAAAGTCTGTCATGCATAAAAGTCTGTCTATTATGTTAAAATGATTTAGCTCTGCCTGCGTAATCATTCAATTTAGACAATTTCCAATTTCCTGTAATAAACAACTTTTTCTTTTATTAAAACTGGGTTCAAAATGTTTCTTTTTCTTATTAAAACTGTTTTCATGCCTATCAGAATGATGCTGTCAGTTTATAGGCTGTAAGTAATGAGAGTGAACCAAGCAAAAAAACCGATAAGTGTACCTTATCTGACTTTTTCATGGAGGAAGGTCTCCCAGGTCTTAAGAAGCTATAGTCTGTCGAGTCCAGCGAGTCTCCAAGCAGTTTCTTCATGTCTTCTTCATCACTTTCCAGACTGACACCACTTGTTAGTTTAACTGACTTTGTCTCCAAACGCTCTGAAGATGCTATACGATCTGCTGCTCTGGACCTGACTCTCACACTAACATCTACAGCCATTTTTGGAGCCATAGTAAGAGATGTATTAGTGTTTTCAAGAGCTCCAGCTGCTTTCTTCTTAAGGAAATGGGTTCCCCTCAGGCTCTGGTCACTGCTAGACTGTACAGACTGTTGCACAGATGTCTCTGGGGTTTGGGTGACTCTTGCTGGTGCTGATGATGACACTCCCAAATCCGAAGTCAGAATGAGGGCAGATTTTGTCTCCTGTCTGGCCTGTTCCTGCGCCTGCTTGCGGCTCCGGATGCGACTCTCAATTTCAGCCAGTCTAGTCAAGGATGCAGTCTGAGTGGCACGCCGTGAAGATGATGCATTTCTGACCAGCGATATTAAAATAGGTAACTTCACATCAGAAAACGTTTTATTCTTTGTGCAAATTAATAACCACATTTTTATATGTTGAATCTTACCTTGATTCAGATTCAGGGTGCATTTGGTCCCTGTTGACGGGTGACTGGCTGCTGTTTGTTGGTGGTGGAGCCTTCTTCAAAAACCTACTTCCTCCTCCCAGAGAGCTCCGCGGCCTGAGACCCTAACCAAAAACTTATAAATTAATTAATTAATAAAAAATTTATACAATTCATGTCAAGTTGGATTTACTGGGTTCAACAACACTAATGTGTAGTGTTCCATTATTGAGATACAGCAACAATTAGCAGTTACCTTGTTTGAATCCAGTTCTCTTCCATGGTTCTTTTCAGCATCCGTAGCTTTAACATCCCCTCCAGACTCAGGAGCTGAACTGACTGAGGACAAGTCGCTCAGATCTGAGAATAATTTGTGTGTTTCGGGGGGAGCAGATCTGGGTTTAAAAGATTCACCTACAGAAACCTACAAAGAAACAGATTATATTTATGTAAGAAGTGCTTTAAGATTTAATTACTGTAGTACCTCATTCTGCTCTTACATGTGAATTATACTTCAGAGTCACAACGACTTGAATGACATCTCTATCAAACCTCACTCTGGATCTCACTGGGAAGCAACTTCTGGCATGACCAGTCATGGAAGCTCCAGTACTACCACATCTGTCTAAGACAGACCAATCACTTGAAGGATACGGGGTCCCCTGACCCCTTAACTGGCCCCACACCAAGCATTCTCATTCTCTAAGAGCTCCTCAGCAGTCCTGGACCAGGATAATTCAATTAATCTGTTTATTGACACAGCCATTAAGGTAGTCCGAATGTGGGTTTTACTGGTTTTCAGGAACATCTTTTACAATGTAATTATATATTTTTGTCAAGGAAATATCTTGTTATAATAGCAGCTGTTGTGTTGCTGCAAACTGCATGTTAAAAAAAACTAGCTAGACAAGTAGCTTGTGGTTTGTGTTTGTGGCTATTGCTAGTTGTCAAATCTAACCTTTAGTAATTATGGATATTGGATCCTCTCAGGGTAACGCCAGTGGCGGCAAGGTTAAGGATGTCGTGTCCCACCCTTGCCCAGGTGTCACCTACTTTCCCTTGACCTCGGAGAAAAACCCCCATCCCCTCTGCATTGCCTGTATGGCAATCAGGGGGGAGGAGAGGGATCTGTAAGACAGAAAAATATTGCCCACTCGCCAGGCACCCATCAAGCAGCTCATGACTGCTGTCCCAGTGTGTATAAAGAAGATGAGCCATTACTAAACATTTTCTTGAAATTTTGGGGCTCACTTTTTAGCGTGGAGCAGTCAGTGGCATTTCATCTCTATCCGAACAGACGTTCACTTGTGTCGGTGGGACCAAACCTTCCAGGTAAGATGGAGTATTTCACAGCCTCCATGTACCAAAAGGTTTATAAATCACAAGCGCAGTCAATAAAAAATCTGAACGTGGTCATCCTGCTCTCAGCCTACCAAGCTGAGCTGTTTCAGGACATGGGCTCCCTGCTGGATAAGGGTACCCCAAGGCTCAATCTCTCCAGCCTTCCTGGCCAAGACAAGGTCATTATGAATTCTCCGTATAAGCCATCACGAGCTAGGGGATCGTTTGAGGAGGCACTAACCGCTATGCAGCAGGTTAGCGACCTGAGGAAGAAGCAGGGTGAAGCTTTTGACCTCTGGCTTCCCCATAAAACCACGCCACGCCAGCCTCCACCTACCCGCCCAGGCAGCAAGAGGATGTAATGTAGGCTTCAAAGGTCCTACTTAGCAGCTACCGAAGCAGCAGGTGCCTCACCAGCAGCGTCCATCCAGGCAGAGTGAGAAGGCATCATACCTTTAATACGAATACTATATAATCCATTGTTTACAGATAGATAGATACATAGAATAAAGCTGGTCTTTAGGAAAGATTAAAGATTCCATCAAAATATGAAAGACTTAAAATTACACAAATCAAATAACTATTTAAAGAGCTCAAATGCACTTATAGTATCTCACAAGAAATACTTCTTTAGAAGGCTTAAATGGAAAATCTGCTGGTAAATTTCTACAAGAGCACCACTGAGAATGTCACATTGAAGTGTTGCTATTGAAAGGAAGGACCAAAAATACCACCCACCGTGTTCACAGCCTGTTTGAACCACTGCTGTAAACTAGTATCAACAAGCTGAGAAACAACCTCTATGACACTCCATTTTTCTGCTCCATTAAAGCACTGGTAAGGAGTAGAACTACACCCACAGAATCTGCAATTTACATACATACCGCCCTCAGAGATGTGAACTGCAATGCAAAACCACTTTAAAACCTCTATTTGATCATTTTCATTAAAATTATACATTTTTATCTAGATTTAACTTATTTGTTTATTCATATCTGCAGTACGGGGGGCCCACAGGGAACGATTCTGGCTCCGTTCCTCTTCACCATCTACACTGCAGACTTCTCCCACAACTCCACCCAGTGCTTCCTGCAGAAGTTCTCTGATGACTCTGCAATAGTCGGCCTCATCACTGATGGGGACGACAAGGAGTACAGAGGACTGACCTAAGACTTTGTGGACTGGTGACAGCTGAACTACCTCCAGATCAACACCAGTAAAACCAAGGAGCTGGTGGTAGACTTCCGCAGGCACAAACATCCTCCACTGCAACCACTGAACATCCAAGGTATGGACATTGAGGCTGTGGACAGCTACAGGTACCTTGGTGTTCATCTGGACAACAAACTGGACTGGACTCATAATTCAGAAGCCCTCTACAGGAAAGGGCAGAGCAGACTGTACCTGCTGCGGAGACTCAGGTCGTTTGGAGTGAAGGGCCCACTCCCGAAGACCTTCTATGACTCTGTGGTGGCCTCAGCTATCTTTTACGGTGTGGTCTGCTGGGGTGGCAACATCTCTGCCGGGGACAGGAAGAGACTGAACAGGCTGATCCGCAGGGCTAGCTCTGTTCTAGGATGCCCTCTAGACCCAGTGGAGGTGGTGAGTGACAGGAGAATGGTGGCTAAGCTGTCATCCCTGATGGACAACATCTCCCACCCCATGCAGGAGACTCTGACAGCACTGAGCAGCTCCTTCAGTGGCAGGCTGCGGCACCCATGGTGTGGGACGGAGAGATTTTGCAGGTCTTTCCTTCCCACTGCTGTCAGACTCAACAACAAAGACTTTTGCAGCTGATCAAACACACACAAACCCACACATGTGCAATAAGACTAAGTGCAATACTATTTTCTGACAAAGTTGTATTTTTACTGTTGTATACAGCATTTGTATTCTATATTTATCCTATTGTATATTTTATTCTATGTATTCTACTGTATATAGTATTTTATTTTATTCTCTTCTGTACAGTTGTGTACAGTATTTTATTCTTATTGTATTCTAATTTTTGCTATATAAGTTTTGCACTGTCCACTTCCTGCTGTGACAAAACAAATTTCCCACGTGTGGGACTAATAAAGGTTATCTTATCTTATATGCAAAATTTCATTGCATCAGAGTAAAGTTACAATAAAGTTTCTTTTATTATTGTTACCAAACGTAACGCAAGAAAACAAATTAAATTATTTCATCGCTTTTAACTATGATGCTGAAGAATTTCAAATTTAATTTTACCACAGACAAGGTAACTTTCCCGTGTAAGAACAGACAGCTCTTAAAAAGGGGGGAAGGCGACAGCTAAAGAAAACTCGGTACATACCCGTGTTTTGGATGAGGACTCTTGCCTGGAGCCCTGAGCGTCTCCTCCGTTGCTCCTCTTTGCGGACAGCAACGCCTGAGCTCGATCCACAGCGGAGCTTCGGCCGCCTAGTTTCCACATTTTTAAAACACTCACTTTCTGGCAAACTGCTCCTTGATACAGTTCGATATGTAATATCACATGTTTTGTACGCAATTTCCACAGTAGCTAACCCATGTTGGGCACCATTTATCCTGCATACGAGAGACTACTGTTGACTAGCAAGTAGCTAAAGCTAAAACTTCAAACTGCACAAAGAAAATTCGACATAGACTCATTTAGATGTCTTTCCTGTCAGTATAGTTAATAATCAATTATGCAACATTCAGGAGTTCCCAATTAAACTACATTATTTCCGTATCCCACCTACTACGTAAACATAAACGAGTACGAGTTAGAAGCGTCTGTTGTTTCCATGGAAGAGCTTCCGCCTCCGTCTTCTTCCTCTTGGTAGTAAGAAAGTTCTCCTTGGAGCGCCACCTACAGTTCAGTACAGATGCTACGCGTATGTGTCCTAAATGGGCACCGTTATGGGGTTTTTTTTTCATTCAGTCCATTTTTATCTCTGTACATTACTCAAAATAGCTTTGCTATTTTATGTTTACTTTAATTATATTTAAAGCTATTTGGCTGCTATGTTTTATTCATTATCAAAGTAGGTTCGTAATTTGCGATCTATTCTGTTTATACCTCTGTGTCCAAGCATGCGCCCATTTCCCTCCATTCCCCCATTCCACATTAGTATTGTTTTGTTGGTAATAATAGTAAGTTAAACTATTTTAGTTATTCTATAATTCCACAAATACTACAAAAGTCATGGTAGAATGGCAAGAAAATGCAAAATGGAAATAGTAATATATCTTAAACAGACTGTAGAGGTAACCCTGGCCCTGTGCGATGCAGCAGGTAAATGTGAGTCTTTATGATGAGCATGTTTAATTTTACACCAAATTTAACATGCGCTGATTTTAAAACATGTGATAGCAGAGGATGGTTTCGATCCATCGACCTCTGGGTTATGGGCCCAGCACGCTTCCGCTGCGCCACTCTGCTATGAAGGTGACGATCCGATTAAGCAATATTAACACGCTGAAGTATATTGTGTGATCTGAATTGCTGTTAATTAAGAAAATATATAGTCTCTCTGTCTATATATGATTACATATTTTCGCTGCTAATATGAAAGATGGATTTTTATTTTTTTACATCGTGCTCTTATGTCAGAGTTTTCAAGCGATCAATAGCAGCAAGACAAAGACAAAAAAATCGTTAACAACTGCTTTGTGTTTATTGAGTTTCTACTAATTATTTTCAAATGTTGTGAGGCCACTATCAGAAGTTTTGAGATAATCTTTTTTGTATTATGAGACAAAGGAATTCAATTAAATGCACGCATTTTTCTATGGATATTTCGGAATAGCTTCACAGATGCTGCTGAATTGTGCAAATAAACTAAACAAACAGATCCATATATGAAGTACCTGCATCTGGCTGCCTGCAGCGGTTCAGTGCAGATCACACTAAGATGTTCCAGGTTTTTCATTATTTTTTTTGCCTTCTTCTGGCTTCTCACATCCCGGAGATAAACACAGTCTGTCTTTTTCCACTTTTTTCCGCCCTGTGTCAGATTGTGGCAGCATAAAAGTCAGTCGCTTGGTGTGACAGAGCTATTAAAAGCTGCTTGGATCCTTCAGAGACCGGTGACTGGCAAAGTGAGTGTCTTAGAGTTCTGTGTTTGCAGCTGTGTGCAACATTCGTGACCTCATTTTAGCAATTCTTGGTCTTCAATAAGCTGACAGGAAATGCTGTTTCTAGTTCCCACACAGGGCTGGAGTCACCAATGGCCCCGGCCTTGGAGCTGTTCTGTATTATTGAGTTTATGTTGTTTTTTCATGTCCTTGTGCCAGGCTAGCTCTGCATGTACCCAGTCAACATTATTTATTATCAGCCTGTGTGCTAAGAAAACACCTGTTATTGTATCAGGCTGCTGATTCTTTAATGACAAAATAGAATCCCCTTCAGGACATTTTGTTTCCCGTGAGGAAGCTCAAATCAAGCATTCAATCTTGTTTTTGAGTTTCAACATCATGGGGGTGTTCCATAATTTTAAAAAAAGAAAGAAAGGGTTTTCAGTCACACTAGCAGCTCTGTGAGACTGGGCATAGTCCCAGCAGTGAATCTAGCATGATAACATACAGATTAGACAAATGGGAATGTCATTTGTTTTGCAGGTATTTTGTCATAAACAAAATCACTGGACAAATTGAATTTCTGACCTGATGATAGTGCTAGACAACAAAGGAGATGAGATATTGTTACAGTGCCAAAAGAATCCACAATATACATGAAATCAATTTGATTTCAGTCAGCACTTCTGCACTCAAAAGACTATATTTTATATCTGATCTGCAGTGATCTATATTTGGAAATGGTTTATTCAGAGACTTACAGAGAGCACAGCTGTTTCTGGATAATGGAGTCTATTTTTGTATGCTCATAGAAGCAAGACAACAGAGCAAATCAGGCAGGAGTGATGACAGATTCAACCTTAGTGAAGTGAGTACATACATTAAAAGGAGGATCTGGGGTAAAGTTGGGTTTTAAAGTGGGTTGCCGATACAGCATAACAGCATTGTAGGCTAAAGAGTTAAAAATATCACACCCTATATGAGCCTGTAATTGCCAGCTGTTTAGAAGGGAATTATGTGACATAGCACTGAAGTGAACTGCTGGGATTGCAGTTGAATGTCGCCATTTAATTTGCTGGTGAGCTCAGGTAAGGTCAACACCTCTTGTTCTTCGGTCCTTAAACTATTTCTAACCAGTTTTTGCAAGTGTGGCTTAGAGAGGCCAACGTTTGCGGGGTGCTGGTGTCTTGAAGGTGGAGGTTGTCCCTAGGTCTGTAACAATGCTTGACTCAGCTGTGAAAAACTGGAGGAAAAAAGGACCCTGCATTTGCTTTTTAATTCCAGTTTATTTCAGCAGTGGCTCTATCTGCCTCTATGATTATGATAACTTTTCCCTCACGTTTTACTTAGTGTAAGACCAACGTAGTTCATGTGTGGCGAGTACTCAGCATAGGTAATTCTTGAGAGATCAAACACCAGTTTCGGGATGCCAGTGTTCAAGGCGCAAAGTCAGTAGCTGGACTTCTACGGCTTGAGTTTCTCTCTTATCACAATGTAGAGATTTTTCTAACTCTTGTTCCCACTCAGCAGTTCATTGAGCTGAGCTGATTTTCAGGCTGACAGGATCACAGTAATTAAAAGCAAGTAATGCTACTGATTAACTCACATCAGTCCCTGTGATTGATATTACCCCTGCTCTACAGTTGAGCTGTTCTCAGTACTTAGATTAGTTGAATCCCATTGCATAAGCAGACTGAGAACACACAAAACTGATGCAGCACACACGTGGAAGACTTTTTTCATCCTGTAATTCTGCCTACACATGTCCTTCTATGTGTTAAATCAGTTAGCAAAGTCACTACTTATGTCTAAAAGGCCACACATTTTATAACCTCAATCAAAGAATGGCCGTCAGGACAAAACAGAACTTGCTGTTGGAAAGTCGTTGTAATGATGGGATACCTATAGCACTGGAAAGGACTGAAAAAGAGCAGTACTGACTGTCTGGTCAGAACACAAAAATAGTCTCCCCAGCATTTTGTCAACCCAAATCTCTTCCTTTGTTTGTTTCATTGTGGTGTTACTAGGAGAACATTTATTGAAATGACTCATGCCTCTCCTTAAATTCATTAGACCCACTTATTGGATAAGTGCTATGCCAGAGAGCAGTGCCATCCCACACATCCATCCATCCAGTGTGCTGACCTGCCACAAGTCATTTACAAATTACACCATGGCACTATAAAGTAAGTTCATTCAGTCCTACACACACCATACTGTCTTTATGAATCAGTGTTCTATATCTGATACAGCAGCTCCTCAGTCCTGCGTTATTGCTTCCTTTCCAACTTTCTTTTTGCTTAAGCAGAATTTCACATTTCATTGTTTATTTTCATCATCATTGTATTACTTAACCATCTGCGTGTGGCTGGAAATTTAAAGTGCTGTGAGTTCAAATCGTGTCTCTGTACACTGCCAATACCGATATAATTTGATGGAGAGGCCTCTTTCAACTTCTTGAGATTTTGTTGTCATCATTCACTATGATTGGCTCATCTGTTTCGAAACAATGAAACCAGTGATGGATTGAATTTGAATTCCCCGTCAGACTGAAATTTTACACTGTTCGAGAAATAAGCAGAAAGATCATTTTTATGGAACACTTCAGGTTAATGCTATTACTTAAGTAAGATTGAAGATGAATATGAAACCTTTTCCCTTGGTAGTTTTGCAGTCTGCGTAAATGATCAAACTAGCGCTTCCTGCAGGAGTAAACCTCAGGAACAAGAGTACACTATGACTCATTTCAGATCTGCCACCTACTTCCTCTCCCTACATTTGGTGCTAATTATGTATCCAAGTGAAGGATCTGACATGCTAAGTGCTGTTCCAAACCAACTAGGCTTCAGACTGGTCTCAGTACGGTAGCTTCAAATTACAAGAGTACAAATGAGCACTACCTGTCAAGTGTACAGCAGCAGTACCTTAGAGGGTATTGCCTCAGTGGCAAGCTGTTGTACCCAAAATGAAATACTTCATTTTCTGAGTGTTTTTAAACAGCCTCAAAATGAAACATCTTTTAATTATTGTGATCTCAAAAGAAATTCACTGCAGTTCTTTGGCTGCATCACCTTCCACATGCAACACTTTTCATTCCACTAGTGAAACTACACTGCACACTTATGACAGGGTTGAACCTTCATCCCCACTAAACATCACATACTGTCTGGAAGCCTCCAAAAGATCAAAGCACAAGCATGAAACCGAGCTGCTGTGCCTTATATTAACACATATAAACTAAAAATTACCATTAAGTGAGGCATCACTCAAAAGATTTGTAACACCTGCTCACTCAGTTTTTGATCTCACTACTTTGAGCTGCAGCTCCTTACTATCGTCCCGGTCTCTCAGATTAGCTCAACACCTGTTCAATTTCACTTATTTGACTAACCTACAAGAATGAATTTTAACTATAAGATGTTTATATATTGATGTTGTGGGTCGTGAAAAAGTGCCTCATTTCGCCTAAATGATAGCCTGTCTTGTAAGACCACCAAACTCATGGCACCATGATTACTATCAGACGGTAAGTAAGCAAAAGGTAAATAAGTCTGAACCATTTCAAGAACGTTTCTTTAAAAGTAGTTCCAAAAATCATCAAACAGTGTGATAAAATTGGCTCTCACATCACTACAGGAAAGAAAGATCTGAATGTCTCCCTTTTTCCGTTTTTGCTGTAGATAAGAGGATAAATTCATTTCATTTTACCAGCATCAGAAATCACCAATTAAATTTACTCCAGGTAAGAGTCGATAAGCAGATAAGCAGCAGACACATCAACATTAATTGTCTGGAATAGACTGTGGCAATCAGGCAAAATAAATAAAAAAAATAAAGGGACACCATGAGGTGAACACTACACCAGTGAAAATGGTCTAATGAACCGAAATTGTTGTATTTGTAAGACACAGAGAGGATGAAGATGGTAGTGTGGCTTTTGCATTGAAGCCTGGATGAAGAGGTTCAAGTTTGACTGCTTTAAAAATAAAAACATTTGTGGCTACATTTGAACTGTTTTGCACAAATTTCATATTCATACACATACATTTAGGTATAACTTGAAACCATGAACTACTACTAAAATATGCGCTTGGATTGCAGAGGACCAAGAGTTTGCTGGAAAGACATTTGGAGTCTTGATGGTGCTGTTGCAAATGTAAAGAGCGGGGCTCTCTTCTGACATGTGGTTTGATATGAATGACTCATAAAAACATCCTATAATAGGGAGTAAATTACCAGTGAAACTCCAACAGCAGCTCCAGTGCTTCAAACTATAAAATATTCACGATGAGCATTGAAAAAAAGTATGTTGAAAAAAAGTGTAGTAAGTTCAAAGCTATGTAATAAAAGCAACAAACAGTATGCACACACACACACACACATATAGCTTCATAATCTTTAATAACTTATTTATCAGTAATAGGCACTTGAGCTGCCAAACATTTTTCTGTAAGTACATTTCAACAATAAGAACAATTTATTGTAATGAGGTCATTAATAAGCCTGACATCTATCATTTAAATAAACTGAGCAGTTGCATTAACATGAAAACCCACAACTACAACATAAAGCTGATTTATTTTTCTTTCTTTCTTTCTTTCTTTGCAAAGTAAACACAAACTGTTCCATAATGTGAACGGGAGATATACAAGTGGGTTTGAAATTCCTCCAGATTCTTTTCACACTCAGCAAAGCACAACAACACTGATGGATTAAAGTGTGGCCAGACCTAGTTTTCATTCCTACAGCTGACTCAAAAACACTGAAATTACAAAGTCAAATCACATAATCCAAATGTTTTGGATTGAAAACAAATAAAAACAGCAAACAAAAAAGGCACATAAGAAAAAAAAAGAAAAATCCGTAGCTTTCTTTTCATTTGGTGGTTGCTGAACAAAGCACAATGTACAGTTGGACTGCTTTAAATGCAGTTTTAACACACCCTTGCTCTGCTCTGCTCTGCAGTGGCAGCTGCCAGAGACAAACTGCTGCCATTCGAGCTGGAGTGCCAGTATCAACCACATGCATGGTGCCTACTTTATACTCCAGTATTTCAGGTCTGCATGGATGGCTATAGTTTCTCATACAACAAAGTAAAGTAAAGTAAGAGACTGCAGCCATGCTAACAGCTCTGTGAGCCTGAATTTAAGGCACAGCATTGTTGTGAGACAGGTGCTAATACTACTGTAACATGCTCACAATGACAACGCTAAGGTGTAGTTGCTAAGAAAGAATAATGATCACCAACTGTTTTAGTTTGGCTTGTTAATTAGCACTAAATATATGCATACAAAACAAACCAATGTAGCCCCCAGAGTGAACATTTGACCTGATACTGGTGATCGATCTTGGAGTTTTGTAGACATTTCCTTTAAAATCACAAATGTTAATCTGTCATGGTTATTTTTTTGTTACATCTTATTTTTTCCTCGCTTTGCTGTCCTGCAGTTCTCTTTGTCTGTACTTTGTTTCTTCGTGCAAATTATTTGCGTCTCTTTCAGCTGTCTTGATTCACTTCACCTGTGTCTTATTGTCACTTTCCTTTTTGTGCATTTAGTCTGTGTGTTTCCTTCAGTCATTGTCATCTCGCTTTGGTTCTTTCTCTTTTCGCCATTATTTTATCATTTATTTATGACTTCCTATCACTTAGCTTTGTCTTATCCTATTTTTAAATAAACTTGGTCCACTATCATTCAACAAAAAAGGAGAAAAAGGCCAAACAAAAAACGGAATTTCTCATTTTCAATAAAAATGATCTTTTTTTCTTTGAAAGAGCTCTGTCTTTATGAAAGCCTGATTGGGAGTGGCAGGAGCAGCTATTGCTGCTGCACTGTTCAAACATATACGCACCCGGCCATTCTTTAGTGACAATGCTGGGGACAACAACATTTTCAAAAGTGTGGTGGTTGTAACGGTTACGCTTCACTACAGTAAACAAACACAATGCTGACTGGCAAAAGTGCAACAGGTTTTTTGAACATACTGTTTGGCAAGAATTGCACATGTACTTTAGCTCTCATAGCCGGGGTCATGAGTGTTGTGTGTCAATGTTCCATGAGAGAAATTGGCATAAAAGTAACCCATGTGTGAAAGACAAAAACCATTTTAAGAGATTGACAAAGCCAATAATGTTACCTGTCATATGCTTAAAGGGACTTAAAATTAAAAAATGTCTAAAATGTGTAAAAGAAAAAAAGGCCGACAGGATTCGGTAGCAGTGAGATGCTTCGGGTTCATTTTAACTCAGAGTTCAAGCCCTCTCTTTATTGAATGTCTCTTCACACTGTGCTCACTGAGTTTAGAGCCACCGTGTTAAATCAGAAGAAATGGCTCAAATAAATCAAACACACAGCATGTGGGCAAACTCAGTGCGCCCCTCACCCCCACCCCACCTCAAACCCCCCGTTATTTAAACGAGTCAATGAGTTTGTTTGTTTTTTCTCCCCTCAAGGTCCATGTTGGGGTTACTTATCATTTAAAGAAATGTATTAGAAGTAAGCTCATCCATCTAAAGCCATTTCAAACTGTGGATTTTAAATAATGTGCAATCAACATTTTTCAGTAAATATATTCTTTTGAATACTCACTGCTGGTGATTTGCCAGCATATAAATATTCAACTATCCATAAAGTAGCAGCCTATAATTGCACTGTTTAGTTGTATTCCTTCAAGACGACTATAACGCCTTTTGGGACAGGCAGCAAAATAATGATTTCCAATCAGAGGTTTTGCTGTCTCTGTTGATTAAGTGGAACAATAACTTCTGGGTTTCAGTGCAACAAATAATAGTTGTGACTCTTCAAACTAAAAGTAATACATGCAAAAGGGTACGCCATCAAAATCACATTTGCATCTTTGGCTACATTTTTAATCAGCTGAAACCTTTTCAGTTTGTTCTTTTTCTAAAACAGGAAAAATTTGTCTCAGGGCTCAAACAGAAATGTTTGCATTTGTGTTCTGTTGAATCAAACATGACAAAATGTAATTATGTGGAGATCAAACTTCAGCTCAGCCTGGATTGTTATAATGCAGAAAACTATAGTGAAGTGGTGACAGGTAGGCGGCCAAGAAACACCAAGAAATAACTCTGGCTAAGCAGGACCCTCCACTTTGACAGACGTAACCGTAGCCAAGAAACAACGTTGGAAAAGGCGGTCAGGGTCCGGGGGTTGGTTGTCACAGTCCAGCCTGCCTCTCAGGAAATGTTTCCTGAGGCCTTGGGGACCAGGTGGGACACTGCTGTTACTGGGCCCTGGTGCTTGTGGGCTAGATGTAGAACCTGGAAGAAGAAGTTCACGGACAAGAGAAGAAAAGATAAGGCTTGTGGTTCCACTTAGTACCATTTACTTTGATAACGCTGATGATATCTGTAAAGTGAAATCAGAGATTACCTGTTCACCAGGGAAACAAAAACTAACACAAGATCACACTTTCAGCATGATGAGGTAACTGTCCATAATATTGCATGGATACTGGCTGTCAACAAGAATGACCAAAATGCATGATCATTTAGACAATCTTTATTTAAGCATCAGTTTTCTAAGTGATCCAATTTAGGGTCATGAGGGTGCTGGAGCCTACAAAGAGCAAGATGCCCAGGACAGATCAGCAGTCTTTAGAATCACCCATTAACCCAGCATTCATGCCAGATTACCCGACATGGGAGGGAGAACATTCAAACTTTACACAGAAGTGGAGTTTTTTGTTGGATATTGCAAATTCATGTGTTTTCTTTGCTATTTATGTGACACAGCATGTGAAAAGCCAACCAAAGACATGTTTGTTATCCTAACTTCAAATTTTACTTAAACATACACAATCCACAGTACAACATGCAGTGAAATGCTTGTCCAAGCAGACAGGCTGCAGGCGTGGCCACGCCATCTCAGGGCTTGGTCTAGCCAAGACCCCCAGGGAATCTAACTTGTGACTCCCACTCAAAAAGTGTATAGTCTTTCCAGTACGCTACCCAGCTGCTGTAGAGATCGTTGTGTGTTAACGCAGTGTGCCAAACTGGCAACAACTTCACTGTCCACAATCACTCTCACAGCTATGTCAGAAAAATATGGCTAACTGAACACTTGATGACGCATAAACTGCAAATAAACAGCACATTATTTTGTCTCAGATATTCCCCTGCTCAGCACAGGCACACATATCTTGGGGAGTAACCTGTTGAGTCAGCCAGACAACTTTAACACTATGTGAGTTGTGATCAGTGGACTTGATAACCCAGTGGCATTTGTAATTAGAAGTTTGATCATTTACAAATGTGTTACAAGTTACTATTTATCTCTTTGCACTGTTACTAAACCACAGTAATTCAAAGAGTTTACATAGTGTGACATCTTCAAGTTACAAATTCACAGAAAATAAAGAAAGAAATCTGTTTTCACACGCTGTTTTTCAAATTGTGGACTTCAACCTTGGCTAATGATAAATTACCAGAGAGTATTGGGAACATCTTAATCCCCCATCTCACCCCTTAATGTTAATCTTGTTTGAAACGTTAAGCCTTAAATTGAGCTTTCCGACTGAGTTAGGTTATACGGCCTCTACAGATATCACTATAAAATGCAAATATTTCTTTTTCTGACTGCAATGCCACCTGTGTAAAGTGAGTGGACGGACAGAGTTTCTGATATTTTGAATGCCCTGCACACCCACACCAGTGCTGTCAATTACTCTGGCAGACTGGACCTCCATTCAAGTGGAAGATTGGAATTACATGATGTCCCCAAACTTCATCAACCAATTATAATGACAGCAGTGTCTAACAGGTGCAACAAACCGCACAGCGGGGTGAATGAAAGAGCAGGTTGTAGATGTGTGTGAAGACCTGTGCAGAAATCTAATGAGGCAACTCGAGTGAAAACAACATTAAAGATATTTAATAATTTATATGCATGATCAAAGCCGAACAGCACAGGAGACAGGGGTTACACACTTTGTGCACTTCGTGTCTGCTTGTGGAATTAAAGCTTTGTTTGTGGCAAATTATTAGAATGACAACATGTCTCTTTCTTAAATTCAGAACTCCATCCCCATTGTTCTTTGTTCAGATTCAGTTTCTGACCTTAAATATGATTGGAGACAGGTAGCTTTAATATCTGAGCACGCACACAACTAAATCTTCAAAGGGACTGCTATAATGCACACAAAAAGTTCAAACTAAGAATCTTAGACCTGCCAAATCAACAACAGGGTTGAAACAACGATGAACATATCAACTCATTTTGAGTAGAACAAAACAAAAGACATTAAAAACTATGAAATAACACATAGGAAACAAAGTTTTTAAGAAAAAGTGTGACATATCTTAAACAAAAACAGTCCATAAGTGCTTGCACATTAGATACATGCACATTAGTTAATCTGGGAAATTTCAGGAAACTAAAAGCACAGATGCAAAACTATCAAGAAGTAGAAAAGAAGTGCTAAGACCAAGGAAAACAGGAAAGAGATATTAGATTAGTGAAAACCTGATACCTGCATGTGTATTTTCCACCCTGAAGCATGGAGGAGTGTGATTCATGTGATTATGGATATCTGGTTTAAGCAGCATATTTTAATTCACAGCAGACACTGATTAACATGTCTCCAAACTTGGAAGCAGAATGATGCCAATTTTTTTCAATATATTGTTTGGTCAGAAGATTTTTTGCATATTTCCTGAATATGAAGGGAAGGCTTGAAGCTGAACAAATACATTTACAATAACAACACCAGCTACATGAGCTGGAGTCATCACAAAAACATACAAGTCTAATAAAGCATGTGAACAGAAGAAAAAAATAACTTAACTTCTGTCTTGGCGATAAAGTCTGTTATTCACTCTATTTTCAGTTTGTTTTTATGTCTAATAAATAGTGGGATGAACATGTAGGTCATTATTAATTAACTGTCTGTTTTCTGGTCCTGCATACATAGCAAAAATGGATTTACCAGAACCTCTCTTAAGGACAGCACAAGCTCTTCAAAAAAAATAGCAGTGAGAGTGACCGTGGTAAAGCTGTGAGTCATAAAATCAAAACAATGTGCACAGTGAGACTTAAAAGCAATCTAGAGCTGCAGAGCTGTAGTCACTGCATCAACTTCCACTTTCCATACAAGTCTGCTCCCACAAATAAAAAGGTGATGACAAACTGTACCAGTACCAGGTTGTTTCTGTTATTATACTGTGGCCATTTCTCAAACAGCCCACATAAATGAAAAAAAAAGATCTTTCAAAATATCCACCCAAATATCCACCCAAACCCTCCCAGAGTCGTCCAGGCACAACATGGAAACCGTTTTACTGACACTTAAAATCATTTGGAAAGAAAGCCAGGCAGAAAACCTCTAATTGCCCAAACACAAACTTGAGCCAAATCAAAACTGAATTGGAGATAGCGGTTACAAAACACCTGCTCTAAAACGTTTCAAACACAGCTCCACCAAATTTAATGCAACAGAAATGTAAATACCACAGTTCTGCAAACATTTTTATCTAGTACAAGGCTGCCTCTTCACTCAGCAACAAAGTTCGGCTGTCTTGTCAAAGGTTTTCCAGGTTTTTTTAAATAACAGTAGTTGTGCTTTCCCGTCACACATTAGGACATATTTCGGTGCACAAATTTGAGATAAAACTTTTGAAAATTCAACTGTAACATCCACCCACACTCTGTGGCTGATGCATTCTACAGTTTAATGCTTCATTAATTAAGAAATATAGCAAAATGTTTTGTTTCCAGATCAAGAAACGATCCAAAGCAAAGCATCTCTCATTGGTTGTGTAGTAATAACTTTTGTGCTTATGAATATGTTCATCAGAAGTCTTTTGGGATTTTTTTCTTGCTCATCAAGTAGATTAATAATGTCTATAATAAAATAAAAAGACTGGCCATAAACCAAGGCAAGGCAAGAAATGAGCATTATTTTAATCATAAATAGAGAAGATACTAATTGATGTATTTCAGCACCTTTGGCTCTGACTTTGTCAGAGGCCCAGTTCTACTTAACTCTGTGTATTTTGTTGATATGTTTCACTCTGTACCTGGTGCTCGCAGCGGCAGTCCATTGTCCAGACCTCTGGGTTTGGTGGTGATGAACAGATAGCAGAGGACACACAGAGTGATGATGAAGGCGAGAAGAACCACAGCTGCTATTGAGAGACCCATGAGGGCTCCGAGACTAGAAGACACAGAACAAAGACACACCAGAAAAACACTTCCTGGTTACTGTAGCTCAGAGAGGTAACAATATTGCTGATGGCTAGAAATGTACAGGATGAACAACATCAGGCTGTCAATTTTGGCTCATCCATGGTTACCCAGTTCACACAAACTACCGGACTGCTTATTTTGTTCGCCAGTCCTGGTTACAAATGTTGCCATTGTGCTCATATGTGAGGAAAGTTAAACAGAATACAAACTCCTAAACTGATGTCACTTGGCACACTGAGTAAGCTGAGATGTAGAGGAGGACAAGGATCATTTACTAGGAGCTCCCCTACAACAAAGTACAAATCATTAATTTCTTTTAGAGATCAATATGGAGGCTAATGTGATGGGGGAAATTTCTGCTTGTCTGGTATGTGTACACCTTATCAAGAGTCACTGCTTGAAATTTATCACTGTCTGTTCTTTTTTATATTTTCTTCTTTGTTCCAATTGTGCATTATTGATAGAGTTAAGAAAAATAAGCAGACAGTTGTTGTAGTAATCATTTTGGGTACACCTTCACAATCATCCCTGCTTCTTTTCACTGCATTTTGAACACCTGCTATTTTACTTTCGCACAAATATGGATACAGGCGTTTTGCTTTAAGCACCTGGATGGAGTCTCATGAAGGTCAGAAATTTGAGTTTGGACCACTGCAGACTCCTCAGCCTCATTTTCAGCTCATTCAGTTCTCATACCAACCTGGCAGCAGATCATTATTATTAGGCACTGATGCTACGTGTGCTACGGTTTTGTTAAGTGTCAAACTGTGGGTTCAGAATTTGGCAGTTTTGAATATTTGCAAATTGTTTTAAAAATGTATGTAACTATGAATGCAGAAAAGAATTGTTAGATTTAAATCCACAATACAAAACTATCTGGAAAGCATATGGTTGATTCTGTTCATCTGAATGTAACATTTTCAACAGTACAGTTTGGACTGTTTATAAGACTGGGGAAACCTGCAGTCAGCTGAGACCGAATACGTCACTTGGATGTTTCTCCCATTGAAAACGTTACGTCCAGATAAACAGAATCAACTTTTGGGATTTACTAACTGGATGATTGAACATGCATCAAAATATCAAATATCAAAAAGCATCTAACTGCTAATGGCTTGTTTTTTCAGTGTGACAATGGTCCCAAACAACTGCCAACGCCATAGAAACTTACCTGAATAGAAAAGCCAATAATAGCCTCCCCATGTCATGACTGAGGGTCTAAGACCCTGAGTTTTACATTTTTAGACTTCTTATCTTGCACTCCAGTGGACTTCAGGTAGCATGAATGAATCATTTGGCTTCAACGCTATGGTTCATAACTCTTACACCACTGACATATCCCATAATTTTTTTCAATCCTCCTTAAGTAAATCAGTGTTGTCCCTTTTGTCTTTTCTATTTGTGCTCTACTTCCAGTAGTACAGGATGTTTTTCTTAGTGAATGGAGTGATTTTCTTTTTTTCCTTTATTTTTTTGGCCTTCTTCTTAATGCATTCTGTTAAGGACTTATTGAACGAATCTGAACCTATTATGAGACACAAGCACAGTGAAAAA
Source organism: Perissodus microlepis (assembly GCF_051167445.1). Taxonomy (NCBI): domain Eukaryota; kingdom Metazoa; phylum Chordata; class Actinopteri; order Cichliformes; family Cichlidae; genus Perissodus; species Perissodus microlepis. Next base: position 28,021,045 of record NC_140482.1, read on the forward strand.
AGGACTAATTCTGAGAAACAGCAAATGCAATAAAATTCATTAATTCAGAATACATGTAGCCTCTGCTTAAGCACGCTATAAAGCAGTGATTCTGAATCTCAAACTTAACCTCACAGCACTGTTAATATCAGTACCATGGTTAATAATAATGGATTGGATTTCTATAGCACTTTTCAAGGCACCCAAAGCACTTTACAATGCCGCTATTCATTCACTCTCACACACACCGGTGGAGGCAAGCTACAGTTGTAGCTACAGCTGCCCTGGGGCAGACTGACAGAACGACCAGGACACAGAGCCCAGGGATCGAACCGGTTAGAGATGCGCTTCCCAACCCCCTGAGCCATGGTCGCCCCTTGTTAAAACCAGTTATGAGGTTACTGAGGTCTGGACCTCAAAATTAAAGTTTTTTCAGTAAAAACTGCCGTGAGGCGTTGACTTTGATGGAAAATATGACATTATAGCTCATGAAAATCAGAAATACAATGTCTTAAATTATTAGAATAATTCCTTAAGATCATAAGACCAAAATGTCCAACATCAGAAATGTATATGCATTTATACAGGCAATACTTCGCTTGGGCTTCTTTATCACAAATTATTCGTGGCAGTTCTGAGGTGTTACTGAACCTCGGGTTAAATTGATAAGGTACCAGCCTTCAGCTCGTCTACATTTATGAGTCAGGTGTTTTTCATCTTCCTTTTAACAATACCCCACAGAGAATCGAAAGGGTCCATGCACAAGCACAGTAATAACATGGTCAGCAATGGCTGGAAATGTCACACTGGACTTCAAACAGCTTAGATTCAGTGCCTTTTCCTCCAGACTCTAGGATTTCCAAATTTAATCAGCCTGCCCAAATTCTTGAATAGATTTTTCTTGACAATTCTCAAGGCTGCGGTCTTTCCTGTAGCTTTTGTACATTTTCCTACCAACGTTCCATTAGTGTGTTTCAATACAGCACTCCACAAACAGCTAGCCTTTTCAGCAATGACCTTCTGTGGCTTACCCCCCGCCCCCACCCCTGCAGAGCGTGTCAGTGAGCATTAAATAATTAACTGAAAGATTCTAATGTTTACCTCTGCCGATCCATAGAAGCCTCACCCACCTTTTGTCCAAACTGTCTGTTTATTAGTAGCAGCCAGTCAGAGTAAGGCCTTAAAGGGGGGAGGAGCTAAAATGGCTCATTGCAGACAAACGTCGAACGGAAAGGCAGCATCAAACCCAAGAGAGCAAGAATGAAAATGTGGAGTTGAAAATTAGCATCATATGTCCCCTTTAAGTTTGTTTTTATTTATGTTAGTTAATGGCGTAGCAGGAACTCACAAAATGTGTGGGATTGCACGTGTTGCCCACCCACCAGGCTCTAGCAGCAAATCACCACTGGAAGGTGGCAGTGATATTTTATTTAATATTTGGGAGATGCATTTTCCATGTTAATGTAAAATGTATTAATGCAAAATCCACATGTTAAACCCGGTTTTGATGCAAAGTCAAATAGAAATAATAATTTTTTAAAAAAGAGCTGCCTCTAAAGCAAGGATGTCAAACTCATTTTACACTGTGGCCCACATACAGCTCACTTTGATCTTAGGTGGGCTGGACTTAAGATCAAAGGGAAACTCCCCTTTCTCTCGGTGTACGGAGGTTTAACTGCACTTTAATCTCTGAGACATCGCAATATAAGAAAAAGAAGTCAACAGAAGTGCAGTGTCAACCGTATGATAAAGAAATGCTGTTTTAGTTGATAAAATTAATCTGTCTGTGCAACTCTTTGGGCTTCAACTGAAATCAATGTGTAGAGAAAAGGTTCTGGTAGTTCATTTATTGAAGCAAATGATTTACGTACATATTTAGATATTTTATTTATTTATTTGTTTCAATTTGAATACACTGTAAACAATGTGTATCTATTGTTTTTTGTTAATTGTTTATCTATTACTTTATTACTGTTGGTGTGTATAAATGGAAAGTGTTTGTCAGCAGGACAAGCTGTAAAATTTGTGAAAATATTGTTAAAAATGTATGCCCTCCTTCACGTTTTCCAAAGATGTCCAGCGGGCATCTTGGCCAGGATTTTTCTGGCCCCCAGGCCTTACGTTTGACACCTCTTCTCAAAACGTTTCTTTTTCAACTGAATCACGTCTTTAAAAACATCTTTGGATGTGCCCCTCGAAACCTGAAAAGGTGCCTCTCAGTTGGAAACACTGTTTATGCAGAACATTTATAGTTAATTAACACTTTACATAATTAATTGCAGCATCATGAAAATGACAGTATATGTATATATGCAGTGTATATGCAGGCAGAATGTGAGAACTGATGAAAATCACCATCTTTCCTAATTAAAATTTTACTTTACTGTCTGAGAATCCAGAGTATAGAATGTACTTGAAGTAAAAAATAAAAAAATAAAATAATCACAGAATAGAAGCCTGATTATTATTCTCGGTTCTCTCCCCCACACTAAAGACTACAAGCACATTTACTACATTCTCAAAGGAAGGAACAAGATGTCCTAAACATTAGATTTTTGAGTTGGTAGAATGATTCAGATATGAGCAGCAGAGTATGCGAGTTATGCTCTCTGTTTCCTGCATGATGACATGAATGCATACTCTGTGGCTTAAAAGTGTTAAAGCACCAGTGTTTCACTGAAATTCTTATTACATATAATGACATAATGATGCAGAGTAGCCATACGGTGGCCGCTGTTGGCTAGTTTCACTGACCTTAACTCCCACAGACATGAAAGCAAGGATAGATTTTACACATACACAGCTACTGAGATTTTTGTGCGGAATAGGTGATGTTGCACTCTCTTTTGATGATGTTCTTTTCCAAGGTTTAGGTATGTGAATCTCCCCACTGTTGAACAATGGAGGATAATGTAATATTTTACTGTCAAATATTTTAAAAAAGGAAATAGAAAAATGGGCTATGAAATATGTTACATTAATTTTGAGAACAAAATAAGAACATAATCACAAATCTTAAATACCCAAAATAGGAAAACTGAAACATGACGACATGGCCCCTCTACATCCCCTACTGGCATTGCAAGAGTGTCTAGGTGCTTGGGCTTAATTGACAATTGTCCACAACTTGAATTGCCTATGGCAACTTAATATGGCCACCATGCCATGCCAGTCATGCTCTCTTGGTTTTAACTTGCAGTTGACACAAAGCCCCTGTTTTCCTTCAGGGTCAGCATCCATTTTATGTTGTGGCTTATGAGTGATAACACAAATTGCAGAAATGATCCAATTATGTATAATAATCCTGGGGGCAAATTTTGGTTTAACCATATCTCTTGAACATCAAGCATAGAGGGGCCCCTGAGCACAAAAAAACAAAACAAAACAACAAACAAACAAACTCAACAGTTCTAATTTACTGTTTCAGAAGTTACATCAGATTTGAACATTTACATTTTTTTCTTATATTTTTACTTCCGTGTTTCTGATTTCAGTTTCAATTCATTTACTTTAAATGATTAATAGAAAAGTATGCGCGTGCATGCGTGAAAGCAGCGTCATTAATTTATCTTCCATCATTTGCTTGCTTGTTTGTGGTACACCTCCATAATTTCCTCTGCACCGTATTGCAGTTAAAACTTCAGATTCATTGAAATTCGTCTCTGCGCTATTAAATTGTTCTAAAGGTTACCCGTGTTCTCTGTCTCAAAACTCCCTCTAGTCTATAGTCTCTCATTATAACAGCCAATTACCACGATTGGAGTTAAACAGACACGAGACGCAAAATGTCATCAACAAGTTGGCTCTTAAATACAAAGCACTAATAGGAACACTAAATGATTCTGCGCTTTTCAACCCATGCACGCGTTTACCTTATATTTCCCTCTGCGGTTCTGTTTAATCCAAGAGATGCCAGAAAACTGGCATCGCATGCTTCCTGCTCTCACTGCGCTCTGGAGATTGCCTGATACATGTTGATTTACATCAATGTCATGTACCATCTATAAATCTGAAAATTCTATGAAACACTCATCAGTGATTTAAGAGTTTACATGCTCTTACCTCAGCCACCACATGTATCCATATTCGTAAGGGAAAAAGCTGTTGGGGTCAGCGCAGCAGTACTTCAAGTCACTGAACCCGCAGCAGTAGAGTGCCGTGGTGTCACCGTCCGCTTTCGGACACGTGAAGTTCTCCACGAGCACGTTTTCTTCGGTGTAGTAACTTTCGCAGTCCGAACTCATGTCAGACGTAAACTGCGCGCACTCGGAGAGCCAGATGCGCGGTGATTAAAACCCGGTTTCATTCTGTCCATTTCCCACTGCCGCAACTTCTCATCACCGTCAAACAGTGTGATCCAGAAGCTGCACCGCACTCACACTCCCTCTCTATCTCCCCCACCCTGTCGTCATGGTACACAGTACATTCGTATAATCCGATCCCCGATATATTTAACTAATCTATGTTAATGATCAACTACATTACCTAAATGATAAATTTGGAAAGATTTACCTAATTAAGTTGCAGTATGCATTCAGGAAGCAGGCAGCTGTTGACCACATATAAAGACAATTCGAAGCTGAGGGCTCTGCCCTCATGGCACAGGTGACAATCAAGTGCGCCAAGCACGTGCCAGATGCATTTCTCTTGTCATCTTGCGACCATAAGCACAGTGGTGGGCTAGGTGAATTGGAAACATGCATTAACGTACCTTAAGATGCGGCAATCATGACCAATCTCCTTCTTACGGCTTTCCTGGTCAGGAAATGCCGTGTGAAAGCGTTTTAAATCAAATTAAATCTATCGTTTTATTATTTTAACATGAAAGTAAAGCATAGCGCTACGATACCAAAATCTCTTCTGTAAAAGTGCTAAAGAGACCAAGGTCACAGGGGTGCCTCCAGAATTTTGTTTATAAGCGTGCAGGTATGGGGCCCCCTACAAATATTATGGTGGTTTAATAAAAATGGAATTTCCAGTTTTATTATGCTGCTGTCAAATATAGGTTACTTGAAAAATGTGGCAAAAAAGAGAAAAATAAAATAATTATACGTCTAGTTTATTTCCTGCTATTAAAATTGATATCATTATAAAAGTCACCTAATGCTAAATTGTATCGAACATTTAATATTTTAAAACTGAAGTGCTGACTTGTGTGACATGGCGTGTTATCCAGCTGGAAGCAGCCATTATGAGCTGGTAAACTGTGGTCATAATAGGATGCACATGGTTACAACAACACTGAGACTGTGCCCTTCAAACCATGATTCATTGCAATTAAGGGGCGTCAAAGTGTGCAGAAAAAAAAATATTCCCCACATCACAATCAGCGGCCTGGATTGTTGACCCCGGGCGGGTTTGGTCCATGGATTGATGCTGTTGTCTGTGTTGTCAAGCCTACTATCTGCAGCAGTCTTTTAAAGTCCATTTTTATTTGGCCTCTGCCCACTGCAGACTCAGGCTTCTGTTTGTGGCTGACATGGTCTTTTGTTTTTTAAGCCCATGCTTCACAAGACTGGATGGATTTTGCATGTGGAGAACCTTTTCTGTTCAGCACTTTTGTAAAGTGGACTTACCTTTCTCTCGGCTCCAACCAGTCTGGGCATATCTCCAATGACCTCTGTCACCTTTCCTTTTCTTGACAATCCACAAAACTGATGATTTTAGGCATAACACACCATACAAAATTGTCACTGTTACGTCTTTGCTTCCCAGTGGTCTCTTGTTTTACTATGTGTTATATTTGAACCTGCCTTTTGTCTCACTTTTTTTCTTTGTCTCTTCAAAGTTCAGCAGATCTGTATGAGCCATGACTAAAATGTTGGTTCATTCTGTCACACTGATGATCCCTTATAAAAATCTCCATGACTTGAAAAAAAAATGGAAGGACTGCAGTCCCACTCTACATCCTGAGTTGATTTAAATGCTGTTACTATCTATCCTCTTCACTTCTTCACTCTGAATGGAGACATGAGAGACAGCAAGTGATTTCTTTCACAGCTACAAGCTTCTTTACCTGGCATTCAGAGGGCACTTGGTGCACTCATCCTGATCATCAAGCCCTCACATTGTTCTGAATTGACATCACAAATGTGAAAGAGTCTTGAAAAAGGTGGTTTGACCTACAGTGAATGTCTTTTGGCCACTGAAAATTGAGAGCTTTATGCATAGATATGAGTATCCACACATCAGTCCATTTACTCCATTATTTATCTAATTCAGAGTCATGGGAGCCGTAATTGGACTTAAGACAGAAATGCTCTCACATACACATCTATGGTCAATTTAGAAAAATCACAAATTAGCGTAACAAGCATATCTTTGGAGAGTGGGAAGAAGCCGAAGACAGAGCACATGCAGGCACAGGGACAACATGCAAACTCAACACAGCAACGTCCAAGCTAGATTCAAACCCAAGACCTGCTGATGTAAGGCAACTGTCATTTCTGCACTGAATAAAAAAGGAAAACCACTCCAATGCTCCAGCTCAGTCACTTTAGTCTTTTTTTCCTCCTCGTCGAGCAGAACAATCCTTTAGAAATCAAGTCAAACGCTTCACCTTTAAATACATTTGACTGATTAAATTAATCATTAATACACATTGTAAAGTCCAAAATTTGCATCAATCTACCAGACCATTGGACAGTATTTTGGAAAAATTATATGACTAGAACTTTATGTAAGCTTCATACTTTTGTGATCAACATTTTTTGTTTGTTTTTTTAACATTAGTGACCAAATGCTAAATGAACACTCCTGTGATAAACCTTTAATACAGCAAAACTCACATTATCTTGAGGCATTTGCCTTCAAAATGATTGGAAAGGCACAAACATGGTCAAGAGGTGCATTTATTTGTTTTACCCTCAGACTTTTATACAATCCAACTGATTTTGGGAGATGACTCATCCACTCTTTGCCATTAGAAAGACTGCAGTTTTATGAAACTTCTCCATTGGCTTTATTTTTAAACATAATTTCTAAACCCATCTTTTATATTGAGTCTTTTCTATGAACCCAGCAGTTATTGAAGATCTCTATAGGGAGAACCTGTTGTATGGGCGACCAACTCAGCTGCACTTATCAATTAATGGCCAGACAGAAGGTTGACAAGAAAAAGTATATAGAGCCCACTCAAAGTCTGCCAAACATCATTTCAGGGACTCAAAAAACATAAACACAGACACACACACAAAGAACTATGTGCGTCAAGCACAGCATACTGTCACCATGTGTTATGGGGGCTTTTCTCTGTGGTAGGTACAGACAGATTGTTCAGAATTAAGAGACAAATACTGAAAGAAAACTAACTTTAAAAACATGCTCCAAAACAGCAAGGTTCACTCTTTATCACAACAAAGGCAGGTTTCTACTTGTTAAGATGTGCATGGAATTAAATCCAGATATAAAACTAAAAAAAAAAAAAAAAGGAGGACAGAAAAAAGCACATCTTTTTAAGATTGATATGAAGTCTACTATGAGGAGTCCGTAAGGATAAAGACAAATTAAATCCAACTAAGTTCTTAATCCTTTAACAAACACAAAAGGGGGCTTAACAAAATGCTAATAGGAGTGAGGAGAAGAACAGGATGATTTATACATATGAGAGTAATCAGGGAAATGGAGACAGCAGGGTAAGGAGACACAGCTGCATTTAATCAAGACCACTTGTTTGCAAAAGAGTGAGCCCCCTGGTGGGCTGCAAAGTTACTGTAGGTGGGCCACAGTACTAACAGGAATTCAGTTTAAAATGACTCACGAGTATGCACAGTGAGATATTTATCTACTATTAATATATGTATTGATTGATATAAAAATTAAACAAAAACTGTTAAAATTTGTGATATTACTCATTACTCCAATTCTAAATTTGCTGCTGTTATATTGAGGTTTGTGTGTAGTAACAGACGGGTCACATAGTGGCCTGGGTAGCATTAGCAATTTATAGCCAACAGCCTATGTTGTTTATGTTTTTTGAATAAAAAAAAAGGCAAAACATCAGTTTCACTTGTCTTTTAATTAGAGTGAAGATTTAAGACTGGGTGGGCCGCATGGGACTTTCTGATTCTTGAGTGGCCCACAGCACTCTTGACTTTGGGGATGGCTGATCTAAACAATGGGACAGGAAGAAAAACACAAAATTAAAAAAAGAAATGATTGATAATACTGATTGCTTCTTTTATATCACATTTCTCTGCTTGAGCACCCAAAGTGATTCATACTAAAAGCCTCAATCAGCCATTTTCACTCATACAAGTACTTTCTTCCATTCCTAAGTGCTTTCTATCTAACATTACCACTGCGATGAGAAACTAGGCATTCAGTGCTCGAGGATACTTGAGCAACACCTGTGGTAGGTACAGACTGGAACAGACTGGCATAGAACCACTAACCTTCTGATTAGTGACTCTACCTTCTGAGACACAGCCACGCTGATACCAAATAAGGAAATGCTGAAGCATCAAATTTACATACAAGATAATGCTCAAACAGAACAGAGGGCAAAGAATACTATAGAACTACTGAAAAAAATCAGAACCTAACAAAAAGCAAAACTGTGAACAAAGAATTTTGAACCATTTTGAACAGATTGCAGGTGTCATATTAGATCACAGCCAACATATAAAGAGTTGCAATAGTCTAAACGAGAGGAAATAAAAGTGTGTATTACTCTCAAAGTCATGTGACCTTAGTGAGGAGCCTTAGTTGAAAGAAGTTTGTCTTAACTACAGAGCTAATCTGTTTATTACATTTTAAAGCACGGTCAAAAATCACGGTTCCTTGCAACTGGATGACAGAAAGAGGGTAAGAGACTGTTTTGATGAGAGTTGTGTTACGTTCTTTGTCTAGACGTGTATTGAACGCAACAAGACATTGGCCCACTCCCGCTCCACCAAAGCAAGAACCCAAACAATAGTATCTTCTAAAATGCTAAGCAGCCATTTATTTGCTTCAGCAGTGAGCAGTGCCAAAAAATAACAAACAAAACTCCCTAATGGTCCCTACGCTTTCCTACACAAAATGAAAACCAAACAAAAGACAACTCACTTACCTACCTTTCTACATGAAAAACAGGAGAAAACTTAATACAAGGTGAACAAAATACTCAATTGCTACTTTACAAATCTATTTACAGCACTAAGATACTAAGATACCAACACACACACACACCCACCCACCCACTGGGCAAAAACACTCTATCAAAAAAACGAATCAAAAGCTCATGCTATTTGTTGGATGGTGGAGGCTAGTAGAGAGGGGGCCAGGTGGCTGTCATCAGGTAGCTAAATACTGGAGGTGATTAGCCAATTATCCAATCCAAGGACAGGAAAACACTCCACCCAACTACTCAGCAGGCACGCCCAGGTGTCCAACTCCTAAAAGAGAAAAGGGGAAAAAACCCACAGCCATCCTTTGGTGGGAGGAGTCACGCATAAAACAAAACACTGACAACATTGGATCATAACAGTTGTTATACAAATGTGTCTAGCCTACATTACAATAGAAGATCTCTTAAGATTTTTTGGACCTGAATAAAAGGAAAGATCCTGTCAAATTCAAGAGCACTGCATTCCTTAATATATGCTCCTCTGAAGTAACAATCTCAGTGAAACACTCATTAAATGACTTTTAACTCGATCAACTGGTCAAACTTTATGGATTTTTCTATATTTTCTTTTACTGACATAGTGTGATAATTAGCTTTAAGAGTTTTAAATAATGAGTCAGCATATGTACAAGTAATGCCTTTGAGCCAAAATGGGTTTGTTTTTTTGCTACTCTTGGCACACAGCAGCCCAGTTTCCTAGCGTTTAAGTCTTTTGTTTTCAAGAGGCAGCCAATCAGAAGAAAGCTGAACTAAAAGGAGAGGTGTCATAAAGAAAAATGAGCTGAAGCTACTTGTTTCGAACAGGAGAAGTGTACAGCTTCCCAAAGGTCCATTATAGTACAAACAAGGGCTGCAACTAACTGCAAGAGAACCCCCACAAGACTAAAATATGTAAAGTAAAAAGGAACGGCATGAACTAAACTAAAAGCAATCAGTCATTATCAAAGACAATGGTAAATAAAAAAAATTAAAATAAAACAGAAAACAAAAATACATTTCAATTTGAATGATATCAGCACTTGCAGCTTGTAGACAGCTTGTACCTCTCAGAGGGTAAAAGCTACCTCAGCTTCTTGTTCTACACTTGTGAATGACTGCAAAGTTGATTTGAAACATGTCAGACAAGTTGATGAAAGATGGTGAAAGACTAGATCGTCTCAGGGTTTAAAAATAAGTGAAAGAACTTTAAAATCAATTGGCAGCCAACCAACTAACAAAGGACATCGACTGTGTAAATTGTGCTCTCTAGTCTGTTGTGAACCTGTAAATAAAATTTTGCCGCTGTTCTGCTTTATCTGAGAATTTTACTACCTCCAAGCTCTGATGTCTAAAATACGTCTAAAAAGAGCATTGATTGGTCTTATGTCACGAGGACCCAGGCGCATAAAGCATTGGATCAAAATATGATGTACTGCCAGTGCTAATGGTAAAGGTTCAGAGAAAAGCCAAGGCTTTTAAGCAATGATGACATTTTCTATATTTATTTTTGTTGTGCATTTGGCTTTATGTATGTAAACTAGTCAGCTACTCTGACCCTGCCACAGCACTCTGTGCAACAGTCTGCTAGTATTATACCATCATTTTGTTTCAAACTTGGTTTCAGTTTGCATTTTCATGCTTTAGCTCATGGAAAATTATTGTGTAAGTGTAGGCAAACAGCATAATTATAGTCTTTGACATAACATCAAGTCCTCAGTCTTCAAATAACCTTTGTGAATAGGTGAGACCTCAGTAGCGTATAAAAATATTCAGTTTCCAGTCCCTACACTGTTTAGCTCAAATCAGTAACGCTCACCTCAAAATCCTAAAACTGGTTATCATGCAGGAACTTTTACATAAGTCATGGAAATAAAGTACTTAATGAATTAATAACGTTACCATATAGAGAGCAAATCAGTGAGAGGGTCTGATAACATTTTGTGGCAGTATTCATAACACTGATCATCCTGATGGGGGCACCATACCTAAAGGGCAAAATTTTGCTGCATCCATGTGCTGACACAGTCGAAGTGGATAAGGTTGATGGTGTTTGGTGTTTTGATGTTAAAGAAATTCACTGTTATAAAAATAAAAGAAAGAGAATCACCGGTTTTGTTATGACGTAAATGAGGATACATGCTGCAGGCTTAGAGCATGTTTCACTTATTTTCAAGCATTCATAGAGTTCTTTTCCTGCCTTTGTCTTCATGGCAGTCATTAGATGGGTTTGACTTTGAACTTCGAACTGGTTTATTGTGCGCAGTATCAAGCAATGAGGGACTACAAAACTCAGTGGGGGCTTTCTTTGAGAAAATGTTGCAGTATTTACATTTTTCACCTTCAAAAGGGATTTAAATTTATTCTGACCTTCCTTCCACAAAGACTATGTTGTTACATTTAGATTTGATAGATTCTGAATTTTGTTTTATTATTCTCCTCATAAAACAGTGTTCAAGACAAACTTTAGTTAATTAAGTTCACCAAATAACATCAGAAAACTCTTCTTTGTGTATTTCTCCCCTCAAAATCATGCTCACTCAACTTAGTTTCCCTTCATAGTATCCCCACGGTTGTTCACACCTGACCACCAGTGGTTTTGCTCTCATCAGTGGGATCATTGTTCATTTTAAAAGTGGACAATGACCTGAACCACTTCAACTATCAGTAGTTATCAGTCCCATATACAGTTTCACCCCCCTCCTCATTCTAGCAGATTCTATGGGCTGTAGTAATTCACTGTAATCAATAATGAGAAAAAGGAGCAGCACAGTGGCTGTGTGAAGGAGTACAAGCGAAAGTTCACTTGTTCAGTGCTGTGAACAACTAGCAGATTTAGTTTCACAACATGTGCGAGCTATGGGGCGGGGAGACCTTGTTAAATTTCTTTCCCGATTTCAGAAAAACACATGACCAGCAGGGCTACCAGAGTATCTTGCAGCGATATGCCATCCCATTTAAAGTTCGTGGGCCCTTCATCAGTGAGTCAAAGCACACCTGCAGGCTCTGTAAGGGCTGTTTGACAGAGAATCAGAGTGATGGAGCACTGCACTAGATTACCTGACATCCACAATCACTGAAATCCAACTGAGATGGTTCAGGATGATTTGTAACAGGATGTGAATGAAAACAACAAGAGGTCAGAAAATGTGGAAGTTCTTTTAGGACGGCTTGATAATGTTCATGTGATGCATTGTATTGTATTGAATGTATTTTGCATTGTACTATGCAAAATACAACACTTAAAGTATATATATATATGTACAAAATAATGAACATTGGAATGTGCACCTACTTGTATAGTACACTACTGAGGAGTATACTATACACTATAGTATATATACAAATCTATACAACAGTTTCACATTTCACTCACTGACTGTTTGTTCTGTATGTTCACTCCACAGACTCTATGTACAAGATGGACATTTTAGCCATTATGAGGTAACTAACTGGTTCATGGACATCACCCTCTTTTTTGAGAGGCCAGAAGTGATCAGATTTGGATGTATGAATGGTAGCAAATGTGGAGATTGACTCACTTTTGGAGTCGGCCTTAAGTGGCTGAATAACCCCAAACCTTTTGGCATTTCATTTTTCAGCACCAGCAATTGCTGCTTGCTTCACTTGTTATGTTACAACACTTAAAGTGGATTATCATGCTCTGCTACACACTTCACCAATGGATGGGAACAAATACAACTTCTTTTTATCTGTGTTTTATGACGACTGAATAACATCATACTTCATTATTTTAAAAAAAAGCCACAGTACAGATGTCTTCCTGTTCCTCCTCATCATTCCGACAACATCTTGCTCACAAAGTGACTCACTTCTGGTTTCTTGTGGCTTGAGAAGTTCAAGGAATGACACAGTGACACATGAATGCCCCGCTGCTTATAATTATTTTGGAATTTTTGTCTGATTCACATTTTGTTTCTCTTTTTTCTGGCTTAGTGTTCTGCTTTTCGTGACCTGGCTGTAGCTGTGGTTCTTGTCACAGTCCAGGTACTTGACTGTCCAGTACAGTCAAATACTGTGATTAAGTAGTGGAGAGAACAATAAGTTATAAATAAGACAAAAACTAATTTATTTTCAAAGAGATATAATAAAATACACTGTAGTAATTCAGTTTGAGCTTGTATGGATATGTGGCAGTTTATATAAGGAACAGAAGAAACTGAAAATCTTGTTGCTGAGTGAAAAGGAGACTGTAGGAATACAGTTTTTACAGCTGAGCATACAGGTGCAAAGGTGTAGTTCATGTAACACTCTGATGAACAGCTGCAGAATAAAGCACAGCAATAGAAAGACATGGACGATAGCTATGGGGTGTTATATTCTACATTGTAATTCATCTCTGATCCTCCTTTGTCTGCAACTAGAAGCTGTATTTAGCTGTCGTCTTTGAGTATTTCACATGATGTTTTATACAAGTGGCAGAAAAGAACTTCCTCCAAAGGGTGGCTGTCTTCTCCCCCAGAGATAGGGTGAGGAGTTCTGCCATCTGGGAGGGGCTCAGAGTGGAGCCGCTGCTCCTCCACATCGAAAGGAGCCAGTTGAGGTGGTTCGGGCATCTGACAAGGATGCCTCCTGGGTGAGGTGTTCTGGGCATGTCCCACCAGGAGGAGACCCTGACGCAGACCCAGGACACGCTGGAGAGATTATATCTCTCAGCTGGCCTGAGAATGCCTTGGTGTTCCCCAAGACAAGCTGGAGGAGGTGGCCGGGGAGAGGGAGGTCTGGTCTTCTCAGCTTAGGCTGCTGCCCCTGTGACCCGGCCCGGAATAAGTGGAAAAAGATGGATCTGTTTTCATTTGATTTAACTCATTGTTCATCTCAGAATTTTTGTTTTCTGTTTACTGCGTTCTCAAGCTAGTGGCTTCATCTACAAAAAGTGTATGCACAACACTCTCATCATTGCTACCTCCATCACAACTCCATCTCTGATCTGTTGTTGGTGATCATCTGACTGAAATGAAGAACTCCAGCCTGTATTTTTGCCATCCTTGCTGCAATACCCCGCCCTGTGACTGTTTCAGATCCAGAGACTTATGCAGTCCATGCACAAAGCTTTCAGAGAGGGCCATACCGTGTATTAAGCATCTTGTATTAACATATGTTATAGTGATGTTGCATAAAATCTCTTTGCAAACTTGGATTTCTCTCTCTCTCTCTTTTTTTTTTTTTTTTTTTTTAAATGGTATTTGTCAAGAGCTTGGGTTCCGGACGTAGTGATGACTATTGAGTGAGCATGTCAGCAAGCCAGTGCCAGACTGAGGAGCTCTCAAGAGAAAAAAAAAGCACTCAGCCAACACTTTTATTGAGGGTACGTAATATTTGTCATTGTGAAAGTTGCATTTAATAGTGTGCTGATAAATCATGGTCACATTTGAAAGCAGATGTGGACACCTTCTGATAAACAAGTTGCTACCATATATGACAGCAGGGTCCTTGTTTGGTTTCAATAGATGGCCGTGGGTTAAAAAGCTCAGCTCAAGCCTTCAAAACAGAGGTTAACAAATGTCTTAGTGGGCATTTTTATATACAGCCACTGGATATATTAAGCTGTTCATCAAAAAAGTCCCTTTTGCATTCAAGGAGAATCTGAAAGTTATCACTAATTTGAAGAAAATGGAAACAGACTGAGAAGGACTCTTTTAGTCTGCAAGCCTGTGAAATGGCGGGGAGGACAGAGCTGTCCATCATCTGGTGTACAGCTTACTTAAATGACAGATGCCTAATGAGCCTCAGCAGAGCACAATGGGAGCCTGGCTTAATGAGAAAAAAATTAAAAAATCATGACTGAGCCCAGTTTGAGTCCAAACTGTGTCACTCTGCCCCCGTCATCAAAATCAAAATGCTCATATAGGTTTTGATTGGCTAGAAATGGGTATGCAATCAGAACATTTAAGATTAAAATGTCCTTTTACTGTTTATTGATCCTTGTAAAGCAATTCGGGCATCAAGCATAAATAAATTGTGACCTACAGTCAAAATCTGAGAGTGTCTTCCAGTCTCAGATTATTTCATCTGCACAGAGAAGCAGCCTGCCAGAGGGATAAAGCCCTGCACACTCATTGGCTGCAGCTCTGAGGTAAAGGGTAAGTGAAGGTAGCTAAACTACAACTTCAATACCACCCCCATTCTGGTGACATCAAGACCCCATGCTGTCCTCACCGCTATGTTACGTAAACACAGAGCACATAACACAGCAATCCTGTCAAAGCAGCCACATCATATAAATTATTTTACAGACATTTTTACAGCAATAAACGCCAGTGGTTGTGTTGTAATTGGTGCATTTTGGTTGAATTAGAGCTGAGTGAGCAATGCCATTTGGGTTTTTAATGAATGAATGCATGTCAGCTTCTGGGAGGTTGTCTAATCCTGTGTAATCCCTGCCTGATGAAACCAGATAGAGTGGAAATATTGGCAAAAAAGGGGGGATTAGTGACCATGGAGTCTGGCAAAACATGTGATTCCAGCATGAGCACATACTTTACTCACACATATGGAGCTCTTCCCTGGCACACATAGACAACACGCCAAAGCGCTCAAATTCATTCACGAGCCTTCATGTGTTCCACAAATAAGAAAGGAGGGGGAAATGAGTCTAGTTATGCATAAACACTGCATCTCTTCTCATCTGCAACATTTTTTTCCCATAAAATTCTTCATCACGGTGTACCCACGATGAATGTACAGCAAAATAGGGAGAATTCAGCTGGCAGCCGATTCTGTGTGCCCTGACTACCGCACACATGGCCACGTCACGAGGACAGACTGTGACGGACAAAGCGACCTGAATCACTCAAGCTTTGGGCCAACAAAAAAATTAAAACTCCTACCGGGGGGAAATAAATAAATTAAAACAAATCTCTGCAGCAGACAGAAGTTTGGGGCTGGAGTTGTGCAAACACACAGCAGGAGTGTGTCTTCAAAGCGAGAGCAAATTCCATTCAAAGCAATTCCATGCTGCCTTTTAGATACATAACCCAGAAACGGCAGCACTGAGGTCATCCTGAGGTGATCTTTAAAAGAAAGATGTCACATTTTGAAAAAAATATACCTTCCAAGACAGAGAAGAAGATACGTTGATACTACTCTGTTACAATTACTAAGTTACATTTAGACTTTAATGCTGTCTTTTTAAGGAATTATGTTTATATAGCATGCTTCTTACAGTGCAACTGATTAAGCAAAAAACAAAAATTTGGTTAATTTAGTTGTAAAACAATTATACAAAAATAAGCTAACATGCTTCTTGTTCGATTACTGCCGGCAGCCTGGATTTCCAACAGCTTTGTAAGAATAATGTTACGAGAGTGGAGGACCTGGCGCCTCAGGTAAACCAACACTATATAATTATCTGAAAATCTATTCTAATAGCGGGCAATGTAATGAAGCCGCAATACATGTATTTTTGTTTTGACCGATGTAAGCAGAGAGGCAAACTAAACCTTTTAGACTATCACATTATTTTAAATGACATTATTTTAAATAACTTTCTCATGAAAATACAATTATTTTCAGTAATGACAATACAGTTTGTTGCCCTAATTTTACATGGGATTTTGCCTTTTTCAAGTGCTTTTAAACATTAAATTAGGTACATTTTAATGTGATTAAACAATGAAATTACCTATAAACAAGATCAATGAATGCAGCAGTATGAATAATAATACTTAAATGTACAGAAATATACAGTTAACAGTTGGTTTAAATAATAATGGATTGCATTCATATCGCGCTTTTTGAGACCCTCAAAGCGCTTTACAATTCCCAACTGGACATCACCAGTAGGTGGTAGGTGAAGTGTCTTGCCCAAAGACACAACGACCGAGAGCGTCTGAGCCGGGGCTCGAACCGGCAAGCTTCTGATTACAAGGCGAACTGCCAACACTTGAGCCACGATCGCCCTAAATAACAACAATAATAATAATTATTTGATGTAAAAAAAGTTTATAGGACTCACTTTATATATTTTTCCATAGCGTTACATTTGAATTTAACAGTTCAATCTTTCAAATAACAGACAGATATTTGTGAAATTATGATACATTTGAGAATGTATTTTAACAATCTAAATATGCATATGTACAGACAGATACATTAAAAAAACAAGAAAATTATGTTTTATTACATTTACAGTGATTTTATGTTAATTTACATTTGAAATGTAAAATCACAGTCTATTTATGTAAATTTAATGATATTCTAGAAGAACAGTACAAAACTGTAAAATACACAGTAAAATACTTTTATATTACAATTTTTTTACAGTGTGTTGTGCTTGTACTTTGTATGCATCATCTATCACTGTCCATGGCTGCCTTCTTATGTATTTAAATTTTAGCTTTTATTATCACAAAGTTATCAGAGTTCTCCTCTTACTAGAAACGGATGGGTGTGTCACCAAAACCAATAAAAAATGAACAGGCTTACTGCTCTTCGTTACTTTCAAGTAACAAGACTGCTATTTCACACAGCTGCAGCTTTCTGGATCAACACCAGTTAACAGTAAAAATGTTCTTTACTGGCCACCAGAACACTTTTAACATTTAACCTTACTGACAAACTGTCACAATACACCTTAGTCAACCACCTTCTGTCTCTAAAAGTGCTTTGTTGTTTGAACAGGAAACAAATTTCTTTCAAATTAATCACTTGCACTTCTGAACCAGACACCCAGTGGATTAGCTGTTGCCAGTTTCCCTCCCAAGTGACAAAATAATTAACTAACCAGTGGCCAAAACACTCAATCTCTGTACGTACAGTAAACTACATGGAATGAGTTATTATTCCTGAGTAATTTTTGTCATATTCCTTAATCTCAACTCTGTGTTAAAGGTCAGGCATATAGCACCCACAGGTAATGGAAATGGGATACTTACCAAATGTGACAAATGTGGCTTAGTGACCAGTCCCATATCTTTTCCATACAACGTTCATTATTGGCTATGATTCCTACAGGGTCTTTTGTAAGCTGCAGTCCTCTGAGATAAAACATAATTTTATCACATAATTGAAATTACAGAATATTCTTTGAGAACAAAAGAAGTTTCCGCTCTGTCTGGAATCTGGTACAATTTAGTTTGATTCAGCCTGAGCAGACTGCAGAATGTGAACTGCAGTTTTTGATTATAAAAATAGTTGAATACCGCTTTATATTTTAAGAAAAGCTTGGCAAAAATTTAATATGGAAGAATTGTGCATGTGGCTACCCAGCTACATTAAACCTCCACAATACAGAGTAACATCACTTTAGTGGTACCATACCTTTGTAGGGTAAAGTCCATAGTATCAAAAAATAAGCTTAAGCCCCAAAGCTTATTATCCATGGCCTCTTTGAATGCGCTTTGTTCTGTCGAATAAAATGAAAACACAAACAGGATGCTCGGAAATGAGTCATCCCAAATTATAGGACAGAAGTCAATAGAAATTAACCTGTCACCATAATGTTGTATAAGTGCATTAATCCCATTTCATTTCCCACTGAATTATGCTTCCTGACTAGTAATTTCATGCAATTAGTGTTTGACCCACATCACTCACATACATCGATGGATTAACTGAAGTCAACTACATACTGGAGCATCATGAGCCAGACCACTAGCCCAAAGTTATTTATAAATAGCTTCTTGAGTATGTGATAGACAATAGAAAGAAGAAAATATATATTTTTATACCTATTTATTTAGATCTAGATCTATATATAAATAGCAGCATGGTGGTGCAGCTCCATATGACGACATGTTTGACAAAAAAGCATATGACAAAACAATGTTGTAAATTTTGAAATTGTATGTTACAAAAATAAAATACACAGATCAGGCATGTTAACAGTTTAAGTTTATTCAGACAAAGACCAAATAAGACAAATCCTGATGTTTATCCCAAACTGTGGAATCACACTTACAATAATTAAAAATGAGACAAACGACTCATTCTGTCATCATCAGTGCATCAAAACATTTCTGGAATCTGAAAAGACGTTTTATTAATTGCATTTTATTCTAGTTCTCTCAAGTCTGTCAGCTTTAACGCTGAGAGGAAAGACTTCCTGCTGTCAGGTGTGTCACTACCAATCTTTAATGATCTCTTCCTGTCACTTAAAATTCAGATCGTTAATTGTGGCTGATACGAAGCATTCATAGTTTCCAACTTGTTTCTTGAAACTAATTAGTGCCTTGGCTGTATATGCCATACCTTCACTGCTATTAAAGAAAGAGAGAATTTTTTTTTTATTAATTTCTATAATTTCTATTTCTATACATATAGTTACAGTGATGATTTTATATATTAAACATGGCAGGATTTTAAATGTGAAGTAAAGTAAGTAAAATAATAATAATAACAACAACAACAACAGGTTTGAGGGTGCTCTTAATGCTTTGTTTCCAACTGTTTTTTCTCATCGCTCTGTGTGATGTAAAGAGACTGGAGATCCTTCCGCCAATTTCAACTTGAAAAGCCAGAGCAAGAGGCGTCTTATAAACACCTGTCAAGGTTACTTTTATTCCCCATAACCTTAAAACAAACTTAAATACAGAAGAAACACATGCATATAGTTGTGAATATGCAAAACATCAAAGACCTTTATATATTTCTTGACAACAGACCTTCGTGCTCTCAGAGCAGAACTGGCTAACAAGCTCTTTTACCTTCAGCAAACTGTACTTAGCCTTCTGATGGTACAACTTATCCAGTTCCACATTGTGTGTTTTTAATCTGCCACCTTGGAAACCTTCAGTCTAGCCTCTGCTACCCTGTACTCAGAAAAACAAAAACACTTCAGTTCTTTTTCCCACTGTAGCGGTGGTACTAATGTGCTTGTAAATGAGGTTGTATTTGCAACACGAATGCATTCAGTTCCAACAGAGCATAGCAAAACTATTTCTCCTTTTTTGCGCCATGAAATCATGGTGCATTGAACAGACCTTTGTGCCGTGCAAGTGCTAGATCTAGGTGAGCGCCATCCTTTGTGTGCCACATTTTTAATATGAGCTGACAAAGTAAGTCACATAACCAATGAGAGAAAATGGTCATTCAAAGTGTCATTCGAACCAACATTCGGCAGTAAAACTTCTTATTTTTTAACAAGCCACAGGTGAGCTAAGCTGCAGATTGATTTCCCCCAGCAAGCCTCTGATGAGTTGTTTAAATCCACCTGATTATCATCTGAATGCTGCTTCAGAGGAAATGTATAACTCGTGGAAATGCAGCTGTTAGTAAAATTGACTGAGACATGACCAGTATCACACATCTGCTTATTGATGGCCTAGAAATGCAGCAGGGAATCAGAAATATTTCTCCTTCTTTTGTTTATGAATCTAAACTTTCTGATTATTTACAGGTTTACGTAAAAATATGACGGACCTATTTAAATGACAGATATACTATACCATGAAGTACTTCAAAGCACGGACACAGTTACATAAACTGCCCTTGGTTCGTCTGCCTGCTAGACCTATTCACCAGTTCTGTAGTCATCCTAGTCACTTGTTTTTCTCATTGAATTTTGAATTTGAATGATGACCAGAGAAGCAAACCAACAACACAATAAGCAGCTCTTCGGATTATCACCTTCAGTGAAAGCAGACAGGGCCAAAGTCACAATAATGTGACTTTTTCAATCAAGTTATCCCTTCAGAGAGGGTTGTATTAAATAGAAATAATCAAAAAATATACCCCGATTTTCAAAATAGGATAGAAGTGCTCCATGTACTTGCATGAGAAGAGTGAAGATGACAGCCAAGTCGGAAAACTTGAGGAGATAATAGCTGAACATGACCTCTGTATGAACTTTAATTATATGCCTCATTTAACTGATTCTCAAAATTCATTCTGTGCTTCACCAGAAGTTGCCTGGCATGGTTCAAGAGATAAAAAAAAAAAAAAGAGGTTAGAAATTAATTTCACTTGAATTGTAATTTAATGAGGGGTATATAGTATATATTCAGAATTTATTATATATGAAAGAATGAGATGTGGATTTTAAACAAAATATTTTCTCTTTGTTCTTAATCACATCAAAGTTATTTTTTCTAAGAGAAGGTTAAGCAGCAAATCGCAGCTGTTATCCTGAGGATTAGACTATCACACCTGATCCTGCTCCCAAGGTCATCTTCTTCTTTGTTTCATTTCCTTTTTGCTTTCCTTTTACTTTTGTTTTGACTCACTCACCTCTCTTGGTTTTGGTAAAGTCTTCACTTCCTGTCCTTGTGTGTTTCACTTCACTGTGATTGCCTGCCTTGCTTTAGGTATATCTCTTCTTGGTACAACACCTTCTTTAGTGTGCACACTTTGTCTAGGTTAACATCTCTCTTCAATTTCTACACTTGCTTGCATCTTTTCTTTACTTCTTGTTTCCTTCCAACAGGCAGGTAATGAAGAAATGTGTCTTTTTATTTCCTTAAATATCCAAACACATATATAATATATAATATGTCAAACACAAGAAATGGTAGAAAAACAAATTAAGTATACCCTCTTTAGAGCTTAAGGTTTTACTTATCAGGACAATAAAAAAAAATAAAATTAGGTAAATATAACCTCAGATAAGCTACAAAACATGACTTATCACATGATATAATTATTTATTTAACAAAAACTAAGCTAAAAGCAGTGCGTGAAAAACTAATTACACCCCTTCTGCTCTCAGGAATTAAGTAACTAGCGACAAGAGCTGATAATCAAATGCACTTGATTAAATGCTCATCGGCATCTAAAGTGTGAAACCTCTATAAAAGCAGATGTTTTGGCAGTTTTCTGAGCTCCAGCATTCAGGTGTGCGTTAAAACAATGCCAAGGAGAAAAGAGATCAGTAGTGATTTTAAGAAGCAAGTGGTGCAGCCCATCAGTCTGTGAAGGCCTATAAGATCATTTCCAAACAATTTAGAACCACGATTCTCCAGTGAGAATGATTATTAATAAGTGGAAAACATTCAAGACAGATATGTCTCAACTCTACAGGCCTCATTTAGCACCTTAAAAGTAACATACAGTTAAGAGGAAACTGAATACGTATGATGTGGTATGTTTGGAAAGGTTGCCAGGAGAAAGCCTATTCTCTCTAAAAAAGAACGTGGCAGCATGGCTTAGAGTGGCAAAGCTGTATCTGAAGAAACCAGAAGACATCTGGAACAAAGTCATCAGGACAGATGAGATTGGGTGGCTGTGGCTGAGGTGGTAGAGCAGATCAGCTACTGATCGGAAGGTCGGTGGTTCGATCCTTGGCTTCCCCAGTCTGCATGTCAAGTATCCTTGGGCAAGATACTAACCCCAAATTGCCCTCCGATGCGTTCATCGGAGTGTGAATGCAGGTTAGTTTGCACTTGTGTATAGAAGTGCTTGTACGAGTTGGTGTGAATGAGGCATGTTGTATAGAGCGCTTTGAGTACTCTGGGAGAGTAGAAAAGCACTATATAGGAATCAGCCCATTTACCATATGTCATACCAGCTGCCAAGTAGGGTTGTTGGAGGGCTGATGATTTGGGCACTTTGCAGTCGTTGAGTTGAACCATAAACTCCACTGTTTACAAAAGTATTCTAGAGTTGAATATGAGGCCATCTGTCGGTCTGCTAAAACTAGGCCAAAGCTGGGTCATGAAACAGGACAATAATCCAAAGCACAGCAGAACAGAATGACTGAAGAATCAAGATGTTACAATGGACCAGTCAGACGTCCAGACCTAAACCTGACTGAGATACTTAAGACCTTAAGAGAGTGGTATATAAATGGATGCCCACAAACCTCAGGGAACTGAAATAACATTGTTAGATGATATGATATGAGAGATTAGTGTAGTTCATTTACTGACACAAATGGCACAAATGCCCAAATAGTGAAAATTGTTAATTAAAACATCTTCATTGAATTTGTTTAAGGTTGAGGAAGATCTTATTTGGGTAGAGTAAAATGGTGACAAGATTTGGAAATAAATTGTCCGAAATCCTGTATGAGCATTGTTCTTGGTGATACTGGGTTGCGAACCCCAGTATCATCATGAATTCTGCTTTGCTGATTTATCCAACATAAAGTTTTCAAAAAGCAGTTCAATGACCACTGTGTGTGAGACATATTCCCCTG
The DNA here is from genome assembly GCF_051167445.1 of Perissodus microlepis. Lineage (NCBI taxonomy): Eukaryota > Metazoa > Chordata > Actinopteri > Cichliformes > Cichlidae > Perissodus > Perissodus microlepis. The sequence continues at coordinate 28,044,204 of NC_140482.1, forward strand.
TTTTCTCAGAGGGTCCGTAAGGTTACTCTGCTAACCTTTGTCAAATTGTTCATGGACTTTTAATCCAGCTTCAGACCTATTTAATACAGTTGCACTATAACAGGATTGGGAATCTTTAACCCCCTGTGACATGGTTGCCAGCTGTTCCCACCCACTCACAGTGGGTCAGCCCACACAGGGATGCTGATGGGTGGGGCAGGATGGGAGGACATGCCTGGAAAGTGAGAGGATCCTCTTAGCTTAGTGCAGATCGCTGCAGCGTAAAGACAAGAGGAATGCTGAGCCCAAAGGTGCTTTAAAACGTCGCAGAGGAGTGGATATTTTGCATAGTTTTTTCTTAATTCATTTTATATTTTTCCTTCATTCTCACACCTGGATTTTAAAGCTTTGGTCGGGCCATATTTATGGATTGCTGAGAGGACAGACGACAGGTGACTCACAATGGCCATGGCTTTGGATGCAGTGTGGGTGAGGGTGAAGAATGTTTGCAAGCAGAATGGGCTCCTCATCATGTCAGTGATGGCTGTGGTCATTGGATGTCTTTTGGGTTTCTTCCTGAGGACACGGCGTCTCACGGAGCAGGTCAGTGTGTCTCCTCCCCTTGACCCAGTGTGACGTCATGCAGAGAGAATCCTGTATTTATACTCAGTACAAACACATAAGGTTGCTGTTTTCATCAAATTAAGAAAATGATGCTTATATTAGCCATGTAAAACCTTATTATTCATACCCAGTTTTATTGTAGTTCAGCCTTTAACCCTAAACTGCATAATAGTTAAGTGATAAAGTGCTTACCCTTGTACTGTTTAATAAAGGCTGTCATCAAAAACTAAAAATCATCTAAATTTTCAGAAAACAGACCTTAACCTACTGCATTCATAACAATATCAAATAATAACGATTTGAAAGCGATCACAATAATTCCCACAGGAGAATGAAAAACCATCTGGTTGTATTTGATAAAATTTTACTACACTCTCTGCAATAATGAGGATTATAATGCATTGCAGGAAGTAGTTGTGTGTATTGCTAGAATGGTAAGGAAACAGGCAGTAACAAAGCGAGTAAGACTGGCTAGCCAGGAGTTTAGTGTATAGCGAGATAATAACCTGAAACACTGGATGGAAAGACCAGCAGTCTCCATATTTAAATTCCTAAGTTTATTGGGGAAGAGCTTGAAAAACATTGTGAAAGCAAATCAGTCAGAGGCTTCAGCAAAAGTGTTATCGTAAAATTTTCAAAAGAAATGATGCGTTTGTTTTTCTGCTAAATGAGTGAAAAGTTATATTAGCACACTCTTAATGGTACTCCTGCTTTAATGTGTCTTTGCACTGATTTTACATTTGCTTCTGTCTGGATAGAGTGTAACTGTTTTGGGTAGAGATGTCTCCTAAACACATGCAGGAGCAATAAAGTTCCTTTTTGAAAAGAGCACAGCAAGAAGAATGCACTCACCAAATGGATGTGTGATTGTTCCTGTTCAAAGTGGCTGTGCAAGTTGTGGGTCTTAGCTTTCCTAAGAACTGTTCATTCATACAACACGAGTGACTAAAGTAGTTTTTTCCACCATAAATTAAAGGTAAAAACATGCATGAAACTGAATAAAAACAAGAAAGAAAAGCACTGTGTACTCATCTAGCTACCTTCCTAAGCAGTACTTTGAGATTTAGACCATTAGTGTTGAAATCTTTTGGATGAATGGATGAATGAATAAAAATTTAATTCTACTGAGCTGTGATTGATAAATTTGGGTGGAAACGCCTTGGGAATGCATTCATGTCTCTGGAGTGTGTGTGTGTGTGTGTGTGGGGGGGGGCAGAAGCTGCATCTACACTGGAAGTGATCCACTCCTTGCGCACTGCTTTGAAGCTGAAAGTTACCTAATTAGTAGGCAATTGTCTATTCTATATTCAGCATACATGTTAGTCACTAGTACATGGTGCTGTTATTGGTAGTCATTTCAAGGTCTCACCTGAAAGTCGAGAAATGTTTATCTTGGATGGCAGCAGTTATTTAACCTGCAGGTTCAATCGCCCAACATCATTCAGTTTCTGGTATCTGAGAATATTATTACTGAGAATTGCTTCCAGTGTGGGCGCAGCTTTAATTTGTGTTACAGAACCTTGTTTTTTACTCACTCATTGCCCCTCAGATTTGTCCTGTGAACTATCAGTTCTAGCTTCATCCAGCTATATACGCCTTATACGTGAATATCATCTTTTCATTTCTACCCTGTACTGCAGCTGACTCAGAGAGGAGAGACACACAAAACACAAAACGATGCACTTAGCTCTGAATCACTTCTACCGAAGGGGAAACTTTTAGCTGCCACTATAATAAAAGGAATAAGTATAGCAAGCAAAAGCTGTTTAGTTGTTCATATGTCAAACAGGGCTGGACTGGGACAAAAAATCGGCCCGAGCATTTTGACTAGAGACCGGCCCACCAAAAATGTGACGTCATTCAGGGGTAAAACCGCAAAGGATTCTGGGAACTTGTGGCAAGCGGTACAAGCGCATGCACAGTGTTGCCAACTTAGCGACTTTGTCGCTATATTTAGCGATTTTTCAGACCCCTCAGCGACTTTTTTTCTAAAAAAAGTCGCTAAAAAAAGACATGAAAGCGCGTATCGCTTTTACTCTCGACAAGCAGCAGGTGCTGTGACGCAGTCAGTTCTTCTTTTACTCTTATGCTGTTTTGTGGATCACAAGGTTTAAAACTACTTATAAACACACACACAAAGTAACTCCACCAGAGTGCCTATTTCGGGTCACTTTTGCCGGTCCAAGCCCGGGTAAAGGAGCAGGGTTGGAATTGTGACATTAAAAAAAACAATAATTGCTAAAAGAAATTTAATTTGTAGTTTTAAATAAACTCTAAATGCATTTAGGACGTTTTTTTACTCACTTTATGTCTCTTCCACGATGTTATTTCTCTCTCCAACAACATAGGTTACAATTAGATTAGCATGACCAATTGTGCAAATTAGGCGATGACGTCATTTAGCGACTTCTAGCGACTTTTAGGACAACCAATAGCGATTTTCCTTACTGAGGAGTTGGCAACACTGCGCATGCAGGCTTTCAATTGAACTCAGTTACACAGCGATAAAAAGAAACACAAAAAATGGCAAGAAGCTGTTGTATTATTAACTGCAATAGCCGGTGTTGTGCCAAAAAGTGATTGTCTGCCAAAAACTGATTTCCGGTATTTGCCAAAAACTGATTGCTCGTATTTAAATTGCTATAAGTAACTTGTTGGGCTATAATATGTGAAACATATGTCAAATGCATCCCTCATGGATGACATAAAGTCACCTCTCCATCTCCATCTCTCTCTGCTGCTCTTCTGTCTCCTCTGTCACAGACTTCTCCACTTTTGATGATAAATCAGCCTGGTGCAACATGTAAGGATTGGCACAATTTGTTAAGATTTTGAGGAGTTTAAGAAACTAACCTTAAGCATAAAATAAAATTTACTATCAGTAACTTCATAGCACCCGCCCAGCAGTATATAAACTCCGTCATGCTAGCTAGTACGCAGTACCAGTTATTCTAAGCGACTGTAAAAAGTCAGCACAACGAAAACAAACTACAACTAAACTTGGTTTATATCTGACACAGATAGACTGCAGGTCATAACTTCTTACCTGAAGTTCAGTTCCTCTGCCACTATGACCGGCGGCCGCCTCGGGTCTCTCCTCCTCTTGCCTCCCCTTTCCCTTATCCACCTGCTGGCCTCCACCACTTGCTGATGTTGCTAAATCTGTGGAAGCTACGCCATAGCTACCGCCAAACAATTCAGTTATTTTTACACATTTGGCAGCGTCTGCCTGAAGGGCTTGTTTCTTTTTGGCCCTAATTTTTTCTGCACCTCCTTTCCTTTTTTTGTTCTCCATTTTCTTTAGTTCGTCTATAAGATTGCTAAACAAGGGGGAGGGTGCATCCGACCTCCTCGGCTGTAATTGGTCCAGCCCAGAGTCGATCATGACCAATTGGCCAATCCAACACCTTTCATTATTTATACCCTTCCAAAAAAAAAAAAAAAATAATAATAATAATCGATCGGCCCATAAAAACAAAAAATCGCCAGCAGCCCGGTATGCCCGATGGCCAGTCCAGCTATGATGTCAAACCATAGTCATGTGCATTAAAATTTGCTGATTGCCAGTGACTCCCAAAAGCAAATATGAGCCCTCTGAATTTAACATTTAACAAGTAGCCATAAATGGATAAGAAGCTGCAGTCCAAATATTAGGTAGCAGAAGCTAACTCATAACAAAGGGCCAGCTAGATGCCTACAAATAAAATACCAGAAATTCACTAACTGAAGTGCAGCCCTCCTGGTCTGTTGGCACAGTTAACTGCACAGCAGATCATATTATTTTGTCAGATATTTTATTCCTTTCAAGGCTCCAAAGCGCTCCAAAATGAACAAGGTCGAGAGACTTAGTTCAGTGGCTCATATTGCCTGAGGTAAAGCATAGCAGACAGAAAGTGATTGGCCTGCAGTCTCCCGTGTCAGCATCCACCTGCTACTCAAAGTACCATACATATGTATGACGTATAGCTTAAAGCCATATCAAAATTTAACCTGGTTATATTAATATTCATCTTTGCTCTCAGGAGCTCAGTGCATTCCAGCACGGTACTCTGATAGGATGCTACCTGTGCAACTTGTGCTCACTACAGACTGCTGACTATTCTATAGTCATCTGTTAGTGTTGAAGCGATTGGGAGCGATCGCAACTCAGCCAAGAAGTGGCAGGCCACGTAAAATCACAGGGCGACCTTCAAACTTCACGTGACCTTCCGATCAGCTCGAGAAGAGTGCGTAGAGAGCTTCATGGAGTGGGCCGAGCAGTTGCATCTAAACCAAACGTCAGTTGCAGTGGCGCGCTCTCAGAGATGTGCTCTCTGAAATGACGAATCACACTTTTCTGTCTGGCAATCCAATGGATTAGTCTGGATTTGGCAGTTGCCAGGAGAATGGTATTTGTCTGACTGCATTGTGCCAAGTCTAAAGTTTGATGGTGGAGGCATTACAGCATTGGCTTGTTTTTCATGAGCTGCGCCCAGTCACCTTAGTTCCAGTAAAAGAAACTCTTAATGCTTCAGCATAACAAGACATTTTTGGCAATTTCATGCTCCCAACTTTGTGGGACCAGTTTGGGGATGGACCCTTCCTGTTCCAACATGACTGCAGACCAGTGCACAAAATACTGTGCATAAAGACATGGATGATCATCCAACATCGGTGTCTGACCTCACAAATGTCATTCTGGAAGAATGGATAAAAATTTCAACACGCTCCTAAACCTGGTGGAAATCCTTTCCCAGAAGAGTTGAAGCTGTTATAGCTGCATAGGGTGAGCTGACATCATATTAAACCCCATGGATTAAGAATGTGATGTCACTCAAGTTCATATGCATGTGAAGGCAGACAAGCAAATACTTGGCAAAGGCAATACAGTGTTTCTCGCTTACTCTAAATGTCTAAATAACACCACATACTACATAAACACTGGCCATTTGAATCCCTTTACAGTTGTTTTTCTGGTGATGCTGCGCTTTTACAATATAAGACAATTTAAACCAAAAGAGAAAACAATGACTCTAGTTGCTATATTTATTATATCCCTCGTGCAGAGGAAGTATTTGTGTTCCTGTGTGTGTGTATTCATGTTTGTTGTCATTAATTTATTAAAGCATGTACAGGAAACCTAAGCATTCATTTACAGTAAAGTTGCTTCAGTCAACAAGCAGCTTTAATGGGATCCGTAAACAAAATGCAGCCTTTTTCTTTCCCATCACCCTTCTGTCTAAAGCTCTGTCAAATTCTCAAATAGACCTAAAAATAGCTTGTGGCTCCTTTACTCTCACAATAGGGGATTACAATCCAATCAAATAAATGCTTTCTCTAATTGTACATCAAATAAAAGTGCCTGTCAGTGGGGCTCATCGCAACCTACACAGAAGACATTTATGTTTCAAGGCAGATTATCTGTTTCTGCTCTGAACCCCCAAACACAGATCCTCTCTGTGTTTGGGGGTTCGGGGCATGAACAGGAAGTACAGCTAATCTTTTTAAGTGTGTTTTCGTGTTTGTCTGTGTGTATGTGTGTGTGAGATAAGACTTAGCTTGTTTCGGGGAGCAGGGGGATTGGACTGCGCAGCAGAAAAATGAAAAAAGAAGAAAAAAGAAAAACAAAGATAATATTCAAAGGAATTAAAATCTGAAGAGAAGAGACATCCTAACATTTTTTAGCACAGAAACATATGAAGTACAAGTGTAGGACTGGGTACTGGGTACTAGATTATAGTATAATGGAAGTCTGTAGAAGCAGCCCATTAGTAGCAAATTTCACAGACTGACAAAGAATGTAAAAATAACTCAAGATTATTTCTGTGATGAGATCGCAACAGACAGATGCACAAACACCTGGTGAAGCTGGTGATTGTCATCGGGAAAATATTTTTGCCACAGTGACACTCACACTGGAAATATTTCTCAGAGATTTTGATCCATATTGACATGAAAGCAGAGTTGCTGCAGATTGTATATCAACGCCATGATGTGAATCCCTTGTTTCACCACATCCCAAAGATGCTCTGGTGACTGCAGAGGCCATTTGAATACAGTGCAGTCATTGCCATGTTCAAGATTCCAGTTTGAGGTGACTGGAGGTTTGTGATATGGTTCATTATTCTGCTGAAAGCAGCTATGGTCAGAAAGGGCTGGACATGGTCAGCAACAAGGCTCAGTGCACTATTTGTACTAAAGGGCCCAAAATGTGCCAATAAAATACCCCACACAACATTACATCATAACCAGCCTGAACCACTGATACGAGGCAGGTTGGATTGAGGCTGTCATGTTGTTTATGCCAAAGTGTGACAATCTTACAATCCAAACATTGCTGCAGAAAATGAGAATCATTAAACCAGGTGACATTTTCTCTAACTTCCTACTACAAAATTTTGTTGAGCCTGTGTGAATTGTGGTCTCAGTTTCCTGTTCTTGTCTGACACCTGGTGTGGTCTTCAGCTGCTGCAGATGCATAGATAGATAGACTTTGTCATTCAGACTTCATTCATACACCTTCAGTGCACATCAAAACTACTCAAACTTCTCAAAAATACCGAGACTAGGCCGTCTGCCAGTAACAACCACACCGTATTCTAAGTCACTTAAATTATCTTATGCTCTAATGCTTTGTCTGAAGTTCATCAGGTCATCTTGGCCATGCCTGCATTCCTAAATGCACTGAGTCACTGTGATCTGATTGGCTGATTAAATATTTGCATTAATGAGCATTTGAAGAGGTGTACCTAACAAAGTGGCTCTTGTATATTTTTGACTGAAGCACTGATTAGACCTACACTTTTTTTTTCAGAGTGACTGAAAGCCCCAAGGTGAAGCAGCTAAACTCGAATAGTCTGTTTTCCATACTTTTCAAATTAATTCAGCTCAGTTTTATTTCTATAGCACGATGTTATAAAAGCAGCTGCCTCAAAGCCTTTTATATTGCAGAGGAAAGACAACATTAGAGAAAACCCCTGTTTCATACTGAAAGAGGAAAACTATTTCTGCATATTTGATGTGAGAATGAATTAGTAAAGACCACAAAGTCAGATTCGGGTTTGCTTTTCTCTGGGTTTTTTGCACTTTTGTCTTTCCTCTTTGCTTCATAAACAGCAAAGAGGCAGATTAGAAATTTGAAGGAATGGCAGCACAAGTCACTAGCTGGAATCAAACTGCAGCTGTGGTGCTGCAAGGCACAAGGTATTTTCTCATCTCAAGGTGTCAAGGTATTGCCATTTTGTTCAATGAATCTGGTTGCAGTCAAAGTGTTGTATGTGTATTTTAAAATGACCTTAATGCAAACAGAAGAAGAATATTTAGCAAATAAAAAGTATGACCAGTGTAGTTGTGATCTTGCTGTCACTCATTTGGTTGCTTCAAAGATTGTAGCAAAGTCTGAAACTGGTCACGGTCACATGCCATCTTCAAAGTAACTTTGTAACAAGTGATAAAGTGGCAATGAGACAGAGTCAGCCTGCTGTCTATTTGTGTTTGAATGGAGTTAGGCTGGCAATTACATGCACTCTTTTGTCTGATTAAGTGTGATAAATCTGTTGCAAGTCTACTGCAAATCTGTTACCCTCTACATACAGAACAAAAAAAACCCTCACAATAAAGAACATCACATTAACTGCTTACATTCAGAGCAACCTGTTAAATCGCCTATTGCAAAGAGGCACATTGAAGATGAGTTGTGTTCTGTAGGAAAGACTAATTCTGATTGGTTGCAATATGTTGGTTATCTTTCTGCAAGTGCAACAAATTAAATTATAAATTGTAACTATTTGCAAGCCTTCAAGCCGCCTCCCACTAGGCAACCTGTGCAATCACTTTGCAATTGAAAGTTCTGGTCCAGAGGGTGAGGGTAAACAAAGGGAAGAGTGAAGTGTAAATAAGACAAACAGACAGAATGAGAGAGAAACAGGACTAAACAAAGAGCAGAACTAATAGGAGCAGGTGAAACTGATGACAGCAATAAGATAGCAGTTTTTGAAATAAAACTGGGAAAAACTGAAGGATAAACAAGCAGGAAAGCAGACAGGGAAGCACTGAAGGGAAACTGAGGTATTAGAAATACACGGAGTCCATTATGGTACAAGCAACAAGACATAATATGTCCTTTGGTGCCAGAGATAACAGTTCTATTAAATAAGAAATAATGTCCAGCAGGTCTGACATGATGACATAAGCTGTGGAAATAATATCATTTCTTGGTAGAAAGCTTTACAAATGCTGGAACCTATATTTTCAGTTATCCCACCAATAATGCCTGTTTTTGAAGCTTCCAGCACCTACAGCTTTCAAACTCACAGCTCAAATTTTGTAAAGTAAACTTTCCAATCATACACACAGACAGACAGACAGACAGACAGACAGACAGACAGACATATATATATCTATATATATGCAACATAGCTGTATTACAAAACATAAACAACATGTTTGGTATATATAACTATAACTAACTTTTCTCAGTGATGCTGTTTATTGTACTCTAATGCTTCATTGTGTCACACTTGGTTAGTGAAAGTTGTCAAATTGTACTGCCCAGTTCACTGCACACGCACACACACATGCAGGCATACGCACATTGACCCTTAATGCCTGAGTGCAAGATGAGCAGAGCTGCAACAGACCTTCTCTGCTGGTCGTATGCAAGTGCTAATCCTGCTCTTACACAGCAAACTAAGCTCTCTCTGCTTAACAGAAAAGCGCTTTAGCTATCATAATGCATCCACTTTGCCCTGTAGACCCTCAGTCCACTGTCTGTACACCTCCCCCCTGACACCATCCCTACATTCATCAACTCTGTGCAAAACATGACTTTCATAAGTTGATGGATAGTGTACTGGCATTTTTAGCTTCTTAGCATGCTGGATGTCTCTTGTTCACCACACCTTTGCAGCATTTTCTTTTTTGTGACAACTTAGACAGTTTTTGCTTTTAAAATAATAAGAGACTAACTTTGCACAGCCTGGAAGTATAAATAAGACTGGAACAACATTTACAAGAATCAATCAATCAAGCAACTGCCAATCTTGTTGCTAAACCAAAATTTAAAAAGAAAAAAAAGTTCGATCTGAAGTAAAAGAAAAAAAAACTTCAGTAACTATGACATTATTACATATCAATGGGTCACAGTACACACATCTGCAAACATTTTTATTCATGTCAACACCTTTTATGTTTTGTGACAAAATATGAGAAAAAACTCATATATACAGTAACGGACATTTTGCCATGATCGTGCACAAACACAGACACACAGACACACACACGGTTACACACACGGTTACACACACAGCCTTACAAGGTGAAAATTAAACTAACAATGCAATTGTGTTTAGTAACAATACAGTTATTCTGAATGGAAAATCCTTGACCTTCATTAATATTTCAAGGAAGCTTGAATTATTTATGAAAATGTGTCTTTCCAAAAACAATTCTCTAGTTTTGCTCTCTGCTCAGTGTTTTGGGTGTTAGGTGCATCCTCTCTCAGAGTTACAGTTTTTTTATTGTTTTGTTTTGTTTTTTTAATGAAAAACTGTTGGTATGAGTTGTGGGTAGAGACCAAAAGAATAAGATCGCAGATACAAAAAGCGTACAAAGCATTATGGGGTCAGGAACTTGGTTATTCAGGAGGGCTTAGAGTGGGGCCATTGCTTCTGATCGAAGAGAGCCAGTGGAGTTAATTCAGGCATCTGATGAGTGTGCCTCCTGGACGCCTCTTAGTTGAGGCTAAGCTCAGACACAGGATGCTGGAGAAATTGCATCTCTCCACTGGTTTGGGAATCCCTCAGTCTCTCCTCAGAAGTGCTGGAAGAGGTAAGCATGGAGAGGGAGGTTTTGGCTAAGACCACTGCCTACATCCAGATGAGCATTTGAAAATGGATGAATGGACTTCTGCAGCCAGTTAGACTGTTTACTGAACATAACTCACAATGCAGGAATGTCAGAAACAAAAAAAGAAAAAGGAAGATTTTTCCTTTTTGGTCCTTGAAGTCAATAAAACTGCAGCAATTTGTGTCACATAGAGTGACGTCAGCAACTTTCCACAGCAGTTGGTCTGCCAGCTAGAAGCTAATGCTGCTTCATACAACTCAAATAAGGGAATTAAATATATATAGTTAACTACTGCTAATCAATTGCTACACACTGTCTGCATGTACTGTATGAACTCCCAGTTTACCTATGAAAAAATATAGAAGTAAAGAATAAATCATTGAGTTTTCCATTCCAAAGGTGACATCACAGTGACTTTCCTGTGGTAACGGTTTTCTTCTGTTTGTTTGTTTTTTTCTTTTTGTTACTCATCTTTTTATTTATGACACATCCGTAGTCCATATAATTATTGCCTCAAAGTTGGACTAATTAAAAAATTTATTATAAGAATGTCCCTTTAGTTCTTTAAAAAACCTCCAGCTGATCCAAAGTGTTGCAGAGGGAAGGTTAACATGAAGTACAAAGAGAGATGGAATGTTTAAGAAATCAGATTTTTTTAGTGCTCATCTTAAGGTATTTTTAAAGCCTCTTTACAGAAACACCCCACTGTGTAGCACTTCTCACCTCAGTTCCGCACACCAAACAGAAACTGTTTAATCTCATCCAAAAAGTGCAGGGACCACATTTTTGTGTGCAATCAATGCGGTAAGATACTTTACTGAAAATGACTAGGTTGGTTTAACAAAATGATAAGCAATGACACCATATCAAGATCAAAACAATAAAGAGCAAGCCCACAGTTGCAAATCAGCAGCAGGAGAGTCTATGACCAGTGAATAGTATGAATAGCATAGTGAAGTTTTAGCATTTAGAGGTTGGGACACAGCATGATGGATGACTCAGACAGCACAGCAGTGTGGATTTTGCAACATACCTCAGATGCTAAAAGCAGCGATAAAGTGAAGAACAACAACAAAAACAAAGTGAACAACATATTGATATTTATCTTTATAAATTCATAAATGCTGTGATATGGGATTCAGCTGCACTTCCATGCTAGACTCAGATAGCTTGACTCCTGTCCTCTTTCAGCAATAACCCCCCTCAGTGAACTCCCTCTGTTAACCCTGGAAAACAATATTACATTTCCATTCCAGTGCCATTCATTTCTCTTTTTACTAGTTGTATTTTGGATAGTTTAAAATATTTTCAGACCTTTATTCCTCCAAATATTTTTTAAATGAAACAAATTAATTCCTTTAACGAACAACTATGATGAATTTCAATCTGGCTAATGGTATTTATAGATCATTAAGACTGACTCTCGGAATTATTATTCTCTACTCAAGCTCTTATCTAATAATGTTTGCAAAGAGGCGCTTGATCTAAGTTTGAGTTTGACTTGTACCCCTGTTCCCCAAATTACTAAAGAAGTGCTGCTTTGCTCAAATGAGACATTAATATGGTGTGTGTTTAATTTGGTTGGTTAGATATCAAGTTGTGTTGCTTTTTGAATGCTTTTAATATAAACTTAACTTTGTATCTTTGGATCTGATCATGATTAGGGAATTAGGTGGTGATGAGTCTGGACCAAGGCTAACTCACAAACACAATCATATTGCTAGGGGATCTAGGGGCTCAGATCACTGCAGCGCAGTACTGGAGCCTGTGTATTCCTGTCAGTTTGCCTCCCTGTATAAATAATTCCTGTAAAATGCTGTCCTTGTATCATCCCACCAATTTCTAGTGGGATTAGCTCAGGACACCGACTGTTTTTAAAGCCACCGCATCTGTTTGCTTGGGGTCACTGCCCTGTTTTCAGACTATCTGTGAAAATGTGCACCGCCACAGCTCTTCTAGATTTTTTTGTGAGTGACTAAATGTATAACATCCAACAATCAACACAAAAGGCCATGACTGCTATTGGCAAGGAGTCTTCACAACTGAACGCTTGCAACCTTTCATTTTATATGGATACCTTGTAAACCAAGAGCTGCATTTTTACACGTTTAAAGAAACAAATTATTGTTTAACTGTTTCTGGTCTCTACCAACTCCTAAAGAAAATATGTGGCTGAATGTTAGGCTGAGAGTAGTGAGAATGAATTAAAAGACTAAAGCTATACAAAAAAAAATGTAAAAAAAACAGAAAAACATAAAAGTAAAATAGTAAACTGAAGCTTTGCAGGGAAGAAAATTGTCTACGCTGTGATTACAGATATTGTGCCTGTAATAAAAATGTGTAATCACCTCACTGAAAAGGATTGCTGATTGAGGAAATCATGTTTGGCTGGTTTACGTTATTTATTTATTACAGAGATTGTTTGTCCACGTCAACAGTCTCTCTCACAAAAGGAGCTCCACAAGGTCCTGTACACACCCGATTTCAGATAAGTGGAAGATAATGAATGGATGGACAGACAGACAAGTCGATAGACTAATTTTTCGATTTTGAACAAATAAATACAAATACAATAAAAATAAGCCCATCTCCACACAGCAGTCTAAATAAGGCAGAGAACAGTAGCAGATTTTTCACATGTGACATTTCCAGCAAAATTTGTCAGCTATTGTCACACCCACAAATTGAATTTTATGCACTTTTTATAAGCCAACCCCTCTATTTGTACCTGAACTTAATTATTTGTTTAATGGCTACAATATACCATTCACATTAAACTTACCCGGCGGTTGTCATTTGGATAGATGGATGGACTTACGTAAACTTAAAGGGCCTTTAATTCATATTCATATGTGACTAGGTGTCATGTTATTAAAAATTAATATTTATTTGAATTCATTAATTATTATTTATTATTTAGAATAAACATATTTTATATTATATTATTATTAATTTTAGATTATATCAAATTATTATTTTTAGAAACAGGAGCAAACAACATAAGACTTCACAGGAACATAACAGAAGCTTTGACAAAGGGAAAAGAGGATTATTATACACAGAGGACTAAGTGGACACTGGAAACACTGGGTGAACAAAACAAAGGTGGAAGTACTGACAATCTAACAGACAGCACTTAAAAGCCAAAAGAAATCCAGATTATACACAGTAAACTCTGTGGTGCTCATGCATTAACCAATTAATTTAACACAAGATAAAACCACCCTCTATTGATGGGATGAGAAGAGAATAAAGAAAGCGTAAAAAACATATATACTTTTATATAAGGTCTTGTGTAGCACATATTCAATTGATCTTTATATTCTGGTGCATGAAGTGTAATTATATTTTAAATTGCATGATCCTGGTTCAGAGCTTTGAAACTGCACTGCGCCCGTAGAGACGACTTGGGGAGGAAAGAAGCTTTGTCAAGCAACTGATCCACTGCCAGTTTCATTTTGGAGATATGCGCTCTGGCTGCATGGGATGGAAACAGCACAGCTGATAGAGAACATCTGTCCACTGTTGCACTGGACAGGGGCCAGTGTTAAGCCTGGTGGACTCACAAACACACAAAACCCCACGGGATCTGCCGACAAACTGTCCCCCAAAACTTGCATATTAGATTTACCTCTCTGTGCTTAGCCATGACTCTCAACTCTTTTCCTGTTGAAATATTCCTTCCACCTACGCCAGTCTCTATTGTGTAATAGAAGTCTGTGAGAGGAATGAACAACAAGGTCTACTTTACACACCAATGATGTTGCTTTGGGAGTTTCTTAAAGTCAATCAGAAGGGATTTCTTTCCAAAAAACTGAGTAATAGTCAGTTGAACTCAACTTTCACCACATCATACAGTAGGTGTTGATTTTGTGATTTGTGAAAGATTAAAAAAAAATGCTTTTTTTGAAATATAAGTGTCTTTGATTAGACACTTAACTTTAAAACTACTCTTTCTATCTTTGAGATAAAAGGAAGGTTGGAGATGTATAGACGTATAATTAACTAAGACAGCTGGATCAAGTGATGGTTTAATTACGAAACCTTAAAGGTTTGTGATATGTAGCCCATTAATAGAGATAGATGGATCATATTTAAGATTAAACTATCTCTATTAATCATATTTAAACCTTAATTAATGGCAGTAGTTCTTTGAGCAGTCTTGTAGGATTGGGGTCTAATAGACACATTGAAGGTTTGGAGGAAGTGATTACTGAAGTTAACTCAAAGATTAATTGGAAAGACTCATCAGTGGTACTGTTATTGAAAGTATCGGCATGTAATGATGCCATCATGAGATGGTTATGAATCATTTTTTTCTCTATTGGTTAGATTTTTATTTGTGAAGAAACTTGTGAGCTCATTACTAGTTAAGGTTCAAGGAAAGTTTGGCTCAGCAGACCGATTCTGGCTACAGTGTTGAAAAGAAAACTGGGGTTGCTCTTATTTTCTTCACTAATGAAAAGTAAGATGTCCTAGCCTTTTAGGAGGGCTTTTATATAGAGCAATAAACTATTTTTCCAGGTTAAATGAAGATCTTCTAAATTAATGAGATGCCATTTCCTCTCTAACTTTTGGGTTATCTGCCATAAGGTGCACATTAGAGAGTTATACCAGGAAGTCAAGTACTTGTGATTTGAGGCTTTCTTTTTCAGAAGCGCCACAGTACCCAGAGTCATGCACAATGTCGATGTGACATCATTAACAAGATAATCGACCTCTGTGGGAGTAGCAGCTCTGCACTGTGTTGACACAATAAGTGGAGGAAAAATACGCTTAAACGTAATTACTGCGCTTTCAGAAAGACGTCTACAGTAATGAAATGTATTACCCACTATTGAGTAATCCATTATTGTAAATTTAAGTGTTATTAAGAAGTAATCAGACAAAAGAGGGTTTTCAGGGAACACTGTATAAATGTTTAGTTCCTATGTCACATGTCAGAGCAAGATCCAGGGTGTGATTAAAGTGGTAAGTAAGTAAGTAAGTAAAATTTATTTATATAGCGCTTTTCACTGATAAAAATCACAAAGTGCTTTACAACACAGGAAATGGGAATATAAAAACAATATAACAGTAAATAAAACAATGTAAAACAATAAAACTATAAAAACAGCATAAGAAGAAATTAATCAAATGCTTTTCTAAATAAAAATGTCTTCAGCTGTTTCTTAAAAGAATCAATGGAGTCCGTGCAGCGAAGAGACAGTGGGAGAGAATTCCACAACCGTGGTGCCACAGTCTGAAAGGCCCGATCACCACGAGTTTTAAAACGAGTGCGCGGTACCACCAGCAGTCTCTGATCTAATGACCTTAAAGCCCGAGAAGATGTATGTGGTTTCAGCAGGTCAGATAAATATTGAGGAGCCTGACCATGTAGGGCCCTAAAGGTTAGAACTAAAATTTTAAAATGAAACCTAAAATTTACAGGCAACCAGTGAAGGGAGGCCAAGACTGGAGTGATATGCGATCTTCTCTTGGTGCCTGTTAAGAGACGTGCTGCAGCATTCTGCACAGTCTGAAGACGATTTAAGGCTGATTTGTTAAAACAAGTAAAAAGGCCATTACAATAGTCTAAACGAGAAGAAATAAAAGCATGAATAATCATCTCAAGTTCAAGCTTTGATACCATTAGTCTGAGTTTAGAAATATTCCGTAAATGATAAAAACAGTTTCGGACCAGCTGCTTAGAATGCTGCTCGAGCGACATCGAGCTGTCAAATATGACACCGAGATTTCTAAGGCTTGATTTTACATAAGGGTCTAAGAAGCTGATATGCTGTCTAATTTCTGGGATCATATGGTCAGGAGCAATAATTAGAGTTTCTGTTTTATCAGAGTTTAGTTGGAGAAAATTGTCATATAACCATTTGTTGATTTCTGTCAGGCAATTACTTAAATTAAACAATTTATAAAACTCAGACATTTTGAAGGAACAGTATAGTTGGATGTCGTCAGCATAGAGATGATAGGAGATATATTTATAGCGCTTAATAATTTGGCCTAGGGGAAATACATAAAGTAAAAAGAGAATTGGACCCAGGACAGATCCCTGAGGTACCCCACACGGCAAAACTGTTGATTCTGATGTGACATGATTCATGCAAACAGTAAAAGATCTCTCAGACAGATATGATATAAACCATTTTAAAACAACACCAGTAATCCCAAACAAGTTCTCGAGTCTGTTTATCATGATACTGTGATCTACAGTGTCAAAAGCAGAGCTGAGATCCAACAGGACCAGCACTGTATTATTCTCCAGAGTCTGCTGCCATCAAGATATCACTAGATACTCTAAGTAAGGCCGTTTCAGTGGAATGCAATTTACGAAAACCAGACTGGAAAGTGTCCATAACAGCATTTTTATCCAGGAAATAGTTAAGTTGTTCTAGTACTACTTTTTCTAAAATTTTCGATATAAAAGGCAATTTGGATATTGGCCTATAACTGTTAGGAAGAGATGGATCCAGCTGGGGTTTCTTTAATATTGGCTCAACAATAGCTTGTTTAAAGAAGCTGGGGACTGAGCCAGTATGAAGAGAAGTATTTATCATTTCCACAATACAGGGGCCAATTGAATCAAACACACTAGTGAAAAATGAAGATGGAAGGACATCAAGGGGGCTTGAAGTCTGTTTTATATGACAAAGCAGGCCTCTGATGTCTTGTAATGTAACAGGAGTAAAAGAGGACCAAGTATCAGAGGAGAGCAAGTTAAAAGTTTGATATTGAGAAGATGATGGAGAGATATTAGACCTGATGGCAATGACCTTATTTCTGAAATAGTTCATAAACTCATTGCATTCGGATGTTGAGTGAACTGGTGCACAAGGAGCATCAGGAGAAACAATACTCTTAATTGTTTTAAACAAGAATTTAGGATCTTTCTTTTTTGAAGCTATGAGGTGTGAAAAATACTCTGTTCTGGCATTTTTCCACATGTCATTTAGCAAGAGGATAGATTCTTTAAGGTGTAACTTATAAACCTCAAGCTTGGAAGCCTTCCACAAACGTTCTAGCTTGCGACAGTATCTCCTGAAATTACGAATGTTTTCATTTAACCAAGGATGAGATTTCAAACGTAGGACAGTACTTTTTTTCAGAGGTGCCACTATGTCTAAAATAGAATTACACTGGTTATTAAAGGATGAGACAAGAGAGTCCAAATCATTGTAAGTCATTTCAGCGTCGAACATGGCAGAGAACCTTTTGCCGGCGTTCTGGTTTATGATTCGCCTTTCAATTGTTATTTTGGGAGCCAGGGGATCCAAATAAAACGACAAGTTAAAATATATGCAGCTATGGTCACTCACATGGACATTTTCCACACGAATGTCATTTATATTTAAACCCAAGGAGAAAACAAGGTCCAATGTGTGACCCTTTACATGTGTAGGGCCAGAAACATGCTGCATAAAATTAAAAGACTCTGTGATAGTCATGAAGTCAGCAGCCATATTACAGGATGCATCATCAATATGAAGGTTAAAATCTCCCAACATTACCACCTTCTCTAATTTAATAATGGATGATAGGAGGTCGTTAAATTCAGTTAAAAAGACTCCGGCAGGGCCAGGAGGTCGGTAGATTAAAATACAATAAAAGGTGCGCAAAGAGCCGACCTTGATCATCTGAACTTCAAATGAAGTAAAAGAATCCGAGTTCATCAGTCTGCATGTGAATCTGTCCTGGTGCACAACAGCGAGACCTCCGCCACGTCCCGAAAGACGTGGAGTTCCGATGACGGAGCAGCCAGTCGAACAAATTTCCTTCAGATGTATATAATCCATGTTTTGTTGCCACGTCTCAGTTAAACACAAGAAGTTGAGAGATTCCTTTATAAAAAGATCGTTTAAAATAAACGATTTGTTTGTGACTGAGCGAGTGTTGAGCAGGGCAAACCTGATTGAAGACGTTTGGTTGGTGCAGTCAACAGCTGACTGCAGTGGCACTCGAATTAAACACCTGTGCGCACCTCTACACCTGTTACGCCGGGCGGGGACTTCAGGGCTAGCAGAAGCTAATATCCATAGTGGTACATCACCTGGTGGGTGGGTTCTTTTACATTTTGAGCCAATTAAGTTTAATAATAGATTAAATGTTTCTTTTGATCTTTCTTGTTGCCATCACTGTGCAGCCCTTTAATGAGTTGGGCATTTTCTGGATTGGATGAATGAATGATATTAAATCTTATAAAAATACAAAACAAACATGATCTTATTGCTTTCCAGTGTATTTTTTTTATAAGTGCATTCATTGTAATCATTAAGAAACATGTCAGGAAAATCTCCTGTGATGGGTCCATTACAGTACAGGTTTAAAAAAAAAAAAAAACGAGCAAGATATATATATACATAGGTACTCTTGTATTCATCTAGAGAACACGCAGAAAGTAAATTTGGTAGAGTTGAGACATGGGGCAACAATGCAGAGCTGAAATGAAAGGCCTGCTTAAGTGAAAATAAAGGGAAAGCACAAGAGACAGAAGACTTACAAAATAAATCTGGAAGCAACAAAACACAGAAACAAAACTAATACATGACTGAACATGGAAAAACACAAGGGAGGCTACAATCAACAAGGAAATCCAAACTACATGTTTCCTATATTGACCAACTGGGGTAATTTCTGAATAAAATGTAATCTGAACATATGCAGTGAAAAGCAGAGAAATGTAAGCTGTTGTAGGTCAAAAGCTGGTATGTCATCCATGTTAATACACTGTCCATATGTGTAAGCCCGCTCTGCTGCAGCTGTTTTTTTCCATCTGATTTAACAAATCTCTGTTTAATGGTTAATAACTTCTCATGTAAACATCAAAGAAATGCAACACCAGTGAAAGGTAACAGTGAGATTTTTCTTTTTCTGGACCACTTTAACATCACATTTTCCATCCATGCGATAAATTGATAGCCTGGTACTCCCACGACAGGCTATCAATTTATTGCAGGTCATGAACTTACAGTTGTTCCAGTGTGTTATAATAAACTGCCAGTTAGGGGGGAAATTCTGTATATACAAATGAAAGCGATAGAACATCTGAGGCTTTGTGGGATTTACAACCTTGATAAAACACTCATCACCTACCTTGTTCCAACTAGAATTACAAAATCACTGCTTTTGTGACAGCCAGGGACATAATTTCATCTCAAGGCTAAAGTCAACATCAAAGTCAATCGGCCTTGGCAACACAATTGCCTTTTTTTGCTTTTTAAACGCTTTTAACAATTTGTTAATTCACCCTGTTAATTTTTTTCCACTTATTCAGTCAGGAATGAATCTGAATTAAAAAGAAATGACTGACTCTGTGGCACTCCCTCCTCAATGACGGAGAAATTGTTAGCGATTTTCAATAAGGATTGATACTTTGTTTCTAATTCTAAAGTTCAGTATGTAGCCCATTGAATTGAAACAAAAAGAAGCAGCACTGCAGTAAATGTCCAAAATGTTTGATATGTCAGTCATGGCAGCTCCAGCTAGCTGGGTTTTAAACGCTAGCATCAGACCTACCAGGGTTATAGTTTGCCTAGTTGTGGCACAGAGCCAGTTTTATGAATAAGAGAGCTAGCTTTCTGCTACAGCTGTTAATATTAATGTACAGAATTTCTTTATGGATACTGTAATATGATTAGGTTAAAGCAGTGTTGTTGTTAGGCCCACCCAATAAAGTATCTGTGCCCCCTTAGCTGAATTCTATTAATAATAAAAGTTGCATTAATTCATATAGTTTGTTAATGAAAATCTTAAATAGCCATATTAGTAAAAAGTCATAGCTGTGCAAGTTTTTCAGTTAACACTTTAGTGCTTCTGTAGCAGTCCTGGTAAAAGAGGAAGACACAGTGGATAGGCCAATGATGGTCAGACTGCTTCTAATGTCTCTTTGAAACCAAAAATACCTCAGTCATCAGTTTGTGCAACTACTTTTAAATCATGGAGCTACTGAAAAACTACGAAACAAGTAGAAATGTGCTGAGGAGATTCTGTGTTCACAATTAGCCGGTGAGTTCATTGATCCACTTTCAGGGAAAATGTTTCTCCTGTTTGTTTCCTGCTTTGCCTCTGCAATCTAAGACAGGTGTTTTTAGACTGTTTAAAATTGTGGCTACATTATTTTATGGGTGTACTGTGCATGTATGGTTATAATTGTGCATAGCATGACTTGAGCCAAGTGACCACCCGTCGACTTCATATGGTCTGCTGCTAAACCTGGGTTAAAGTCTAAAGAAGGGAGAAAATATTCACATATTCAAATCTTGGTTTTCAGTTACAACTGCTATAAAATGATCGCATTTGTTACGCTCTCCTCTTTTAGCCAATTACTGAACCTAAAGACAATACCTGAAGAACCCCTTTCTCTATACTGACATAAGCTTGTAGATGATGTGGTGCCTCTTAACACTTTCTCCAGCTTGTCTTTCACCAATTCACCTCCATCCTTCCATTATACAAGCTCCCATGTTCTTTCTCTCATTCTTTGTGTTTATTGTCAGCGTGCTTCACCGAGTGAATTTCAACCAGTTTTCACCTGCTCCTTGAGAGGATTCAAAAATAGAACACTTGATCCGTGAGTGCTGGATTTGTTTCCCATCTTTTGAGATTTGAGTCTCTAAATGATGCCCAAGCTTGGGCTCTGGGACACATACTGTTTTGTTACTTTTGAATAGTATGTATCGCTACAATTTTACAGAAACAAACCACTTGCAATACAGGTTGCTATGTGATACTGTGAGCCACTGTTATTCTGCTGCAACCAGCCCTCATCTAAGGGTGTTACATCCATCCTTTAGATGAAATGATCTCTTTTTTCTCAAATTCCACACATTGTTACTGTTGTGAAAATCAAAATTTCAAATACCATTTTGCTTGTTAAACTCAGCATAAGGACAAAAAAATGTTGTTTTCTATTTCTGCAAGTCTTATGATATTTTGTTTCTCAACCTGGCAGAGGTGTGGGAAGGACAGTGATGAATCAAAAGATTTTCTGTACTAGGAAATCTAAAATATTTAAGTGTAATTCAGCATCACATTTTTTATAATGGCTTGTGCTGGATGTGTATTTTCTTCCTGTATGATGGTGGATGTTAAGAATGCTGGGAGTGACCAGGAGGGACAGGATTAGAAAGGAGAACATAAGGAGGGAATGCTGAGGCTGAGGTGTTTGGAGACAACGTTGGAGACACAAGGCTAGGACAGTTTGGAGAACATGCAGAGGAAGAAGGCTGAAGATGGAGCTGCCAGGCAGCAGTCAAAGAGCAACGCCACAGACGAGATTTACAGATGTAGTGAAGGATGACATTCAGAGAGTTTGTGTGACAGAGTGCAAGAGACAGGGTGAGATGAAGGTGTTTACAATGCAGATTAAACATGTACCCATTTATTAGCAAAGAAGAAAAATAGGAAAATAGTCCAGAGTCTCATTTCTGTCCATGAAACTGAATTTTTTTTATAACAGACATCTAAACTCTTCAAAAGATAATTCATTATGCGTCACTGTCATGCCCCGCTCCTGTTCATTATTTCTTTTTAAGTAACATAAGGTCCTTTTCAAAAATCTGTGTGATAGACTTCCTAAAATTACCCGTGACCATTATTTCTTTTCTCTTACCCTGACAGGAGGTGAAGTACTTTCAGTTTCCTGGTGAGCTACTAATGAGGATGTTGAAGATGCTGATTCTCCCACTCGTCGTGTCCAGGTACCTGCACGTCAGTACAGCTCTAACACAATGACCCAAATCACTACTTAACTTAGCATATCTAAAGTTTCCAGTAATGTATTCAGTCGCTTATTAAGACATACATACATTTACATTCTGCTGGTTTGGGATAATTGACATTGGAATCAAGTTTGACAAACTATGTGAATCTAAAATAAAATAAAAATAAAAGGATAGATGCAATAAGGCTGTACTTAATTTTAAATCCACGTGAATAGCAAAATAATTTGATCAGCTGCTTACCTGTACTGCAAGTACAATAAACTGACAGTATTGTTTGCCTTTGATTCATCCTAGCTCCATTTGCGCTTGATCCATCGATTGAACAGCTCATCTCTGTTTCTTTGTTAGCTCATCAAGTATCCGGTCGTTAAGTCTGACGTCACTAGCCGTGTCTGGGCCTAAACTCCGCTGCAGGTCCATTTATCAAACGATCACTATGGCATTACTGAGAGTTGAAAAACTGTCTAAAGTCTTTCATCTTTAATAAAATGATCAGCGTTCTGCTCTACCAGGTGTAACAATTGAGTTTAACATCCAGACATCCATGAAAACAGAATTTATGACATTTAATGGAGTTAGAAGTTAGCAGGAAGTTAGCTCGCTATCTAAATACAATATAGCATGTCCTGACTGCGGGGTTTTGGAAACAAATTAAAATGTACAGCTCTGTTATCACTTCCAACATAAATGAAGACAGAAAACTAAACAGCAGTGACGTTTGTAGGGTTACTGAAGTTTGGCTAGCTGGTATATAATGATGTGCTACGTGACCGCTAGCGACACAGCTATGTTAGCATAATATAAACAAGCTAACTTTTTTTCCACTCGATAAAAGTTAACGTGAGTGTTCTCGGTGGTCAGGAACAAATGTAATTGCATGGCAGGATGCTGTAAAAGGACCAAACTTCAGCCAGGAAAACAACTGAGATAATCCATCCACAATACGAGGTTAGTCATTCATATACTGCTGCATGGGCTGGGCTGTAGTTACATCCTAAGGTTTTAAAAACTGAGCTTAAATAAATGATTAGCGGTAATAAAAGCCGAGGGGGGTCAACAGTGATCACTGACTGTTTTAGGAGCTTTTTGAGATTAAATATAAGAAAATACAAAACATTAAATATGTTAACAACACAAAAACCATATTAAACGCAGACTACTTTAGGCCCGGATGTAGGATTCGTCACGTCATCACTTAACGACCGGATAAACACCAAAGCTCTCACAATGTGTTCTCACACAGTGCCTGCTTATTGCTTCTCTTTATCTTAGCTCCGTAATATTAGCCACTATTAAAATATAAACCAAAGATGAAGGTCAGAAGTCTGGAGGGGTGGTAGTAGCACAGGTTTATAAACCTCACTGCTTTTTTTTTGTCACGTCCTTTTTAGATTCGTTTTCACCAGCTTGTTACTTTTTGAATGTGGACGCTAAAAGCTGTCTGGTCGGTTTAGAAAGTCATTGTGGTTTGGGTTAAAGTACACTCTTTCACACCAGTAACCTTCATGTTGAAAAATTATGTGTTGGAAGTGGGCCTGTGGTTTTGAAAAAAGTAGGGGAGACCGGGGATAGTTGTAACGTGGGTCAGTTGTAACACTTCCAATTTCTCCAATCAGGGCTAAGTTTCAAATGATGTGACTCATCCTGTACATGCCCAATTCAGTTCTGCTATCACATGTGAAAAATCAGCACATTTTGTCAAACACAGACAATTTAACATGAAAAAAAGTAATTTGTATGCCAAAAAGTAAGTTTTTCTACTTTATTTAAATTTCTAATAGCATTATCTGCTTTGCAGTTAAACTCATCAAACTTAAATTATGTTATTTGTATGTCTATGGGGATATATTCTGTGTAGGTCTTTAGTGCTAATGTTTTAGCCGTTGGCTGTAATGTTAGCTAGTTCATGGCTATAGAAGTCTGGGTCAGTTGTAACAGCAACAGTCTGGGTTAGTTGTAACAATAATGCAGATGTTACAACTTACCAAACTATTACTTTAACTTATATTAAACAAGTCGGGGCAACGACATCAGCAGAGAGAGGTTCACTGGTCGCTTTTGTATATGCGGTTAATGCCATTGGCAACACAATTCCTCCACTGTTTGTGTTCCCACACATACATTATGCAGACCACTGTGTCAGAGATGGACCAGTAGGAAGTATTGGTAGTGGAAATAAATCAGGATGGGTGCAAGAAACAGATTTCCTCATCTTTCTGAAGCACTTTGCAAACCACACCAAGGTAAGCCATGATAAAAAGTAATGGAATTGCAATGCTGGTGAACAACTACCTTTTTTCAGCTTCATTGTTATGTTCAAAATTGGTGCAAGAGTTGTAGGTTATAATGCCCACTGAGCCAATGAGGCCAAACTCAAGAAAGACCAACCAAAATTAATGAAATATTCAGTTGCAGAAAATTCCATAATTTGTCTTTTTTGGGGGGTTGGTATATGTTCAAAAGCAAGATTTCTGCATTCTGTCACACACACACATAGCTACATAAATGGCTCTAAGTGCATTCATGTGTTGAATAAACAAAGATTACATGTTAATGTTTTGTTAGTACCCTTATTTCATTGTGTTACATTTCACCCCAGGATATGTTACAACTAACCCAGACTATGGGGTTAATTGTAACATTTCACTCTTTGTGTTTGAGACCATACCATGCAATGGGTAATTGTGCTGCAGAGAAAATAGCTGCACTATTTAATAGCCGAGAAATGTAAATACTTTGCATTACATTTTGAATCCACTACCTTAAAAGAGCTCTAATTTACAGACAGAAATGTGAAAAATGTTACAACTATCCCCGGTCTCCCCTACATTATTTTATCCACTGAGAGTGAAAACTTTGTTTCTCTCCACAGAAAAGCCCTCTTTAGACTCATGTCCACAAAAATTCTCCTTTTTTAAAATGTCAGTGTGCTGCCTGCACGTCTTTACACGTTTCATCTGCTCCATCTTATCTAAACTTATTGCTATTGGAGCTTTGCTCATGAATCTGTTTATATACCAGTAAAATTACTAACAAACATCCCATGTAAGGAAATGCTGTTTATTATTCAACATAAAACTAGCTCACTGAATAAGATTTTGCATGGAAAAAATACATTTTAAAAGCATCCATTTATTTTCTTATTTGCTGAGAAATACAAAACGTTTCTTCATTAATCTTGTTTTGAGAATTTGTATGTAGTTTAATCTTTGGTTTTGATGATGGTTCTTTAATGATTTGTCTCATTGCATTTCTCTTTTGTTTGCTTTCACAGGTGAAACTAACATTTTTACTTTGAGGAATTTACTTTGAACATTCAGTATGTAGGATATGTCTAAATGATCACCGTCCATATCAGTAGCTTTTGGAGCTTCCGTCGTTGTTTTAAAGGGAAATGAAACTGGGAAACAAACCACAGCTTCCTGCATTTGAGTCCAGTGTTTTAACTAGCCATCCAACCACCTGATGCTCTTCTTCTATGTGTCCTTTGCTCTTTTCTGTCCGAATACTTTTATTTGTGTGTTGCGTGTTGTTACTAGATCAAAATGTACTTGCATGTAATGTGGAAAAAATGTCACAGAAAAATATTAGAATTTTTTAATACTACCAGTGGCACCACTGCCAAAGCTTAATTTTGATGTATTTACCAATAATAGCTTTCAAACTTCTGAAGTGCTTTTTATTGTTATTCACTCTTAGAAATGTAACAAAATAATATAAATTAAAAACTAAATTGGCAACATTTATGAAACATAAAATTTGTGCTGCTGCTAAAACTTTGGAGTTTGAATAAATTCATATTCGGAATATAAATACCTTGTATACTCCTAGTTCAGAAGGAAATATCTGAAAAGTCTGTCTGTTCACAGAATGCAATATGAAAGTATATTAATAGAAAGCTTAGTGGGAGAGAAAAGTGTGGTAGGAAAAGTGCACAAGCAACAGGGATAACTGCAGCCTTGAGAGGATTGTCATGAAAAGTTATATTTTATTAAGTCCAAAGTAAATTCAGATGTTTAAAAGAAGACTTTCGAGCACTTTGTGCTTCCATTTGCTGAGAAGATTTATGGAGCAGCTGATTTTCTTTTCCACAGGACTTAGGACCTGTCCACAGCACCAAAACTACTACCAAATTCTTTACTGATGATGTTATTGCTGTGCTTGATTGGCCAAGCTGTGGTTTATTGCCAAGAAGATAATAAAAAAATACCCAACCCAACAAAGTACAGACAAACTGAATGTTGCAATCAAAGCAACCTGGGCTTCAGTAACACCTGAGCAGCGCCACAATCTGATAACCTCTATGCCACACCAGAGTATTATTTTGAATTTACCAATCGGTCCATCCATCCATCCAATTTCTTGCACTTATCCAATTCAGGGTCACAGGGGGAATTTAACCCAGCTACCATAGGGGCAGGGCACACCCTGTCTGTCAAAGGGCTAAAACAGTAACACAGACCACATTCACACTCACAGCCACATCTATGGGCAAATTAGAATCCCCAATTAACGCGACCCCACTAACTGAATGACTGGGCTGTGTTAGGAAGCTGGAGAGTACCTGGAGAGAACCCACACAGACATGCTAACTCCACACAGAAAGTCACGGCCAGATGGTGAATTCAAACCCATGAATGAACCATCGATCATCCAGGACCCTCCCAGAACATTTTTGTTCTATGTACATATACTATTTGTGGCAAGAAAGAGCAAGTTATGTTGCATACCATTAAAATTTTGATTGCTGGAATATTTAATCAGTGTTAGAAACGGGTATACAGATCCAGGTAACTCAGAGGTGGAAAGGTTAAAATGCATTCAGTCCAAACTTCTTGTTTTTTCCTTCAGTTTGATGTCAGGACTGGCAGCTCTTGATGCAAAATGTTCCAGTCGCCTCGGTCTGATCACAGTATCGTATTACCTGTGGACCACCTTTGTGGCTGTGATCGTGGGGATCATCATGGTCTCCATCATCCACCCAGGAGGTGCAGCCCAAAAAGAGGACTCTGAGGACAGCGGCAAACCCATCATGAGTTCTGCAGATGCACTCCTGGACCTGATCCGGTGAGATTAGAACATTTGTCTAAGTTTTCTGAAGAATTATCTCCAGGCCATGAATTAAACACAAATGCGACTTTGACTCATTTGATGGCAGTAGAAACAAAGCACATACTGCTACAGGTGGTGAATTTAGCATGTGCTGTGTGAGATGGCCAACAAAGGTGCGTTGGCCATCTCATGGATTGGCGATTATATATTGGAATTTCAGGAGCAGGACCAGGCCACCAAACACGCTCATTCTGGATGTCATCTATATAGGTTCCCCCAGTTCTGCAAGCTGTTCATTCTCGTTTACGTGCCCCACCCTCCCTCCTTGTTCTCAATTCTTTAACTTCTTCAGTCCTATTCAGTACATGGGGATCTGCCAGGCCTGGGAGCCGTCGCCAGTCCCCTTCGAGGCCTTCCCCAAACCGCTGCTCAGTTCATGTCAAAGCATTCACTTTTACCTACTAAAACGGTGACGTTGGCCCAGCTAGTGAATTTCTGTTCAGTTTAACCAGTGATTTAAGAATGAGGTTTGTTCTGTGGTCTTTACTTCATTCATGTAAACAAAGAGTCAAACTGAGTCAACACAGGCAGAGAAATCTCAACTTTTAGCATGGATACCAGACTCAAAAATACTGGCAAGATAGTGGAGGATAGGTACTCCAGATCTTTTCTTTGAATCTTTCTCACAAACATGTAAACACCTGCCAAAATAATCAAAAGTTCCATTGCTGTAGTTCAAACTTCACCGTCTGTCTCAACAGCAGTGTTTTGGCATGATGACACACACCCTGAAAACAGGTATATAGATTTTTTTTTAAATAAAATAGCCTGACAAGTTTCAAAAGTACGTTATTTCTTGGCGATTACTTTGAGCTAATAATTTAACCCACAATGGGTCGGTTAATGCTCCTCTCAGCTAGCGAAATTGCTTCTTTAATCAGCAGAACAGATTTTATAACATAATTGGGAAATGGCTTTTACCGAGATCACCTTTTTACATGATAAACTTGCATTAGGTAACATAATGTGCTGGGGAACGGTGGCTGCTGAAAATGGGGCTCTGTACACCTACATAGATAATCCATTAAGAATCACAAAGTATTTATTTTACTTGTTATTGTTTTACATCATAAATAAAGAAATAGGAAATGTGCTTTTTTTTTTTCAAAACTTGCAGATTTTAAAGTGACCCTAAACTAAGGGTAAGTAGGTGATGGTGTGTTTGCAGAGCAGACACAATCCTGACCGCACCCTAGTTTTTCAGGCTGTTCGGATTTGTAACAAATCCCGAGAGAGGATTAAACATATTGGTTGTCTTAAACTATTCAGTTCCCGTATTCTGGGATGACTTCATTGTTGACTAAAAACCATTTAATCTTCTTTAATAGAAGATGGTACTCAGTTTCTCATAAGTAGTATCTGTAAACAGGACTATTAACTGTCACCTGGCGCGTCTCTATATCTGTTTGGTTTTCTAATCCAAGCATCTGATTTCAGGATGTTTATTTGGATGGTGAGTCTGAAGCCAGTAATCGGAGCAGTGACCTTAAAAACTCTGTCAGTAAAAACTAACTAATGGAAGTGTCTGCAGTTCCACAGTTTGACATTCAAATACAATACGATAGTCCTTAGTGCTTTTGTGTAAACTATATTGAAATCTATTGTAGACATTAAAACTACTGTATCCTATTCTGTTCTATTCTAGATATTTCCTTTATGTCAAGTTGTCCAAAGCCTGGAATTTTTGACAAAACAAAACTCACATCTAACCAATCCAATATTACATTTCCACCTCCCCAAATGATTTTTTTATATTACTGTCTTTTCAATCATATTAGATTTCAGAAAAGGAACTCTCCAAAGTCTCATGTATCATTGGAAGCTAAAATCAAGCTTCCCTTTATAAACTAAAAAAACCCTCTTTGAATGAACTTCCACATGATTAAAACGCAATTCTGTTATTCCAACTTAATGTACTTGAGTTGGACCAACGTAATTTAATTAATGATGAATCAAATTATTTACTGTAGTTGAATCCAACATAATTTATTTAAGTTGATCCAACCCATGCAAATTACGTTAGTCCCACAAAAATACTTAATGCTAACAGAAAGCCATTTATTAATGTGGGAATCCTTCCCGTGATTATTTTAAGATCATTTTTTGGAGTGTTCAACAAAGTCTAGAGTTTGGATAACTAAAAAATTAATGGATTTATAAAAACTTTTACATAGTTGTCACTCCATTCATCCTCTTATCTTTATTAGGTTCGTGGGGGGGCTGGAGGCTATCCCAGATGTTATAGGGCAAAAGGCAGGGTACACCCTGGACAGGTCGCCAAGTCTATCCCAGGGCTAACACAGAGAGTCAGTCAACCATTTGCACTCACATTCACACTTATTGGTAATTTAGAATCACCAATTAATCTGATCCCACTAACTACCTGTCTTTGGACTGTGGGAGGAAACCAGAGTACCCAGAGTGTCAAGAACTAAGGTTCACATGCAAAGATGGGACCGAAAAGCAAACTCAATACGAAATTCGCGGGAACTATGTATAGATTTATTTCTTTAACATAAACAATCAGGAACCACCAAGGAAACAAGAATATAACTCAAGCCGAGGAAATCGGGAACTGAAATGCCCTGGGAAGCTGTGATTGGGACCGTGGGAAGAATCAGAGTTGGGGGAGGGTGTCCATGGGAAAAATCCTAGGAGGGAGAGTTCTCTCGCACACAGAACAGGCAGGACGACAGGCAGTGAATGTCTTCAACTGCCGGATGGCAACCTGGGCACAAGAGTGTAATATTAACACGGGTCAAAGAATACTTGAATAAACTCAGAGTTTAGGAGAGCCAAGTTACCACCAAGAGTGACTAACAGACTGGCATGGAGGAGCTGTCCGCGCTGGGTGAAATAGTCCTCCTGCAATTGCCTGGGATGGAATACAGGTGCAATGCTGGTGCCTGACCCGAGGGCATGGTCACCAAGGCAACCCAAATACTCCCCGGATACTGCTCTCACGGACCATGACACAGAGAGAACCCACGCAAGCACGGGGAGAACACGCAAACTCCACACAGAAACGGTGCTACACTGAAAAAAAGGCCATGTTGGATTTACTTGATTCAGTAGTGGACATTTGTTGCACACAAATGTTTTGCTTTGGCAGAAACTTAAACAACTGAGTTAAATCAACACAACTTTTTCATATTCAATAAACCTGTGCATTTTGTGTTCATAAAACGCAATTGAAACATGTTCAGATGAAGTAAGTTGAGCTCTTGGAATATTTTAATCCTTCACAAATTTGCCATTTTATTTCAACACTATTCAATAACTTTTACCCCAATACTACTTGGTCACTTAAATACTATATGTTGTCTTCATATTACACAATGTTCAACAAAGTCTAGATCCTGGTTACCATAAAAATTGAATGAGTCTACAGCAACTACCATCCTTCTATCTTTATCCTGGTTGCAGGGGGGCTGGGAAATAACCCTGAAGTGATAGGTTACGAGGCAGGGTACACCCTGGACAGCTCACCAGTCTATCGCATAGAAAAAAACAACCATTTGCACTCACATTCACGGGTAATTTAGAATCACCAGTTAAGCCTAACTCTAATAACTGCATGACTTTTAACTGCGGGAGGAAACCAGAATACCCAGAGAGAAACCACTGCAAACTAGCCAGAATGTGGATTTGAACCCAAGCTCTTCTTACTGTGAAGCAACAGCACTAACCACCATGCCAACAATCCAGGAAATACAGGAAAGCTATGATTTTCTATATTTGATGCAGACTTTTTTTGTTTTTGTCCTTGACAGGTTAATCCACAATAAATAGCAATAGCATGCACGTGGTGTGTGTGTAGTTGTCTGCCTCTTATAACTCCAGAGATTTACTTACTTCACTTGAACATGATATGAAGAATTTAATCTAGCCTCTCTGCATATCATGTAGTTTCTACACTATACTTTAAAGCACGAGGCAATTGTGTTAAATACACGCAAGATGCTTACGTAAATCCAAGAGCTGGCCAATCCCTTTTTTTCAGTGTAACCACCACCCCACCAAGCTGTCAATCAGCACTAAAAGAAAAGTAGGAAAGCTATGATTACTTGGCTTGATAGAGAATTTTCTTTATTTTTTTGTCCTTGACATGTGTGTGTATGCTTTTCAGCCTCTTATAACCCCAGTGGTTTGAAATCTCATATGACCTTGTGAATTTTCACGAGTCAAGGCAAATACCTACTCTTCCTAGATTGTCATGTCATCTCAACAAGAATAAATAAAGTCACTGAATTTTATGCAGATCCTGCATGAATTAATTACATTTACCATAGAAACATGAAATTATTTTGTTCAAATTACAAGTTAGACTCCTGTAGATGTAACAACCACTCAATTTCATTTTTTTTTTTTTTGAGTGTATCATTATGTCCTATTCTGAATTTCTAGAAAATACATGGCAGACCTTTGGAGTGCATCTCGTCTGAAGTTTCTAACATTAGCAGCCTTCTTTTGAAATTTAAAATCTCCCCTTGATTTTAAAGCGGAAGCCTGCGCTATTCATAGTGTATCAGTAATTCAAATGCAATTTCATTTTGTCAAATGTGCAAGTAATTCAAATTCTAAGTAAGGGCTGAGGTAAAGTGACCTTTTTTGGGAGGTTATTATCAGACCTGAACATTAAGCGTGGTGTCTGTCTGACAAAAGCACTGTTGTTCAAGTTACTTTTTGGAAAGCCAACCCCATGCTTGCATGAGAAGAAAGTTTAGCTTGAGCAACCAAAGGCAATTGGAAAAGGTTAAGGTGAGGTTTTGGTCAAGGTTTAAAAAACTGATGAAAATGAAACAGGATTATTACTCTAAACAA
The DNA here is from genome assembly GCF_051167445.1 of Perissodus microlepis. Taxonomy (NCBI): domain Eukaryota; kingdom Metazoa; phylum Chordata; class Actinopteri; order Cichliformes; family Cichlidae; genus Perissodus; species Perissodus microlepis. The sequence continues at coordinate 28,076,288 of NC_140482.1, forward strand.
CTGTGAAAATGATGTGAGTTCAAGCTTTCCAAGTCGGTTCTTCCAACTTCTGAATTGCACAACTTCACCAACCGCAGGCAAACAATTCAATTTAGTTTGTTTAGACGAGAGCATAAATATCACTGCTTTGTATCAGACAACAGCCAAGGGGTTTTTTTACCCTGAAGTCATAATATGATATTCTTGTTTTTATTACGCACACTCTGTTCCAGTGTAAAAACCCAAGTTCAATTTGTTAATCTAATATTGATTTTAAAAATAGGAATGTAAATGTTTTAGAAAAAATGCTTGTTAGTACATAGTTTAATAAAGTGATAATCTTTAGTTGGGAGAACTTGGGTTTTTCATTTGCCAAGGAAACCGAGCCCACTGCATGTGTAGAAAGGAGACAGAGGAGTAGCTAAATAATAATAATGAAAGTTGCAGATTTGCCTTTCCTGTTTTGCTCTTCTTTGTTTTATTTTTGTTTTTCTTTTGTATGATGTTTTGGGTTTTTTTACTCATCTGTTGGCCTAAAAACAACCTTGCAGTTCATTCAAAATTCTTCATGTTTTGAAAACAAGTGGGGAGTGACGAAAAGATCTCACTATTGCCAAAGCTTCGAATGGAAACATTTTGTGTAAACATGAAACACTGCCGGGTTTGACTAAACAGAGTATGAGTATGAATTGCTCTATATTAAGCATACATGTAGGTTGAAAAACTACAATAATATACTGCAGTATCACTTTGTGTGAACCTTTTAACAAGAGAACATGCGATTCCTTAATTTTCTTTTTAAAAAGTTTTGAAGCTGATTTTGTAAGTTTTCTTTTAAGTTTGTGAATAGTTATGCAATAGGTAACGATGTGTTTTTTTCTTTTGGTCACAGAACACTGGATCATCTCTACAGGGTGGGCCATTTATATGGATACACCGTAATAAAATGGGAATGGTTGGTGATATTAAAGTCCTGTTTGTGGCACATTAGTATATGTTAGGGGGCAAACTCCTCAAGATGGGTGGTGACCATGGTGGCCATTTAGAAGTCGGCCATCTTGGATACAATTTTTGTTTTTTCAATAGGAAGAGCGCCATGTGACACATCAAACTTATTGGTAATGTCACAAGAAAAACAATGGTGTGCTTGGTTTCAACGTAACTTTATTCTTTCATGAGTTATTTACAAGTTTCTGACCACTTATAAAATATGTTCCATGTGCTGTCCATTGTGTTGGATTGTCAATGCAACCCTCTTCTCCCACTCTTCACACACTGATAGCAACACCGCAGGAGAAATGCCAGCACAGGCATCCAGTATCCGTAGTTTCAGGTGCTGCACATCTCGTATCTTCACACCATAGACAATTGCCTTCAGATGACCCCAAAGATAAAAGTCTAAGGGGGTCAGATCGGGAGACATTGGGGGCCATTCAACTGGCCCACGATGACCAATCCACTTTCCAGGAAACTGTTCATCTAGGAATGCTCGGACCTGGCACCCATAATGTGGTGGTGCACCATCTTGCTGGAAAAACTCAGGGAACGTGCCAGCTTCAGTGCATAAAGAGGGAAACACATCAATTTCAAATATCCAGTGGCCTTGATGTTTCCATTGATGAAGAATGGACCCACTATCGTTGTACCCCATATACCACACCAAACCATCACTTGTGTTGTTCCAACAGTCTTGGAGGGATCCATCCAATGTGGGTTAATGTCAGAGCAATAGCGGTGGTTTTGTTTGTTAACTTCACCATTCACATAAAAGTTTGCCTCATCGCTGAACAAAATATTCTGCGTGAACTGAGGGTCCTGTTCCAATTTTTGTTTTGCCCATTCTGCAAATTCTGTGCGCCAATCTGGCTCATCCTCGATGAGATGCTGCAGTAGCTGGAGTTTGTAAGGGTGCCATTTGTGAGTAGCTAATATCCGCCGAAGGGATGTTCGACTAATGCCGCTCTCCAGTGACATGCGGCGAGCGCTACGCTGTGGGCTCTTGCTGAATGAAGCTAGGACAGCCACTGATGTTTCTTCATTAGTGACAGTTTTCTTGTGTCCACATTTTGGCAAATCCAACACTGAACCAGTTTCACGAAACTTAGCAAGCAGTTTGCTAACTGTAGCATGGGAGATGGGTGGTCTCGTAGGGAGTCTTGCATTGAAATCTGCTGCAATGACCCGGTTACTGTGTTCACCAGATATCAACACAATTTCGACCTGCTCCTCACGTGTTAACCTCTTCGACATGTCAATGGCTGTGAACAAAGAGAAACTTGTAAATAACTCATGAAAGAATAAAGTTACATTGAAACCAAGCCCACCGTTGTTTTTCTTGTGACATTACCAATAAGTTTGATGTGTCACATGGCCCTCTTCCTATTGAAAAACAAAAGTTGTATCCAAGATGGCCGACTTCTAAATGGCCACAATGGTCACCACCCATCTTGAGGAGTTTGCCCCCTCACATATACTAATGTGCCACAAACAGGACTTTAATATCACCAACCATTCCCATGTTATTATGGTGTATCCATATAAATGGCCCACCCTGTATATCCGCTCTATATTTGATGAAGTGTGGGATTCCCTCGGGGTGTCCTTCAGAGGGTGCTTCAGGGGTACATTATTGTGGGCTGTGCTGTCCTTGTACAGCTACAGTGAGACCTTGGCTCTAAGCTCAGCCAAGGGGTAGAGGGTGTCAATTCGGTTGTCGCAGGTTCTAACAGATGATGTGGTTCTATTTGCTTTTTTTAGTGGTGACCTCCAGTATTCACTTTGCAGCAGAACGTGAAGCAGCGGGAATGACAATAAACCAATTAATCAAGTCTGAGGTTATGGTTCTTGTTTGGGGTGCCAACTCTGGGGATGAGATACTGCCCCAAGTGATGGAGCTCAAGCATCTCAGGGTCTTGTTCACAAGTGTGGGTAGGGTAGTCTGCAATGACAAAGATGCTGAGATGATTTTTCAAAAAGAAAAGAGCCCTGAGTGTGAAAGTGAAGCTGATGATTTATCATTCAATCTGGTAGAGCACAAAGAAATAAGATCACAGATACAATCAGCAGAAATGGGTTTCTTCCAAAGGGTGTTTGAGGTTTCCCTTAGCAACAGGTCCTCCACATCAAAAAGAGTTGACTGAGCTGCTTTTGACGATGGCTTGTTGACCTGGAGATGGAGGTGAAGTGTTTTGGATATGTCCTCCTGGGAAAAATCCATGGGGCAAACTCTGGACACGTTGGAGAGAACAGTTCTCTTGACTTGTTTGGGAAAGCCTTTGCACCTTCTTGTAAGGAAGAGGTCATTGGTGAGATGGATAATCAGCAGAAAATGGACGGATGAAATAATTATGTCTCCTGAGACTACCTATCATGGAAAAATTTCATGGTTTTATTTTCTCCATTACAGGCATCTGGCCTTCATTATTGCACAGTTTCAAAACGATGATAATTTTGTCCTTGGAATCAAGGACTAAATCACCCTAAAACATCTTCTCAGTATCTGACTCCATAAGAAAAGAGGAATGGATTAATATAGAAGAGAGTTCCTTTATGCAGATATTTCCAAAATAAGGTCACAGGAGGTCTACTGAGTTTGGTGTCTGTATGTATGCACTGCATTGGTCAGCTCAATTTTTTATTAGCTTGCATTGTGTTCAACCTTTTAGAACGATTCATTAAATGTATGCGCTTGCCTTGCAGCAACATGTTTCCAGCAAATCTGGTCCAGGCCACATTTCAGCAGGTATGACCTCTGATGACACAAACTGCAGTTTCAGATACAAAGGTTTACATTTTGTAGGACTTCTTTTTTAAGAACAACTCTTTCTGTTCCTTGGCAACAGTATCGAACAAGCAGCGAGTACATAGTGAAGCCCAGACCGACAGTGCGTCAGGCCCAGTCAGAGTCCACCACACGGCGGGCACTCGTCTACGGTATTCAGGATGACAACGGAACCGACATCCAGAACTTTGCTCTTGACCTGACTCCGCCCCCTGATGTTCTCATACGGACACGAGAAGGAACCAGTGATGGAATGAACGTCCTTGGAATTGTTATTTTTTCAGCCACCATGGGTAAAAAAAATGCATTGTTCTTATCTGACATTTCTTGAATACATCTTGCCTGAAATAAAGAAATTTAAATGATTTTATCCATCATTGTTTCAGAGGTTTTTCTTTGTTTTCACAGGTATTATGTTAGGAAGGATGGGGCCAAATGGCAGTGCCTTGGTAAACTTCTGCCAGAGCCTGAATGAAGCTGTCCTTAGGATTGTCGCCATTGTTATATGGTAATTGTAAAGTATTATTTTTTCTACTTGATAAAGCTATGAATGAAAAAATTTTCTAAGAAACATAACCAGCATCAGCCGTTTAGACAAGAACTCTACGTATTATCATCAGAATCAGGTTGAGACATGGTTAACCTTTCTTTCACTTTCTTTATTGGATGATTCAAAGTGAGAATGAGTCTGAGTGCAAATAGCAAATTATTATTACCTAATTACAAAGGAATATCCAAGTAAATCATTTTCAGAGAAACTGTTCTATTAAAAAAAATCGTGACGAACCTGAACTGCCTTATAGTCAGGATGTTATTGTTTGGAGGATCTTATTCTGTGATTAGAACGTGTTTACAGAGCCACAGCATCTTATACAGTTCCGATCAAAAGTTTAAGACCACTGGAAAAAATGGCAAAAAAAAATCACATTTTGCATGGTTAGAGCTTTAACATGCAAGTAAAAGAAATGGGAGTGTGACAAGACTTTTTTTTAAGTATGCAATTTATTGAAAACAACACTTAAATTGAAACAGGCTGATTTACAGCTGATCAAAAGTTTAGGATCCCCCCCCCCAAAAAAAACAAAACAAAACAAAACAAACCAAAAAAAAAAGATATCAAAGTTCCAAACATGAACTCAGTAACGAGTAGTTCCACCGTTATTGTTGATCAAACAACAGAATTAGAATGACAACAACGGATTTTGAACTAAATTAACAGAATTAGAATGACAAGAATGGAATTTGAATGAAAAGAACTGAATTAGAATGAAAATAACAAAATTTGAATGAAAAAACAGGATTAGAATGACAAGAATGGAATTTGAATGAAAAGAACTGAATTAGAATGAAAATAACAAAATTTGAATGAAAAAACAGGATTAGAATGAAAAGAACAGAATTTGAATGGGAAAAACAGAATTAGAATGACAAGAACGGAATTTGAATGAAAAGAACTGGATTAGAAGGAAAACAACGGCTTTTGAACGAAAACAACAGAATTAGAATGACAAGAACGGAATTTGAATGAAACCACCGGAATTTGAAAGAAAACAACAACATTTGAATGAAAAGAACTGGAATAGAATGAAAAGAACTGGAATAGAATGAAAAGAACTGGAATAGAATGAGAACAACGGAATTTGAATGAAAACAACAGAATTAGAATGAAGAGAAAAGAATTAGAATGAAAACACTGGAATAAGAATGAAAACAACAGAATTAGAATGAAAACAACAGAATTAGAATGAAAAGAACTGAACTAGAATGGAAACAACAAAATTTGAATGAAAAAACAGGATTAGAATGAAGAGAATGGAATTTGAATGAGAATAACAGAATTAGAATGACAAGAATGGAATTTAAATGAAAACATCCGAAGTTGAAAGAAATCAACAAAATTTGAATGAAAACAACAAAACTAGAGTGAAAATAACATAATTAGAATGAAAACAACAGAATTAGAATGAAAACAATGGAATTTGAATGAAAAGAACTGAATTAGAATGACAAGAATGGAATTAGAATGAAAACAACAAAATTTGAATGAAAAAACTGGTTTAGAACGAAAAGAAAAAAATTTCAATGAGAACAGCAGAATTAGAATAACAAGAACGGAAGTTGAATGAAAAGAACTGAATTAGAATGAAAATAACAAAATTTGAATGAAAAAACAGGATTAGAATAAAGAGAACAGAATTTGAATGAGACAACAGAATTAGAATGACAAGAACGGAATTTGAATGAAAAGAACTGGATTAGAAGGAAAACAATGGATTTTGAACGAAAACAACAGAATTAGAATAACAAGAACGGAATTTGAATGAAAACACAGAAATTAGAATGAAAACAACAGAATTAGAATGAAAACAACAGAATTAGAATGAAAAGACCTGAACTAGAATGGAAACAACAAAATTTGAATGAAAAAACAGAATTAGAATGAAGAGAATGGAATTTGAATGAGAATAACAGAATTAGAATGACAAGAACGGAATTTGAATGAAAATACCGGAAGTTGAAAGAAAACAACAACATTTGAATGAAAAGAACTGGAATAGAATGAAAAGAACTGGAATAGAATGAGAACACCGGAATTTGAAAGAAAACAACACAATTTGAATGAAAACAACAACATTTGAATGAAGAGAAAAGAATTAGAATGAAAACACTGGAATAAGAATGAAAACAACAGAATTAGAATGAAAACAACAGAATTTGAATGAAAACAACAGAATTAGAATGAAAAGAACTGAACTAGAATGGAAACAACAAAATTTGAATGAAAAAACAGGATTAGAATGAAGAGAATGGAAACAACAAAATTTGAATGAAAAGAACTGAATTAGAATGAAGAGAATGGAATTTGAATGAGAATAACAGAATTAGAATGACAAGAACGGAATTTGAATGAGAACAACGGAATTTGAATGAAAACAACAGAATTAGAATGAAGAGAAAAGAATTAGAATGAAAACACTGGAATAAGAATGAAAACAACAGAATTAGAATGAAAACACAGAAATTAGAATGAAAACAACAGAATTAGAATGAAAAGAACTGAACTAGAATGGAAACAACAAAATTTGAATGAAAAAACAGAATTAGAATAACAAGAACGGAATTTGAATGAAAACACAGAAATTAGAATGAAAACAACAGAATTAGAATGAAAAGAACTGAACTAGAATGGAAACAACAAAATTTGAATGAAAAGAACTGAATTAGAATGAAGAGAATGGAATTTGAATGAGAATAACAGAATTAGAATGACAAGAACGGAATTTGAATGAAAACACCGGAAGTTGAAAGAAAACAACAACATTTGAATGAAAAGAACTGGAATAGAATGAAAAGAACGGAATTTGAATGAAAAGAACTGGAATAGAATGAGAACAACGGCTTTTGAACGAAAACAACAGAATTAGAATGACAAGAACGGAATTTGAATGAAACAACCGGAATTTGAAAGAAAACAACAACATTTGAATGAAAAGAACTGGAATAGAATGAAAAGAACTGGAATAGAATGAAAAGAACTGGAATAGAATGAGAACAACGGAATTTGAATGAAAACAACAGAATTAGAATGAAGAGAAAAGAATTAGAATGAAAACACTGGAATAAGAATGAAAACAACAGAATTAGAATGAAAACAACAGAATTTGAATGAAAACAACAGAATTAGAATGAAAAGAACTGAACTAGAATGGAAACAACAAAATTTGAATGAAAAAACAGGATTAGAATGAAGAGAATGGAATTTGAATGAGAATAACAGAATTAGAATGACAAGAATGGAATTTAAATGAAAACACCCGAAGTTGAAAGAAATCAACAAAATTTGAATGAAAACAACAAAACTAGAGTGAAAATAACATAATTAGAATGAAAACAACAGAATTAGAATGAAAACAACAGAATTAGAATGAAAACAATGGAATTTGAATGAAAAGAACTGAATTAGAATGACAAGAATGGAATTAGAATGAAAACAACAAAATTTGAATGAAAAAACTGGTTTAGAACGAAGAGAACAGAATTTCAATGAGAACAGCAGAATTAGAATAACAAGAACGGAAGTTGAATGAAAGCACCGGAATTTGAAAGAAAACAACAAAATTTGAATGAAAACAACAGAATTAGAATGACAACAACGGATTTTGAACTAAATTAACAGAATTAGAATGACAACAACGGAATTTGAATGAAAAGAACTGAATTAGAATGAAAATAACAAAATTTGAATGAAAAAACAGGATTAGAATAAAGAGAACAGAATTTGAATGAGACAACAGAATTAGAATGACAAGAACGGAATTTGAATGAAAAGAACTGGATTAGAAGGAAAACAATGGATTTTGAACGAAAACAACAGAATTAGAATAACAAGAACGGAATTTGAATGAAAACACAGAAATTAGAATGAAAACAACAGAATTAGAATGAAAAGAACTGAACTAGAATGGAAACAACAAAATTTGAATGAAAAGAACTGAATTAGAATGAAGAGAATGGAATTTGAATGAGAATAACAGAATTAGAATGACAAGAACGGAATTTGAATGAAAACATCGGAAGTTGAAAGAAAACAACAACATTTGAATGAAAAGAACTGGAATAGAATGAAAAGAACTGGAATAGAATGAGAACAACGGAATTTGAAAGAAAACAACACAATTTGAATGAAAACAACAGAATTAGAATGAAGAGAAAAGAATTAGAATGAAAACACTGGAATAAGAATGAAAACAACAGAATAAGAATGAAAACAACAGAATTAGAATGAAAACAACAGAATTTGAATAAAAAGAACTGAACTAGAATGGAAACAACAAAATTTGAATGAAAAAACAGGATTAGAATGAAGAGAATGAAATTTGAATGGGAAAAACAGAATTAGAATGACAAGAACGGAATTTGAATGAAAAGAACTGGATTAGAAGGAAAACAACGGCTTTTGAACGAAAACAACAGAATTAGAATGACAAGAACGGAATTTGAATGAAACCACCGGAATTTGAAAGAAAACAACAACATTTGAATGAAAAGAACTGGAATAGAATGAAAAGAACTGGAATAGAATGAAAAGAACTGGAATAGAATGAGAACAACGGAATTTGAATGAAAACAACAGAATTAGAATGAAGAGAAAAGAATTAGAATGAAAACACTGGAATAAGAATGAAAACAACAGAATTAGAATGAAAACAACAGAATTAGAATGAAAAGAACTGAACTAGAATGGAAACAACAAAATTTGAATGAAAAAACAGGATTAGAATGAAGAGAATGGAATTTGAATGAGAATAACAGAATTAGAATGACAAGAATGGAATTTAAATGAAAACATCCGAAGTTGAAAGAAATCAACAAAATTTGAATGAAAACAACAAAACTAGAGTGAAAATAACATAATTAGAATGAAAACAACAGAATTAGAATGAAAACAATGGAATTTGAATGAAAAGAACTGAATTAGAATGACAAGAATGGAATTAGAATGAAAACAACAAAATTTGAATGAAAAAACTGGTTTAGAACGAAAAGAAAAAAATTTCAATGAGAACAGCAGAATTAGAATAACAAGAACGGAAGTTGAATGAAAAGAACTGAATTAGAATGAAAATAACAAAATTTGAATGAAAAAACAGGATTAGAATAAAGAGAACAGAATTTGAATGAGACAACAGAATTAGAATGACAAGAACGGAATTTGAATGAAAAGAACTGGATTAGAAGGAAAACAATGGATTTTGAACGAAAACAACAGAATTAGAATAACAAGAACGGAATTTGAATGAAAACACAGAAATTAGAATGAAAACAACAGAATTAGAATGAAAACAACAGAATTAGAATGAAAAGACCTGAACTAGAATGGAAACAACAAAATTTGAATGAAAAAACAGAATTAGAATGAAGAGAATGGAATTTGAATGAGAATAACAGAATTAGAATGACAAGAACGGAATTTGAATGAAAATACCGGAAGTTGAAAGAAAACAACAACATTTGAATGAAAAGAACTGGAATAGAATGAAAAGAACTGGAATAGAATGAGAACACCGGAATTTGAAAGAAAACAACACAATTTGAATGAAAACAACAACATTTGAATGAAGAGAAAAGAATTAGAATGAAAACACTGGAATAAGAATGAAAACAACAGAATTAGAATGAAAACAACAGAATTTGAATGAAAACAACAGAATTAGAATGAAAAGAACTGAACTAGAATGGAAACAACAAAATTTGAATGAAAAAACAGGATTAGAATGAAGAGAATGGAAACAACAAAATTTGAATGAAAAGAACTGAATTAGAATGAAGAGAATGGAATTTGAATGAGAATAACAGAATTAGAATGACAAGAACGGAATTTGAATGAGAACAACGGAATTTGAATGAAAACAACAGAATTAGAATGAAGAGAAAAGAATTAGAATGAAAACACTGGAATAAGAATGAAAACAACAGAATTAGAATGAAAACACAGAAATTAGAATGAAAACAACAGAATTAGAATGAAAAGAACTGAACTAGAATGGAAACAACAAAATTTGAATGAAAAAACAGAATTAGAATAACAAGAACGGAATTTGAATGAAAACACAGAAATTAGAATGAAAACAACAGAATTAGAATGAAAAGAACTGAACTAGAATGGAAACAACAAAATTTGAATGAAAAGAACTGAATTAGAATGAAGAGAATGGAATTTGAATGAGAATAACAGAATTAGAATGACAAGAACGGAATTTGAATGAAAACACCGGAAGTTGAAAGAAAACAACAACATTTGAATGAAAAGAACTGGAATAGAATGAAAAGAACGGAATTTGAATGAAAAGAACTGGAATAGAATGAGAACAACGGCTTTTGAACGAAAACAACAGAATTAGAATGACAAGAACGGAATTTGAATGAAACAACCGGAATTTGAAAGAAAACAACAACATTTGAATGAAAAGAACTGGAATAGAATGAAAAGAACTGGAATAGAATGAAAAGAACTGGAATAGAATGAGAACAACGGAATTTGAATGAAAACAACAGAATTAGAATGAAGAGAAAAGAATTAGAATGAAAACACTGGAATAAGAATGAAAACAACAGAATTAGAATGAAAACAACAGAATTTGAATGAAAACAACAGAATTAGAATGAAAAGAACTGAACTAGAATGGAAACAACAAAATTTGAATGAAAAAACAGGATTAGAATGAAGAGAATGGAATTTGAATGAGAATAACAGAATTAGAATGACAAGAATGGAATTTAAATGAAAACACCCGAAGTTGAAAGAAATCAACAAAATTTGAATGAAAACAACAAAACTAGAGTGAAAATAACATAATTAGAATGAAAACAACAGAATTAGAATGAAAACAACAGAATTAGAATGAAAACAATGGAATTTGAATGAAAAGAACTGAATTAGAATGACAAGAATGGAATTAGAATGAAAACAACAAAATTTGAATGAAAAAACTGGTTTAGAACGAAGAGAACAGAATTTCAATGAGAACAGCAGAATTAGAATAACAAGAACGGAAGTTGAATGAAAGCACCGGAATTTGAAAGAAAACAACAAAATTTGAATGAAAACAACAGAATTAGAATGACAACAACGGATTTTGAACTAAATTAACAGAATTAGAATGACAACAACGGAATTTGAATGAAAAGAACTGAATTAGAATGAAAATAACAAAATTTGAATGAAAAAACAGGATTAGAATAAAGAGAACAGAATTTGAATGAGACAACAGAATTAGAATGACAAGAACGGAATTTGAATGAAAAGAACTGGATTAGAAGGAAAACAATGGATTTTGAACGAAAACAACAGAATTAGAATAACAAGAACGGAATTTGAATGAAAACACAGAAATTAGAATGAAAACAACAGAATTAGAATGAAAAGAACTGAACTAGAATGGAAACAACAAAATTTGAATGAAAAGAACTGAATTAGAATGAAGAGAATGGAATTTGAATGAGAATAACAGAATTAGAATGACAAGAACGGAATTTGAATGAAAACATCGGAAGTTGAAAGAAAACAACAACATTTGAATGAAAAGAACTGGAATAGAATGAAAAGAACTGGAATAGAATGAGAACAACGGAATTTGAAAGAAAACAACACAATTTGAATGAAAACAACAGAATTAGAATGAAGAGAAAAGAATTAGAATGAAAACACTGGAATAAGAATGAAAACAACAGAATAAGAATGAAAACAACAGAATTAGAATGAAAACAACAGAATTTGAATAAAAAGAACTGAACTAGAATGGAAACAACAAAATTTGAATGAAAAAACAGGATTAGAATGAAGAGAATGAAATTTGAATGAGAATAACAGAATTAGAATGACAAGAAAGGAATTTGAATGAAAACACCGGAATTTGAAAGAAAACAACAACATTTGAATGAAAAGAACTGGAATAGAATGAAAAGAACTGGAATAGAATGAGAACAACGGAATTTGAATGAGAAAAGCGCGTATCGCTTTTACTCTCAAAAAGCAGCAGGTGCTGTAACGCAGTCAGTTCTTCTTTTACTCTTTTACTCTTATGTTGTTTTGTGGATCACAAGGTTTAAAACTACTTATAAACACACACACACAAAGTAACTCCACCAGAGTGCCTATTTCGGGTCACTTTTGCCGGTCCAAGCCCGGGTAAAGGAGCAGGGTTGGAATTGTGACATTAAAAAAAACAATAATTGCTAAAAGAAATTTAATTTGTAGTTCTAAATAAACTCTAAATGCATTTAGGACGTTTTTTACTCACTTTATGTCTCTTCCACGATGTTATTTCTCTCTCCAACAACATAGGTTACAATTAGATTAGCATGACCAATTATGCAAATTAGGCGATGACGTCATTTAGCGACTTCTAGCGACTTTTAGGACAACCAATAGCGATTTTCCTTACTGAGGAGTTGGCAACACTGGTTCTGTGGCATTCAAGGAGACGAAGCCTTTAAAGCCGTTTTTAAAGCCCTTCAGTCTCAGATGCCCTCTGATGGCTATGGGGCTGCAGTCAGAACCAATAATGGCCTTAATTTGGGTCAAGGATCGTCCAGTGTCTTGATGGACAGCCAATTGGATCCTCCGGCTCAGTGCTGGATAAATTTTGGCGGGTCTTCCAGAATCATTTAAAAAATGTGAAATGACTGTCTGTGTGTGAGAAACTCTGCTTATGTTCAACTCTGTTAGTTCAACATCAGAATGTCATGACAGTGTGACTACCTGACAGAAAATGACAATGAATCCAAATTTATGCACAGATTTGGGCTTGTAAAGGCTTGTGGTACTAAACTTTTGATCAGCTGTAAAACAGCCTGTTTCAGTTTAAGCATTCTTTTCAATGAATTGAATACTCAAAAAATGTTTTGTCTCACTCCCATTCCTTCTTGTTGCATGTTAAAGCTCTGTGCTATATTTGGAACCTTGTTAAGATCCAACCATGCAAAATATAATTTTTTGCCATTTTTCAAGTGGTCTTATACTTTTGATCGGGACTGTATATGCACATTAATAAATATTAAAAATGTGTCAATCTAATATCTACACATTAAGTAGGATTAATTCCACCCTTATAATCCGGTCATTTATCCTAGTATATTATGTTATGTGTATGCAGGTATATTGTAATTTAATAGTTTTTTCAGAGAAAGAAAAAATAAAGGATTTAGTCTTAGACAATCCTGTCACTCTTACTTTTAAAGCTCAATTGCTAAAACTAACTAGCTCCTTCTTGTCTAGATTTCTTGTCTGGTTGTCATTCAGCTGACTGATGGTTGGACAGACTGCACGCATATGTTCACATGCCCCTAATCTAATTATTTTTTTTAAAAGGACATTGGTGTTTCTTAGTGTAAAACTCTGTGTATGGCTTCTTTTCTCCCACCATCTCATAAAATCTAAGACTTATAACTGCCATCTTGACACTTGATTGTCTTCATCTCCTCAGGTATTTTCCATTTGGTATTGTTTTCCTGGTGGCTGGAAAGATCCTGGAAATGAGTGATCCCTCAGCCATGGGGAAGAAGCTCGGTTTCTATGCCATCACTGTGGTGTTTGGTTTGGTGCTGCACGGCTTGTTTATCCTGCCTGCTATGTACTTCTTCATCACCAAAAAGAGTCCCATTGTTTACATACGGGGAATCCTGCAAGCCCTGCTCATTGCACTGGCAACCTCCTCCAGGTAAAGAAACTTATTATAGAGAGAATGAATGCGTTACAAAAGGAAAACATCAGTAACTCATTTTATCATCTCATTTGTGAGTCAAAATAAAACATCCCCGAGTCTTAACAACACTTATTCTTTTCTTCCTTTTTACTGGAACATTACTGTGAAAAATCTCAAAGGGCTGTTGGCTGATCAGAAAACATCTGGTGTGTGGGAAGAGAGGGGAAAGTAAAAGAGCATTCCACGTGTCTATAAACAGGCTCCACTGATGCTTGTGTATCATGTGTGCATGCTGACAGATCATATTCTATAACAAAAATAGGCTTTAGTTTTAATTTAGATGACCATGTCAGTGTTTTTGCATGTATTTGGCAGACATTGTGTTTGCTGTGGTAGATCTGTGACTGCCTTTATTTGTATCTCGTGTGTAAACGAATGAAAACAAGTTGTAGGTAGGGAAGCTCTAAAGTGAAAAACACAACAGTATACTTTAGAAAATGCACCTCAACAATATGTGATTTGACATAAACTGGTTAAACCTCTCCAAAAGCACTGCCATGGTCTATTAATGTTTTCTATTCTATTTTCTATTCAATTTTAAACAAATCATTCCTTGTTTCATATGCAGACTGACAGAGTTCTTCTGAGGTCTTTGAGGTCAGAGTGGCTTCATCACGCATGCATGTGTTTGCTAGACTCAGATTAGTAAAAAGCATCTGCTGCATGCTCTCATGCAAAGCATTATTATTCTTAGTCAGCATGAACGAACAGATTGTATTTGTTTGCATGCATTCCTGATAGAAATTAGGAGGGTTCATATTTATTTTTTTATTATCTGTCCTCTCTGTCTTTTTCTTCGTTTTCCTCAGCTCAGCCACTTTGCCTATAACCTTCAAGTGCCTCTTAGAGAACAACCACATTGACCGTCGCATCATCCGTTTCGTGCTACCCGTGGGTGCAACCATCAATATGGACGGCACCGCTCTCTATGAGGCTGTTGCAGCAATATTCATTGCACAAGTTAATAATTATGAGCTGGACTTCGGTCAGATCATCACCATCAGGTCAGTAAACCTTTTTTAAATGTAATTTTATTTTACTTTATTTATTTTGACAAAGCCATGTAAGTATCATTGAATATTTTTAGTCATTCATATGCTTTACATTAATCACGCTGGAAGTCCTGTTCTGATCAGAGGGCTGCACTAACTCAGAGCAAGCATCACCTTCTGTGTCAAACTGAACCACCTTTCATGTCAAGTATCATCACTGGTGGTTAGACCTCGGTGTCAGGCTCCAACTTAATGACCGAACAGCAGGTTTCAATTGAAGGGCTTGCAGTGTCCAAAACAGAAGGTATTTATCTACTAGTGCACCACGAATTTGTTCAGGAGGTGGTGAGGAGATTTAGTGTACCATCCTGCGTTTTCTAAGGAAAAACAGGATACAGGAGTGGGGTTTTTTGCCACATCAACACAGTGCTCATCACCACAACACCCTGTTCATCAGATTTGTCTCTCAGGGACTTATTTTCCTTTCACAATATAAAATTCAAGTTGAAGAGTTTCAATTTTAGACAGTTGTCAGCAACTGAAATCTGTTTATAATGCTGCTTTATGTTTTTGTGTTGAAGCTGAAAACATGTTTGAAAGCCCATCCCAGTGATTCACTGTTGCAGCAGAGAGCTGCTCAAGCACAGCAATGGATGCACGTAAAAGAATGGCTCATCATGCTGATCATCACAGAGACTCAAGCTCGAGAAAGAATACGCTGATGAATGTATTATTGTGCCTGCTGGTGTGAATGACAGCCAGACCTCAGGGTTCGCTGAAGTGAGAGGCTGCAACTTCTGAAGGGACTTTTTAAATAGATTTTTCCAGCGTAATTCATCAACTACATCAAACTATGGGCTAAAAACTAAGCTCAGTAGCCACACATGTAGTTTTAATTGTCTATCATATCAGACTACTATGTGTAAAATTGCAAACGGCATCTGTTTGATGCTCACAGTGGACGTTGCTGTTGGATAGTTGGTTTTGGAGCTTTATAAGGGAAATGTAGACTTCTACCAACAAATCTATTGAAGCATACTGATGCCTTCAAGATTAAAACAAAAAAAGAAGAAGTAGATAAAATAGGTTTACCTCCCTTTAACCACTACTTATAAACACTATTTCTGTGTGGGAAACAACATCTACTGGTGCTGAACATGCAGAGGAGCTTGCTGACAGATGTGGAAAAATAAATCACAGAAAACAAACAAGGGCTTATAACAGATGGAAATAAATAAAAATAACAAATAAATGGCCTGCTGGCATTACTTAAGATAATAAATATAATAAATGAGATGAAGTAAACCAACACTCTAATACATTTTCTCAGTCAAGTGTCTCATTTCCCTGTGGACTCTGCTGGTGATAAGAAAAAAGTACTACAGAGAACTACAGGCTCCCATGGTCTGGTTGACAAAATGCTAATGGAGGATACTGTCTTTCTGAGATTCTTTAGAAAAAGCAAAGAAAAGTAGAACTTTTCTCAAATTCAGTATTAGTGTAAGAGGCTGGCCCTGCACATGCTTTCTTCCTGTTTAAGGAATCTTTGGGCTTCTCTCATTCCTCTAATTTCTACACTTCTAAAACGTATGGAGGACAGAGGAGAGAAGAGGCTTCTGTAGGAACTATAATCAAGGATGCACAGATGTATCTTTTGCTGAAGTGTCTTTACCTTCAACTCTTTTTCACATTGTGTAATGTTGTGAAAATAATTAAAAGTGGCTGTAAAGAAAAAAATAAAAAAATGCCATGGGCACTGTTACCCCTGTGTACACCTATATATGGGCTATAATAAAATTATTTATGACGCAGGTGTATAATACATCGTGTTTAATTGGTTTCCATTGCTTTAAAATGAGGCTCCAAATGCCTGTTTCCTTGACTCCTCGGTCCTCGTGTTGTCTCATTGCCTCCTCTGCTCAGTTCTGTGGTAGAAGGAACTAACATGTGAAAACTGAAAACTTTGTAAATCTCTGCATGAGAACCAGTTTTTCCATAAAATTAGAAAAATTGACAAGCGGAGGACAAAGGAAGGCTGTTATTAGCCAGAGTACGCTTTTATAGATGTAGTATAAACATGACAGCTTATCTCACCCACGTGGCCTCAATAAACCAGTATATTCCCGTGATATCATGGTCGAGTTTCTGACCCTAACTCCCATTTCATCATTTCACCCCAGACTGTGGTGTAGTGAGTTGTGGGATCATCTCTTCGTCAAACTCTGGAGCTGCACCAGATATCCGATGTGCCAACATTTTACACCAGATAAGAGGCTTCTCAATTAGACAGTTGCCTTAGAGACATTATTAACATTACTGTGTACTTTTGGGGCCAGGCTCACCTTGAGATATAATCCACAAAACAAATTAGGCAAGAAGAGTCTTTAATTTACTTTAAAGTATTTGCATTCAGCACAAAAATGAACTAAACACAACAAATCCTTATGAACAAAAATAGATGGAAAAATGAATTAGAACCACCACATATGGGGGGGAAACAATCAGTAAAAGTATGTGAGAATATCAGGACTATATTTGAAGTTAAAATTCCACAACAGTTGATGTCATGGACCAATACCTCTGTCACAGAAACATCTTCTTTCAGCTGCTCCCTTCAGGGGTCTCCACAGTGGATGATCTGGCTCCGTCTCACCCTTTGTCTAGCTTCCTCTTCTCTAACACCAACCCTCTGCATGTCCTCCTTCACTACATCGGTGGGTTAGGGTTACTCAGGGAGTCTGGTTGGCATAAATGCAAATTGAAAGCATTCTTTGTCACTTTAGGGGTTTATTTGGACAAAGAAGCAGTTTTTAAAGTAGAGCTCTTCTGCTTTGCCATATTTTCTGTCACACGTGTACTGTTTCAGTAGAAGAAGTCATCCACTTTATATTTGTCATCAGCTTTTTTACTTTAATTAACTTCACCTCCCATCTCTCCAACAGCATCACTGCTACTGCAGCCAGCATAGGTGCAGCAGGAATACCACAAGCTGGGCTGGTCACCATGGTGATAGTGCTAACATCTGTTGGTCTGCCAACTGACGACATCACTCTCATCATTGCAGTAGACTGGGCATTGTAAGTTACATATCACTTCTAAAATGTATTAAAGATCCAAACCGGCAACAGCTCTACTGACTCGATTTCTATCGGTCCAAATCAAAAATGTCTTAAATGTCTTCTTCTTTTACAGAGACAGATTTCGCACCATGGTCAATGTAATGGGGGATGCTTTGGCCACAGGCATCATGGCACACATCTGCAGAAAAGACTTCATGAAAGAGGGAGATGGGGTGAGTTTTAATGACAAGGACTTGGGTAATTGTGGTGATTGAGCCCATAGTTTGCTTCTTGGGGCTGAAAATGTTATTAGTTCTGTTTCACGCATTTTTAGAGATTTGGCTAAGTAATAGACATTTAGAAGAAACTGAAGATTTAAGTGTGCATTTACTATATTTTAGGTTTAGCCCCTCCCTACTTTCATGAAATCATTTGCAATCCTTTAAACAGCAATTACAACCCCAGTTCCAAAAAGTTGACATGGTGTATAAAATGCAAATAAGACGGAATGAAATGATTCGCAAGATTCCCATAAACCTTTAAGCTGAGAAAAGTGGGCAGCACTAAAAAGAAAAAGCTGGAGGAACATTTTGCATCTAATTGGGTTAACTGGCAACTGATCAGTGCCACTGGGTATAAAGAGAGAATCTTAGAGAGTTTCTCAGAAGTAAAGAAGGGCAGAGGCTCCCTAATCTGCAAAATAATGCATGTAGAAATGTGAGAATATCTCATCATCTGCGGCACATAATAAAAATCTAATATTCAAAGTCAAAATATTCAGAATTTGGGGACAGGTCTGAAAATGAGTAGTGGATGACTATGATTTTCAGGACCTGGGGCAGCACTTCATTAAAAACAGACATGATTAATACTGCATAGGCTTAGGAACACTTCCAGAAATCACTCTCTAAACACAATTCAACATGCCATTCACAAATGTAGGTTAAAGCTGTATCATGCAAAGATGAAGGTGCATGTGAACATGATCAGAATAGCCTTTCCAGATGCTTTCACATCTGGAAAGGCACCATCAATGCTGAAAGGTATGTAAAGGTTTTAGAGCAACATATCCTCCCGTCCAGACACGCCACGCCTTTCACCAGTTGAAAGCATTTGGAATTCAGTAAAAGGACTGGATGTTAGAGTCCCTGATATTGCATTGCTTTATATGGAGAGAATCTTGAGGGATGGCTGTTATGAGGAAAGGCAGCCCAGAAACTTTACCAGCAGCACACATCGTTGTGTGCCTCAACATTTTTATTTTTTTCATTGGGGTTGTAATTGAACAGTATAAAACGGCAGTGACTAATAATGCTATCTGATTTGTTAGTTGTTGTTGATGTTAGTTCCATGACTGACTGATGCTCTGTGCAGGACGCGCCCCGCCTCTCATCCTATCACAGCTTCAGTCACCCTGAGTTTGACAAATGGTTTAGAAAATTGATACAATAATTCAAAATACTTCTATTGAACCTAATTGGGGTTTAAATGGCTTCCAAATCTTTTGTGCATGTTTTACACAACATACAAAGATTTTGGAGACTGAGCTAAAAAAAAAAAATTTGCACACAATTGATGAACATTTAAATAATGGGAAAAAAATAATATAATAATTTCATTATTTATTTTTGCCATTGGAAAAACATATTTGTTGTATTACAACCACAAGAAGTGGCACTTCAATAGCCTCGGATCATTTTTCCTTTTCAACCTTTGGTTTCCTTAACAAAGAGAACCTTCTGAGCACTCCAGATTTTTTTTAAGTAGTCCCATATATTATCCAATCTACAGGTACCTTTGATCTGTGAGACCAAAACAGCAATGAGCACCCCTCCTGTGATGAACTGCCACAACAACAATGGCAACTGCCGACCCCCTCCTTTAGGGGTCAAACACCAGTTCATCCCTCCTGAAGTGGCTCAACTCATACAACTGGAGGAGGGCGTTCGGCCGCTTTCTGACAGGAAGAAACCTCCAATTCCTCCGAGACATCTGAAGAAGAGCAAAGAACACTGCACTATAGATATGAATGGCCTTGAGACCAATGTATAGCCTCCTCTTGCAGTTTGATAGGTTCTCTGTAAGTTATGCTGAAAGGAGCGCAGCAGCAAAGGACACCCGTGCAGGCAGAAGGACAATACAGATGAGCTCATGTTGCTCCACAAAAACATTTTAAAGCAAAGCAGTTGCAAAAGACTCCATAATAGCGCATTTACAGTGGAATTTATGGCAACACAAGGACAATGATAAGATTTCTATTATAAAATTTGTCCTTAGTCCTGTACCTGCTATTACTTGCATTGATTCAATAATTTTTATTTGATATATACATTTTTTATGACTTTTTGTTTTTGTTTTGTTTTTTGACAATGTATTTTTTGTACTGTTGTACTGCAAGTAGCCAGCTGTTTGCATTATAAAAGATGAGACAGGATATCTGCTTGGAGCTAAATGATCAGGAGGCAAAGTGAAATGCACACATTTTTTAAGTTTGCCTTAACAAAGCTGGTGGTGCTAGGCTGATGGTTATTATGGGACAAGAGGAAGCTGAATGAACTGAATTTGTACCCACCCCTGTAGTGATGTTATAACTTTGATATGTGTTTAAAACAGAGATTAGAACTGTTTTATGTATTTGAACAGCCTCAGGATCATTTGATTTAATTAAGCTTTCTGGCATATTAGCAGCCTGAAAACATCCACTAGTAATTTAATTAAATGTTTGTCAGTTGACTTGATATCAAACAGAAATTGGCACATTTCAATAAAACATTAAGCGACTAACCAGCTCTTCCATTTCTGCTGTATTAGTTGATTTTTTTTTCTCATTTATGCTGTGAGCCAATAAAGCACTGGGGGAGCTTCCTCCTGTCAATACCCAACCTAAATTATTTCACCCAATCCCAACTCCAGTAGAAGAAGGGAATGGAAAACTACATGCCTTGTTCCATCTGGGAACGCATCCAAAAGTTGAGCTATTTAAAGGAGTTCAATAGTCAGATTTGGATAACTTATGCTACAATTAAATTAATCCGACTATAACATACATGTAAAAAATGTTTTTGAAAGTGACCTATATAAGTGTATCAGTCAAACTGGTTAGTGACACACCCCACCACCACAGCTGTCTATTCCTCGACTACTGGAGGTTACTGGCTGTTACTGGGTGACAGCCAGTAGGGTGCAAACACTTAGGGTGTTTGGGTGCAAACACTTGCTAATTCACCACAGGGAGATGAAACTTGAATAAGTGAAAGAAATCAGTCAAAGAAATCTTTGAATGGAAATGAAGATCGTAATATGTTGCACGGGCCTGGATATTCACGCCATTTTCCTTCTCTAAAATATCTATATAACAACTGCAAAGACAGTCTAAGTTGCAACTAGCTAGCAACAAACACCCTGACCGACTGTTTAAGACCAAAGTCTTACTATTTCTTGTTCATGTCATTTTATTCTAGTTAATAATAAGCTACTTTCATAAACCTCTTAGAACAGCACCATCTCCTTTTTCTTTTTTTTATTTATTGACATATCGTCTTACATTGAAACTGCTGGAAAATTGTAACTGATACTATAGTTTCTTTCCACTGGCTTTGTCAGCAAACATATCACATATGTGCATGCGTAATACTTGGCACAGGCACCATGATTTTACCAGTTGCTTTGTGGACTGCTTGGTACCGTTTGAGATGGTGATATAACTGAAGATTTGACAGACTCACTCAGAGGGTATCTCAAACCTAACACAACCTAACGCCCATTTTACTCTATATGGGAACGCAAATTTAAAATGAAGAATACTTGCATTCATTTGGAACGTTTTTACTTGGGTCATAAATCAATGTCTATACAGTCATACCTCTTTCAGCAACTCAGAGGCATGGCCACCTGCAGGCTATTGGAAAGAATCTAGATTTAATGCACATTTGCAGAAAAGCATAGAGCACATGCTTTTTATAAATTACCATTTCAGTTTTGCCGCTCCAGAAAGAGAATTTCCATCATGATCCAAAATTATAATTATTAAGAACATCTTCTTACTGTACATTTCACTTTTGTCATATAAAGGCAGAAATGTACTCTTCCAAATAGTATGTTTTCATCTGTTTTGTCATTCCATTAATAATTTTTCTCAGCTCTTTACACAGGAAATACCAGAGAATTCAGAGCATACAGACTGAGATGTGTTTTTCTCTGGCTAGTGTCCTGCCTATTTTTATAATACTGAACAGATCTGCTATAGCTCCACACAGAGCAGTGACACAGCCATGTGTGGGAGAAGCTGCAGAAACAGCGAACAGATTTCAGCCTTTTCAAATAATTTATTCTTGTGTTTTTGACTGTCTATGTATGACAATATTGCATTCATATCAGTAAAGTGAGATTTTTATGCTGAAATATGTATCCTGTTAGAAAACATGAATGAACTAAAGGGTCGGTAAAATCAGCACTGGTTGAAGCTCCGGTTTTGTTGATAGAATTAAAATATTTCATTCGCAAGCAGATGTTATAAATCATAGTGGAAAATAATATGTATATTTACCTTCACTGCAGGTAAATCATTGCTTTTCAAGATTATTGCTATTATTAAACCAACTCGCTGGTAAAACAGTACGATTTATCCAAACTGTTTAGTAATAGCAGAAAAAATCGTTATAATTCTTATCTTAAATTATCTGATCTGAAATTTCCCACTTGTGGGACTAATAAAGGTATCCTATCTGATCTTATCTTACCACCCATTATGATTTTAGTTAACTTATTTTTTGTTAAACAGCATGAAGGTAAGATGTCTATTTACAAGTGACGTATATTGATAATTGATGGCAGCAAATATGTGGACAGAATCAATTACCAGTCTCCTGTTCACTTTATGTTTCTGACATTATACTAAAATTTGGCTGTAATTCATCTAAAGGACGCTCTTAAGATAGTCCTTAATATGAAGGAGTGAATAAACCTTAACACGTAAAACAATAAAATATTTTTTGCAGATAAAATATCAGTTTTATGTCTTTTTTTTTTTCTTACAGGATAGACTTACTAGTCTACTAGTAGAGTCATTGCTAATGGGTACTAATTTGTCTTTTAAGGACATATTAGACTCTGACAGAACTTCTGTCTTTCACCTCCTTTTTAGCACCCCATTTATAAAAGATACACTAGAAAAACCAGAGTATAATTAAATCATAAAAAACAGTAAAGATTTATGTCTGGTGTTTTTGGACTAATAATGCCAATAACAACAATAATAAAAATCTCCCATTTTTTAAGCCTGCCTACAGTTCTGCACATCTGCAAGTTGCTTTGCAACCCTCGTCCGCTCCACCTACTCTTTTCAAGTTGTATATGATCGATGTCACTGAAGGCTTTTGAATTATGTGCCAGGGCTAAGCTGCTTCTTATAAATTACCGCAGATGGAAATGGCATCTTTTTTAAATAGTGGTCATGACTGAAATATAAAACACTATCAGTCCCTTTATAGCATATTGCTGTAAAGGGACTGATAGTGATTATTCATTCTAGATCAGGGGTGGGCAATCTCAGTCCACGAGGGCCGGTGTCCCTGCAGGTTTTAGATCTCATCTTGGGTCAACACACCTGAATCACATGATTAGTTCGTTACCAGGCCTCTGGAGAACTTCAGGACATGTTGAGGAGCTAATTTAGCCATTTAAATCAGCTGTGTTGGTTCGAGGACACATCTAAAACCTGCAGGGACACCGGCCCTTGTGGACTGAGATTGCCCACCCCTGTTCTAGATGATCTCACAAGTCCCTGCTATGAAACCAGAAGTCCATAGAGTGTTAGTGTTTTTTCCTATTAAGTAATTCTGACGTACCGTTTCCTGTAAGCCTCTTGTCCATTAACATTTAGTGGTTCACTTTGGAGTTTCTAACAGGTGGCTGTATTGTGTCCAGACGATTCAGAGGAGGGAGCTTTCTTGCAGAAAACTGGTTTTGCAAATGTTTTATGAGGAAGCAAAAGAAAATGCAACACATTCAACACATTTTCGGTTGTAAAATGGAATGTAAACTTTTGATTGTTTACCAGAAAACTCCACAGGGGGCTTTTGTGTTCTCTCCCAGATCGGTAAACTCTGACAGAAACAAAAGAAAGCAATTACAGAATGCAAATCCAGTGAAGGACTCAAACGCTGATGAATAAATATATTTGATATTATGGTGATTTTAAGAAATGCAGCTTTAAAGCTTTTCCATTGTTTCTTTTACTGCTATTCATTCTTTCTCTACCATTTTAAAAATAAATGCTTGAGATTTTTTAAATGTTTTAGATCTTCTGTGTTATTCCAAAAACTTCAATTACTTATGTAAAAAGTAAGCTCTACGTTCAGAATAATGACATTAAATTGCAGCCTTTTTTGAGAATACTTGTAGCCAGGTTTGATTCAACAGTTTCTGTTGCTTTGTTGGTTTCTTTGGAAATCGTATACTTATATTGGCACTTTTGTTCCAAATGTTTTCACAGTATTGTAAGTAAAATCACTCTTTCTTTTTAATGCAATGAGCCAAGGCAGGCGACTTTGAAGGAAAAGAGGCTGAGAAAGCAGAGAAAGACACACAGTGGGAGCAGAATTTTTCACTCTGCTTACATTCTTTGTATCGATTCAGAAACATTTACATGGGAAGGTTCACATTAGATTTTGCCAATAAATCTTTGAGGGTAAGGCACAGAAACAATTAAATGATCAAAGACAAAAATAATTAAAGGTCAGATATAAAGATATGCATTAATAACCAGCCCAAAAAAATGGAAACATCAGTAACCCCATCCGGTTTCCTGCACCAGAAATATGTGACGCTGCCACGATACAAAAATGAACCTGGGAAATAATATTCACAGGTACATTCCCCATTTAAAAACTCTTTCTGTCTTTGATGCAATGCAGTCCAATTATAGTTCGATCAACCCAGGTCTAGTCTTGCTCCTCTTCGATCTCCTCTTTTTGAATGGGGAGGTCAGGGTTTCCTGCACCAGTGTCCAGCACCTGCAAGTTGGACAGGTATTTGAAGGAACTCTCATCTACGGCGTCCACAGACAGGGGGTTAAACCTTAAATTAAAAAAACAAGAAGAACAAAAACAAAACCAGATAGTTAATTGAAGTAGTCTTTTAATTACAAATTTTAAAGGCTCAAAGCAAAAAAAAACAATGATCAACAGTCACATCTATAAAAATCTGTACAGCTGAGCATTGAGCAGAAGAATGTATGCTACATATGCTACCCATTCTCTTATTTTAACACCGTCAAGCTCACAGGTGTCCACTGACTTTTATCTAAAACCATGTCTAATGCATATGGAATTTATTGCATTGATCACTGAAAATATTTGCATATGTTGTTCATAAAGTTTAAAAGTTAATTCACTAATAAATATACACAAAGGTCGCCCTTCCACTTCAACAACAGACACAAGCATTCCAGCAGCTTTAAATCGACTCACGCGAAAGGCTCCCAGCTGCAAAGGGATTTGGGTGGAAATAAAAAAAATTCTTTTAAAGAGACAAAAAAGTCAAATGTGCCAGCAGCTGACACTAAAAACACGATGACCCTGGAAGGGTTCAGGACTTGTAAACACTGGCTGTAAAGCAGCCAGCTTGAGGTTATATTTGAAATGAAATCGAACAAAAGCCATGAAAGAGCATGTCGGGAACCTCTTTCTTCTTGACTGACCGCTGTTTCAGCTGCAGGGCTCATGGGTATTAGCCTGCACTCTGTGGAATAAACCAAAGAGGAAAAAATTTGCTGAATGCACACAAGTTAGTGGAGATGGGGAGATTAGATACCCGCTGCAGTACTCTGCAAAATGAAACTGAGTCAGAATTTTCAACACATAGCAAATTTTACTGATTAGTAACAGACTAGAGAACAACATTGTTTCTGAAAATGGTTTATTTTTGTGAAGTAAAACCTATTCAGTTAGCATACATAATTTTTTAAATGATGAAAAGGGAAAAATCTAACAATGCAAATTAGCTTTAAAGTGTTGGATCAAAATTTAAATATCGACCAAAAAAAAAAAACCTGTGAAAGTTTGTTTTTTTTAACTATTTTTCCCCTTGTGATTAGGGGAGCAGCTGAAAGTAGCTGTGTTTTACAATATAAAACAATGAAAGCTATGAACAAGACTTTTGTTTCTATGCAGGAAGCAAAAGAGTGTTCTAAATTGTAGATTCTTCAAAGTAAATTCCCACTTTTCACACATATGCTGAGCACTTTTTTGTTACTCTTTTTTCACTCTGCTCTCCAACTCATCTTAAACCGTATCATTGATTTTAGCTTGTGATCAGATGCAGCTTTATTGCTCTGTCTCTTGGTCAAACAGCCCTCTCAGAGCCTTGCTGTGTGTTTTTCAGCTCATTGTTCCATTAAAAAACCAGATGGGACGCCTTGTCACTGCAGGATGTTGTGGTCATTGTCATGAGCAAAGCTCCTGCCTTCATACTTTGTGTTGCAAACACATGTTGATACTATCGGTTCTCTCTGTCTCATAAACACACTGCTGGAGCCAAAAATCTCACATTTGGACTCTTCAGATCAAAAGTCCAGATTTCCTCTGGTCTTTTCAGCAACTCAACCATGAAGAACTGATTTCACATAGTCTGCTCCAAACATTTCTGGTTGAGATGTGTCTGTAGCATGAACTCTGTAAAGCATTAATGTAGCCTCTAATCTCAGGCTGGTGACTAGGGATGGGTACCGGTATCGGTTCTGACATAAACGATAGTAACCAGACCGAAAAGCAGCGCACATTTCGGTGCTTTATTTTGGTGCTTTTTTTTCCTGAGATGTCATACACTTTGGATTCTAGCCAATCATTTTACCTTTCCGAGGATAGTAGGCGGGCCCAGGTACGTACGTTCTTTTAGAGCAGAGCTACAGATTAAAAATGCCCAAGGCGAAGCGGTCAAAAGTCTGGCTGTACTTCCCAGCAAAATATGCAAACTCAGCAGCCTGTAACAAGTGCTTTAAGCTGATACTGTGCAAAGGAGGTAACACCTCGAATCTGATGAAACACCTGCCGACGCATAGCGTTTTTTTAAAAGCCGAGAAATGCGCCGTATTTGATAGCTTGCTGCGAAACCTCACACCGAGCACATCTACTGCGGGTGTGGTGCCTGTTATCGGACCCGGAGTTAGCAACATCCCCCAAAAACCCGAAGAGGAGAGTCCTGGCCCCTAGCCCTGCCAGTGTAGCAGAAATGATGACGGATGATGGTGGCAGCAACAGCCGTTCGTCTCTGAGTGAGTGGCTTAATGTTGTTCGTGTGTAAGCTAACCATGTTATTAAATTAATGCATGTAAGGTGAACTAGCAAACACCGTTGTAGTTACATGCGGCTGTCTTCTTGTTTGATGGCAGATACTCCCTTCACACTGGCCAAAAAGGTTAAAATGACCAAAGAAAAAGTGGAAAACAGCTAAACATGAGAGGTTTTTGGACAAAGTTTGTGTTTTTTCCATTGATTAAGCACTGCTTCCAGCCAAGAGTGATGCCATAAATCCCCTATAGCTGCAGAAAAGGCTAACATTGTTATCTTTTTACAAAAAAACAGCTGAACATGAGAGGTTTTTGGACAAAGTGTGTGTTCTCCATTCTTTAAGCACCGGTTCGAGCACCGTTTAAGCACCGGCACCGTTTCAAAAGTACCAGTTTGGTACTGGTATCAGATAAAACCTAAACGATACCCATCCCTACCGGTGACTCTAATAACACTTTCCTTTCCTGGAGACATCCACACCAACGTCATTTGATGTTTTTGTGACTAATCTTGAAGAAACTATAAAAGTTCAGAGTTTCACAGAAAATTCAGAAATACCAGATCCAGATATGGAGAGTTTTGACTGCACTGTCTTTAAACAGTAGAATAAATTAAAATATATGTCATACGGGGTGTATATGAGGTGATCCAATCTATTGTAATTTCCTTGCATGTTCTTTAGGAAACTGCCTATGCAGTAATTATGAACAATAATGCTGCGTCTGAAACTGAACATCTGGTATGAAATCAGTGTCAGATGTACACACTACACACCTTTTGTATGATGTTCCTCTAAAGAACAGCTGGTAATTAATTTGACACTTGATAATTCAGGCTTTTATTTCAAACTTAATAATGTTTTTTCTGAAACAAATTTGCATGCATAATGATGATGAAGATATTTTTGTTCTAGGATCAGTGTACATTTTCTTTTTAGAAAGGATATTTAACAGGGGAAAAAAACAAACAATTACTGTGCAGAAAAAAATAAGTGCAAAATAGTGTTGATATATTGCATTTTGGGTTAGGGTTTTTTTTGTTTGTTTGTTTGTTTTTTGCAAAATGGCTCAATAAAGCCCAGATAATGTTTTGGTCAAAGAGGATTTTAAAAAAACTCAAGACAAAGACATAACATTCATGTTGTAGCCACACAAAGATCAAAGCTTTTCATGTATTGTGGATTGTTACAGCTGCTTTTTGTCTTGCCAAGAACTCAGTTTCATTTAGCTGTTAAGCACAGCTCATAATCTTATCAAATGTTTCCATTTTTGGACTTTATCTATTGTTATCTTTATTTTCATTGACATAAAAATGAGAGATGTGCGCAAACAGATGATTATACTCTGTCTGCTGTCCTATTAGTCAGCAGAAATATTAGTCAGTAAATGATTCATATTATATCAAAACTTGAGAAATGTTGGCTCTTGGTGATAAGATGTTAAAGAGGCTTGGCAGACAGCAGAACCTGTCTCTTTGCAGCAGGAGGTTGCAAACAAGTTGCACAGTAAGACAAATGACAGCCATGTAAAGAAACATCGGTCTGTGGTTATATTTTCTAGGACAGGAGTGTCAAACCTGCCAGAAAGTCTAATCCACACCACTGCAAAATCTAAAAACTGCAGCCTGTCATCAATTACTCCATGTTTTATATCTCCATTATTATAAAATATTTTTACTTTTTGACCTCAAGTCGGCTGAACAGTGGGCTGCGTGTGGCACATGAACTAAAAAGAGTTTGACACCTCTGTCCTAGAAAATGGGCAGATGTATGTAGGCTGTTAGAGTGAAGTGCAACTCGACTGGATCAATCTGTAACCACATTCTACACAAGTGCAGACACGTTAACCTGCAAGCAACCTGCAATTCACCAAACCAATCAGACACTGTGTGAGTGTGCTGTCGACACAGCAGTATTTAAGATAT
Organism: Perissodus microlepis; assembly: GCF_051167445.1. Taxonomy (NCBI): domain Eukaryota; kingdom Metazoa; phylum Chordata; class Actinopteri; order Cichliformes; family Cichlidae; genus Perissodus; species Perissodus microlepis. The sequence goes on from NC_140482.1 coordinate 28,105,574, forward strand.
GAACTGGTTATCGATGAATGTGATTAACACTTTCAACTGACTGGAATTTTTGTACAAACAATGTTTGACACGATGTTCAGTTTTCTCACTGCTGCTGTTTAGTAATTTTATTTTTTCATGTTTTTCTTCATGTTTTCATTTTCTTTATTTTTTTTATAGTTCTGTTTTGTTTTGTTTTGTCTTTTACTATAAGTTGGCTGTGCATATTAAAGGCTGCATGCAGACTACACCTCCTCCACAAAGGTAATAAAGGTGAAAACTGAAGCAGTGAATTTTTATCGGATGCTGGTAGCCAGACTTTACCATGTTCCAAAATTCTTTGAACCTTGAGAGTGCTTTTGATTAATATATTCGGGAACCTGAACCTTCTCACTTCTCCTAAAATCAATCTGAGTTGAGTGTTTAAAGAAAAAAAATGTGTGTGGAAGAACTCTGTGTATTTGACTGCAGCTGCTGCTTATAAACTTACGAAGCAGTATAAACAATGCCATAACTTCCTTACAGCCGTTCTTTTTTTTTCCCTTGTCCTGTCCAGCAGTTTAACGCCGGAATTGTTGTCTGAAGGCCAAAAAATGCCCAGCAAATTTACTTTCACAGGTGTAGTATTACGATATTCACTATAATGGTCCACCTGGTCGTCATATTTTACTAGAACTTTATTTTTTTATTTTGGATTATTACAACCATAACAGACAAGACTGGGGGGCAGAAACAAAAAAAGAAAGAAAATGAAGAAATGTAACAGAAGGAGAAGGAGAGAAAAATAAAGGGGAAGAAGAGGGATGAAGAGAGAAAGGAAGAGAACAAAGACAGGGGAGGGGAGGAACCCAAGGGCACGCCACCCCTGCCAGGTGCCCGACAGAGGCAGGGAGCCTCTGGCGGCAAACCAGCACACACCTAAACATTCAAACCCCGGACACCGAAGACCACCAATGGCGGCAGGTGGGGGCACCAGCCACTGGCATGGATTGTGGCGTCGGGAAATAGGCCCCACACCTGGTCCCCCAGGCCTGGCATGTTCTAAGAGAGAGGGAGAGTCTAAGACCTGACTTGACACATAGACAAACAGTCATACACAGGTCTTGATGCATGCTCAATCATCCAGGTAAGTAAATCTCCAAAAGTTTATTCTGTTCATACGGACGTAGCGTTTTCAGTGGGAGAAATGTTTCATCACTCATCCAAGTGGCTTCCCCAATCTTATAAACAGTACATTTGCATAATGACTGAAACTAGCACCAATCACTGGCCCACCCAACCCCACTGCAGAGGAAAGACTACACCCAACCCCAACCCAACATTCAGTCAACTCCCAGACTACATAAAACAATAGACACCCAGGTTGAGCCCATCCTCCACCTCTGGTAGATCCCCCCTCCTGCAGAGTGGTCTCCTCAAAAGTATAGAGCATCTGCAAAACAAGGTAAAAACCTCCCTGCCAGCTAAAAGGGCGTCCAGTTCCACCAATGCACCGAATCCTCCTGGGCCAGAGACGGGTCCCAATGCACGCACCAACCCAACTTCCACTAGATGATGGAGCCAATCAAAGGAGCTCAGAGAGATTGGCCTGATGCAGCGGCAGAGGCTGTCTCAAGACTGATATGATCTGACAAATGGTCTCTATATTGGTTTTAAGGTCTCTAAGATTATTTTCATTTGTCGAGTTCATAAGGACAGTCTTCTTAGTGATGCATAAGGTGGCGAGAGCCATGTGGACTGTGTTCATCTCCATAGTGACATCATCTAGGCTGCCCAAAAAGCAAACTAAAGGGGAAGCTGGAATGTTACATTTTATACACTTTGATAAGTCTTCACATATCCGGCACCAAAACCTCTGAACTGGTGGACAGAACCAAAGAGTGTTGACGTAATTGTCAGGTGTATTGCCTTGACAGTGTGACCATAGTGCACTCTATGTAGTATTTTGTATTTTATTAATTGTAGATTGGGGTTTCTAATCATTTTAGAGGTTTTTAAACATGTCTGATACCAGAAGTTGTGGTCAAAGCTGGCTGATAGATCCGCCTCCCATTTCACAATAGGAAGGGATAATGACTCATCTGTTTTCAACAGTGTTTTGTATATTTTAGATAAGAATTGTAATTGATTTAATTAGGCGAAAATTCCTTTATTAACATAGACTATAATTTGTTGGTGGTCTAAAAATCTACTCTTGTTAATCCCATATTGTAATACTAATATGTCAAATGAAATTAAATTTATTCATTGAAATATACATTCCAAGAACTCAATTCCTTTACCTGCAATCTTTGAAGTCTAGCATATAATTTTTTTGTAAGATGTCAGAGTTGTTCCAGATAGGTTAAGATTATATATTAATATATATATTCATATTATATTAATGCTTAATCTTAATATTTATGCTTTTAAAGCATACAAGTCATTTGAGCTAATGAATATTAGGCCCGAAATCTCTACATTATTACATAGTGCCTATTCTACGTCTATGTTTTAACAATCTTGAGATGTATTGTAGCGTGTTGGCTAAGAAGTAGTTGTGAAAGTTAGGCAGATCTAGTCCTCCTCTTGGTCCTATGTAGACTCCAGAGATAGATGGACCCAAGCCAAATAAGGGGAGCCAAGTCTAAAACCGCGGCCTTGCCCTAACTTTTTAACCAATCATGTTAACATTCTGTTTTTATGACACATAATAAAAGTGTTTACTGCCTGGATTTGGTGCTCTTTTGTTCGTTCGGTTTGCTGAATGGAGGAAGAGACGTGGCATCATTATTAATCTAAACCTTCAAAAGCTTATTAAATAGAGGAAAACAAATACTTTGAGTTTGGATGAACCCAACAATTTCAAAAACCAAAGTTACAAATAAAAAGTTCCACTTAACTCTATAAATGCTTTTTCTGTATCTAGAGACAATATTGTAGTTTGTTTTTACTGCAAGAACAGTCTATTAAATTAAGTAAGCTACATGTATTTATTAATGAATGCCTCCCTGTTATTAAACAAGTTTGGTCAGGAAGTGTTATGACGGGTGCTATCTTCTCTAATCTTTTTCAGAGGGCTTTGTAGATTATTTTAAGGTCAACATTAAAAAGGGATATTGGATGAAAACTTATGGGAAATACAGTGTCTTTGCCTGGTTTCAGGCTTGACTGGCTGATAATTTTGGAATGGTTATGTTATCAAGAAACTGATCAATTCATCTTCCGATGGGTTTACCTCTGGTGAATATAAAGTTTTTTAAAGTCCCTGAATGTGTTGTTTATTCTTTCAGGATCATAAACTGTATTCCCAGTTAAGTCTTTAACTGGGAATACAGGGAATTTTTTGTTTCTTGTTAAAAATAATTGCAGTGGAAGTCTTTGTAGTAGAAATATTCTTTCTTTTTTTTTTTTTATCCAAATTTGATTTAATTCTAGTTTTGCTTTACGTATTTTGCTCAACATTTCCTGTTCCAGCGAGGACACACAGGCTTCTTCTAAGGATTTAATGTTTTTCTCTAATTCATGAATACGTTTGTTTTCTCTTTTCATCCCTGACTCCAAGAAAGCAGATGCTGATGTTCCAGGCAGGCCATTATTGTGTAAATATGAAGCCCACTCATTTTTAAAATATTTAATAAAATCTTCATCTTTAAGTAATGATGAATTAAATCTCCAGTTTGTGGCAGAATGAACTTGATGAAATAATTCAGATGAGAGTAAGAGTGATTGACATGTGAGAAGAAAGTATATTCCCTACTGTTAAGGTGAAGATATTGCTGCGTTGCATGTCTTAATGTGAAAACACATTAAGACATGCAGGTGTTTTAAGTTCATCTGCAGCTGTGGCAGGTCTATGAGTCTCTTGTAGTAAGACAACGTTTTTTGTTTTTTTTTAAGCTGGTTAAATATCTTCTACTTTAAAGTCGTTCTTCTATTGCACGAGTATCCTACCCCCAGTGAAGATCAATGCATTTGGAAAACAGATTTGTGCTTGAAGGCCTATGCTTGAACATGTAATGCAATAAAACAGCTTTTGCAAACAAGTGTTTAAGAGTTTAATTCATCCTGGTGTTCCCTGTGCAGAGAACAGGTGACATCAGCAGTATCGGGGCCATTTCAATGGTTTAAGAGTGTGGAAGAGGCTTGTTAGTAAAACTGAGTATAAAGCAGATCTAGTACTTCTAGATGCTTCTGCTTCTTCTGTTCAGTTTTTATTGTTTAGAGCTGAAGTTTAATTACATCAATATGACTCACTTTTTATTATTTTTTGATCTCTAATTTACAGGTTTGAGCAGCTGGAAGTAAATGCATATTTTAATCCATAAAGAAAATTGTTTATCCACAGAAGCTGTTGTTATTCATGTTGATCTTAAAGTATTTACTGGCTAAATTGGGTAAAAAGGTTTAAAGTTGTCTATTTGGGGTTAAAGAAATAAATAAATCAGGGCATGAAAATATACAGCTAAAGACTAAATATATTTACTTTACTTGTGAGTCCCTTACCGGAGGAAGATGCCTTTGATGTTGGGAGTGCCTTCAAAAGCTGAACCATGAATACTGGAGATGCGGTTGTTTTGCAGGTAAATGTATTCCAGAGACTCGGGTAGGTCAGCGGGGATGTGTGTCATTAGGTTACCAGACAGGTCCAGCGTCTAAAAATTAAAGATGCATAATTTATAACAAACCTCCTGGAAAATTTAGTCCGTATCAAACCATTAGCCCTACTTATCTGGAATGAATCATTCTTGGAATGAATGATTCATTCCCAGAATCATTACTTTCAAATTTCACATTGCAGGTTTCTGCCATTGCTGGCAGTGTTATTGTGCTGCCTTATATTTTGGCGAAGACTACGGCAAGCATATTGTCTTGTATAAATTGTGATGGAAAAATTGCTATACAACAATCTATTTAGGATCATTGAATGGTTTTTGCCAGCTGCAGCAATTCCTTAGATTTTTGACTGGGGTTATATCCCAGTAAATATTTCCATTTTTGTCAACATAGTTTTAAATAAAAAGTTCCCATTGATAATGTTACTGTAAATGTAAACAATAATTCAGTTTGTACCATCATACTACGACCAGTCTTGCCTTTTAATTTTATAACATCTAAATCCTTAATGTCCAACCAATAGCCACTTTGCTTGGTATAAAAAAAATTCTACATTTGCCCTTTTCTGCACCATACCAAACTGTCATTTAGTGAAAGATCAGGGAGGAATCTAGTACTAAACCTTTATAAAGTTCCTAAATATTCAGATTCATGCAGTATACAAACATCATTGCAAAGCATTTTTTTTTTTTTTTTCAGTGACTATCCCACTTGTGTCACTTCCACTCACTGTGAGCGCAGTGAGCTCCATCCAGGCTCCCTGGTAGACTGAGTTCAGTTTCAGCTGGTTATCACTCAGGATCAGCTTTCGTAACTTCTCCATCTTTGTCAGCGTACCATCTGGTATAGAGTTGATCAGGTTGTTCTTGATTTCGAGCACGTGCAGACTGCGAGGAAGACCCCTGGGCATTGAGGTAAGGCTGTTCCCCGACAGGTCCAGGGTTTCCAGCAGACGTAGCTTCCTAAAAGCCTCACGTTGCATCTTGGGGCTGGTAAGCTTATTGTAGCTGAGGTTGAGTTCTATCAGCGTGTACAACAAGGTTAAGTCGTTGCGGCCAATTTCAGAAATAGAGTTATGGAGCAGCATTAAGGTCTTTGCTCGCCGAGGCAAGCCTCTGGGAACACGCTCCAGCAAATTGTTGTGCATGTGAAGAGTGTGCAGCTTTTTCAAGCCCTAGTGAAAAGCAAATTTAAGATTTCAAATGGGTGATCCACTGTTGCATAATGTTCATTGCCATGCTGTTGTACAAATTACTCCTTCCAACTTGTCCTTACAATTTAAATTGGATCATTTATATCATCCATATTTACCTGGAAGGCAGCTGGGTGGATAGAACGGGAACGAAGTTTGTTATTGTGGAGGAGCAGGTATTCAAGATTTCGGGCTGACGTTAGAGCATCTCCAGGGATACTGCGGATGTCGTTCTTCTCCAAGTGTAGCAGCACAAGACTGCGAGGGAGACCCTTTGGGACAACGCTGAGGTTGTTATTTGACAAATCCAAACACTCAAGGCTGCTGAGTTGGCTAGAAGCAAAGAAAAGGAAGGATATGATGTTGTCTTTGTAGAGAATTTGCCCTTGAAAGGATAGTTTTGATATTTACACAGCTGGCAATGGCAAGATGTTGAAATCTGTTTATTGATAAACTTCATGAGTGAAGATTTTTGTCCACCTGAAAGTCTCATTGTCCATGCCCTCATTGCTGAGAAGGTTGTTCTGAAGATATAATTCTCTGAGATTGGGCAAGCTGTCAAAAGCTCCTGCTGGGATTTTCTCCAGCTTGTTTCTCTGTAACAAAAGAATATTGACATTGTTAATGTAAGGTGGAATCACAAAGTTCAGCAACTGCACCCACAAAAAGAAGAAATCATAGCTGGGTTAAATTTGGCCAACCTCCCTTGATAGGTAGAGCCTTTTGGTTACCTGCACCACTTCAAGTGTTGCTTTTTATGCAATTTTCTGAAAGTAGTGTTCTGTCTATTTGCACTGCAGATGTACTGAGACTGGATCTGCTTAAAGATGAGAGCAAACATCAAGTTCTTTAGTCAAAATGACCTGATTTTATAGTCAAGGATTGTCTGGAATGGAAAGCTGGAGACCAAGGAGAAGTTCTTAATCAAAACGTCCAGTGTCAAAGTTCAAAAGAGGCACACCAGGAGCGCACTCCTTGTTTTTTTGTGACATTTACTAAGTTGTTCACTATGATATCCTCTCCCTGGGACGGTCAACACAGAATTGTACTGTGACATTGTGTGGGATGTAGTATAGGCAACATTGTAAACTGGCAAACAGTTTGTTGAAAACAGACATGCGCAACACAATTGTTGCTCACCTCCTGCTCTTTTTGCCTGAATTTGACTCGTGCTACTTCAAGTTAAAGGGTCGCTGGTTGAAACATGGGAAAAAATGTCTGTAGCCAGGTACACACAAAAATACAAATGAATATATATACTACCTGTCAAAAGTTTTATAACACCCCAATTTTACCAGTTTTTTATTGGAAATTACGCAGTTTAATTTCTCATTGCACTCTAAAATGAAAGAATAGTACATATAAGAAATTGGAGTTTAAAAAAAATTATGCAATCAATTTATAGACAAAAATGTATTCTAAACTTTTGACCCTTCAAAGTAACCACCTTTGGCAGATATAACAGCTGAACACACCCGTGGCATTCTTTCTACAACAGAAATCAAATATTCTTCAGAAAGTTCTTCCCATATCTGTTGCAAATGTTCCCATAAATGTGTGGCACTTGTAGACTGCTTTGCTTTCACACTTCTGTCCAGTTCATGCCAGACCAGCTCGATGGGTTTAATACCAGAGATTGTGCTGGCCACTTTATATTTTCAAGCTTACCATCTTGTTCTTTTTACCTCAGGGTAGGCATGGCTTGGACTTGTTTTGGGTCATTATCTTGCTGCAGGATGAACCCCTGACCAACTAGGCGCATACCAGTGGGTACTGCATGGCGCTGCAGAATGCAGTGGTAGATTTTGGGTCGGGGAGCTTCTTCAGTAGTCCAATGGTGCTGTTTCATGGTCCAGGCAAGTCTCTTTGTCTTATTCTGTGATCTTAGCAATGGCTTTCTTTCTGCAACGTGTCCTGTCAAACCCACAGCACAAAGTCTTCTCTTCACAGTTGAAGCTGAGACTTGCTTACTATGACCACTATTAAGCTGTGCTTGAAGCTGTTGCACTGTGAGCCCCCTATCACGCAAGCTGTTAACTCTCCGAAACTTGTCGTCTGCTTCAGGTGTGGCTCTGGGTCTGCCAGACCTCTTCCTGTCAGAGTTTGCCCCAGGTTCTGAGTGCCTTTTCATGGTGAAGGAAACTGTACTTACTGACATCTTAACTTTCTTTGCAATTTCTCTGTAGGAAAGACCTACACGTCTGTCTTCCATTGTTAATTGCCTTTTTTTTTATTACCATTTTAGTAGCAACACACACACTACTGTCTGCAGTACAATACTGATCAACTGATGCCCACAAGGGTATGGTACCACAGTGTTTTCCAACACTGGGGTTCTAAGTGATCAAGAAAAGTTGGAACATTTGTAGGAATTACTTGCTCCAGTTTTCAAGGCTTGGTCAACCTCCATTGCTGCAGAACAGCTTTAAATTGTTAACCCATTTTGTGTTCCCTGAAAAAGGCTTTTTTGTACAGTTCTGAAATGTACATTAATTTTCCGTTTTAGGTAACCTTACCTTTTTTTATAACCCCTGGCATTTCACCACTTACCTTTGTACCATTTCAAGATATTAATTGGACTTGAATAACTTGAACTGCAATAAATAACTGAAAAAATTGGGGTGTACTAAAACTTTTGACTAGTAGTGTATGTGTGCATACCATAGATATGTAAAGCACTTGAAATGTTGCAGTGATGCCCAAGGTGACTACCTACAGGCCAAATTTAATTCAGGTAAGGTTTTTGCATTTTTATGTACAAAGCTTTAGTTTAGGATTACATCTGTACATTTATGAATTAAACAAACATCTTAAACCCACTACTGTCCAAGTATAATGCGATGTTAAACCTTCAGATGAAGACGGTAAAGAGTCGGAGGCAGGTTCTTGGGAACAACCCTCAAGAAGTTGCTAGACATGGTTAGGATCTCCAGGTTGTCAGAAGCATTGAACATATGTTCAGGGAGACCTACATCAGTCAGCTTGTTGTTATGGAGATACACAGACCTGGGGACCACGACCATGAGACATGTGTTAACTGAGTAACTCAAGGAATCTTGGGTGAATTTACACAAACATGCACATCTCTTACCTCAGTTTTGGCTTATGACCAAATGTATATGGAAAGATCCTTGTAAGCTGATTAGCAGCGAAATCAGCACTGACCAAAGAGGGGGGCAGGACCTTTGGTGCTAAGGTGAGCTGCAAGCACAAAAAACCATGACAGGATATGATGTTGAGCATTTTTAATTAAATTATCAAGCGATATGGTTTGCTGTGAAGTTATTTGTACTATCAGACCAAGAATATTGTGCTCCAGTTTTAGTGAGTATGATCCTTGTATTTTATTTGAATATTATTTATCAACCCATCTCTGTGCAATACACCCATAGATTATACATCTGTCTTACTGACAAAGCTTGCTAGCACTGCCTGATCCAAATATCCAAATACTGTCAGTGGTCAAAACGTTATGTCATATATTTAGATATATATATATATATATACATATATATATATATATCCAGTGTCCTCCCCATCCACTTGATCCAACTCATCACCAGGATGTCAAGATGAATTGACAGCTCAGTTCTTCTCTTCACATTAGTGCTCAGAACATACAGCTGCAGATCTCTGATGAGACCAACCATCTATTCCAGCTAGAATAGATGGATGGAGAAATTATGGTTCAAGGACTTAATGAATACTTATTTGTTTTGACACAGGCATGCTGTCATCCCAAGTATGTGTGGCATAAAAGCCATGTTTTCCTCATTTTTGTCATCCCCTGCTGAAAACTAACACTACAGTGTACACAATAACAGGAAATTGAAAAATGAGAGAAGCATCACTGAGATTAGATGTTCATTTGAAGCGCTCTCCTTTATAATGTGGTTTATGGATTAAAGTAGCATCGGTGTCTTTAAAGATTAGCGAGAATTTAAAAATCCTCTATTCTTTTCGGATCCTATGTTGTGAGGGCACAAATAAATCCATCCATCCTTTTTCTCTTGTTCCCTGTGACTGAAAGGTCAGTAACATTTTAGCTCCAAACAGATGGCACAGCCATACTGGAAGAGATCACAAGCATAAGCTTGTACACACTATATGAGCAGCAACTATACAACCTCCCTCTGTTAGCTGACACTGTCAGTCAAGCAGAACACAACTGAGAGAAATATCTAAACTCCCGCTGTATGACTCACCTTGTTATTTGCCAAGTATAAATAAGCCAGTTGTTCGAGCATCTCAAACCCTTCATCTTCAAGGCCTGTTGAAAAGAAACAAGGATTTTTGACACATTGTTCTTGACTTACACCCTTTAACAGAATAAAACATATTTACCAGACCTGTATCACTTATCAGTTTTGGCACTGGTCCCAAAATTGACCAGAGGATTGTAGATTTTAGAAGAAATGGTATTAGTTGCAGGTTTACCGATCATAAGATTGTGGCTTATGTCCTGTTTGGACCTTTGTGCTTTGCAGTTTTGGGGGGTTTTGTACACTCATTGTTTACTTTCACATTCACCCACTTGTTAGGCACTACAAACCAGTTCATTAGGGTTTGGAAAAGATGGTGGTCATTCTTTTTGATAAATTATCATTTTAGAGAGACTCCCTAATTACATAACATCAGCAACTTTGACAAAATGGTGCTATTTTTGCCTTGGGAATCAAGAATATCCTGTTTTGTTTCAAATTGATATATGTTTATGAAAGCTGGAGGTGTATGCACAATTAAAATCGTTTGAACTTGCTGAATTTTCTACCAGTTTGTAAGCAGTTTGGGATTTCTGCTTGAATTTTGTGTTTTTCCACGGGCCACCGTGACACACTATTAATTAAGTAGGAAAAGGTTCAGGCACCCAAGAGGGTGGTTAATCATTTTAAGTAAGTAAATGAATATTTTCTGATAGTTAGTTTGAAAATGTGTTAAAATATTTTGATCAAAACAAACACTTTTGTTAGATAGATACTACATGGTAACCCGGATCTTTTCCATTGTGGCACTTTGATCTTACATTTACCAAAAAGGGTTCCATTACGGCAACATTTTTTATTCAACATTAGCAATAAAAAGTGCAAAGTAAAAACTGAGCAGACAGCAGCAGGAAGGTTGCTAGAGTATTAAAGTTACACTGTGACAGAACAAAAACCCTAACTTTAGCTAACTGTAGCTACTTGACATAGTCAAACAGCATTTTGTTAGCAGTGTCTGAATAACAGTAAGGACCACATCTCCATCCAGCTGATCTAAGTGAAATTGGTAAGTTTACAATTAATTGCCCCTTGGGGATAAATAAAGTCTTTCTGATTGTGATTTTGATTCTGACATCTTTAATATTCTGCAGCTGTAAGCATCTAATCAGTTATTTATCTGGCATGCTAAATGTAGAAGTGCTCTTTTTCCTATAATTGTTTGTTCAAGTGTTCAACAACTGAAGATGCAGGATTTGTGTTATCTCTTTATCACTTGTAAGATAAGGAGCAGTTCCTCTCCAGCTTTCTCCAGCTTAATTTTCGGTCTTTCTCTTTTTTTTTTCTGAGGATAATATGGCAGATATCTATAAATTACATGGCTTGCTGCGTGGTACAGCTGCCAGGTACAGCCAGTACAAGAAGTTTGTGCTTCATGTTTGGTGAGTAAAGTTACTGTATTTTATTAGTTGCTTACTTAGCAATAAGTAGCAAATGTGTGTGCAATACACCTGAACAGTTTATAAAGCCAGCTTGCTAGCATTAGCCAATAACTTAGCATTCCATCTTACTGTGCACCAGAACCTTGACATGACAGTCTAAAACCAGCTTTATGGTCCCTATAAGACAGTAAGCTTTTCCAACTTTGCAAAACTTGTTCTAGAGCAAGGCTAAGACTTTTCGATCAAAGGAAAACTGATTCTTATGTTCCCATTAATTGTTATTCATTTCATGAATGTGCCTTTCAGCTGCGAGGACCAGTTGTTAGACGAAATGAACAAAACAACTGCATTTCCTCTGCTGCATTCAGGTTTATTTTGAAGGTATTTTGGTACCATAAATAGTTAGTCAAATTATAGATACTTAAACCAAGGCCAGACTAACTACTAATCAAAAATTCCAGACAGGCAAAAGCTCTAATTTTCTACAAAATGGGTCAACACAGATCGACATCTGAGAATGAAAAACACAAAAAACAAAAGGAATTCGACAGGGCCTCAGAAAACAACCTCAAAAACATGTCTTGTAAGCTGTTCCCACTTTGAACACCAGGTTCCTGCTGAGTGTTTAGATTGTGTGACAGTGTTTACCATCTGAGGTGAGCCAGTTATTCTGAAGATTAAGAGTCTCAAGCTGATGCAGATGGGAAATATGCTCAACCGTTATCTCCTCGATCTTGTTGTTCTAGCATCAGAAAACACAACACAGATTGTAAATGCAGGATTCCAAACTTTGGTTTTGTGTTGGTATTTATGGGAGTACATGAAAGACCTGTAGAGAGAGCTGGCGGGTTTTTCCCGACAGCTTAGCAGGGAACTCGATGAGGTTGACTCCGGGGCAGTCCACTACCCTCTCTGCTGTACAGCTGCAATCCTGTGGACAGATTTCCGGCTCAGATTTCGTCACCTCTGTTGCAGTTTCTGTTTCCTCTGTTGGCTCTTCCTCCTCCTCTTCCTCTGGTTCAACAGAGGCCTGGCACTGCACCAACACCCAGGCCAAGAGCAGCACACTCAGGGTGTGCAGGATGGAATGCTTGAGAAAGGCCATCTCTCCTGTTGCACAAGAACATGGATAGTAAAATTATAAACATCAGGTCAGTGAGTATTTTTTTCCTGGAAACAGGACCTCACACGCTACAGTCTTTGGCTATTAAAACAGTCAAACATGGTTACAATAAAAATACTGTCTTAACCCTTGGATGCACAACCTACCAGTACCTACACTCTTCCACGAGTGGGGTCAAAAATGACCCCAAATAGAAACAGTGCATTTTGCTATAAACTTGGTTGTTATTCTTCAAAATATTTAAAACAAAGAGTTGTAATATTTTCATATTTGAGGTATTCCTCATAAAATATGATTGTGACATGAGGCTCTTTGAATTTTTATTTTTTTTCATTAATTTTAAGAAATTGCAGTTTTTGTATCACTTTTGTATGCTTGCTCTGCATATACTGCAGAAGCTGGGTCTTCCCTCTGAAAGGCACAAGTTGTTCATCCACTGTAACACAATCACTGAGGATGAATTTCTGCCTGCAGTTGACCAGGAACAGGCCCCATATGTAGCGGAAAGCTGCCATGTGGTTTGTTTTCAGTCCATAGGCTCTGGTCCTCTTGTCATCAAAGTGCAAGAAGCGGCGAATATCTTCAAATCTTTGAATTGACATAGTGGCCTTGAACAATGGGTTATGCAGAGGACTCCCAAAAAACACACCAACTGGTATATCCCAGTTCTTCTCACTTCCTGCAAGAATGGTAAATCAAATGAAGGCCAGGAGCTTATGTTTGATTACATTTTTCCACTCTTTTCCCCTGTCTGTGGCTACTCTTCATGCCTCCATGTTTGTGCATGTCAGCACCTCTTCTATTATATTATCAGACATGAACATCTTCCATGCATCTATTGGGGAGACAGTACTAGACCCAGGTGCAAGCCCTGGCCGACTAATTCAGAATATTGTGGCTAGAGCAGTAAGAAGGGCTCATTCTGTTAGACTAAATATTTATTTCCTCTTCAGAGGACTCCTCTGTATCTGACTGGCCTTGTTCAGTGGGGGGAACAATAGTCTGGGTCCTCTATATCTGAGATGTCAGATTCTGAGTCAGTGCCTCCGATGGGCTCTTCATCCCATCCGTCCTGGATCATTTGTAGGGCCACAGGGATCCTTGCTGGCCTCATAGCAGCCATGTTACTTTAAATATTTAAATTTTTTTTAGAAAGGACAATGTTTGAAATGCACAGGAAACTATAAACAGGGCTGCACATAAATGGTCCGCAGGTGCACATTTGCTGTCAAAATAAAAGACGCGTACCAGATAAGAAGTTGGGACGCTCGTTTGTGTACATTAGATGTTCTGGAGGAGGACAGACATTTGTTCAGAACTCTTAAAGATGTCGAAAAAGCAAGCTCCGTAAGCAATTACTTTGGTGTTCCTCCACCACAAAAGAGGCACGTATTCTCTGAATTTCCGGGAATACTTTTATTTTGACAGCGAATGCGCACCTGCCGACCACTTATGTGCAGCCCTGACTATAAATCATATATGTTACTGTGTAAAAATTAATTCCTGATCCATCAGGAGTGTAAGTGGGACAGTCAGAGTTGCTAAGAATAAAAGTTCCATAGAAGATTCCAGAGGAACTGCTTGGGGTCATTTTTGACCCCACTTGTGTAAGAGTGGGGTAGTGACACAAAAACTGCATTTTTTATAAATGAATGAAAAAATTAATAAAAATGCAAATGGCCTCATGTTACAAACATATTTTATGAGGAATACCTGGAATATGAATATATTACAACTTTGCATTTTAAAGATTTTGAAGAAAAACAACCCATGGGGTCATTTTTGACCCCACGTGTGCATCTAAGGGTTAATTCAGCTAGATGTGCCATGCTTCACCGAAGCAATGTTTGTTATGGAATCATGTTAATTTTTTTGAAAAGTAAGTCATGTACTACCTTTCTGAGGCAGTTTTTTCAGAATTGTAGGGGGAAATTCTTTACGATCTAATTTATACCTGTCATGGTCCTTGGTCATTTTGACCCAGTGTTCTTAGTTTTCTTATGTTTTTGTATTTTGTTCTTTATTGTTCTTTGTTCACTTTAGTTTACTAGATTTCCCCTCGTCCTTGTACCCCCTTTGTCCCCCTCCACGTATCTGTGAGTCCCCTCCTCGTGTTTTATTTCATGTTTTCCCCAGCCTATGTCTCTGCTCTCCCCGTGTTCTCTCCTCCCCTCCTGTATGCACCTCTGCGTACTTCCTGTTTTACTTTGACAATCTCCCGTCAGTATGAAACTAAACTAGGAGATTCAAAAGGAACTGACTCACGAGGAAACACACGGAGGGGCACACAGTCATTAGAGAGACGGGGACATAAATACACAGAGGATTAACGAGGGACATGGGAACACACGGGGAACACAGCTGACACAGACAATCATAACAAGACAGGGCCTTTAACTTCTGTCAGCAATAAAGCTGTATTTTCTATTTCCATTTTCAATTTAATTGGATAGAATTTATTTATATAATTTATATTAAAAAAAACATTTACTTATATAATGACAAAAATTTAAATAAATACTAAAGTTGAAGTTGAGCAGCCCTTGTAACAGTTGGGAGGAAAACCTCTATTTCAACAAGAAGAAACCTCCAACATAACTAGACTTAGGATGAGAGCAAGTCTTTAAGCTCTATCAACAGATGATGTAAGGAAGGTTTTTTAACAGAAAACTTTCCTTTTTCCATGTGTGACCCAGTTGTAATCGCAGTTCATTGACCAGTCAGGTTTGAGCAGAAATTGGTTGCATGCAGGTAAACAGTCTATGTGGAGAGCAAAAGGAGGAGTGCAATTGCCAAAATATGATGTCAAAAACCACTGGCTGTTGTCTGAAAACAGTTTAAATATATCTGCATTCATAAACACCATGCACCACCATGATCATCATCTTGATCTGAAAAACTGGCCTGCTCACATACACTCCATGAATCGACTTTGAGTTTTTAGGGTGAGGTAATCAGACTCTTGACACCACTACAAAGAAGCAGTTGTTATATTGTGAAGAAAGAAAACAACAGGCCAGCAAATCTATAAATCTATACCTGCAAATTTACCTTCCAGTCCAGCAGAGAAACAACTTGTGAATTCATAGATTCAAACTTATTTTTTCAAGTAGCAGATTGTTTTGTGGTCTATTCCAGGTCACTAAATAAACTACACTGTGAGAGTTAAATCTCTGCCATCATCACACATTCTCTGGTTTCGTTTTGACTGCATCATTTCAAAGCTCTGGAAAAAGATATCAACAGCAAGCTGAAGAGAAAAGAAATTGCTTTCTTACTGTATGTTTCCTGTATTGAACACCTCTTGACAATTCTTCCTGGTGAGAGACAACTGGCAACCTGACTGATCCTAAGTGAACAACTAAAAGATAAGAAAAAGAGCCCTGCTTCAAGAAGGTGTGATGACTATATATGATACATAAGCTGAAAGGGGACTGTAGATTTTAACACCAAAATACAATTAAAAGTAAGAAGTACGTTCAGTGTGTAAAACAGCAGCTGTTTGCAGCCTCTGTTGCAGGACACAGTGGCTGCTGAAATGCATAAAAAGAATATTGGGAATCTGTGTGCACAGTTTGCTAAACCAAGCAGAAAAGCATCTCTGCAGAACAGAACATGACTGTTTCTCAATCAGTGGGATTTCCACCACCAGTGGGGTTGGCTTATGTTGGCTTAACCCTAACACAAACACATGTGGTTGTGGAAAGCCATTTCATATTCTGCAGAGACTTCTACTTAAGTTTAGTAGAAAACTCGTAACCTTTTTAGCTCGGGTAGGATTTTAACGAATAATAATGTCTATCTTTAAGTCAGCTATTTTCTAATTAGACGTGCTGATTAGTAAACAGAACCAGCTGGGAAGTCAGAAACAGTTTGGAGAGGGCAGTCATTTTGAAAACAGTACTCACTGCATGAACTATCTTTCTATTGTATTGCCTAAATCAGGGGTGTCGAACTCCAGGCCTCGAGGGCCGGTGTCCTGCAAGTTTTAGATCTCACCCTGGGTCAACACACCTGAATCAAATGATTAGTTCATTACCAGGCCTCTGGAGAACTACAAGACATGTTGAGGAGGTCATTTAGCCATTTAAATCAGCTGTGTTGGATCAAGGACACATTTAAAAACCTGCAGGACACCGGCCCTCGAGGCCTGGAGTTCAACACCTGTGACCTAAATCAAGCCTGTAGCTGTGACTTCACTGGCCAACAGGCTCTCACAGGACACTAATTAGTACAGCTACAAACATGAAGTTTAAAGCAAGATGGGTTTAGTTATTATTGTGATCTGGAAAAATTTGCAAAATTCCTTCTGCCTCGTAGGTTTGATCCAGAATAATAAAACTTCATAATTAAGGAATGCATTGTTTTTAAAAAGTTGTGGAGATACTTGTGTTCTACAGAGGATGAATCCCAATGACTTTGTGTCCTTCAAACCTTTGCACTGATTACCATGAAATTTGGTTAAGAAGTCCACGTGCCCCTCTGGATGACCTACAATAACTCTGTCGCTCATCAAAAGCTTCAGACTGGGTTTAGAGCAAAAATGTGGGACAAAAACTCTACTTTACAAACCAGAGATATGGAATTTGTATAGTGTGTACCATCCTGATTAACAGGCTCCGGGACATAGTCGGTGTGTCCGGTCTGGCTTTGAAGTGGTTTCAGTCATACCTCTCCAACAGATCTTTTAGTGTTTTTGCGAATCGGTTTATGTCACATTCTAAGGATCTGACATGTGGGGTACCGCAGGGTTCAGTTCTGGGTCCTATTCTTTTTCTTTTGTACATGTTACCTCTAGGACTTATAATTAGGCAGTTCCCTGAGGTGTCTTATCACTTCTATGCTGATGATATTCAGCTCTATTGCTCTTTTAAGCCGATGGAAGTCCATAAACTGTCCTCTTTAATTAAATGTTTAGCTTCCATTGAACAGTGGCTTGGTGACAACTACTTACAGTTGAACTCTGAGAAGTCAGAAACATTAATTATTGCCCCCGACAACCAGATATCTCTAATCAAACAGCATCTTGGTTCTCTTGGCTCATCTGTTCACCTGAGCCTCAGGTACCTTGGTGTGATGTTTGATTCTGCCATGTCCCTAGAACAACACTCTCGCCAGTTAATTAGGAACTGCCTTTTTCAGCTAAGAAACATCTCCAAACTGCGAACTTTGCTGTCTAAATCTGAGTTAGAAATGGTTATTCATGCTTTTATTTCATCTTGCTTAGATTATTGTAACAGCCTTTTTCTTTGTTTGAGCAAAAGGAATCTTGACCGTCTCCAGTTAGTCCATAATGCTGCTGCAAGGCTTTTAACTAAGACACGAAAAAGAGAGCACATTACTCCAGTGTTACGTTCATTACACTGGCTTCCAGTACACTTCAGAATTCATTTTAAAATCTTGGTACTGACTTTTAAAGCTTTGAATTGTGATGCCCCTGCTTACATTTCTGATCTTTTAGAACCCCACGCTCCCTCTCGCAGCCTGAGATCATCTAATCAAAGGCTGTTGGCAGTCCCACGAACTCGTTTTAAGACTAGAGGTGATAGATCTTTTAGAGCGGTGGCCCCCAGGTTGTGGAATGCTCTCCCTCCATCATTACGTTGCCTTGATTGTATTTATTCTTTTAAAAAGCGGCTTAAGACTCATTTATTTAGATTGGCTTTTAATTAGATTTGTGCTGTGTGTTTTATTATTAATGTATTTTATGTATTTCTGTTTTATATTACTGTGAAGCACTTTGTGGTTTTTATCCTGTGAAAAGTGCTATATAAATAAATTGATTTGATTTTGATTTGTGTGCATTTGTCAAGCAGCGAGTCATTCTACAATGTGCCTGTGAAGCACATTGTAGAATGACTTTTGATCAGTTATTTAAGAATGATAAATGTTATTCTTTTTAAGAACAAGTTCTCAAAGAGTAAAATGGTGGCTCTGTGCTTTATGCTAAGATATAGGGAAATTAAAAGAAACGTTTTTTCTTCTTTTTTCTGTGAAGTTAATCTGGTTGAATGCTTTTCAGGTCTGACCTAAAGTAAACAATTCAATTAGCCACCTGGAATGGTCATTGTGTTAGCTTGCTTTAGAGATTTCCATCCAGGACAACTTGCAATCTGACCTAATTTTCCTTAGTTTATTAGATTCTTTCCTCGGCCAAGGTGCCAGCAGCTAAATAGTAAAAATTTCCAAGCGCGTCTGCACTTGTCAGATCATCTCTCTTCCAAAGTTGGAAATTTGTTCTGGAAAATTACTTGGGCTAATTAAGAAGCAAGGTCAGTCTGTGGTGAATTGTGTAAGAGATTCTTCAATCAATCCCAAATCATTGTGCATGTACAAGACATTGGTGCACATAATGTGAATCATCACTGTTGCTTTCAAATGCTGGCCTCAATTCATCAATTTGCACATTGTATTTCTGTCATGGTCCCTGGTCTGGTTCCAGGGGTTTTGAGTTGCTTTGGCGTTTTGGGATCCTTGTTTATTATAATCTTAATTTCAGCTTAATTTCATTATGATTCTAAAACCTTGTTTTTAGTTCTAGTTACTGTTTTCTAATTATTGAGTTCTGAGTTATGTCTACACTTGATTATAGTTATATTATTTATTTGTTTGATGATTCAAAACAAAAAAAAGAATACTTCAAGATCCATTTTGAAGACTCTTGATTGTATGTATCACGTGAGGTCACATACTATTTTAATATTAGCTATACTGCTCACACTGACCTTAAAAAAACTGGATTTAAATCCTTTGTTTCTTATAAATGAAACAAGATGCAACACTAACACTATGAAACTGCGCCCTCTGATTTCATTTAAAAAGTTATATGTATTTATCTGCAAGCACTCTTTAGTCCTTGTATTATGTGTCTCACCTGAAAGCAAGATCATTTCAATAATATTAGTAGTAGTAATAATAATAATAATAATAATAATAATAATAATAATAATGACAATTTAGCTTTTTTTGTTAAAGTTCCTCCTTCTGTCTTGTCTTTATGTGTTCAGCTCTGATGTTTTTCATCCATGTTTCAGCAGCTCTGATTTTTAATTATGATTGTCGTTCCTTTCCTGTTTTCTTCTGTTTAACTATTTTAATCTTGTTTTGGGGTTTAGTTCTGTCTGTTGATTGTCTTGATTATGTTGAGCTCTGTCTTGCTCCTAACCTGTCTCCACTTCCCTACTCAGCACTGCGTGTGGTAATAGTCCCATCTTCCCTTCGTCCTTTGACAGTGCATCTGCTTATCTAGCATATTCCCTGTTTGGTCTGAATTCATCAGTAAGCCTTTGGATTTCTGCTTTATGGTCATTGTGGACTTTGTTATTTCTGTCTTTGTGTGACTTTCTCCTCGTGTCATCCTCTGAAAACATACTGGGGTTTTCAACTCTGCACTTTTTAGCTAAAAGATCTGCATAGGAAAGCAGGGTTTTTAGCATGACTGGTCTCCCCTGACATTACCTGTCTGTGATACCTTATCTGACAGAAATCTATGGCTAAAATTAGGTTCCTGGCTAAAAATGTGTACTATATTTGAGTTAATGAAAGATCAATTAACACAACTAATTGACAATACAAAGTTATGCTGGTGATTTTCCTTTGTTTCTGGGTAAAAACAAATTTTCATACACATTTTTTTCTATACAAGCATATTATTATTGTTGTTATACCTGGCAAAGTATAACCGCTTCATTTGATATATATAAGACAGATAATCAGACTGCACTGACTGAACCTGTAGTATCAGACGTGGGTCTTACATCATCCCAATGTTTTTTTAACTGCATACTACTGTTGTTGTTTCATGCATATAAACAAGAATTATAACTTCATTACAAAGGTTGGTATTTTCAAGATGAAGGAATGTACAAAGAAAAAATCTACACATCAATAAGAAGCTGATTTTATTACAGCAACATGATGTTCAGCTTTGGGTTTAACAGCTGAACATTCAAAACATATCATGCTATGGTACGAAGAGTAAAATGCACTTATAATAAACGTTTACATGAGATGTGCCACTTTGTCAGTTTTGTTGATCATTTTTGTAAACAGTCAGATGGTGAATCAGTATGAATTATGGGATGGCATTATTGTCACATGTGTTCTCTGCAGAAAAAGTCAATAATGTATGCAATGAAGAGAGGAGAAAAACTCTGCACTCTAAAAAGAAAAGGGTAAAATGGTTTAGGTTTGCAAAGCTACATCTGAGCAAACCAGAAGACTTCAAGAACAATGTCCTTTGGACAAATGAGACCATAGTGGACATGTTTAGTCATAACGCACAGTGCCACATTTGGCAACCACCAAACACAACAAATCTGCACAAACACATACCAACTATCAGGCACAGTAATGGAGGGGTGAAGATTTAGACTTGTTTTATACCCGCGGGGCCTAGGCATCGTGTGGTCATTGAGTCATCACCGAACTCCTCTGCATGCCGAAGTAATCTAGAGTCAATTCTAGATAAGGCTTGTGCAGGCACAATGAGCCTGAGCACAGCAAATCTACAACATGGCTAAAAAAAGAGAAGAATTGAGGTGTTGCAGTGACCCAGAAGTCCTGACCTCAACCTGACTAACATGTTATGGTGGGACTTTAACTCTACATAAATGAACTGAAGCAACATCGTAAAGAAGAGAGTGCCAGGATTGGATGATGTGAGAGACTGATAAAGTCATACAGAAAACTATTACTTCGAGTGATTGGTAAACTTTCTAAGCAAAACTGACTATTAGACCACACCTCTGGATTTAGGCGTTGGAGTCTTGAGACAACATTTCCATCAACAGGCCAAACTGAGCTATATAACTTAACTAAAAGTTAAGCTAGAGTGGGAGTACATTATACATGCTTCCTTTCCAGTGGCCAACAGGGACTGACTTCTGTAATTTATAAAAACATTCAGTTTTACAGAGGTCTATCAGAAAGTAGCCCACATGCTCACCTGTAACCTCAGTAAACACTTTTTATCTCTAAATTCATAGCTTCAAGTCTTATTGAGTACAATGTCAAGTTAATGTTGTAAATTACAATCGCCATGAAAGACCAAAAAGACACTAAGCACAGCAGTTAGATAATCCCCATGTGTCATGATGTTTTATGTCAAAAGGCTAAGATGGCAACAATAAACACAGTCAACTTAAGGCTTCATAATGGAACTGTCCTAACACATGGCCATGTCCATCTTTTATATACAGTCTATACTTTAATCCAAACTTATTGTGTTGAGTGATTATTAAAAAACCAAACAACCCTTTCAGATAAAAAATATATATTTTTGACATTTAGATACAAGTAGGCTGTTAAATACTGCAAGAAACAAAAAAGAAAGGAATAATTTAACAGTGCATCGCAATCCATTATATTTTTAAAGCAATTTCATGGCTAGCATTAATATAAAATGCATCATTCCACAACCCTTTCAATCCACTAACACTGAATCCTGACGCACCATTCTGTCTACAACAAATGAAACTGTGTCATGTACGCACCAGGTCAACAAGAAATGAGAGACAGCTCTGTGTCTGAAACTTCAATCTTCACCAACTGCACGGTCTAGTTGGGAAAAGAACATTTATCACCCATGACAGCTTGATCTTGTTTCATTTCAAATAGTTTTTCAGAAGAACCCCCAAAAATGCAACAAAAAAAACCTCAAACAAAAAACACATTGTGTGGTCTAATCGCTATAGGTCAGCACTGCTTACATGACACTTGTGCTTTGATAAAGCCAGGGAAAATTATCCTTCTAATCATCTCTTCTAATGCTGGCAGAGATACTCCACTCAAGGCAACTCTCAAGGTACAGGTATAAAAGCCATTTATCAGAGGAGCTCTTTCTGCTCGTCACTCCACAGTATCTATCAGAGGAACAGCAGCGCACACACGCAGAAAACTCACAGTACAGCATGCACACACCCACAGCAAAATGCACTTTGTACGATGTCGACAACAGCCAGAATCAAAACATCAGAGCATCCAGGGGTTAAAGAGGAGTTTAAAGCAATCGAGAAGTTGACAACACTATGGTACCTTATTATTTAGAGACTTGAAGTGAGATACTATGCATACTATGCATTTACTATGATAGATACTATGCATTTAAAATGTCATTATCTTGTTTTCATGCTGTTTAGCTCGTTCTCAGCAGAGGAGAGGCTGTAAAGTAGTTTGACTGTGCAGATTGTCTAAAATGCACATACCAGAATGGCATGAATGACACTTAAAGCTCAGTCTAAGCTCATATAAATGCAACAGCCACCCATAAAACATGCGGCAGTAAAGTCTACAAAGTAAAATGATGGTCTCCTGCTTTACTTTACCCCTTCCGAACAATGTTAGCTGAAACGCACTGAAGTCTGACTTCCAGTTCAAACACAGGCTGTCCCATAGTAGGCTTGGAGTCACACAGCCACTCCAGATACCCTCCAGATGTGAGAGCGAAGTGGGAGTGGGAGAGGGAAAGTTAAGGGAAAGACAGCCAGGCGAGAGTGAAAAAGGAAAGGAGTGAGTAAGAGAGACAGCTCTGACCTGACAGGGAGCCAAAAACACAAATTCTTTCCTTTTTTCTCATATTTTTTCCCCATGTTTCCCTCGTTTTCTCCTCACAGCATGCCATTTCAGTTTAAATGTAATAACTTTGTGCTTTGTTAACTTCTGGTAAATTTGTGTCTGGATTTGACAACAACTAAACAAACTTAAACTGTAAAGCAGTGATTATACATTCAGTGTGTAAAAAAACAAAATCTTGGATGCACTTGCTCAATCAGTCTTGTTCTCCAGGGCACGCTGATTTGTAAACCAGTGTAGTGCAGACTGCTGATAAGAGCTGCTAAAATAGCTATGAAAATTCAATCTGTGAGAGCGGTGTGCTCTCAGATAGCTTTCATTTAGGAGACAGACAGATTAGTCATCTGAAAATAAATTAAAAAGTGGAAGAACAGCATGCCAAAAAGGAGTGACAGGATATGATCTAATATCCCATGTGTTTCCAGACTTTTCAACAAGCACCTCCTACAGTAGTGTGTGAACATCTGCTACCATTAAGGTGCATCAGCACAATTAATCTGAATATAATTTACATGGCTTTGGGGATGATTTGATGACAAATTATTGTCTTTTTTTATTATTTTGATTATGTGAGTGAGCAAGTTAATCTTTATTCACACAATTGCCTTTTTGTGTGTGTTTGGAAGAAAACTTAAGATGACAGATTTTGAAGTTTTGATGGTTAAAAACAAGCTCAAATAATCGCTAAATGATTTCTTGAATATGAAGAAGAGTTCATTGTAATCCAATGACATCAAATCTCTATACGGTAGAGCACCTTTGGGATGTGGTTGAATGGAACAAATCTGCTGCAAGTGTTTGGTAATATTGTGTTAGTATGGACCAGCATCTCTGAGGAATGTTTCCAGCATCTTGCTGAATCTATGCCATAATTCATTAGGGCAGTTCTGTGGAAAAAACAGCCCCTGACCCCACCCACAGCAGAATTAAGACTCATCAGTCCAGGCAATGTTTTTTGAATCTCCTCATCTAACTTTGGTGAGCCTAAGTGAACTTTAGCCTCTGTTTCTTGTTTCCTCAGCTAACAGGTCTGGCACCTGGCCGTGGTCTTCTGTTCCTCTTGTCCATCAGCTTCAAGGTTCAACAGAGTGTGTTCAGAGATGCTCTTCTTCATACCCTTGTATATAGAGAGTGGTTATTTGACTTACCCTTGCCTTCCTTTCCTTGAAGCAATCTGACCAGTTTCCTCTGACCTCAGACATAAACAAAGCATTTTTGTCCAAAATAAATGCCAATCACTAGGTATTTTTTTTCTTTTTCAGAACATTTTCTTTTTTTCTTAAACTCTACAGATGGTTATGCAGGAAAATCCCAACACATCAGCAGTTTCAGAAATACTCAGACTAGCCCATCTGGCACCAGCAACAATGCCACATTCAAAGTCACTCATATGACCTTTCTTATCCATTCTGTTGCTTGGTTTGAAGACCTCACTTTAAAAAGGAGAGATTGTTTGGGAAAACTGAAAATGACAGGACTGGAACATTCACTTTAATTTTTAGAAAGTAGTTGGTATGGATCTGTTAACTTTTAGGCTCTTTCAAGGATATTTGGTACTAATTGAGGTTATTTATACCTGTAAATATAACAAAAATAGTCTCCATTACATAGACGTGAATCATGTCACATTCGTTCTGGGCTAATTTTTTAAAAATGACATGAACGCTTACACAACTGTCCAAATCACCCTTAATTCACCTTACATTTTGGCATTGCCTAACAGACTTCACAATATGAATCTATGAAGGCTATTTGTGCTGGAACTGCAGATGCTGAGTGCAGACAAGAATAAAGGCAGTGATGAATGCTCACGCTGCACTGAAAGATACCGGGCCTCTTGTGGTTGTAGCAAACTTGATGTGGTTTGGGAGTCTCACTTACTGATCACATGAGTTGCTGATTTCAAGATTAAAAAAAAGGCGGGGGGGCAGAATTGGGTTTACAGCCTCGAATCTGCTCTTGAAATTGGCGGAAACACACTCTGGTCCATGTTCTAGTTATTACTCATCACATTATTTGGCAGGCTGTTTTTCCCTCAGATGGGCTCCGGTCGCTGGGACATAATTTTAAGTAATTTTCCACTAGTGCAGTGAAACATGTTCAGTCTTCTAAACAATGTCCCTTTCAACAGATGCATTTTATGACTCTTTGAACAAGTTGTAGGGTAAGATTATAAAGGAATCTTGGGACATATACTCTGATGAACATTGGTAAGCCTGCTGCATTTAATTGTGGACGCATTCAAACACATTCAGCATGTTTTGTTTATAAATTGCAGCTGGGATAGTGATTGCTCTTTTTTGCATACAGCTGAGATCCCATCTGCATTCTTTTAAACATAACTTTTATTAGGATAACACCCTCAATCCAAAGAGATTTTTAAGGTGTTCCACAAAAAATAAGGGATTCAAGTCCCACCGACACAAGTGTCCACTAAAGCTGCTTTGGACCATTAAAAGCAATTCTAATTCTCAAGAATGAGAATTATTACATCATGTAGTATTTATCAAATACACCAATCACCACTTTATTTTTTGGTGTTGTGGTGGTGATAGTGGTGGTGCTGAAGGTTTAAAACACCCTGCTCTTTCCAAACAAACCTAGGAGAGCTTTTTGAAAACATACTGTTCTTGCAGCAGATAATTATTTTCCAGGACATTAATGGCCCATATACAAGCTGTGTTGCGTAACTGGTACAAAGTAGCAAACATTTTATTCAGGTCAGGGTCACAGTGACCACAGAGCAAGCAGAGACATCATGGAATATAATTTATAGCTTTATGTGATGCACTCACAGATTTAGGACTGCATGCACATAAAGTTGGAAAACCAACAAATGTCATCCACAGAGATCGTGACAGAGACAACAGGGCTCACCATGACAGTGGCCATTTTGACTGTATGTGCTGGGTGTCACATGTAATCTCTTGAAGAAGAAAAAAGAGGATGGAGGGCTAAGTCAACAGCATACAACTAAGGCTAGGTATGGATGGATGCAAGTTGGTGCTAATAATTAAAAAAAATATTATGTACTTGTTAGCACTAATTGAATTTGCAGATAATTGAGAGATAATTGACTTGACTGGACAAGTTCAGCGACTTCAATAAGTTGAGGTGACATCTAGCAGACAGTTGGCAGCGTTACCATCTACCCTATTAATGAGTCTTTGCATCCCCCTAAAATGAAACATTTAGTTCTTAAAGGTACAGTGTGTAAAATCTCACTGCTTGATGCCAGGAGATCAAGTGCATCATCACAGCTACGCTGCCCACGGTAGGCCAAACAACTCTGGCCTTTGAGTGTAGGCTGTCAGCCCGCTGTTAACCTCAGCTGGAGTCCATGATCATTTACTCTGCAGGAGGCTCTGAAAAAGGAGCCGACGAGTCATTAAAGCTCACTTCTGTCTAATGTCAGCAATACTGAGGTGAGTTGTTGCGAACATCCTGTTTTTTTTGTTTTTTTGCTTTCAAGTGGCATTAGTAAAACTTTCTTTGAAGTGCAAATCTAATATTTTATTCACTGGAATAAGCAGTTGTGACAAGATCGGGAATAAATGACATGTTTATTCTCATTTTTGTGTTGCACTGGCTATTTGCTTCATTGGTGAAGAGGAATTACCCAGAAGAGCAAAAACATTTCCTTTATAGCAGGCTTTAAACATGCTTATTTTTAGCATTTTAACAATGTAGTCTAGAGTAATTGACCCATCTTCAGATCTACCCAAAAGTGGCAACTTCAGGAACTCTGGTTTTTGTCATAATTGACTTTGCTCAGTTTTTTCCTCTGGGTTGCCACCTGAATGACATGTTTGATTAGAGCCTCCCTTCTTGATATATATCCATCCATTCTCTGCTATAGGGCTAACAAGCATGTCTTTGGACTGTGGGAGCCAGAAGCCAGAGTACCTGGACAGAACCCATGCAAATTCCACAGAGAAAGGCCAACACCGGCTAGTGGATTGTAATCCAGGGTGTTTTTGCACCATGTGAGGTGATGATGCCAACCACTGTGCCATGTACTACCATAGCTCAAGTGCACGAATTTTATAAAGACTACTGCAGGTTTTGCTGTAAAGATTTGATCTCATGACGGTGAATTCACTAAGGCCACGTTCACACTGCGGGTCTTAATGCTCAATTCCGATTTTTTGATCCAATCCGATTTTTTTGTCTGCTCGTTCACACTACAAATAAAATGCGACAGCAAACGCGTTCTAGTGAGAACCCTCAAAGCGGCCCGCATGCGCAAAAGAAGACGTCACACACAACGCGCTCTGTTTAGACCCAGACCAAACAACTGATGGCCCTTAATATAAAGACTTCGGACTTCACTTTTCCCAATTTTTTCTTTAAGTTATTTTGTTATTTACATAATAATGTAAATAGCCCAATAATTATCCTTATTGCTGTTTTAGAGAGGAGCGGTGCTTCAAAGGATAGTTGCAGATTTCTGTCAGAATCTGCAGATTATACAGTACAAATAAAATGTTCACGTTTCTCCAACGTTGTCTTCCCAACAGTTTCACTGACATCTACGCTGGATGGCCAGGAAGCATTCGCGATGTCTTCTCGGGCGTTTCTCCGGTGCTGATAATTAGCGTCTGTCTTGTGTCGGTGACGTAAAAGACGGATTTAATGCGACATGACCATTCAAACAGCAGTCGCTTTCTAAAACATCGGATATGTATCGGATTCAGTACCACATACGAAAGAGACCCAGATCGGATTTGAAAATATCGGATTTGTGCCGTTCACACTGTCATACCATGATCGGATATGGGTCGCATAGGGTCAAAAAAGTCGGATTTGATGCGCTTTCGCCTGCAGTGTGAACGTAGCCTAAGGCTACATTGTCAAACTTGGAGCAGAGCCACAACAAACTGTTCTTACAGTCTGAGCAGTGCTTTTCGTGCCAGGTTCCATCACCTTTCTTTGTAAGCTGGTAAAGTGCGTCGTAACTTTCCTCTCTTCTTTTAGAAAGAATTTTCTTTATCATTTTATTCACATTAATTAGGCCTTTAATTTACATAAATGTTTGCAAATAGTCTAAAATGTCTCAATTTCTTCACTGTAACACAACAGAAGAAACGACATTCTCTAAAAGCAATCATTACTGACCAATGAAATAACCCCAGTGTGACTGCAGAGTAAGACCTGAAAACTACATGAGCCAAGCCAAAGCTGCAGTGGAATCTGGGTCAGAGCTAGTTAACAGATTTGTCTTTCAGCCACACTCGTCCATCTACAAAGGAAAAAATACAGCGTGGCAGTCTGGAACCGGGTTGCTGCAGCACTGGAAAAGTACAGGGCCTTTCAAAGGGCACACGACCGACATTGACATCAAAGTACCGTGTAACAGTGGGACATTATTTTGCACAGTCACACTGATATAACCTCAGATAGCACCCCGAAACTGTGTCAGGAGACTTCAACGTCAGCCTCTTTTCACTGCAGAAACACTGGAGCGTGGCCACTGTTTCCATTTTAACATCCAGAAACTCAACATTCCCATTTGAACATAAAAGAAGGAACATCATGTTGCTCATTCAGTCTTGTTTTATGTTCCATTTCATGGATAAGTTGCTCTGTGCTTTTTTATCAGCAAAATTTAAAGAGACCTCGAGTTACTTGCAGGAATCATGCACCAAATACAAATACACCCAGACCATGAAAAATGAAAATCACGATCCCCAGGAAAGACACGTTTATTCTGTAGAAATATTTTAGAGATTCATACAATAAGAGAAGAGCAGAATATGTATTTTGTATTAGTATTAGTTAGGCAGACTGTTAAAAAAAAATACTACATTTCTGCCTAGAAACCATAATCTGAGATGAGGAGGCACTTTGACTGTTCAATCCATTATTATGAAGAATATTACACCAATCTGCTCTACTCTTAAAACATTTCTAGACATATTACACTGAAAGATTTCATTAGCAGGGAAGATTACAGAAAAATTGGACAAGAACTGAATTAGTATCACAAAGTAGGGAGGTACCTGTCTCTACTACGTTGGACTAACAGTATCGCTGCAGGCAGGGACTAAATTAGAGAAATAATTATCTCTCCATCTATGTCGTTCTCCAGTTAGATTGGCCTGTCTGCTTACTAATCCCAGTGTTTGGTCAGTGAGGTCACTAAAAGGAAGAGTGTTTTAGTCCAGTGATGAGAATTTTTAACATTTATCTGAAACCAGGCTTGCGGTTGAATTCCTCGTGGTTTATCTCTGTTCTCTTTCCAGCATCTCGTCTACAGCTTGGCCTTGCCCGGCTGCAGCTGCAGGTTTTGAAGCTTCATAGCCAGACCCATGTTTCCTGTGATCTTCAGCTTGCCCTGGAAAAATGCCTGTGAATCAGAGCGAGAGCGAGTGTGTAATACACTGTAATATAAAAGCATCAGATGGTTGGGAATCAGAAGCAGTGCAGGAGAGAAATACATGCTGCTGGCTTTAAAGAGTTACCATTAGAGATTAACTCAACCCGAGAAAAAGTGGGACAACAGCAACAACAGCTTATGAAAGGTCAGGGAACTCCAGAGCACACAGGCGCATGAAGGAGAAATGAATGTCTGTGATGTGAGAAGGTAAAAATCAGGCGAGTGATGTAAAAACGTGACCATTTTAGAGATAAATATTTTCTCAAGGAAATAAAAATAACAGTCATTCATGTAAGTTTACAGCAGAAATGGGGAAACTGAGGGTTTTTTTATTTGTTCAAAAAAAACAACAAAAAAAACAAAAAAACAATGCAGATATCCAAATAACTGGGGGCCTAATCAGTGGAAAACACACTGCTGGAGCCTGCATTGCTATCCTTTTGTGATTAATAGAAAAATTCTTAAATTATTAAAGCTGTGCAACACTCCTTTTGGTAATCTGTAGGAATGCATCTCTCCCTCTCTGTCCCTCTAATCTTCCTTTTCTCAGGCCTTGTTGTGGCTTCTCTGCTATCTGTTATCCAAAGCAGGGTTAGAATCATGTACTTGTGCATCATGTAACTGTTTCCCTGTAAGAGCATCACACACATATCTGTTCCCAGGATAACGTTGGAAGAAGTTAAGAAATTAAACTTGCCCCGGCGAGCACGTGCATAGATATTCATCACGTATGCTTTTGCTTCCTTGCAAGTAAATAAATGCATTGGAACTCGCTACTCTGTGTCTCACTTTATAAGGGATGTTTTTAAAAACAGCTTAGTCCTTCGAGCTGGATTTCAACATCTCTCCCGTTCATTTCAGCCAATGCGGACCAATACCGTACACGGGGGAGTATGGGACTCCTGCAAGACCTCCACCAGAGTTTAAAAATGACAATTCAGGATCGCTGAGTTGTGCACATTATTATTAGTATTATAATATTATAATAAAAGCTGGAGAAGGTTGCAGAGCGGTTACCAGTGTTTCCAGTGGGACTGCCCTGTGAAACCCCATTGTGCTCACCAGTTACTCAGACATTATGACTGTTACAACTGGTTAGCTGACTGAATTCTAAAAATTGAAGAACACTCGCAACTAAATAAATAAAATACATACATAGATTAAATAAATAAGTAAATATGTAAAAGAAAGAAAGAAAACAGAAGCTGAAATAGAGAGTCGACTCTAAAATAGACACAACAGATAAACTACTAAAGATATAGTGAGGTAAAGTAAAACGCACAATAAAATAAAATAAAGTGAAATGAAAAGCTGTAGGATGGGTAGTAACTGCAGTAAGGTGGAACAGGATGCACTCTATGCCAGTGACATCAAATCAATGTGCCAAAGAGACTCGAGAGCAGTTCAGCATTTGCCCTTATGGCAAAAGGAGTTCAGATTTGAGGGGAAACTAGATGTTTTTCTCCCATCCTTTTTTTAATGTCAAACAGGAAAATCAGAGAGGAAGAGGCAGACACACAGTGCAGAAGTGGCTTTTCTAGGACCTCACAGTACATGCAATCACTGCAAATGGCTGTGAGCTGATGGTAGATGTCTCTGGATGATATTTTTTAGTGTAAATTGACCTGAGTGCTACCTTAATTTAGTGCTTTCACGTGTAATAATAGTTCAAATGCATTTCCTGCATGGAAAACAACGAGGAGCTGATAAGTCAAATGTCGAATCATAAAAGGTCAAAACTGCATATATATTTAGCTTGAAGGTGCAAAAGAGCCACCCTATTTATTTTCAGACAAATCTAATGAAAAGACAATTGGTTCATTTTGTGATATGTGGCTCTCGACCCCTCTCACTGTTGTTTCTGCAAAATACAAATATCTTTAAGTATGGTTTAGTTTTTAAAAAGGTTCCCAGTTTGTAATCTTAGTTACTAAAAACCAGTGTAATTGACTTATTAAACATTTGCTGTACCAGTAAAGTGGTTCCATATCAGGGGTAAATGCTTTCCAAGGTTAGTTTCGCAATTCACAGAATACTTGGAAAGAGCTAAAGCTAAAAGGTAACTTATTATGTTGTTTCTTATGTTCTGTACATTTCAACTAATGAGGACAGTGAATGTGAATAGTCCGTGTGAGCCACAGGCTCCTACTTCAAAGTCCACAAAACGCCCAGTGTCATAGTGTTTTCTACTTTTGTATCTATATGATACCACAGAGCGGACCTAATATAGTGATCGCAGGCAAAGATGCCCCACAGCTCTGCTGTTCAGTCTTTGTTTGTGTAGTGCAGGCAAACAAAAGAACCATCCTGTAAAAGGAGGATAGCTAAAACAGCTTGTTTCAGACAGAGGATTGAGAAACCAAGAAGAAGCATGTAACACTAAAGAGATGGATAAGCAGATTCAGTATACGTCTTAAAGCAGCGGCTCTCTCACAATGCCAAAAACGTTAACAGCTCCTACACTACAATTTTTAAATCCACCATCACAAACAAATAAGGATCTGAGCTAAATTTAAGTAAGTTACTTATTGGCTTCAGTGTTAAAATAATCACCTAAATATGAAGAATAAAGAGCTGAATTTGCCGTGTAAAAGCATGAAAAGTTATGGAATATCCAGTTTCTCACACAGAAATGCAAACCTGGCCTAAATAAGTCTAAATAGTGAGCACAGTGATTACATTAAATACTAAGATAAATCCATTTCAGTGTTCAGGAACACTGGGTTGGAAATAAGTGGAAACAACAAGTACAAGTCTGACTTAAGTAAACATTAAAATTTGTTGTATTACTGATCTTCATCTGGGAGTATTTGCCTGACGCCCCGATGACCCTGCACATTCATCAGGGCACGTTGGTTTTTTCACATGCTGAGGCAGTGCACAGCTCTGTGGCCGTGCTGGAGAGGCCGCAGCTAACAAGACATCCAGCAACTCAAATGACTGAGAACATGCAGAGCTTTGGTCCAGCTGGTCTTGGTTTTTTTTCCAGTTAATTTTTTCGAAGGTGTGAGATAATCTCCAGGACAACAATGTTTATCAAAACAGCAAACTCCTCATTCACAGTTCCACAGCTGAAATTAAGCTCATCTATGAACAAACGGACTTTTTCCAAGACTGGCAACAGCGGGTTCGACTCTTTGGAGGAAAAACTTTTTTTCTCAGTTGGCAGCTCAGCAGAAATGTCCGTTCCAGGTGGCTAATAGCTGTTTACTTTAAGTCAGGCTGAAAAACATATAAAATGAATGTTGTAAAAATGTTTTTTGGAAAGCTGTGGGAAGCTCACACTAGACATCCTAGGTATTTGTGGGTAATGTAGGACCTTGCCAGCCAACTGGAGAACTCATGGCAGAGGGACATAAGTGGATACATAAACATGGTAACACCATGTCAGACTTATCAACTAACGCTTATACAGAAATCTAAAAGAGTATATGATAGTGCCTTTCCTTCTCACACAAATCATTCAATATGTTTCTAAATCAGTTATTAGTAAGTGTTACACTTTTATTAGCCAAAACAAAAATGAGACATGAGAAAAACAAATACTGCATGCTTGTACAAAATTAAATAAAATAGAATGTACTGGAAATGTCTTTAGTTTAAGGTTTTTTTACTTTGAAATGGCTCAAAATCGCTGTCAGCTAGTCAACTGGCACATTTAAGGAGACTAAGATGTTTTTGTTTGGTTGGGTTTTTTGGTACTTTATGGAAAGAAAAGAGTTCACTGAATCAACTTCAGCTGCAGTATCAACAGACCGAAGGGAAAATGGTAAATGGACAGCACTTATAGCACTTCACAGTTTAGCCTCCAGGCCGTACCAACACTGAATACTCACAGTTTGTGGGTTCATTTTCCCAGTCATCAAGGCCAACAAGTCTGCGTCTGACATAGAAATGGTGCAATCGGCTTTCTTATCTGCAGGGCAGAGACACAGAAACCGAGCTAAGTTTAAAAAACATGTTACAGCTCAGAGGTTTTTGTTCACTGACTGAAAAGAATGGGAGCAGTTTAACCCTCAAGAGACAGAGATATTTTAACACCGAAAATGGGACCAAGGGGTCATTCGTGAATCCATCATATTGGATACAAGAAGACTGGAAGACTTTAAATCATGCTCACACAGCCGCTCAGTTTTCTCACCAGTATCATTGTGAACGCAGCCTTTGCCGTTTTTCACGTCCACAAACCAAGTTGCCTCCTTTCCACTTGGGCCATCCTTTACTTTGAAGGCAAACACTCCACCAATCTTTTTCACAAACTGCTCCCCATCCTGTACAAAGACATTTCACATACCTTAAACAAAAAACAGTTTCCACTACATGTGACTGAAGGAAAAATATATCAAAAATATTTCACAAGTTTTGCAAATTCAGTGCAGTAACAAAATGTTCCACATAAAGTTGTCAGTTTTTAAAAGAACAAATTTACTGCCTACATTCACTCATCTTATGCTCAGCCTGACAAGCCATGTGTTATTTTCTTTAGAGTTTCAGGTAATGGCAGAAAAACTACTGAAAATATTCAGATAGTGAAGGAAAAAAAAAAAAACAGTGGAAAATCTGCCCAACTCCAGTTCAGGATTTGGTAACTATAGGTGCAGCCAAGAGAGTGGGCTAAATTTACATTTGAGCTAAATGTGCACAGGAACAGAAAATCTATAAAATGATAAAGACTATGAGGCTTTATTTGAAATTAAACATTTTGAATATTTATACAATTTTGAAACAGTTAGATCAGGGGTGTCAAACTCCAGGCCTCGAGGGCCGGTGTCCTGCAGGTTTTAGATGTGTCCTTGATCCAACACAGCTGATTTAAATGGCTAAATAATAATAATAATAATAATAATGGATTGGATTTATATAGCGCTTTTCAAGGCACCCAAAGCGCTTTACAATGCCACTATTCATTCACTCTCGCATTCACACACTGGTGGAGGCAAGTGTGTGTGAATTGAGGAGGTCATTTAAATTTCATTTAAATTAAATTTAAATGACCTCCTCAACATGTCTTGAAGTTCTCCAGAGGCCTGAAAATGAACTAATCATTTGATTCAGGTGTGTTAACCCAGGGTGAGATCTAAAACATGCAGGACACTGGCCCCCAAGGCCTGGAGTTCGACACCCCTGAGTTAGATGAATCATTGTCCCCAATTACCATTCAAGAAAACCATCCTTTTTTTAATGGAGATGGATAATCCATTAAATTTAGTTCTAAAGCAAAGTTCTGATTCTACTACGCAGTGGTTCTTAACCTTGGATGAGTCCAAGCCCATTGCAACTTTTTCATAAACTCGTCATCCTGCCTGCTGTCCTGTTTGCTGCTGCCACTCTCTAAAGAGAAATCAGCTAATTTCATATAAAATATCTGGTTACAGTTCATTCACAACTAAAAGCAACATAATGAGCAAAGTTAGGTATTGTAAATAAAGTATTTGAGCACGAGCAGCAAACTTTTTGAGCAGATGTGTGTTTGTGTGCATGCATGTGTAAAAAGGTTGGACTTTGTAAAGCCCTATCATGTTTTTCATAAAGCATGAGCAGCCAGGGGTGGAGCAGACACCTCTTGTATGGTAGAGCTTTGTCAATTAAAATGTAGCCATAACTTAATTTTTTCACACTAAATAAGGCCATACTTTACAAAATGAGCATTAATTAAGGACATAAACTAGTAACTAAGACCATAAAATTGGTAAGGAAAGCCATTTAATGGCTATAAATCAACTGAGAAGAAAGGTTAGTTTCTCAAAAACCTCTGTGTTATCCAGGTTCTTTTGGCAACCAGAGGAGTTGCTGTGCCCTGCTGGCCATCAGCGGAAGAAATGTGAGGAGTGAATGCACAGGGGCACTAGGGCTGTTCGATATAACGATATATATCAGATGACGATATAAAAACGTCTATCATTTCATTTTACGCTATCGTTTGTTTCGTGGTGTCGCAAAATAAACTGTTTACGGCAATATTTTTCCATTGTTTTGATGGTCACTGTAGCGGCTATATTAATTTCTTACAGTTCTCTCTGTCTCTTATATTTAATATAACCACACTACGGACAAGCGACTGTTTTTATGCGTTGTCGTTAGCAACAACGACGGTAAAACTATCGCGTGTCCGCTTGTTTATTTTCCACATGAACCTTTCACAATAAAGCTCAAGATCCTGTTGAGACTTTTCAAAATAAACTGAATCACATGAAATAGTATGCAGAGTATTGACGGATGAGAAGCAAAAACGAGCCGTCAGGTGGTAAAAAAATAAACCTTAGACTCAAACGTTAGAACAGGCTTTTCCCCGCAGCACGCTGTGTAATAAATACTCACAAAGAAAACAGCGGCCGTTACAACTTATATCTAAAAATATATAGTTTCGCACATCAGTTAAAACACTCGACTCCAGGTACACGACGCCTAGCTGGAAACACTTCACGCAAGTCGAGCTGCCCGAGAGTCACAGAATTTACAGAAAATGTTACATTTTTGTGATTTATATCGTTATCGGGACGATAGATGTCTTATATCGGGATATGAGATTTTGGTCATATCGCACAGCCCTGATGGCATGCCACACATGGTAAGCTCCACACCTCACCACCCGTTGATTCACTTTAGTTTAATTTACAGTCACTACTTAAGATATTCTACTTATTGTTCAATATTGTTTCTTTATTAAATGTATTTATTTTTCCATCACACCTTCCAATGTTTATATGGCGTGCACACATATTAACCTTGCAAGGTCAAAGTTCTGTTTTATGTTATATTAATACATCTTTCTTTGTTTGAGTTACCTGGGGGTTGGCTTCTCCTCCTGTCTGGCAAAAGGTGTGGCAAAGGGCTGGGAGACCTGAAGTACCACTCACAGCCTAATTGGATTGCACCACATGCTTCATTGCCTGGGGAGTGTTTCATGTTTGTTTAATTGTTTTGTATTAGTTGATTATATGGCAGCCATTTTGTTTTCCCCCGTGTGTGTCATTTGGTTTAGCTAAACCAGTATTTAAGTTCCCCCGTGTGTCATTTCAGCAGGTCAGTTTATCATATGTTTGTTTGAGGTTTTGTTAATTATTATCTTGAGTTTAGTCTATTGAGTTGACCTCTTTTATTGGTCTGCCTGTTTAAGTTTTGGCTTTGTTAAATATATTTTCATATTTTTGGGTCAATAAAACCCCTTTTTTGAATTAAAACCACCTGTGTCCTTTATGCTTTACTGCTTGGTCCCTGACAATTGGTGGCAGCAGTGGGATCATCCAGTATTGGACACAGGTCTTTTTTCTTTTTTTTTCTTTCTTCTGTTTTTCCCCATGAGGAAGAAGAATGCATCGTGGTGGCAAGAATGAAAAGAAAAAGGGATCTGCTCAGCAAACCTGCGAAGAGGAGGAAAATGGAGCTTCAGGAGTCACTGAAGTTGTGGAGAGGGTGGAAAAGGAGCCTACTTTGTCTGATCTAGTCAATATGCTACATGCTCACATGGAACAACAGGACGTCCGGGATGCAAAACAGAGTGAGTTAAATGCACGACAAGAACAGCGATTTAAAGCCTTTCAACATCAGTTTAGACTTCTGCAGTCAGAAATCCAAGTCAGAACATCACCATCAGATTCTGCAGAAGCTCGCTCTGAATCATTAGAGTCTGATATTCATCCTTCTTCCTCTGCTCAGCAGGCCCAGGCTGAACCAGTTGTGACTAATTCCAATCCAGCCATTTCACCAGCATTTCAGTTTCTCCTACAAATAGAGGGCAGATTGGAAAGATTAACTGAAGCTGATGATATTGAACATTTCCTGATCACATTTGAACGTATGGCTACAGCTTATCGATGGCAGAAATCAGATTGGGTTTTTCGTTTGATACCCTTGCTTACTGGTAAAGCTAGAGGTGCCTATGTTCACATGGACATTGATGATTCATTAGACTATGATAAAGTGAAATCAGCTATTCTGTCAAAATATGACATTAACCCTGAAACATATAGGCAAAGATTCAGATCCCTGGACGTTCAACCAGATGAAAGCCCTCGTGAGCTATATGCGAGACTGAAGGAGCTTTATGGGAAATGGATCCAACCAAAGGGTAAAACTATTCATGACATTGGTGAAACTATAATCTTGGAGCAGTTTCTCAGAATGTTATCTCCTGAGCTTCAGGTTTGGATCAGAGAACACAACCCTGGTTCAGCAATGGAAGCGGCTCGGTTAGCTGATGTTTTTGTTGCTGCCAGAAAGAAGGGGCAAGCATGGAGCCATAATGCATGGAAGGCATCGAGGGACACCCGGAAGATACCTCAGCAAAACCATCTGGATTCAGCAAATACAAGCACCAGTAAGACCCCTCAGTCTACCACTAGACCACCAAAGGCCTCCGGTAAGAAGCTCATTTGTTATCTTTGTGGATTAGAGGGCCATACAAAACCTATGTGCCCAAGAAATTCTGCTAAAATGGTGCAAATGTGCTTTGCCCCCCGTTCTAATGCTGATCCTGAGCAGGAGAGTGACAAATCCATCAAAATGAGTCAGACTGAAGTGAATGGGGTTCTACTCAATGCCCTTCTTGACTCTGGCAGTTCTCGGTCTCTTATTCACTCAGATTTTGCCCCACCTAATATTGTTCGCACCAGTGATACAATTTCAATCTGTTGTGTCCATGGAGATGAGAAAAGATATCCGACAGCTGACATCTACATTAAAGTTCAGGACCAGATGTATCTGCTGAATGTGGGTGTTGTGAACAGTTTGCCTTACTCTGCCGTGTTAGGGCGTGACCTTCCTGTGCTTTTTGATTTGTTGGAGTCTGAGCAGACTGAGGAGTGCAATGTAGCCGTTACCAGAGCTCAGGCTAAGCAAGTCAGTACCCACTCTGAGACCCTGAGTGCCCTGCCTTTTTTTAATGAGGAGTTTGAGACAACTGTGGTGAAGCCACGGAAGATCCACAGACAAAGAAGGCAGGAGAAATTCAAATTTTCACCTGTGGATACACTAACAGACGCTGAGCCAACACCGTCACCCCTAGGGTTTAATATTCCAACTGAAATCGCTGAACTCCAAAAATCTGATCAATCTTTAATATCTCTTTTCCGGAAGGCCAAAGAAAAGGAACCTGGAGTGGAGCAGGTTCTTAACAGTGAGTACATCTTGCAAAATGACATTCTCTATCGTCACAGGGGTCGGTGCTGCAGCTGGTGGTTCCCCAGAAGGTTAGAAACGCCATTCTCACCTTAGGGCATTCTATTCCGTGGGCTGGCCACCTTGGTAAACACAAGACCACAGCTCGCATCAAACATCATTTCTACTGGCCTGGTCTTAGCAAAGATGTGGCTCAGTTTTGTAAAAGTTGCCCACAGTTGCAGATAACATCTGCTAAAATCCCCCATAGAGCTCCACTCCAACCTCTCCCTGTCATCGGCACTCCTTTTGAGCGTCTTGGAATGGATATTGTAGGGCCTGTTGAGAGGAGCAAAGCAGGAAATCGTTACATGCTTGTTGTAACAGATTATGCCACAAAATATCCTGAGGTGTTCCCTTTAAAATCTATAAAGGCCAAGCCCATTGCATTTTGTTTAGTGCAGTTCTTTGCAAGAGTTGGGTTTCCACGAGAAATACTAACTGATCAAGGCACTAACTTCATGTCTACTTTGTTAAAGCAAGTTTATCAGTTGTTGGGTATCCGGAGTCTGAGAACTTCACCATACCACCCTCAAACTGATGGGCTGACAGAACGGTTTAACCAGACATTGAAACAGATGCTCAGGAAGTTTGTCAACGACAGTGGTAACGATTGGGATCAATGGCTGCCATATCTACTCTTTGCTTATAGAGAAGTCCCCCAAGCCTCCACAGGTTTTTCCCCTTTTGAGCCGTTGTATGGTTATGAGGTTCGTGGCCCTCTAACTCTGTTAAAGGAGATCTGGGAGGGAGACAAGGCGGAGGAGGGACCCAATAACATTTTGTCTTATGTCATTCAGATGAAAGAACGGTTGGAGAAAATGAGTGAACTTGCTCAATCACATATGGTGGAGGCCCAGCAGCAGCAGAAGTCTTGGTATGATAAATCTGCTCGTCAGCGTTCGTTTGAGCCAGGACAAAAGGTGCTCGTGCTCCTCCCCAGTGACAACAACAAATTGTTGGCAAAGTGGCAGGGGCCATTTGAAGTCATGAGGAAGCTGGGACCCAACACATATGAGGTGTCCACCCCAGGGCAGTTGCGCTCCAGCAAGGTCTTGCATATAAACCT
This sequence comes from Perissodus microlepis, assembly GCF_051167445.1. Classification (NCBI taxonomy): domain Eukaryota; kingdom Metazoa; phylum Chordata; class Actinopteri; order Cichliformes; family Cichlidae; genus Perissodus; species Perissodus microlepis. The sequence goes on from NC_140482.1 coordinate 28,145,281, forward strand.
TCTGAAGGAGTGGGTGGAGCGTATTGAACACAAGGCAGATGCAATGCTCATACGGCGAGTGCCTGAAGAGGATGAAGCAGATGAGCAATATCTACCACCTGCTGGCTCTCTAGATTATGATCTCAGCCATCTCCCAGAGGACAAGCGGCAGCAGGTGAGAGAAATGTGTAAATCAGCAGTCTTTCAAGAGAATCCAGGGAGAACTGACATTGTCGAACATGATATTGTGGTACGAGAAGGTGCCTCTGTGAGACGATTAAGTTACAGGATCCCGGAACGTCTGCTGCCTTCATTGAAGAAGGAAATTGATTTGATGTTATCCCTAGGGATCATCGAAAGATCTAAGAGTGAATGGTGCAACCTTGTGGTCTTGGTACCCAAAAAGGATGAGAGTATGAGGTTCTGCATTGATTTCAGGTACCTGAACTCCATATCCATGTTTGACTCCTACCCGACACCAAGAATTGATGATCTACTTGAACGTCTGGGGAAAAGCAAGGTACCTGACCACAATAGAACTGTGTAAGGGTTACTGGCAGGTCCCACTCGCTCAACGGTCCAGAGAGTTCACAGCATTCAGAACACCATTGGGGCTTTTCCAATTTACAGTCTTGCCATTTGGATTACATGGAGCTCCAGCAACTTTCCAACGGCTAATGGATCAGGTATTACATGACTGCTCTGACTTTGCTGCTGCTTACTTGGATGACATTGTTATCCACAGTAACACCTGGGAGGAGCATGTGGAACACCTGCGAACTGTTCTGGACCACCTGCACTCAGCTGGGTTGACGGTGAATCCGTCAAAGTGTGTTTTCGCCGCTGCTGAGACAGAATACCTGGGCCATGTCATCGGCAAGGGGGTTATCAGGCCACAGGTCAGCAAAATCGAGGCCATGGAATCATCTCCCCTGCCCCAAACGAGGAAGCAGCTGAGATCCTTTTTGGGCATGGCAGGTTTCTACCGTCGTTTCATCCCTCAGTTCTCCAACAGGGCAGCTCTGCTCACAGACCTGACGGGATCACGTTCCCCCAATCACATCCAGTGGACAGAGGAGGCAGTGGCAGCATTTCATGACATACAACAGTCACTAAGTAAGCAACCGGTTTTGTATAGTCCCAACTTTGATGAACCGTTCATATTACAGACTGATGCTTCAGATCGGGGCCTGGGAGCTGTCCTCCTTCAGGAAACCATGGAAGGCCGCCATCCAGTGGCTTACATCAGCCGGAAACTGTTTCCATGGGAAGTTCGGTATTCCACAGTAGAGAAGGAGACCTTAGCGATCAAGTGGGCCCTGGACTCCTTCCGCTACTATCTACTGGGAAGAGACTTCACCTTGGAAACTGATCACAAAGCACTCCAGTGGCTTGAGCAGATGAAGGACACAAATGGGCAAATTACCCGCTGGTACCTGGCCTTACAGCCATTCCGATTCACTGTCCACCATGTACCAGGCAAGGAGAACCTTACTGCTGACTATCTCTCTCGCTGTTCCAGCGAGAGCTCTGAAGAGGGGAGGTGTGTGATGGCATGCCACACATGGTAAGCTCCACACCTCACCACCCGTTGATTCACTTTAGTTTAATTTACAGTCACTACTTTAAAATATTCTACTTATTGTTCAATATTGTTTCTTTATTAAATGTATTTATTTTTCCATCACACCTTCCAATGTTTATATGGTGTGCACACATATTAACCTTGCAAGGTCAAAGTTCTGTTTTATGTTATATTAATACATCTTTCTTTGTTTGAGTTACCTGGGGGTTGGCTTCTCCTCCTGTCTGGCAAAAGGTGTGGCAAAGGGCTGGGAGACCTGAAGTACCACTCACAGCCTAATTGGATTGCACCACATGCTTCATTGCCTGGGGAGTGTTTCATGTTTGTTTAATTGTTTTGTATTAGTTGGTTATATGGCAGCCATTTTGTTTTCCCCCGTGTGTGTCATTTGGTTTAGCTAAACCAGTATTTAAGTTCCCCCGTGTGTCATTTCAGCAGGTCAGTTTATCATATGTTTGTTTGAGGTTTTGTTAATTATTATCTTGAGTTTAGTCTATTGAGTTGACCTCTTTTATTGGTCTGCCTGTTTAAGTTTTGGCTTTGTTAAATATATTTTCATATTTTTGGGTCAATAAAACCCCTTTTTTGAATTAAAACCACCTGTGTCCTTTATGCTTTACTGCTTGGTCCCTGACAGGCACCCTTTCATTTCTTAATTTTTATGCCCATCATTATCTTTAATTTAATTTAATTAATGCCTTTGTAGGAAATAAAATAATCGTGTCTGGATTCTAACATCGGTCATCTAATGAACATATAAAAAATAAGACTTCATGTGTTCTGATTAACGTAAAACTATGACAGAGATATTTGTAGCTTCGTGTGGTACCTCTCAGTTTTTGGCAGGTGATTCTCTTCTTGTTTAGCTCATAAAGATGCTCAAATGTTAAAATAAACTATGTTTGCTAAATGTGAACGCCCAGAGGTATACACATGTAAGTGAACACAATAAAAGTGCTTTAAATGAGAAGGCATCCTGTAGAGTTTTTAATCATTAGTAATATTGTTGTGGAGTTTTGCTTTTAATCACTGGGTATGTTTGATAATTATTCTTCATTAGCCAACTACCTTCCTCTCCTCCTGCTTTCTTAGTGTTAATTGGCTGTGGAGGATGAATTGCACTTATATAAAGCCACAGGGAGGCTGGAGTGGCTGTCTTCACTTGTTTTTCAGTAGTTCTTTATTATTAATTGTTTCGGTAATTACCTGCTGCTCCAGTTTCAGTTTTTGCTTTCAATAGAGCTGTCAGTCTCAAAGCAAACAGCTTTTCAACAATTTAAGTTTCACAGGCAATTTTCATTTTGTCATTTTTTGTCATTTTGTCCCCTCATTCCTGACATTCCAACAAAAACCAATTATTAATCATAATCCATAAACTTTTTCCCTTCTTGGCTCATGCAAAGTTTAACATTAAATCACATAAACACTTTCAATAGCCAACAGATCGTTTTCATTTTTCCCCCCACACAGCATTGTGTCCACATTCTGACATTTTTTTCTTTTGGGCTGTTTTTCCATTGCACACACAGTTATTGCCAAAAACCCTTTTATTCAACAGCTGTTCTTGTAAATTTCCAGCTGTAACATGACAGGAAATTATCTGAAAGGTAATCTAGTTGAAGTAATGTAAACAGAGATCTTCCAGATTCCAGTTTTTGCTAAAAATTAGTCTTTGACATCATCTTTAGATGGGAAAGGGTTCTAGACTTTAGTCTTTTATAAGTGTTTTCATAGTTTTCTAGTGCATGGGCATTAGGTGACTGGCTTCAGTCTTAAAGAAGAAGCCTAAATTTGATAACTCACTCTGTGGTTTGGTTCAAGGCCTTCTTCTTTTGTTTGTTTTGGCCTCCTATAATTTTTTTTGTATTATTAAGTCTGCTTTGAACTGAAGCAGCATGGTCGCATGCTCCTGCAGTATGATTAGCCTGTGAGCTACAGACTTGGGGCCTGAAAGAGCTTCCCCATTTTCTGTGTATTGTGGCATTAAGGTGCCAAGGAAAGCAGCAATTAATCATCAAAATGATACAGCTAGCAATAAAAAAACACATACGGAAATAATGCAATTAAAATATGAAAGGAAACAGCTTTTCAGATAAGCCAATACAATCGACATTTCTGGGGCGTAGAAGACACACGACAGGTTTTGGTGGGAAACAAAATGTAAACAGCCTTAAATCTGCCGGGTGCACCGTTTACTCAGGTGTTTGTGGAGTACACTCTGCAGCCCAACACAGGTCAGCGACAAAAGTATTACATAACCTAGTTCATCCTTAATCTGCCCAAAACTTGGATTTAAGTAGAAACAAAAAAAAAAAGAAAGAAAAACATTGAACTAATATGAAAATACAAAAGTAGAACAAATTCCCTCTGATAAGATAAAGATAAGCTCCCAAGCTAAAAACTCAAGTCTGTTTGTCTGATCAGTTTTCAGAGATATTACACTAAACTTTGCTGCTATTTCCTCATTGATGACAAATCCCACTCATTACGTAGAGAGCACTGCTGGCGAGCTTGAGATGAATCTGTATGATTGAGGTCAACTAAAGGTAACTGCTTAAAAGTTTTGATGGAAACCATTTGTCTGATTGAGTCACCATAAGCTTGATATTATTTTTTTGTGTTATAAAATGATAGTTTGGGAACGGATCCTGATGTGCCACCATAAGGCTAAAAGCCTGTGTAGCTATATGAACACAAGCCTAGGAAAACTGTAAATGCTTGGATAGGTGGATTCAAGTATTTATTAAAAACTTTTACAAAATTATTGTGTTTCGTTTTTTAAGCAAAGACCAAATCATAATACATATTATTAAAAGACCTAATGTGTTTTTTATTATACATATTTATTTATTTATTTTCACTGAAGAAGGCATGGAAAATATTAATCAAAGGAGCAAAAAAAAAATTAAACAAAGATTATTTGAAAATATATGAGAAAGAAACTTAGATTATAGTGTTAACTTTACCAGGAAGAAAAAAATAACATTTGTAAGAAATAATGTTGAAATTTCCACCTCTAAATGCTCCATTCTATACAGGTCTTTATACTACTGCCTCTGTATAATGTGAATGGGATGCCGATCCTTAAGCAATACCTAAATGCTGCTAAAACCCGTCCTGTTATTTGTCAAAGGCAGCTAATCAGAAGAATGTGGGCTCATGGCAAAAGCAGACTTAAGGGAGAGGAAGCAGGCCTAAAACAGCCCAAAGCCCTGGAACTAGACAAAATTGAACTATAAAGTCTACGAATAAAACTATGGAGCTGGAAATGCGCATATCAAGTCCCATTCATGTAGGTAACATAAATACCTCCTGCAGTTTCTTGTCGATTTCCTGGAACACAGCATGCGCCTTGAACCCCTCCAGTCCATCACTTGCGCTAGTGTCAATAGCTTGAATCCTTCAGATGATGAAGACAAATAAGAATAGGAAGGTGACGTTAGAGATAAAAAGAAAAGAATAAAAACACTGCCTAAAGTACCTAAAGTAACTTAAACTTGTAACTCTTCAGTAGTTTGGACACTACTATCGCATACTAAAACTGAAAAACATTTTCCACCTGGGCACATGTATTCTGAGTTGAGCTTTTTAACCCACTGCTTAAAGATTCGCTTTTCCACCGAGCAACCGTGGATTTCCAACCACCGTTTGCTCTTCCTACCGTATGAAGTGTAACTAGTCAGTGCTGCAGCGATGCTTGGTTGGATCATTTGTTTACATTTGGGTGGCAAATCACCAGCTGCTAGTGTTTTTGCCTCAACTTGTAAAACATGTTTGTTAGTTCCACATTTAGCAGAAACAGTTATCTTGCATACTTTGCATAGCACTGTTGTTGGTTGGAGGTTGTTCAAGTAACTCCATTTCTGACTCTAACTGTCAGAAACGTATGGGCTTGTCTCACTGTTGTGAGCGTTAGGGGCATTAAACATGTGGCACCCCAATAACAATAACATTCCAATGTAACACTTTTATATATCACATAAAATTTTACACTGGTATCATCACAGATGATATGATACGACACAGCCCTACTTGAAAACACCACTGTGTATTTAATTGTGCAGCTATTTTGAAGCCCTTATGTAAAAATAACTGAGACACACAAAACTCCGGGACATAAAGAATAGTCAATAAACACCGTGTCACAGGTTGGCAACTTTAAACACAACGATAGAGCTTTATCAATGGCTCATTAATGCCATGGTACATGTTTACTAAAACACTGATTAAACAGTTCAGTGTTCACTCTTCGACAAATTTTTGTTCAGGACTTGTTGATCGCAGGGTACCTTCCTCATAGTTCCTCATGGTTTATTCTATCCATTATTATCAGCAAAATTCCCCATTGATGTGCCCTCAAGATGCTGCCTGTTTCCTTCACTCTCCAACATAGGTCGAGAGTGCCAACGTCTGCCTGCCACATAGCGCCAACTAGGGCTGGGCCATATCATACCGTTCACGGTAATACCGGTATAATGTTGGGCAATGATAAGAAAATGAAATATCGCGATAGAATATGGGTAAAACGCGCATGCACAGTGCCTTTGTTTTCATACGTACATGGTGGAAAAAGCATGGCGGCAACGGAGAATGAGAAGGGCGAAAGCGGATCGTTGAATGAAACGGATGAACCAGAATTGGTTTGTAAAAATGCTGCAACTTCAGTGGTGTGGAACTGGTTTAGCTTTCGTCTGTCAGATACACAACAAAGCACTATTTTTGGTAGAGCATGCTAGCGGGCCGTCGTTGTTACCGTGTTTTTCAGAAAATAGTGTATAACCTCTTTTTAAGTTTTGTGGATATTATACATGGTTATGGTGAAGATATGTCGGCCAATTTCCACTGGAAATGCCTTTTGGTTAAACTGTCAGCAAGGAATTTGCATTTGCACTGTTAAATTTTTATATAACTTTAATGCACATAAAAACAGCTGCTTGTTTAAGTGAAAATATATTGATGTTTTGGGGTTTTTTGCACTAATAAAGTTGTGGAGTTGTAAAGTGTTTTGTCTAGTGTCAATTATATCATCAGTTATATCGTTATCACAAATTTTCAAATGTATATCATGATAAATATTTTTGGTCATATCGCCCTGCTCTAGCGCCAACAGAACTAAATTAAATTGAACGGTTGAAAGCTTAACTGAAATTATAACAGCAAATGCAAACGTAAGAGATTTCAAGACAATGATGAGCCTGCAAAACAAATTAAACATAGAAGTCTTGTTTTTCCACATGTTATCTCTCACCCTCAGAACCTTTGGTACAAGTCTGTAAGTTGTTCCAAAGTGCAGGGCTAAAGACTCTGGTGAGGCAACATATGCACTCTGTACTGCTGAAAATGTCTGAATCTTTACACATATTTTAAACCTACCACTTCAACCAGACTTTTGATCAAGATGACTTTTAGGCACTAATTAATTTTTATTTGTCTTTTCAACTTTTGCAGTCAGTATATTTTAGAAAAACTTTACCAGATTTTGCTTGAGTTTTAATTTCCCTTGTGTTATTTTTTTACAATATAAAAAAACAAACTTCTTTCATGTAAAAACACACCAGTTTGTTTTTAACAACAGGGTTTTGTGAATTTTTGGTATCTGGTATTTTGTTGCCTCTGGAGGCATTCTGTAAGGTGGATTTTCAAGCATGCCTTATAAATAAATTATCACATTTTTATACAGATCTAACGTAGAAGTGTCAAACTCACTTTAATTAATGGCCAGTGTGCAGCCTAATTTAATAGATAATAATGTAGTTTTCTTTTTTATGCAAGGAAAGACAAGTACATCCTAAAAGCTCTCCCGTTGTGAACCATCTTTTTACAAAAACAAATAATGAACAACCTGAGATACCTAAAAATTACCTACAGGACCAGAGCCCAGGGCCAGGGCCGCATATGTGACACCTCTGTCTAACCTGTTGGTCAGGATTCAGACTGCAACTCCACATGACATCCAGCTTGACATTTACACAAAGAACAAGCAGGGATGCCACCGTGTGATGACCCTCAAACAGCTCCTCAGCAGCTGAGATATTTAACATGCCAACCGGAATCTTGTATGAAAAAACCAAAAGAGCTAACGTTGTTGCAATATTTGACATTTAACCTATTTTTCAGCTAACCAGGACAGCAAACGGTGACCTCAGAAACGTGCCGTAGTTAAACAGTGCAAGCTGTGCTTTTCTCACCTCGGTCTCTGTAATTCGGGCATTTTGCTGTGAATGTAGGTGAACAAACAGCTCCTCGGTTTGTGTGGAAGCAGCAGAAGGAGTGATGTTGCTTGCACTTCACCTGCTATTAGCTTAACGGCTGCACTTCCTCGTTTCTTGCACTTTCCCGGATATTCAGACTCGACCTGTCGATGTCAGATAAACCAGATTTGCTGACTGTCCTATGAATTCACTTGGTAACATCTAGTTTACATGTGCTTGTTCAGATAATTTTCTTAAACAGATCCGTAGGGTTAAATTACATAGATTTTTTTTTACAATTAGTAACCTGATCCACTAAATTTATTCATACCAGCTATTTAAATATAACCGTATATAAAAGCAGGCGTTATTAATCAGTAATTCAGGCTCTGTACCTTTGTATGACCAGGTACAGGGACCCACAGGAAATAAGATTATTTAAAGATAAAATACATTTAGTGTAAAAAAAAAAAAAAATAGGTTGACGATTATTTTCATACTGAAAGAAACGCCAGAGCACAAGAGTTTACACATTTATGTTCAAATGAATGTTTTGCAAAGTGATTAAGTGCGTATTATTTATACTCTGTTGTCTTTACTGTCTTTGTTTTACTGAAGTTTTATTGAATCTGTTTTATCCTTTTGCATTGTTGCTTGATTTGGTAATATGATTCTGAAAAACAAGAGTTTGTTAGGACTTCTGGCAAAAATTGCCAGCAAAATCTCAAGGGACTGGCAAGACAAGCATGTACTGAGGGAGGTTCCTTCTATTATTCATTGTTTGAACTACCCACTCCGCAGTGAGTTTGACTCTTTGCCCTCTGTCTGTCATTTTAGAGTATATCAGTAGGACCAAAAGACTCCAGGTTTCTTTTATTCGTACTGCAACCTGTCTTCTTAATGGCAAATAGCCATTTTGTGGCTTTTTACTGTTGTTGTTTTTATTCTCATTTTATTGTTTTTATTTTTATTTATTGGGACTTTGTTTTATTGTTGTGCAATCATTTACTCACTGGGTATGTGTCCACACGTCTGTCGTCCTTGTTGCCCCTGCTGCTAAACTAATTTTCTTTTGTGGGACATATACTGAAAGTACATACATAAACGTGTTGTGTGTAATCATATACATAATTACAGATTCATTAATGTCAATTAATGTTTCTGCTGAAGCTCTTTTATCTCAATATTATCTTCTTAGTTTAACCTGTTAGCCTGTTATTATTGGTGATGAAACATTTGCATTAATTTAAAAAAAAGTATTTTCAGTGGTTGCTTTACAGTTTAAAAGACCACTTCAAAAGGATTTGAGTGGAAATGTTTCTGTTATTTCACAGCACAGGTTTTGTGCAAAAACAGACCCAATATTTTCCTATCAAGAGCATCTTTAACTCGCAGATAGATAGATAGATAGATACACACACACATACATAGCTTACTACATTACAAATACACTAAAGTTATTGTACAAATAAAATCCATTGAGCTGTGGTCAGGTAGGCAGTTTCAGATCTGACTTATTTATATGGTGCTTGATGACTGCTGGATGTCAGACAATTAGCAATATATATGTTATATATTTTGCTATAGGCTCTGTAGTGAGGCAGAGCAGAATGAGGCAAACATCTGAAAATCTCATCAGTCTAATGGAGACCCAGTGAACTATAACTCTGTCTGCTTTTGTAGAGAAGCACATAGGGAGGCCGGGTGCCTGGCTGGGTGGGCTTCAGATAGCAGCAGAGGGCTCACGGCCAACCATCTAACTCATGCTGGCTGAGCCCGTATCACAAATACGGGCTCAGCGCAAGCCATGGGAAGCCAGCCGATGCTACTGGTACACTTCAGCGAGCTGTTTTTTTCTGCAGCTGACGTGTGTAGCGGAGGTTGAGCTCCAACCACAAAATCACTGAACAGGAAAACACTGCACTCTACTGGTCCAAAGGTCGCATAATGCCATGGTTTTACCCTCTTGTGTGGGCAAAGTTCTTATTACTTTCTTAATGCACCACATTACCAGGATTGAAAACAACAGAGCCACAAGAATCGTTTGAGGCAAAATTGTTAAAGGTAAACGAGTCCCGAAAATTAATAAATCATCAAACCTTTGCTTTTCTCCACACACCATTTATATATTTTTGAATAGAGATTCATGAATGTACTGAAAACTTTGTCTCACTAACACTGAGAAATTATTTACCCATAAAATCCCCTGGGTAGAAAATAATTAATTGGAAAAGAGAACATTCCTCATGGTTTTTCTTAAAATCGTTTTCCTATTTGCCTTCCTTTTGCTGTGTGTACTTGTATTTCAAGTTATGTAGCGATGCATAAAGTCCTGATGACTTTTACCTAAAATATAACACATCAGTTATATAGATGGTACGAATGCAAGCTTTTTCTAATAGAAGGTGCAAAAAAAAAAAAAAAAAAAAAACCCCACCAAATATTTTACAGATACTAAATGCTGATCTTTACCTAATACAACATATTTTAAAGGTAATACTGAATGTGTCATGGCACAGTGGCCCGTGGAAATGGGATGAACTCAAGTGCAGTTTCAAAACCGGAGGCTTGAAGTGCGGTGTAACAAAACAGTCTTTATTCACAACGCTTGGAAGCTAACAGAAAACTCAGACTAGCATTAAGGAACGTAAACTAGACGTCTGAGGCAAGAGAAACTATGACCATAACAAAACTATGACTAGATTGCAGGGACAACTGGGTGCAGGGACTGGGCAGGTGAAACTGTGGCTGGCCAGGGCAGTGCTTGCAGGTGGAGGTTGCTTGGAGGGGGGAGGCAGGAGACAAAGGTCCAGGTGGGTACTACGTGCAATGCAGGGAGTCAGGCAGGAGAGACTGGCAGTTTGAAAAGGGAGAGGTTACCGGCAGCTGCATACCTGAATCCAGGAGAGCTTGTACGGATGAGGCTTGGTAGGTGGGTTCCAGATGCTGACGAGAAAACAGAGGACTAAGGCAAGTACACACGATGATACACCAAGGAACAGACATGAGGCCGAGAACGGACTAAAGTTGGCAGACAATCTGGCAAAGACTAGTTGTGTGCAGGTCATAAATACTGCTGGTGTGATTGCCATCAGGTGAGGAACAACAAAGACTCCACCCAGAGGGGAGGAGCCGATGCAGTGGAAAACTACCCAGACCATGACAGAATGGCTGTTTGAAGTATGTAAAAAAAGTTGTTTTAGAAGCCAGTTATCCATAATTATTCCAACTTTTCCAACTTTTGACTGACTTAATTATTATCACCTAAAAAGTTGTGGTAATTTAACTTAATAGTTAAAAAGATTCTATGAACTTGAATATTTTTATTTCTTTAGCTAAAACTTTCCTTCAGCTGCTCACTTATTCACAAGGTGTCACTACAGCAGATGGAGCCGCATATTTGATTTGGTAGATTTTTACACCATGTACCCTTCCTGACACAACCTCCAAGGGATTTGTGTGTCCTCCCAGCCTTCAACCAGGGAGACTTTGCATGTTAGGCAAAGGTGTAAACCACTAACTCTATGGACCCACCAAATTGATTATTTAATCTACTTTTTTTCTTTTACAGTTTTTCTTGATTGCTTAAACACATTTCTTGAAACTATGCCTTGTATTCCCAAAACAGTAAACACAAATCCATAATGTCTCACCCAATTTCCCAAACATCGTATTGTCAGGTCAAAATGAAGCTCTGCACCCAAAACTATTAACTTTTGCTGAAAAACCAAACTTTGCCCACAGACATCACACACAAGGCCTCAAAAACACACACACACAACAACATAGTCTTACACATCGGTGCAATAAATGTTAAACAATATTCCCAAAACTGGCAAGTTATGTTGCTTGTGGTTCTTCCCCTCAAAAACCTTTTCACATGATGAATACAAAAGACACAACCAATGTATATACAGTGGCACAATTTTTATTCATGTACCATACAGTACAACACACACCAAAAACATTATTCCACGTCAACATCCTGTCTGTGTTCTGGGTCAGGCCAGAGAATCTCATCCACATCATAGGCTATATTGGCCCTGGCCAGGCAGCGGGGGTAAAATCCTCTTGCATGCCTGATCCACCCCTGGCATGCATCTACTGGTATGTCTAGGTAGGCCTGTCCATGGCCCGGAGAAGGTGAACACGGACATAAGGTTCTCAGTCGTACACCTTCCACCACCATGCCGAAAACAACTCCTCTATCAGGTTTAGAAAGGGAGAGTATGCAGGCAGAAAGATGTTAGACAACCTTGGGTTATTGGTAAATCAGTCATGAACCATAGCAGCGCGATGGAACCTGACATTATCCCAAACAACAACGTAGTGAGGCTGCTCTGGCTGTGCTGGTTCCCTGTAGTTCAGCTGTAACATATGTTGTCTTAGACCATCAAGAAGAGCAAGGAGAAGTGTTATAGGGTCCTAGAATGGCATGGCAGTGGAGTACCCCTCATTGGCTGATGGCTGCGCACAGAGTGATATTCCCTCCACGCTGACCAGGGACATTTACAATAGCCCGATGGCAAATTATGTTCCTCCACCTCCTCCTCCCGGGTGTCCTAGACCTCCTCCTCCTCAACTTTGACCTCTTCATTTGTATGTCTTTGGATCCATTGTTTTAAACTTGAATGAACTGGCTTTGGCCCTTTTATCTATCCATCAAAGTTTCTGATTTGTGTGATACATTTCGACTCTTAGTGTTTCCACTTGGCTAATTGTGTGCTAATTGAGCTAAAGCTGTGCTGATGTGAGTTAATATTATTGACTGCTAGTGCTTTCTAAGTGACCACATGGAGTAAGCACTGACAGATGTAGGGATTTGTTTGTAGAGTTTTGTAGTAACAGTTCACCACATCTGACTCATGTGGTAAAGCAGGGGCATAGTGTTTATAGTTCAGGGAAATGGGTGTGGTTTTTGGAAAGTGGCATTATGGTTTTGAAATTTGGGTTCAAAAGATTAGTTATAGTGTTTAAGCAACTGAGAAAAACTGTAATATTTTGCAGTTGTGAGCCCCTCAAATTGTAACTTTATAGTATTCACTGCTGTTTCAGAGCGTGAGGATTAATTCCTGTCAGGCTGAGGACCGTATTATTCATTAAATTCAACAAATATGATCAAGAAAGACAGAAAGAGTTAACCACCCAACACCTGTTTGAAAGATAATGGAATCTTCTTTGCCATTAATATTTTCTCGAGTGTCTGGAAAGTTAAGCTAAAATATCATCTTTCATTATACTTGTTGTTCTTTGTCAGCACAGATAGGGACAAAAAGAGCTGTAAAATCAACTTCAATCTTCAAGGAGACAAAAGAATGATCCTGGAATGAGTATCTAAAATAAGAGATTATGTTTAACTATGTTTAGTTGCAGGTGTGTGAGGAGATGAAGAAAGAATAACGCAGCACTGTATTAAACCCAGAGTAAAAGATGGTTTGGGAAATAGTGAAGCCTGCCGAGCTGGTTTGGTAGCCTAGAGTGAAGACTGATGATACTCTGACTGTTCACATGCTCCGAGCTAATAGTTCATATCTTTGTGAAAAGCAGTCAACCAAAAACCTTAGATTTTTCACGAACGTAGTGAAAACAAATCAAGTCCAAGTATGCAAACAAGCTTGCAGCTTGAATGCTGTTGTCATTAAAGCAAAAGGGAGTTTCACTCTCATCTTGTTGACATTATCAGCGGACCAATAATAAGCTTTTTGAAATCAAAACAAATATAAAATGTAATACAAGTGTCTTTTAGATCAAAGCTTATTTAACAGGACTAATTTCATTTCAGGTTATTTTACTGCAGCATGAGCCAAGTTATAAATCTTTAAATTTGATATAACTGAATAATTGACACTGTCATGGGCCCTTATTTTAACAATATATAGGCTTTAGATATTTATTATTTACAATAAAGAAACATGTATTCACACCCTTACAAGACTATCCCGGAAATCTAGAGGCAGGACCAGAAGGAGTCACGTGACACGCTCTACTGGTTAAACTTCCTGTTGTCACTTTAGTTAATTATTTCTTTCTATTTTTTTTCCCTTCTAACGTTTTCCTTTACTTTTTAAAATTATAAAGTCGAGTTATAATACGTGACGTTTATTTTCCTTTGCTAAACCTTTCCCAAGTGTCTCTGAAACGAAGCGGTACTCTAAGGAAGTTTAACCGGTTGCTAATGTTAGCTAGTTAGCTGGCGTATCTTTCCTTCAGTGACAGGTGAAAGCTCGCTCCGTCCAGGCTTACCTTTTACCTGTTAAAACCGTTTTTCCCGTCGTGCTTTACGTTTGTAGCCTCCTGTAGGTGATCAGTTTACAAATCAACACCATGGCCGGTCTGCTTTTATTGCATTGTGTCGCCTCTCTCAAGAAGTCCGGGAGTCTAATTCATTTTAGAAGCGCTGCTCTGGGGGTTCATATGAGACACTATAGCAGCAAAAAGGCCCCCTCTTCATCATCTTCGGAGTATCTGCACCAAAGCGTCGTGCCTTCCATGCATTACCAGAAGAGTTTACCCAGGTAAGGCGTTTCGTGACGAATTTGAACACATTGCTTTTTCATTTTCTCCAAACATGTCGCACAAACTCAAAAAAATCTGTGGTTGCATGTGCACCGGAGATGTCCACAAAAGAAAACAAAAAGGTGTCCTTAAATAAAGGTGACCCATTTAGCTTTTAGATCGATGTAGGTAAAAGGGCATGCTTGCGTTAAACTCAGTGACCACTAGAGGGCAGTGACATGAATTATGGTTAATGACGCTTAAAAAGAAAAGGTATGTGAAAACAGTTCACCCCAAATTATTTTGGAAAATTCACATACAAACAACAATTTTTTCTTCAGAGCTTCCATAATTCTCTGTGGTACAGATTTAACAATCAGAGCAGTTGCCTCAAGGCGCTTAATGAGCTTTCTAACACAACACAGAAAAATCTATTTTAACACACTCAGAAAATAGATTTTGTGCAGGAAACATTATCCAGATATTTCAGTCCATAAGATGGCATCACACAGTTGCTGCACATCCATGATGCAAATCTCCCATTCCACAACATCCCAGACTGCTCGGTTAGATTGAGATCCGGTGACTGTGAAGGTCATTTGAGCAGAGTGAACATGGTGCTTTATACTCCTGGAGGCAGCCATCAGAGGATGGGTACACTGTGCCCAGAAAGAGATGGCCATGGTCAGCAGTAATACTCAGGTACGCTTTGGTGTTTAATCAATGCTCAGTTGGTACAAGATGCCCAAAGTGTGCCAAATAAACATTGCCCGCAGCATTACATGATCACCATAGCCTGAACCATTCATACAAGGCAGGATAGATCATGCTTTTGTGTTGTTTATGTCTAATTCTGATCCTACCGTCCAAATGTTACAATAGAAATCAAGACCCATCAGGCATTTTAAATGAAATAAAAATGTTGAAGAAAATGTCCCTAGTTTAAGAAAGCTGTTGAGCATTTGGTTCTTGAACATGGATCACCACATCACAGTGGGTGCTCTCTTCCGTTAAGTTGTTTTTATTATAAAACATACAAATGAATCGAATAAAACATGACTGACTTCCTTTCCCTTTTGCTGTTTAGATTGCCCATACCAAAACTGGAGGATACTATCAGGAGATATTTGTCTGCCCAGAAGCCTCTTTTGGATGATGACCAGTTCAGGTGAGTTTCCACAAGTTAAATCAAACTTTTTATTTGATTATTTAAATGCTTTAAACCTAGTTGGAGCCATTGTTGTCATGTATCTGCAGAACAACAGAGAAACTTGCTCAGGATTTCCAGAATGGTGCGGGAAAGCAGTTGCATGAGGAACTGGTTGCTCAGGATAAAAACAATAAGCACACAAGCTACATCTCAGGTAACTATGACTAGCCTAAAACTGAGCATCTAAGATGGAATAATCACTGTTAAATGAGGTTAAAGTTTTTCTTTTGTGTCACAGCTCCCTGGTTTGATATGTATCTGTCTGCACGTGACTCTGTGGTGCTCAACTTCAACCCTTTCATGTCCTTCAATCCCGACCCAAAGACTGAGTACAATGACCAGCTGTTGCGGGCGACCAACATGGTGTGTTCAGCTGTGCGCTTCATGAAAACGCTACGAGCCGGTCTGCTGGAGCCAGAGGTTTTCCATCTGAACCCAGTCAAAAGCGACACGGACAGTTTCAAGAACTTTATCCGCTGGGTCCCATCTTCACTGTCCTGGTATGGGGCCTACATGGTGAATGCATACCCTTTGGACATGTCTCAGTACTTCCGCCTCTTTAACTCAACTCGGATTCCTAAGCATGGGCGAGATGAGCTCTTTACTGATGAGAAAGGGCGACACCTTTTGGTTATGAGGAAAGGAAACATGTACGTGTTTGACATAATAGACAGGGATGGGAATTTAGTGAAGCCTGCAGAGATCCAGTCCCACTTGAAGTACATTTTGTCTGACTCGACACCGGCACCAGCCTTCCCTTTGAGTGTTCTGACCAGTGAGAACAGGGACGCGTGGGCAGGGCTCAGGGACAAGCTGATTGGTGCTGGAAACGCAGAGGATTTACGGGTCGTGGACAGCGCCCTTTTCTGTCTCTGCCTGGATGACGAGAGCATGCGGGACCATATTCACATCTCCCACAACATGCTGCACGGCAACGGCTGTAACCGCTGGTACGACAAGTCCTTCAGCCTCATTGTAACCAAAGACGGACAGGCAGCTATTAACTTTGAACATTCCTGGGGTGACGGCGTCGCTGTGCTTCGCTTCCAGAACGAGGTCTTTAAGGACACCACCGAGAAGCCACTGGTGCACCCAGGTTCGGCTGCTGCTGCTGTGGATTCGGCCTCTGCTGTGCGCAGATTGCAATTCAAGCTGAACAAGGAGCTGGAGAATGGCATCCAAAAGGCAAAGGAGAATATTGACTCGGCCGTATCAAAACTCACTATTGACGCCATGGAGTTCAAAAGAGGCGGGAAGGAACAGTTAAAGAAGAACAAGCTGAGTCCAGATGCTATAGCCCAGCTGGCTTTCCAGATGGGCTTTCTGAGGCAGTACGGACAGACTGTAGCCACGTACGAGTCGTGTAGCACTGCAGCTTTCAAGCATGGCCGCACAGAGACCATCCGACCAGCGACTGTACAAACCAAAAAGTGCTCACATGCCTTCGTTCAACAGCCTGGCAAACACAGTGTGGCGGAGCTGCAGGCCATGCTCGATGAATGCTCCAAATATCATGGGCAGCTCACCAAGGAGGCAGCTATGGGTGTGTGCAGATAAATTATGGTGATTTTTGTACACCAGTAAACGCAGTGTTTTAAACTGCAGATATCTCTGATGGTAATTATCTGTCATAGCAACAACACATCATAACAGGCCAAATCAGTAATTTATCTGAGCTAAATATTTAAACCATAAAACGCTATAACCATGTTTAAACATTTCACAGCCCTCCCAAGATGATTTAATCAGAACCAAAGGAAAAAAACACCTTTAGTTTGTGTCTTTGTCCTCCTGCACCATCAGGAGTTGAGCAATCGATCTTTGCACACAGACATTTTTTATTTTAGTGCTCTAAAAGTTCTTATCTGTACCAAATATTATGTAATCATCATGTTGCTGTGCGTTTAGGATTTGTGCACTTTTAATGCTTTAAAAAAAGTATATTTCTCAACACTAGCATCTCATTTACAGTTTAAAAAGTTGAATTTGCTGTAATATTTAATAAACAGGTTGCCAAGTAACCACCTAGTAATGGGCTAAAATGACCCATTTTTATCAGCCGAACATCATCTAAGTGACCATGTGATTAAGTACATAATTTTGCCCACACATTGAACAGTCCAAGCAATACTGTAGCATGGCCATGTAATAGTTAAAAATATAGCAGCATATGTTAAAAATGTAAATCTTTTTAACATATTCAGGGAGAAACAAACACACACTTTTTTAGATTTATTCATTTAGATTTAATGATACTTAGGTAATTGTTTTGGCCTTTATGACTTGGGCTCTCTCTCAGAGCTCAAATCGCACTTCAGTCTGACATATGCAGATACCTGATTTACAAAAACTGGGAATCTCAGTTTTAGCATTTCTCTACTAAATGTATGAGCAAATATGTTTTGATATTAGCTTATTAGACATAGAGGGGCATGGTCTGCAATATGAAATTTTAGGTTTTTTACAGTAATGCAAGCAAGGTAAAGTCATAAGTCTTCTTATTCACCATAATGTGTGACTTTATTAAAGTTGAATTATTTTCTTGAATGCACTGTTCGATATAAAAAACTGAAGTGTTACGATAATGACTGATTAGCACTTTTTATTACACACATTGCTGACCTGAGAACAGTTCCTTCACTAACTGCTCTTTTTGCATCTCTCTCCAGGTCAGGGTTTCGACCGTCACCTGTTCGCGATGCGATACCTGGCCGCCTCAAAGGGCCAAGCTCTGCCCAGTCTGTACACTGACCCAGCTTACGCCGCCATCAACCATAACATCCTCTCTACTAGCACCCTCACCAGTCCAGCTGTCAGTCTTGGCGGCTTTGCCCCTGTGGTACCTGATGGTTTTGGTGTCGGCTACGGCGTCCACGACAATTGGATCGGTTGCAACGTATCTAGTTACCCGGCTCGCAACGTCCATGAGTTCCTGCAGTGTGTCCACAAGTCTTTAGAGGACATTTTCACAGTGCTGGATGGAAAGCCACTGAGCTAAGAGTGAACAAGTGTACTTTTACATATTGATAAAGGTAAGAGTAGGAAGGAAATTCAGGGAGAATAGAAAGGATGGGGAAAACTGAAGGGCAGCTCTTTAAAAACAAAGTTTCCTCTGTCATCCCTTAGTTATATATACGTATCATAACAATTGTTCGGTGATGAATAGGACTGCTGGTGTGCGGCAGAAATCATATCAAGTTATTTTGGTAAAACTTGATATTCTAACATTTTGGTGAAAAATATCCAACTGTAATGAAAAAATATCAGCAACTTCATCTATAACACTACAAAATGAGGGCATCAAAGCAAAATCAAGTGTAGCAAAATACATTCTTATCTTTTCATATTCACTTTCAAGCCCTGAAAACAATAATACAACATATTTTATTTACCTTCATTGAAAATTTGCTCGTGTTTGACTTCCTCAGCCCACAGTCATTCCAAACTGCCATTCAGACATTTGTGCCCAACTCTTACATACATGCTGAGGTTAGTGTGCTGTGGCCTAATGTTACTGTTAGCTGTGATTTAAGTTTGTTCATCCATCCATCCTCATCAGGGGGAGGGAGCCTATACCAGCTACCATGGGGCAAGAGGCAGCGTACATACTGGACAGGTCACCAGTTTTTCGCAGGGCTAACACATAAGAACAGACAACCGTTTGCACTCACATGGGCAATTTGGAATTATCAATTAACATAACCCCACTAACTGCATATCTTTGGACTGTGGGAGGAAGCCAGAGTACCTGGAGAGAACCTACGCAAACACGTGAAGAACATGCAGAGGGGCCTTTGCATGTTCTCCAAACTCAGCACCTTCTTGCTGTGAGACAACAGTTTAAATATAATCCTGCCCCTACACAATTTGTGGTTTCTCAAGGAGGGTCTCCACATTAAACTTTTTTTCTTAAATGGAAGTGAAATACGAAGCAAATTTCCACTAATTAATTGCCATGATACACATAATGCATATATAATATAGCTATCTTACAGTGTTATGAAGTGACACAGAGGCCAATTGAGTTACTGCTTATGTTGGAATGTATGGAATCGTTACTCTGTAAAAGGCTCTTCAGAAGGGTGTAGGGAGTGGGTTGAACTTGGAGCTGACTCTAGTTGGTCATTCATGCAGTTAAACTTGTCTGCAATAGTTGCCAGTCAGGATGCAGAGGATGTGCCTTTTTGAATGATGTGAAGCTCAGCCAGAGCATTTACAAATCACCACTGTAATACACTGAACTGTCATTAGTGTTAGATTACAGCCATTTGTTGTGCTTGAATGTATTTTGAAATTAAAAGTTAATTACCTCTGCTCTTTTATTTGCCCTTGTGATTCTTCACAGACAGCTGATCATTTAAGACGACAACACATATTCTTTAACCAAATCACTCTTTATTTAAAATAAAAAATAGTTCCACCAAAAGCAAATGTACAAATGCGGTAGTACAACAGAAACATCAGCTAAAGTAATTAAAATGAGCAAAATCCAGATTTTAGATGGGCTTGATCTTGAAGTGTAGGCCAATCAGACTGAAAACGAGACATTTCAGATCTTGCACCAGGTAGTAGAACACACGAAGGCCCTCAGGGTCCCTGAAAACACATGTGCTTACATCAGTAACAAATACAATTTACTTTCCACTTCCCAACTCCTGGATATATCACTTACTTTGACTGATTGACGTCAATCAAGGAGCCAATTTTGGAAGTTGTGAATGAAATGTGCTCGTCCCCGATGACAATTTCGAGTTCCTGTGAAAGATGAGACAAAAAACAGGCCTCAGAAAATTATCTTGGGAGAAAATCATCACTGCAGAGTTGATGAAGGTGAAAATTTAGGCCACTTTCTTTCATAAGTACAAAAGTTCAGGTCATTTTCACAGTGCTCTCAACTTTATTCTTCTTTCTCCACTATGATCTTATTGGTCACAGAAAAATCCATTTGGTTGACCTTCTGTCCGCACAGGTTTGAATTAAAGGATGAACTGCAGTTGACTGCTCACTTTTAAGGAAAGTAGCCAAAGACCTTATCAAACTGGGACATTTCTTCCATCTTCCGTCTTATTAACTGCATGCTCAATTTGCAAAGGGTTAGAAAAACTAAAACTAAGAGTATGAATATATTAGAAAATGATTCTTTCATAGAAGGAAATCACACTCAGAAGATAAGCCTTTCAAACAATAACTTGTTTTAAGCAGCCATTTATCCCATATGATGATATGACCCTTGAGCAATCACTCCAGGTATGTATTAGAAAACCGAACAAAGATCTAGAGTATGAATGACTGGCTAAATGTTTATCAGTTTTGCTATTGGAACTATAACATATTCCAGGATATTGAAGTTAAAAAACTGCCAAATTTATTCACACCACTATTTAGGGCTTGTAAATCATAAAATATTCAGATTGTGAAAGTATAACTTTGCATGGAGATATTAAACAGAGTGCAATTACAGTATCAGCAAAATCCAACTGATACTGTAGGGTCATCAAGTCTTTTTTAAAATCTTCCACAGATGGAAACGATTAAGCCTCAGTATAACCATGAGGTCTAAGCATACCCAACCCAAACCAGGAAGAAAATGGAATAAAAGAACAGAAACAGTCCACTTCTCAGCAGTTTTCACTACTGGATAAACTTAGTGTGGTTTGGGTGAGGGAGCTGCCTGGATACAGCATGCAAAAGGCAGGATTGAGGATCACCACTCTCAGCGAAGGTACCAGAATATTTTCACAACAGCACACAGACTGTACTTGCAATGTGGAATAGTTAAAGACCGCCTTGGACAGTTGCCTATTGCAATGTACCTCGAAAACGTTAAATCTGCATGGCATGAATGAAAATAGCTGAAACTGTAATAACTGGGAGGACACGGGGTAATAAAGAGGTCACAAACCTGTCTGCCAACTCTATCAGGAGGCGGCCACAGAGCATCATCTTCCTTGGTGATTTCACTGTCGTCAATGATCCTCTTCAGCTCCTCCATCACACTTTTGTGAACATATGCCTGGTTGGCACACCGGAAAACGCATAAGTCAGATTTAAATTTGTACATTTCGAGAAACGGCATTAATTTATAACCACATGCATGTCGTTTGAGCATGATGACCGAAACTACTTCTCGAAAAATAACCAAACAACCAGCTCTTACTTTACAGATATCTCACCACCCCTTACACATACATTTAAAATCAATCATACGTTACCTCTTTCCTGATCATTACGTCATTCTTGTAGTTACTGTTGTTTGCATATCTCAGTTTACCTGCGGGGGAAAAAAGATTAACTTTAACGTGGGAAACTGTGTATCGTTTCGAACAAAACGCCCGAGTTTGTTATCAATCGCTACAGGCCGCATGGCGCGTACGCACTCACAGGATAAACTCAAAACATTACTGCTTATATTCTAAACCACACGCTATGGTAATAATTACATTATTTATATATAAACAAAGTTAGTAATTAGCATTACTCCTGCAGCTAAATCCAAACGGAGAATTTGGCTCTTTGACTCCGCTGCGGCCTAGCTAAACCGGTTAGCTTCGAACCACGGACAGCTAACGCGTCTGTATTACCGCTCAAATTACACTTACCGTCAGGCCTGAACTCAAATTCTAGAAACTCGTGTCCAAACTTCCCCTTGTGCCCGACATAATATCTCAAATAAAAGTCGCTCGTTGACATCTTTATTCTACAGAAAGCGTTTTCTGCGCAAGTCTGACGAACAAAACTGAGCTAGCAAGAGCAGCCCAGAGCCTCGCCAACCGTATACGCATGCGCAGAGGATTGCAGATGAGGGGCTTTTTTGACCAAAGTTTTGTCTTAAAGGTCATATTCCCGCGATAATTCAGTCATTTTTTTTACTTTAAGAATTTAGACTTAGGGTTTCTTTTTTTTAAGTTTGTGTCAGTTTGTTAAGTTAACTAGCAACTTTTTTTTCTTTTATGCCTTTAAAATATTAATTATTTGCACATCGATTTATTTTTAGTTTGATGCATCTTTGATTGTTTGTTAGTTCAGAAGTATAAAATAAATTTTATTTTTTATTCATTTAGTCACCTGTTTTTGGAATAAAACTCAGTTAATAAATACAATTTCTGGCTTCCTCTTGGGGTATGTATAAATCTATGACAACACCCAAGAATGTGCTTTTTAAGACGCCAAACCATAATCCTCAACAACTTCTACAGATGTACAGTATGGAACAATTCATTACTGAAGCACGAAATTGTTTATTAGACTCTTCTGGTCCTCTGTAAATCTTCTAAATGGCTTTGTTACATTACAAAAGAAAAGGAAACAGTTGAATAACTATATCAGTAATTAATTGTTCATTATTTCCAGTTTTGTTCATTTGTTTGCTTGATTTTACTTAAGCCATCAATTCTTGTTTGGTGTTTCTGCATTCATTTATCATCAGGTTCTTCCTGAAAGAACTCACGCAGGGCTGAACTTATTCTGCGTCTTTATACGTTGTCGCATTTTTCTAACGTCATCAAACCGCTGTGGCTCACAGGAAGAGTCTGCACGTGTGGTGGTTGTAAACTTTGAGCCATGGCAGGCGCGTTTTCACAGGAGCTTGAGGATCTGTTGAATCCTTTGCCAAAATTCGTGGATCCGGAGGATGATGATGACGAGGCAACCAAAGCCAGAGTGGTGGACCGGTTCAATGAAGACGACAATGAGGATGAAGATGCGGCCGGCCTCAGCGCTCTGCGGAAGCGCAACACCTCCCTGCTTTCGGACACAGATAGACGGTATGTGGGAAAGCCAGTGTCCCGAAAGCAGCTGCTTAGGGAGAGTGAGGAGGATGAACATGATGTTGAGGATGAGGAAGAAGGCGACGAAGATGATTCAGTAGGGGATGAAGAGGCAGATGACGATGAAAATGCTTCAGAGGAAGACGACGATGATGATGATGAGGAAGAGTTGTTGATGGGCAGTGATTCGGAACTCGATGTTAAACTAGCTTCAAAGAAGAAAGCAACTGACATCACCTTTCCTCAGAAAGTAGACTTCCACAAACTGACAGAAGGTATGGATGACCTGGGAATGAGCGAGGATGATGATGAAAGCCGTGAGGAGTCTGAAGGCAGTGAAGAAGAGGAAGGCTCTGATGATGATGAGATGGAAAGCGAGCAAGAGGATGATGATGATGGAGTGGTGCGCACGTTTTCTCAGGACAAAGTAGATGAGGAGGTGGAGAAAGGAAAGGTGGTAAAGAACCAGCTGGCCCTGTGGGACCAGCTGCTCGAGGGCCGGATAAAAATCCAGAAAGCTTTGGTGACTGCCAACCAGCTTCCTCAGCCACAGACTTTCCCAGAGTTCAAGAGGAGAGGTGGGGGGGAGTTCACAGCGGCGTTGAAGTACACTCACAAGGCTCTGAAGGCTCTTCAGAGGTCCCTGCTGGAGTTGCACGACCAACTTCTGCACCAGAACGCTGACACGAGATCCATTGACACGGGGGAAGACGAGGAGATAACCAGCGACGATGAAAAGGAGGGATCAGCGCAGCAGGCCAGAGCGCCCAAACGAAAACTGGAGATGGCAGAGTACCCGGACTTCATGGCCAAACGGTTTGCAGCTTTCCAGCCTTACTGCAATGCCACGCTGCAGAAGTGGCACGACAAAACAAGGCTGACGATGGGCAAGAGCACCAAAGGGTTTGGGGCGTTTGAGAGGAACATTCTCACCCAGGTGGAGCAGGTGCTGATGGACAAGGACAGGCTGTTGAAGCGGACCCAGACCCAGCGCTCAGAGTACCGGGTCCTGGGGAAGGTGGAAGCCCCTGCTCTCACATCTGAGAACATCCCCATGGAGGGAGGCGAGGTGTCGGAGCAACAGCTGAAGTCCAACACGCATCTGAAAGATCTCGATGAGGACTTATTTGATGACGACGATTTCTACCACCAGTTGCTGAGGGAGCTGATCGAGCGTAAGACGAGCGCAGCGGACCCCAACGATCAGGTGGCTATGGGCCGGCAGTGGCTGGCCATCCAGAAGCTGCGCAGCAAAATCAAGAAGAAAGTAGACACTAAAGCCAGCAAGGGGCGCAAAGTCCGGTTCCACATCCACAGCAAACTGGTCAATTTCATGGCGCCGATTGACCACAGCTTGATGAGCGACGAGGCCCGCAGCGAACTCTACCGAAGCCTGTTTGGTCAGAACACTTCTATGAGGGAGTGACATTAACATGCTGAGATTCCCAGGACTGAATAGCCACTCTCCTTTAACAGGAACTCTTCAGACTGTCTGACATACTAAACTCAAAAGAACGTGCAGTTCTTTAGAAACGTCTTTCATACCAAAGTGCTTCTTTATTTAATCACAAGAGTGCTACTTTAAAAATTCACACTGTTTTTCCATCACATGTGAATGAAGTAAAGTGATTACTTGAACTCATTGTATGACTTTAAGTAAAGAACTGTGGCCAGTCCCATGCAGCCAGTTCATGGAATGTTCCTGCTCCAGTTTTGTTTGTGTCTTTTGTTCTTTGCTTTTCCAGCATAAAAAATCCAGAAAACCTGCTTAGTGCATACTGTTGATTTGGGGCACAGCCGGGAATATGTGAAACATTACATATGTTGCAGGGCTACATTAGCCTGGACTGAGATCATAAAGAAAATGAATTTTCATGTTTAACTATTAGGTAATAGTAAAATTAATTTTAGATACGTTATTACAAATACACATTTAAACCCTGACAGGAACGTTTTCTCAATTGTTTGAATACATGGCAGCATTCAAAGCAGATATTGTGATTTGACAACAACAACTTTGAGTCCTGTGATACACTGGACACCTCTCCATGTACCCCACGCTCTGCCCTATTACAGCCCTGATGAACTTCTGCCTTCCCATGATGCTAAGTTGGATATGAAGTTAAGAAAAATGCACCAGTTTAACATCTATGGTTTACACTAACAGAAAAAGAAAGATGTTTTCTGTTAACTCACTGTTTTTAACCGTTTTCACATGGAAGTTATCACCGCTACAGGATGAGCCTGGTGTCAAAATGCAGGTAAAAATGATGAGTTGTTTTAACCAGTTAACCCTTTAAAGTTTACCAAAATAATCCTTTTCAGTTTTGGTCCAGTGAATCAGAAAACAAATTTTAAGTATTGAAACTACGATGTATAACATGATATTGATGCTCTTGGTTGTAGGAAAAAGGATTGTGATTTGAGCCTTAGCTTAAATGTGTCTATCAGCCCTTAAAGTGCTGTGTTTATAAATGAGGGTTTTTATTTGCAAATAAAATACATTTGTGATTTAAATTCAGATGTGTCGTTTGTTTTTAAGCTGAATCTTGTGAGAACTCAAACAGAGTTGTTTTATTGTTTTTATTTTATTGTCTACCTGCAGAAGTCTCAGTACATTTTTCACCAATTACAGCATCGGAAATTGTTAAACAAACGCAATCTACATGAATGTCTGCTGACGTACACACAGCATGCCTCACTCAATTCAAGCCTGCATATACCTACCACAACCACATCTGATTTAATGTGCAATGCTTCCAGTTGTCTGTTAAGCAGATTATGAATGGCTAATGTATTGTAGACAAAGCAGTAACAAGGCTTTGATGTCACTGCAGGTCTGTGCTTGCTAAAGTGTGCCTGTGTCATGCGTTTTTATAGTAATGTTTGGCATTTTCTCCTTTGGGAGACAATCTTACACAAGTCACACAAGGCAATTTCAATATCGAGCTTCAAAACAGTGCTGAGTCAGAATGGCATCCGCTCAGTGCCGGTAGGTGCTGCTGGTGTAGGAGTTCCCTTTAGCATTATTATTTCGCTCATGATTAACAACACTTTAACGCTGGGCTGATCTGACACAAGCGAACATCATTTTATTGTAACACCTCTTCCATTTGGAGCATATGCTCGTGCCCCAGAGCACACCCACTGTTAATGCTGGCTGCACACCATTCAGTATGGAGTCAACCTACAAGACTCAGCTGTGAGGAAAACAATCCATTTAAGGTTCACATTTTACTTGCAAAGAAACTTTTAAGGGCTCTTTGGGGCATTTTATCACAACGCAGACACAAAATGCCACTCCATATCTTTGCTGCCTCTACAGCACTAAGCAGCGTGTGGCACTTCTCTCTCAATTTGTGACATCAAGAATAACACAACACAGAACGGTCTTCATTAAAGAAGCTTTTTAAGGTGAAAATAACAGTACCTGAGCAGTCAAACATACAGAAAAGAAACATCATCATATTAAATCAATCTCCTTTTAGAGTTCAGTCCATCTTCTTTTAATGAAAACATCTTAACATGCATCTGACCGTTACAAGGAAAAATTATACTTTGTGGTAATTTCTTAAAATGATAAATTTTCCTGATTTCTTAATATTAAATGGGTAACAGCAAAATTAAACTCCATATTTAGTCCACAAAGACCATCTTTGGCGGTGATGTAGTACATCGGGTGTTTGAGGCATAAATTGGTTGTTTCAGCTGAGCTTTTTGTTTAATTATTTTTAAACAGATCTTGAAAAAGAAAAATGTTAGTTTGCACTGATACAGGGAATCAGCAGCATGTCACTTCACTTCATTTATTGGATTGTTAAAGGCTGTCGAGTGCGTGAATCTTTTTGCAGACAGTTTCTCCAGCTCAGTGCTGGATTAAAGGCAAGCAGCAGTTTGAAATGAAATTAAAAGTGAGTGCCTTTTTTCACTCCTCCCTCGTTCAGTGTCATCCAGTACACAAGTTAAAGAGAAAATTTTAACTGAATACCTCTGCTGCGAACCAGCTCCACAAAGCCTCCTTTCATTTGAATAAGTCTAAGCAGAATCGCACCAAAAGGAGGCTTTTTGAATTCCCGGAAGTTATGCTGCCTTGTTGCAGTAGCCGTGACGAAGAGCAGCACACTCAGGCAAACCATTCTCCTCTTCCCTGAAGGAGTGATGAGCTTCAGTGGGGCCGACTGCTCGACTCTATGTTCGGCTGCTTCTTCTCCGTCCCATAACCGCTGAACCACCCGTTCAGCCGTTTGGTCAAACCGCCGTTCAGAATGTCCTGGATGTGCTGAACGATGAGATTTATTGCAACTGCGTTGAAAGACAGATGTTTCATGGTTACAGATGGTCTCAGTTTGTAACTGTTTTGCTGAGAGATACAAACTCATCATCCAAAAAAAGTTAATACCCCCAAAACTTACAGCTCATCTTTAATCATCAAAGGTCTAAGCTATTTTACAGAATAAAACGGCACAAAATAATGAAAAAAAATATATATATATATAATTGTCTCTTTGTTTACCATAGCTACACTATTTCGCTTCTATGGCAGATATTATAAATTGTATATTTAAAAAAAATATTAAATGAATTGTACAGCCCATATTATATAGAAATCTCGGTCTGTTACTTCTTACAAAAATACATTTTTATTTTTTTTGTGACACTTGTAAGAATACATTTTAAAACTTAAGGTATGTTTGGGTTAATTACACTCACTGGCCACTTTATTAAGCACACCTGTCCAGTTGCTCGTTAACACAAATATCTACTTAGGTAATCACACAACAGCAACAACACATTTAGACATGGAGACAAGGCAACATGCTGAAATATAACCAGGGGTCAGAATGGGGAAGAAAGGTGATTTATGTGACCGAGTGTGGAGTGGTTGTTCATCCCAGACAGGCTGGTCCGAGTATTTCAGAAATTGCTGATCTACTGGGATTTTCCTAAGCAGCCATCTCTACGGTTTACAGAAAAAGGCGAAAATACTGATGGCACTGAGTGCCACGCGTGTGAGCAGGAAACTGAGGATACACCAAGCACAGGGCCACCAAAAATTGGACAATAGACGGAAAAACGCTGCCTGGAATAAAGTCACCACAGTAAGCCTGTTGTTCCATTCTTTGTACGTCAATGCTTCTGTTCCAAGTCAGACCTAAACAAATATTTCAAATATTATGTGTAGAAAATTAGACTACTGATCAATTTTAAAAAAGCCACAGCGGCACATATACATATAAAACCTGACCAAGAAGCAATCAAGGGGAAATGGTCGGAGCAGGTGTGTCATGACAAAATCTTCAGAGAGCAGTGCCGTTTTCTTTTACAGCTTTCCTAAAACTAGACAAAGCTGTTTTGTCCTCACCTTGCTTCCTGAGTATGAAGACCACAATTCCCAGCAAGGAGATAAACACAGCTGCGTCCTTGCTGATAAACACTGTTGAGTCTCCAAAATTTGCTTCCACTAGATTTGTTTTTCTAAATAATCTGTAATGTAGTCTTTATGATGCACTTCCCAGGCAGACCCACCCCCAGAACAACCAAAAAACTACTTACCAATGTTGTCAACTCCTCTCGGTATTATCACATCAGCATATTTCTTTGTCTAAACAAAGTCGGAAAAAAAAGAAAAGAAAAGAAAAAAGAGCAAACATTTTATCTTTGACTCCATGTTCAGGGACAATGTGCAAATGTGCTAACAGAATATGGACTCACCGGCAGACAAAACTCTTCAAAAGCAGGCTTGACAAAGGTGATGTATTGGGCTAGAACGCTTTCCAAATCCCGACCACGTTCACTGATGTCACGGAGCACTGAAGGAAAACGAGACAAGGGAGAAAACGTTTAAATTGCATAAAGTATTTTAACACTTTTGTATAATTTCTTCCTTTTTTCTATTAAAAAAAGTGAAAAAAAAGAAAAGATAATGAGTTAATTACTGAGTTGATCTACTGGTAGGCAGTTTAGCTACCTATAAGCAGACCCACTTTGTTTTCCCAGCTTCTAGTTTGGAGGTTAAGCCAAGAACCTGCTGTATGGTAGCAATTTTAACAGGAAAACAGAAAAGCTTGTTTCCTAAGATGCCAAACTAGCTTTAATTTTCAAGAGCCCTTCTTTGCAGCCCCCCTGCTCCACAGGACCTCATTTTAAAAACAACTAATTCAATGAACCGTTACATTCATCCCCCCGCCCCGTGCTTATAAACATAACAGATTTGTCTCGCCATGCGTCACCTCTCCGTGACAGACGAGTGTCTGCATCCGTATCCACGAACAGCTTCATGTGGAAAAAGTCTCGAATCTCCTGAGAGTAGAACATCAAGATGCCCTCAAACAGCACCACATCAGCAGGGTACAATGTCATGGTCTCTTCTTTCCTGAAATATATTAAAACAGAAAGAAGGTTAAACAGCATCCACTGCAGTGAAAAATGATAAGAATGGTGATTAGAGAGATTAAAAAGCTTGCGAGTTATTCTGAAAAAAGGTCTTGAATTCTATTAAAGGTGCAGCACCCCGAGAATGTACTGAACCAAGAAATTATGTCTTGTTGCAAATGAATTTTTTTTCTTTATTTTAATTAACTTTAACAAAAATGAAATCTCAAATTTAACACAATAAAAAAACTATAAATAAATAATTAACTTTTCATGTACTGTTTCACATTTGAACACTTTTACTACAAAGCGCACTCAGATTTTCCCACCTTCCAGGCAGTTATGGGCTTCCATTCATTTCACTATGATATGAAAATCAATTTGCCCACCACAGTAGACATAATGCATGTCTTATGTATTACGATGCTTCCATTGATGCTGCATCAGAGATCTCTTTGTGTAAGGTGAAACCTGCTGAAACCCCCTTTAATGTTGTGCCTGTATGAACAGTTAGTCACCTGGAATGGGAAACAAAGTCATAAACAGGAATGTGGACCGTTTTCCCCTCCTTGATGTCCCACAGGGTCGCGATTATGAGGTCATTGTCAAATGCATCTATAGAGAAGGAAAGAGCACAAAGTAGTTAAAACCAAAAGTCACATTTGGCATGAATGAACATGAATGCTTACGTTTCAATGCTCGAGCCCCCTCTGGCCCAGTGACGCAGCATGACTCACAAATGCAGAGGCGATGTACCTGGGTGGTCAAAGTTGAACTGGCCCTTGAGCGCCTTAGCCTTCTGTTCCGGGGTCAGGGCCCTGTAGAAGCAGTCCTGGCTGAGGATGGCCACTTGCCGCTGGTGGTGGTCGATCTCGTTCTGGCCCAGCAGCTCCATGATCTTACTGCACACCGACGACTGAACACAAACAAAGAATCAGAAACAAGTGATCCTCGTTACACGATTTAACACGGCCTGATATTTTTGCACTGAAACCAACATTTACTTACACTTTACGTCCTAATCATGTAAAAACACAGCATAGTCCATTACTGGAAATCATTGACGCCATTTCAGATACACACTCATAACAAATAACTGCAGTTTACTCCCTGTTCAGATAACATGTCTGGGAGAACAGGTGGTTCTGTGAGCAGTTACTCCTGTGGGAAAATAGAGGCATAACACCAGGAAGTTGAAGCCACAAACAACTGCCTGTTTAACCACAACCACCTTCACCTAAGAAGTCAGCATACCGTCACCCATATGAATAATGTCAAGAGATATGCCAGTCTTGGATTAATGGAAATACAAGGCTAAATTAGTTAGCCAAACAAATCCCAACTAATTAAATGTAGGTCAAAAACTATGCTTGTATGATGAAAATGCAAAACATGTTGCTAATACAGAGAAGTGCTCCAAAACAGGGCCTCATAGCGCCAATCTTCAAATACATGTTGAAGATTAAATAAAAAGAACAAATGTACTTTATTTTATTTGAATGCAATTTTCCCAACTTCAGAAGCTTGTTTTATGTTCTTATATGATGGTTTTTGTGCTCCCGTGAATTACCTTTTATATCCTGAATAACTGTTAAAACTTTTACGTATCATTTCAGGTTATTTCATGGATCTGCGCCTCGTTTCTTGTTAGATGTATTGATTTATGTAAACTTGAGCCAATCAAAATATGGGACATTTTCTCAGATTTAGTATAAAAATGCTGTGCAATCCTGTCATAAACTGGAGCCCTGGTTCACCCTAGAGATTGTGTTTATTGTGATTATCCACTTTGCAACAAAATGTGACCATAGTGCAGCATATTCTGATCATCCAAGACAGAATACTGGAAACTACTGGGAACCTATAACATGCTGCACAATACAGAATGCCATAGCACATATTTAGTCTGTCGTGGCACCAAAGGCGTCTACATTGTCAGTGTCAAGCAGGTCAGTGAAATGAGATAAAGTTAACATCAAGCGACTTTGAAACAGCGGATACATTGTGTGAAATCAGAAAATCCTTTAGAAAGCGCAATAAAAAGAATAACATCAAAGCTGCCGCCTCCAATAGTGATAATCATGCATCCATCTGCTGCAGACAGCACAGTGCGTTAACAGTCAGTTTTTTCAGCTTTCTTTGTCTGCAAATGCATTTTACACTCCTCGCAGCCAGCGCACCCTGCGCAGCTGATGCTAATTATGACAAACCTCACTCCTCCTTTTCCTCTTTTCCATGATCTTCGCCACTCTTTACATCCCCTCTGATTAAAAAAAGCATGAAAAACAAAATAAGGGAGTCCTTCGCGGAAGTTTGAAATCTGAACATCAATCTGGTTTCAATGGGGGGAAAATGACAGTAGTGTTGACAGTGCACGTTTTCTGATTTGACATGCAGTACTGCGGCCTGCGTAACTTTCACTACTGATCAACACAACAACCAGGCCGAGTGACTAAGTAATGATTTTAAACTAAACTTCTTTTTTCCGAGAAAGAATACGTTTCATTTCTTAGTCCTGCCCTCTTCATCCCAAACGCATAATCTAACACAACAGATATTTAAAAAAAAAAAATCAGACGCCTCCAAGAAATAATCCAAAGGAAAAAAAGAAGAAGAAAGGGTTTATAATATAAAAGCCAACCTTCCCGCTGGCTGTCCCTCCGGCCACACCGATGAGGAATGGCTGCCGAATATTTGAGTCATTTTCGGCTTGGTCACCTGGCTTTGTCTCGCTGTCTCCTGCCATGTTTCATCTGCAGCGCGCACCGTACCTCTACGCCGGGGGAGTGCGCGCTCCTCCCATTTGATGATGGTGTAGGCGACGGTGAAGTTGGTGGTGATGATGACGTTCAAGGGCAACAAATCGAAGATGAGGATGCTGATGATGAAATCGCTGACAGGTAGTAGCGGGTTCCTTTTTTTCTCTTTTCTTTTATAAATTTTACTTGTGCAGCAATTTAACATTATTAAAAACACTGACTGTTTTTCTTTAAGTTAAACAGATGTCAGTAAGCTGACTAGTACTCTAAGCCTTGAACACGTGGATTAATCAGCACAAAAAAAAATGATGAAACATAAACTGTTTAAAGTGCAGCGTGGTGTATGGTGGTTAGTTCTCTTGTCTCACAGCAAGAAGTTCCTGTGTTTTCCTTCAAACGATCCATCTTCTTCCCATGAAGAAGCATCCTTCCACACTTTAAAATAGGGATGGCAGACACAAGGCCCTGGGGCCAGAATTGGCCTAGCAAAGACTCAAATCTGGCCCACTGGATGGATGTCTTTAGAAAATGTGAAGGAAGTAATTAATTTTTGGACATTTAAATGAATGCTAATAAGTTTTGCAGCTTTTCCTACTGATAAGGAACTGCCCCTTGGTATACATACACCAAAGTAATAGATAAAGAATTAAATAATAGAAAGGTTCAACTTTCACCATTGACTATAGAAACATATGTTTTTACACTGGATCTGCAAAAAAAGGGGCATTTTCTGTGAATTAACAGAGACTTTCTTTTTTAGCTGATGAGCTACCAGGATTGTTTTTCTGTAATTTCATACTTTTATTTCTAGCAATTTAAGCCAAAATAGTCTTTCTTCCATTAATGAGAGCAGCATTTCTTTAGCATGCAAAAAAAACTAAGTTGCACTGTTGCAATTACTCTTCTTTTTCTCATATTAAGATAGTTCTTGTTTAGTATTAAGATATTAAATGTTTATTTAAACTTATTTTCACTGACAGAAAGGGGAGTTTCACTGGTCTGGCCCTCTTAAGATCAAAGTGAGCTTGTGACCCGTTATAACAATGAGTTGAAATTCCTGCTTTAAAACCATGCACGTTGGCTAGATTAATTAGTGATTCGAAACTGACTGTAGGTGAGAATGTGAGTGTGAGTGATTGTTTCTCTTTTTGTGTTTGTCCTGTGATTGATTGGCAATCTTACCAGGGTGAAGAAAATGGATGGATGAACAGTTTTGGGTAGTGTGATATTAGCAAACACGATTCAGATGCAAAAAAAATGAAAAAGTTGGCTACAAGATGGAGGAAGTTGGAATGTTACATTTAATATTTTAGGTAAGTATGAAGAAATTTGGACAGTTATGAAAAAATATGGCAACATCGAAGGGCATCTTTATAGAAAAAACTCCAAGACTGTCCCTTAAGTACAATTTTGACCACGTGGTATGGGAATGTCCAAGAGTGTCGACTATTTTTAAAATGGTTAAGAAAAATCTCTCTGCATTGTTACATATTTTTGTGTATGTATATGCATTTTTCTTTTTTTTCTTTTTGGTTTTTTTTTTTGGGCTCGGCCGGATGAACCGGAAGTGCTTTTTCATGGTCTGACCTCTGCAGTAACGCTGACAGGGCTGTATGAAGCTGAAACTCAGCTCAGCGGAAGGTGGTCAGGGTTTATCTTCTGATATAAAGTAAATACTTTTCCTCTCTACGGCCTGGAAAACGGGACTTTGACACCATGAGTACCATGTTCGCAGACACCATTTTGATCGTCTTCATCTCAATTTGTACAGCGTTGTTAGCCGAAGGTGAGCCAAATCTGTCTGACAGGTCGAGGCAGGCGTTTTACCGTGTTCCAGAAAACACTGTTATAGCTCAGAATTTTACATTACTCCGGATTATATGGTAGGGAAACGTCTTCAATGTTATTAATATTCATTAATTCACAATTTTGTTGCTTTTGTTGACCTGTACTTTGTTAATGACTGAATACAGCTTAACGTTTGTGTCTTCCGGTTAATTTCGCAATAAAAGCCTGAACTTACGTTTGAGACGCTTTCATCGGGGAGAATATTGACTTCCTCGCTATCTACATTAACAATTTGAAAAAGATAAATAAAAAAAAAATATTTGTTACAATTTAATTTTTAATGTTTAGTTTAGATACGGAAGTAAGACATTATTTAACCACATTTGTGTATGATTTACATTCCAGAGTAGAAGTAGAAGTCTTTTTGTTGTATTTTGTCAGCCTATTAGAGCGAGTGATGAAGAGAATAAAGAATTTAAAGATGGGTAGTCCAGAAGACATACCTGTGGCAGTATGGAGATGTTTAGAAGGGAGAGAGGGCAGTGGACTTTTTAACTACATTGTTTAACACAATCTTAGAAAGTGAGAGGATGCCTGAGGAATAGAGAAGACGTTTACTGCTACCAGTTTTCAACAACAAGAGTGATGTGGAGAGCTGTAATAACTGCAGAGAGATAGAGTTGATGAGACATGCCATTAATCTATGGGAAAGAGTTGGTAAAGCTAGTCTAAGAAGAGAACTGATCGTCAGTGAGCTGTGTGGACCGTAGAGGAGGTCCATGGACAGAGCGAAGGAGGAATGCAGAGGGTTGGTGTGACAGAAGAGGATGCAAAGCTTATTGGATACTGTGGCTGCAGAGATTTCTTCTGATTCAGGAAAAGGTTTCAGAAATGTGCAAAAACTTCACATATTGATCAGTGTGAACTGTTGGAAACTTCAGTGGCAGTTTTCAATGTTTTTTTAAAAAAATTTATTTAAACAATCGTATTTTCTCTTCAGGGATTACCTGGGTTTTAGTGTATCGGACTGAAAAGTACAAGAGGCTAAAGGCTGAAGTGGAAAAGCAAAGCAAAAAACGTAAGTGACTCAAGTGTTGTCTTGTTAACTTGCTATTTTTTTCAGATTGTTAAAAGATTAATTTTGTCCTCTCTGATACTAGTTGAGAAGAAAAAGGAAACCATAACTGAATCTGCTGGACGCCAACAAAAGAAGAAGATTGGTAAGAACCCTGTAAACAAACCGGTGTTCTGCTTTTATGATCAGCCCTTCTCCTCTGGATAACAGTGTTTGGTGTATGATTGTGTTGCAGAAAGGCAAGAGGAGAAGCTGAAGAACAACAACAGAGACCTGTCTATGGTGAGAGATGTTTTGTTTCCAGTTAATATGCAGCCCAGGCTTAATGTCTGATACTGCGGTTGTCTAGTTATCGTAGTTTAGCGAGGTCATTCCATTTAAAGCCAACTGAATCTGAAAAAAGTTCCCACACAACCCCTTCCGAATGACCATTTCGTTTTCATTTCAACAACTGTAGCATATTTTTTGTTCTTAAATCAGTTGAGAGGCGGGTCAAAAAAAATTTCATTCCAGTCAAACCTTATATATTTTAATTTAAGTGTTTATAGTTAAATGTATGTGTTTTAAATCCTGAGTGTTTGTTTTGTAGGTACGGATGAAATCCATGTTCGCCATTGGTTTCTGCTTCACAGCTCTCATGGGCATGTTCAACTCCATGTAAGTTACTGCAGGGTAAAATACTGTTTCACATTTTGTTAAAAAGCTTTCTCTTTTCATTAAAAAAAACAAAAAAACATCAGGCAAAATGTAAGAAAGTAACTTGTAACTTGTCCAGTCCATTGTTTTAAACAAGTTCCCTTTTTGGCTTTTTATGTTACTTTCAGTTTCGATGGAAGAGTTGTGGCCAAATTGCCATTTGTGCCACTGTCGTATATCCAGGGACTGTCACACCGCAACCTGCTGGGCGAGGATTACACCGACTGCTCCTTTATTTTTCTCTATATTCTCTGCACCATGTCCATCAGACAGGTAACGTCTATACTTTTATCGTATATCAGTGGACATACTCACCAGGAACAAGTCTGACTTATTGCTGGCAATATGGACAGAGCTTTCGCTGCAGCTGTACAAGGACTAAATAGCTTACTGTTACTCAGATTCAGCATAAACACCTCCAGAGGATATTATCTGGTTTCCACAGGGAGACCAAGGCAGTTGAGTTATTTTATTATTTTAATCTTTGCACCCGTTACACTGCCAGTATTAACTAATAAATCATCTTGTTTTAAAAACAGTCCTGCATAAATTTTTACGGTTGTTTTTTTGACCTCTACTCGGAGTTGTGTTCTCTACTGCCACCCTTAGGACAAATTCTGTATTGTTTGTTGAATACACATCCAACTGTTCGATTGGTTAGTGGCGTTAGCAGGAAACTGTATGTGTAGAATAATATACAGCAATATATCAGGGTTAATATCGTGCATACTAAGTGTTATCAAATGTATATTCTGTGCTGGTTTGGGTATTTGTTTTAGAGTTTCTGCTGTTTTCTTTTGTTTTGTTTTTTCCTGTAGAACATTCAGAAGATGCTCGGTCTTGCACCCTCCAGAGCTGCAACCAAACAGGCTGGAGGCTTTTTAGGACCTCCTCCACAAGCAGCTAAGTTTTCGTAATCAGCAGCCCAGACATTCCTGCACTGCTGCCTGCAGTCATAGCGCCCCCACCAGTGCACAGACAGAACTGCTCCTGCTGAGGTTAAAAGTCTTATCCGTTGCAGCTACAGTACCACTACTTTGTTTGATTTCTTATTCATTTTGTTGTTTATTTAACATTAAACATTATAACTGTTTTGGTTAGAAATTATAGGAAAATTATAGTTCATTCTGTTGATTATTAAAGGTTACAAATGTCAGCTGTGCATTTAGCAAAATTCTTGGAGTGTTTGGAGATTTTAAATTAACGATTGACACAGTAACATCTGATCCAGTTTCAGTATTATTGTATGTCATTGTGTACTGTTGTGTCATGCATATTAATAAAGTTTTATGATTAGATTTCAGGAATGTCTTTTTTTTGTTGTTGTTGTTTTTTTTGTCCCTTTGTACTACCATCTAATTTAAAGGGAAGCTATGGAGTGAAACTCATTTGAGTGAACAAGATATTTTTAAGGGAAAACAAACAAGAGTATGCAGATACTGCTGAACTAAATCAATCAGATCTTTTTTTTAATTGTCAGTGATTAAAAGTTGAAACAAAAAATTGTGGGATGTAGCACAAAAACTATCCTTCCCATTTAAAATCTTACCAGTTATTGTCAAGTAATTTGAAGCCCATTAAATCATCAAGAAAAGTGTTTACTGAAGTTGTACATTGAGTAGGATGATGGTTTTCCCTCCCCATCGACTTCTATATGCAGTAACTGGCTTCTTTATGCATCTTCAGGAGTCACTTCCTGCTGGCTTTAAGAAAACGTGCAGGTTTAAAGCACCAATCAGAAGCCATGGTCATGTTTTGCATACAATCTGAGGTCCCGAAAAGTGAACTCTGGGATATTACATTACAGAGCAGGTGTCCACCTTATTAAATTATCAGTGCATTCAGTTTTGCACGGGTAAACTCCACACATGCTGTGGATACATTTCATGGTTGTATGAAACAAGCAAGATGCCACAGTCTGGGCAGAAATTAAAGGAACGGCAAAAACATCAAACATCAGTTCTTGCTCCTTTCATAAATTTGCTAACAAGTAGATAAATACATTAATGAAATTCTCAAAGTATCTTAAACACTTAAAAATAGTCTGAACAGTACTTTTATATAGAGCTTTTTAATCCCTCTAAGCGTTTGCCTGGTTATTCATTTTTCCATTTCCATTTAGGGCTCTGATTAACACAAATCTCTCTCTTATAATGTCTTTGATTCTGCTGCTGGGTATTTAAATCTTTGCACCCGTTACACTGCCAGTACTAATAAATCATAAATTTTAACGGTTGTTTATTTGACCTCTACTCGGAGTGTGTAACAGAAGGAGCCGAACGGGGTGGGAGCATGAAGGAGGCGTGGTCTTCTGGCTGCTAAACGGGCGTGAAGTGCTCTTCATAGGTGACTAGCGTTTGCCTTCATTTCCAGTCCTTCTGTGGGAGCATAAGCGGTAAAACTTCAGCTACTTTTACTTGTCTGCTATCATATTTAAAATCTGCACGCGCTGCTTTTCTTGTGCAAGTTTAGCTAACTTAATGTCCGTGCTAGCTTCACGTTAGCAAAGGGAGCAACCAGTTTCGATCACTTGTCCTAAGTTGCACATCTGTTTTATAACTTTGCTACATAATTCCCTGCAGGCGCTTTGTATCTGGAAATGGCCCAGTCAACCATCGACTCGATGCCCGGAGCCTCGACGGGGACCGTGGTTGTCACGGAGCCTCTGAACTTCTGGGGTGGAAAACGAGTGAAACCCAGGGAGGAGAAAAACGCTGAGCCCGTTTTTGAGCCTGCAACTGGTGAATATACTGCTCTTTAAAATCTGCTTTAGCCTTAATGCTCCTGCTAAGGACACGTATTCTGGGGGAAACAAGTGGTGGTGGTTTAAAGGCCTGCAGTTCTTCTGAAATATATTTAAAACGCTCAGATTCTGCTCAGACTTCAGTTAAGTATTGTAACATAGACATTTTGCCTTAACTGTGCGCAGGCTAGTAGACAAACAAAGGGCTATTTTCTCCTTTACTTGATATTAGTATAAATTTGACTGAATTTCATGCTTTCAGGTTATTTATAAATTGAATATGCACAGTAATGGCAGGCAGGTATCAAAATATCTTTAGATTAAACAATGCAAGGGTCTGTTTTACATTTTAATGCAGCACAAAGACGATCACTACTGTTAGTGAGGGTGTTTTTACTGATTCAGGTTAAAAATGTCAATTATTAGAAATTGAAAAGAGATTTGATGCAAACCCCCCCCCCCCCAAAAAAAAAAAAAAAAAAAAATAGAAAAATGCATGGTGTAGAGCTCTGTAACCTGGTGTTCTTCTGGTCTCTGCAGGCCGGGTCCTGTGTCAGATGGTGCCCTGTGGGGCTGAGGAGGTGGACGAAGCCATACAGAGTGCCTATGCCGCCTACCAGAAGTGGAGCAAGATGGCAGGCATGGAGAGGGCTCGGGTGATGTTGGAGGCTGCTCGCATTATCAGGGTGAGACGGTCAAGCTGTTGTGTAATAACCACCAGCACTCCAGTAAACTGTCTAGTTCAGTGTTTGCGCAATATAAATTGGAGTTGACTGTTGGAAGCCTGCAATAAGACATTAGTTATTCATTAAAATGCACCCCTCCCTTCTCTGCTGGCCTACATTTGAACCAATTTAACCTTTTGTGTGTCTCTATTGTCTCTCGGTCATTGCATAATCTTAAAACAAGACATCTTGTTCCACAAAATTACAGATGAGTGTCAATTAAAATAGTTCCATGCTTTTTTTCCCCCTTTATGCATGTTAAAAAAATAGGAAAGGAGGCAAAAAATTGCAAAGCTGGAAGTGATCAACAATGGGAAATCCATCATTGAGGCTCTGGTGGATATTGACATTGCCTGGCAGAGCATTGAGTACTATGCCGGCCTGGCTGGTACACTTGCGGGTGGGTGCACCAATGATTCTGTGTTTGTCAAAAGGTGCAAAAACCTCAGTTTGGTATTGTTTTTAACATTGTGCTGTCATTTTGGTGCAGGCCAGCACATCCAGCTCCCTGGAGGAGCATTTGCTTACACTAGACGGGAGCCACTTGGTGTGTGTGTGGGAATCGGTGCATGGAACTACCCTTTCCAGATTGCAGCATGGAAGTCTGCTCCTGCTCTGGCATGTGGTGAGTTTTATAACAGCATGTGTATCATCTGCTGTCAGTAATCTGCACAACAGAGGATTGCGACATATAGGAGAGCAGGGGACTGAAACAAGACAGACTAGAGAAGACATACTTTTTCATAGATGTGGGGGGGGAGGGGGCAGAGACAAACAACAAATGTCCCTCTTTGTCTTAACAGAGAACAGGTTTATATCATATTTTAAAAAAAAAACAAAAAACAGTGAGACATCCTCAGTGAGCAGTAATTGGTGAGGGTCTGTTAACAAGAAGAGCCATCAGCTTCAACTTGCTGCGAGTGTGAGAGGAAAGAAAAGAGTGGAGAAAAACAAGAGTGAGAGAGACAAAAGCAAAAGATTGGCAGTTTAAAATGGGAAGAGCCTGCTAAAAATAATGTAGCAGAGCCACAGAGCCTCTGTCACATCACTGATGAACACTAGTCCTATCAATCCACCTGTTGTACAGCTTGTTTCTGTCTGTTTGTCTTGTTTCTTGTGACCATTCACAAAGATAGCTTTGCAGGATTTAAATTTGGTTGGGTTTTCAGGTAATGCCATGGTATTTAAACCCTCTCCAATGGCTCCGGTGACTGCCGTCATCCTGGCTGAGATCTACAAAGAGGCTGGGGTACCTGATGGGCTTTTCTGTGTGGTCCAAGGTGGAGCAGAGACCGGCAGCTTGCTCTGCCATCATCCAAAAGTTGCTAAAGTCTCTTTCACGGGGAGTGTTCCTACAGGCAAAAAGGTACACAGACCCGTACAGCATTGTTTCCCACACATGGACTGTAGTTGGGCTGCCCAGATACACTGATGACCTTCAAAGTAATTTTTTTTAACCTGTTCAATAAAGGAATGTGATCTGTTTACTAATATAGAATATTTTAGTTTAGAACATAGACAGTATGATAGATGCACATAGGCACTGTGATGTCTCCACGTTAAGCATTAGCATTTTTTTTTTTTTTTTTTTTTTTTTTTTTTTTTTTTTTTTTGTGCTGCTATGATGTTTTTTGTTTTGACAGAAGACAGAAGTTGCCATATTTGGATAAGCAGGTAGAATGTTAAGTTAGCAATCCACTAAAACTGAAACTGTCCATAGAAGTCAGTGGTAGTAGTCATCATCATCATAATAATAATAATAATAATAATTATTATTATTATTATTATTATTATTATTATTATTATTATTATTATTATTATATATTTTATTTTATTTCATTTATTTATGTAATTTTTTTTTTTTCAACCAGGCTGTAAACTGAATTTAGTGCTGTGGACTAAGGGTGGCTCCCTTTTGGACTCACTTATTGGGTATTTATACTCATGTGGGGAAATCTACACCGTAACTATATTGGAACCACAAACCCCTCTAAAATCCTACAGTGCGACCTGATCTGCACCTCCCTAGAAATGTAGTGTTATGGGAATTTTAACAATAACCTGCAAACACCTCGGTGAGCATTAGTTGAAGTGAGTTTAATAACATATTTCAATATGAAGAGAACCACTCCAATCAAACACTAGGGTGATCTCTGAATTGTGGCCGCCACCCTTACATGTTATATACCCCATCACAGACACTCTTAAACAAAGAACATTCCATAGCATATCATATATCTCTATACCTTCAGTCCAGCTCATGTCATGGGGGGGCTATACCATCAGCCCCATCCTTAAACCCACTCCCTCACGGAAAGAATTATGACCTTGTTTTCTGCTTGGCCGTCACCTCCCTAAGAGCAGGATGTCTGCAGATCTTCAAGTCTACAATGAACCTTCTGTGAAAGTGCAATAAAACTTGAGGACTACTTGTGATAAGATTCCACATGCATGCATACAATTGGTGTCAGGAGTTATCTTTCTATACTGTCTTGCTGTATTGCTTTACTAGCTATACCGCTATTGTGATTGGCCTGTTCAACAACTGTTGATTCCTCATGTGCATTTCAAGTTACAATTTTTGAACTTGTCAATGACAGAATAACAGTCATCATCTCAGTATAAGAAAGAAAAAATCATAGCATCCAATTTTATCAAATTCCTGGAACGAAAACTGAAGTTATAGGAACTGACATGACGGAATGTACAAAGAAGTGAAACGATGTCAGTTACAAATATGTTTGCCCCTAAAAAGAAAACTGACTGCAGAGAGGCAGTGGGGACCCAGGAGGATAAAAGAGTCCCAGTGTTTGTTTCAGTCAACTGGTACTGCATATAAAACACCAGGACGCAAACACACTGTAGTTAACACATAATGTACCTCAAACAAGCATTAATGCCGCAGGCTCTACAAAGATTTTCTACAGAAATCTAAATCAGTCCTCATCCTTAAGTCTGCATTGGCTTCACTTTTCATCTTTCAGGATGTTGTATGAATTGGACAGACTCCGAGTACACCGACCTGGAGGTGACAACAGTAGCCCTTGTTCCTCTCATGAGATCTCCTGCAGGGTGGAGAAGGGTCACCCTAACCAGCCTTAAAGATCTGCTGTTTTATTTTAAGCTAAAGGTGACTTTGTTATACAAGCCCACAGACCATGGCTGCTCTCTTTATTTTCAGGTCATGGAAATGTCTGCAAAGACTGTGAAGCAGGTGACTCTGGAACTGGGAGGGAAATCTCCTCTCATCATCTTCAAAGACTGCGAACTGGAGAATGCAGTGAAGGGGGCACTAATGGCAAATTTCCTGACACAGGGAGAGGTGAGTCTGTAACCGTTGTACTTTTGTGTACTGTGCAGCCTGATGCAAGACAGACTCTTGGAGGTTTTGGTGTATTAACTTTGTGCTGAAATATGCAGGTGTGCTGCAATGGGACCAGAGTGTTTGTGCAGCGGGAGATCATGCCACAGTTCCTAGAGGAGGTAGTCAAAAGGACCAAGGCCATCCCTGTTGGTGACCCCCTGCTCGAGAGCACCAGGATGGGAGCTCTGATCAGCAAACCACACCTGGAGAAAGTGGTGGGATTTGTCAGTCAGGCCAAGAAAGAGGTGCTTTTCATTAGAGGGAGTGAATTAGCTTTAATAGTTTGTGGTTTCTCAGTTAAGCACAAAGAATCTGTATTACTGTGGGTGTTCTTTAACGTAGCTCTTGTATTTATTTATTTATTTATTTCTAGGGAGCCAGAGTGCTTTGTGGAGGAGATCCCTTTGTCCCCAGTGACCCCAAACTGAAAGGGGGGTATTTCATGTCACCATGCGTACTTGGTACGTCTAACACTTTGGTTAATGGTGGTACAGCACACGCACACTCAGCTTTGTTTTTGAACACACAAAGTCTCTCGACACAGATAACTGCAGAGACGACATGACCTGTGTGAAGGAGGAGATTTTTGGCCCTGTCATGTCCGTTTTGCCTTTTGACACGGAGGAAGAAGTGATCAAG
The DNA here is from genome assembly GCF_051167445.1 of Perissodus microlepis. Taxonomy (NCBI): domain Eukaryota; kingdom Metazoa; phylum Chordata; class Actinopteri; order Cichliformes; family Cichlidae; genus Perissodus; species Perissodus microlepis. Next base: position 28,188,668 of record NC_140482.1, read on the forward strand.
AGAGCCAACAACACCACCTTTGGACTGGCCTCTGGGGTCTTCACCAGGTCAGTTTGTTGTGAGTCAGCAGTGTGGTGCAACTGTTGACGGCTTGCTCTTTTAAGATAATGAGTTTATTGTATTCTGTTGGCTGTGGCTCAAGGTCTCCACAGCACGGCCAATTCACTGCACAGTAGCAATTTCAAGTTGCATACCGACTGCTTTTCTCTGTATAAAAGTCGGTTCTTTTCCTCCTCCTACAGGGACATTTCTCGAGCCCATCGCGTGGCTGAGAACCTGGAGGCAGGGACCTGCTTTATCAACAATTACAACATCAGCCCTGTAGAGGTGCCGTTTGGAGGATACAAGATGTCGGGTAAGATGCTGTCAGCTTTTCATGGTCTGGGTAAATGCTGCATTTGCTCAGTAAATTAACCAGTTCTCTCCTGATCCCTGCAGGCTTTGGCAGAGAGAACGGCCAGGTGACCATCGAGTACTACTCCCAGCTGAAGACTGTAGTGGTGGAAATGGGTGACGTCGAAAGCCTCTTCTAAAGTTTTACACCGCTGTGCCAGAACTGTGACTAGAGCTCTTCACTTCTCCCTTCTTAGTGTGTTAGGCTGACACATAATTAATGCAAAGTGTGTGGAACATGATGTAGACAAGCATAGATGCCGAACACTCTTTTTTTCCCCCCCAAGTATTCAGTACTTCAGTATTACATCAGTAAGTGAAGGATAGCTGGATTTAAAAGTTGGGGTTTTCTGAGGAAACACAAGTGTGCAACGCTGGGATCAGCATTAGAGGAAGACTTCTTTGTACAGGTGCTCCTTTGTATCAAAATAAACTTGTAGAAGCAAATTCTTTTTCTTTGTTGCTTGTGAGTTGAACTGTTAGAATATGCTATACTACGGTGGCCCTGAGATGCCAAACGGACTGCAACTTAAGAAAACACCAGCAATAAGAAAAACGCTGCAAAAGCACACAAAACACAACGGAAATAGGAAAAAACTGATTTTCCAAAAGCACAAGGGAAGTGTTTTTGGGGAGACAATAACCTGATGAGCCAGTTGCAGGAACCAAATATGCTAGTTAAGTGTGTTTTAATCTCATGATTCATATAATACTGTCGGATTTTTTAGCCTAATAGTTAGGCCAACACACTTACCTCTAGTGATGGGCTCAGCAACACTGACGCACCAGCGCATGTATCAAGCTCACAGAGCGAAGCCTGTATCGGTGCGTGTGTCGCTTTAAGAAAAAGTCACGTGGTCGCCACAAAAAATAAATAAAGTTACTCTCGCAACGATAAAAAAAAAACATGCATATCTCTCCATAACAAAATGGAGCCCGAAAGAAAAAGAAAAGTTTCTGCTGTGTGGGATTATTTCGATAGGAAGACAACTTATCTGAACTTTTTCCACCTGGCTTTACAGTTTTTGTGTACCCCAGCTTCATCTGTGCTCTGTGAGCGTGTGTTTTCCAAAGTTGGGGAAATGGTGTCAAAAAAAACTGAATGCAAAAACATTGGATAAAGTCATTTTTCTGAATAAAAATTTATAATAAAGTCTGAGTCAATTAGATTTAAATGGGTAATATTACATCCACAATACTTTCATTTTAATTTTCACTTAATGTCTTTCACACTATATTTTTAATATGTCTACAATATTTGAAATGTAACAAATATAAAATGATTCCATGGAAAGTACAATACCTTACAGTGTATACACGTATGACTAGGTCAGGGGTCGGCAACCTGCGGCTCTTTAGTCCTTATTTTTTTTTATTTATTTATTTTTTAATCTTGTGCTTTTATTTTGAAGATGCAGCTGAATTTCCGCTCTCGTCGTGTATTCCTCCATCTTTTTTTTTTTTTTTTTTTTAAACTTTATTTAACAAACAATGAGTATACAACATACGAACAGATGAAGGATACAAAACAACAGAACATGAACACAAAAAGCCAAGGGTAAAAGAAAAAGGTAACAATTATAAGAATACACGCAAAAATTCACATACATATATTGTTTTGAGAGCCTTGCTCTTTAGTCCTTATACTGCGGCCCTGCGTGGTTTGGGGAAATGAATTTGAAGTATTTAGCTGAAATGTATTTTATTTACGTTAGTTTTTTTTAACTTGTAGTTCCAAATTGGAAGATTATTGTGACATTGAAATATAAAAATAAAATTATATTTTATTATTTTGTTCATCGCTCAAAATAAGCGTCACACTCGCGGAAGCCGGTGTACCCGCCGAAACGCCGTGCATTTATCGAGACTTTCAACCCCAGGTAGGCCAGTTATGGATCTTCGGATCCACATTATGTCAGCAGCTATTCTCCACCGTGAACTATGTTAAAAACAAACACCGCTCACGCCTCACAGATGACAGCTTACAGTCCTGCGTAAAGATGAAAGTACAGCCCCGATTTGCAGACGCTGTGCGCAAAGGTTCAGGAGCAGAATTCCCATTGTAAAGATATCACAGCAGACCCGACGATGTTTCCATGAACATGCTTTTCAGCATCTCTTTATTGACCACTTTTCACACACGGTTGCTGTACGCATACAGCCGGCTGTAGCTTTTCAGCTCACAGCCCGACACACACCAACACAACGGCTGTATCCCAATTCAGGGTCTGCAGCCTTAAAGTACGCAGCCTTAACGGTCCTCAAGGGCCGCGTACTCAAAGACCGCTAAGGCCGGAAGTGCGAGGCTTGTGAAATGGGACGGTCTAGCCTCCGTCTCGCTGCCCAGGTTGCCTAGCAACCATGATACTAACAGCTGGAAACGTTTCATACAGCTTTGTTTGACAGAAATGAAGGAGAAAATCTTTTGTTCATTTGTTTGTTTGTTTCTACATGAGCTTTGATCATTCTCTGTAAGATTAAGGTCAGCTATTGAACGGCGTATATTTTAAAGTAAAGGCTTTAAAACCAAGTTAGTACAAACGTCACTAATGTCACATAACTTTGCCAACATGTGGCCAACAGTAATGTTTTAATGTTCTTCGTTATTAAACATTTGCACATAAATAAGTGACATAATATTCAGTACTCACTTAAAGTTCACTCTTCGGGCGCCCCTCATCCGCCGTTTTCTTTCGCCAAAATTATCCACACCCACCGCCGCGCTATGCATTCTGGGATATGTTGGGCCACGAAGTCTACACCGCCACATCCTTAAAATTCAGGGAAATGAAGGACACATTTGAGGGCCGCATTTCGAGCAGCCTTCGAATTGGGACAGCCTTCGTCGCGTCGCTGTGATGTAATCGGCCTTAAAATGCGGCCTTTAAGGCTGCAGACCCTGAATTGGGATACAGCCAACAGCATAGATGGCACAGACGTTAAGGCGGCGAGGCGTGATTGCGGGTACCGCTCAGGTGCGTCCGCCTTCCCTGCAGCGGTGCTGCAGACCGCACCCGACCACACACATTAACCTGGTAAAATACATATTTAGGCAGTATTTTTCATCTTTTAGCAGCATAGTGCTTTTTTTCCAATTATTTTTTTAAAAGTCAGGTCAAGGCTCCAAAAGCCCAAAGGTGATATAAGGGTGCTACATGGATCATTTTAGTTCAGCTGGGTGTCTTTCCTTTTGTTATATTTCTTTAAGAGTTCAAAATGTGTTAATTACATAAATAAAATGTAATTTTCTCTGTAGCACTTCATGGATTTCATAAGCAACACACCTTAGTTGTTCACACAAAGCATAAAGGTAAAAAACAATATATACAGTGTTATCTTCATTTTAGATGTCAAAAAGTATTTGCGGCTCCCAGTGTTTTCTTTTGCGTGGAAACCAGGTCCAAATGGCTCTTTGGGTCTTAAAGGTTGCTGACCCTGGTGTAGGAGCCATATGAGTTGATCCTTTTTTGACTAAGTGGGTTGGTTTAAATGGACTCACTGTATTTGGTGCACAGGTGTGGGGCGTGTCTCATGGGTGTGGTAGATGATAAATGTGGTTGCACTCACCTGTTCAACCACCTTCTCTTGAGCGCAGCTTGTATTATTTTCATGTATTTGACTGTAACTTGATGGTTTATGTATATTTGTGCACTAATTGATGCCATAGGCCAAGTTGTAATTTGGCATTGTAATTAGTAGTGATGGGCAGATGAAGCTTCATGAAGCACTGAAGGTTTTCATCCAATTGGTTCACCCCAGCACAAAGCTTCTTGAAGCTTCATTTGCTCTAGTAGGACATCTACTGGACGTAAAAATATTAGTTGGCATGAATTTGAAGAGTGTGGCCTTTTGCACACAGCCTGTAAATGTCAACAACAAAAGGAGTGTGTAAAACATCTATATTGTAGTGATGGCAGTATACTGTGTATATTTATACTGGCAGTATGGAAAATGATCATTTGGAAATGCTTAAAATGGAAATGATCATTTACTGTGAGGTGAGGTGTGGTTGGGGTGTGGACAGTGGTTGTGCTTTTGTAACATTGAGGTATGGACAGCTGAGGCTTTGAGCCTCAGTCCTGCTCACATTTTATTCTGTAAAAACTAAATTTTCACTGCTTTTATGACCTTTTTAGTGGGGAGAACATAGCTAGGATTTAATGATTTAACAAATCTTTTAAATCCTTTGTCCTCCACAATGCTAAATGGCTGGGAGTCCCCAATCACCATTCTAACCAGGTTTTCATCTATTTGAGATTGTTTTTATTGTTTTTCCTCAGGATAACAAAGCACAAATATAAATATCACACACGTAACTTATTACAGTTGTATAATATTGTTATATCATTTAGTAACATTACAGCATGCTATATTATCATGGCATTTGATGGCTCACCTGGTCTTGCTCCACAATCGGTATTCCCCCCATTCTCATGCAAAGCTCTGTAGTGCCTAAGCATGGATGAGGTGTTGTTATATCCCAGCTCCCTGGCACATAGCAAACACTTCACCTTGTACAAAAGTAAAGCCGCTTAACATAAATTGTATTGCACCATCAGTATTATGAAAATACATCTTCTGTAGAAATTTACATACCTTGTTGGGAAGAATAAAATCACAATGTTCCCACACAGGGGAGGACATCCTTCTCTTCTTAGCTGGCTCCATTCTCTCCTGACTTTCTCTCCTCACTCTCATAAACCTCCAAACTGTCTCCAAACTCTCACTAACCGCAACTCTCCATCAAACACCCACATTTTGAATGAAGTCTGAGGGGTTTATATCTCTGTCATAGCTCGCGGCAAAGTTCGAACCACTTCGTGAACCAGTCACGTGGTACAGCCGGGCAGCGAAGCTTCGGACGTCATCATTTTCAGCTCCTCCCATAAATGAAGCAAGCCTCGATACGCGCATCGCGGAAACGCCCCCTCAATTACTCGACACAAGCTTTGAAGCCTCGATACAGAACGTCACATCACTAGTAATTAGTGCAGTTATTTGTTTGTGCAGTCTGTGCATTTGTTTAATAGTTAATCCCATGTGCTGATTTGCATATTGGACAGTTGCATGTGGAATAAAAGGAGCAAATGGTACAGAAGTGTATTTTATGCGTTTATTGTTGCGCGTCATTTGTGTCCTCATGTTTAGCCTGGACTAGGTCATTGAATCAGTGTCTAAGTCTCAAGTAAGTTGCCTGCAATGATATTTAAGGTCCAGCAGGTGTCACATTGGAGCAAAACAGCAACACTGTGTCGACACAGTATCGACACAGTTTGGGGAATGTGCTGAAACGCTTCACGAAGCCTCATCTTCCCATCACTACTTACCTCTCATCTTTCCTCACAAAACTGATAGATCCTCCACTTCTTTTAAGTGTCTCCCAGTGCAATTCTTAGCATATTTTGGTTCCTGCAACTGGTCCGTCGCGTTATTGTCTCCCCAGAAACATTGCCCTCCTGCTTTTGGAAATCTGTTTTTTACGGAGCCCAGCAGGGGACATGGGAGAAAAAAAAATTAAGACGGACTTTTGCGAGATCTCGCAAAACTAACTCGGGATCTCGCAAAACTAACTCGGGATCTCGCAAAAGTTTTGCGAGATTCTTCGGCCTTCGATCTCCTGTTAGCTCGAAGCCGACCGGAGGTCGAGGCACGATGTGCCGGAAAAGCGGTGTTCCTCCCGGCTGTAGTAGGTCTCGACCTCCCGTAAGCTCGAAGCTAACGGGAGGTCGGAGGCCGAAGAATGCGGCTAAAACTTTTGCGAGATCTCACAAAAGTTTTGCGAGATCCCGAGTTAGTTTTGCGAGATCTCGCAAAAGTCCGTCTTAATGTTTTTTTTTCTCCCATGTCCCCTGCGGGGCGCCGTGGTTTTTTCCTATTTCCGTTGTCATTTTCCCCACTTTTGTTTTTTTGTGTGCTTTTGCAGCATTTTTCTTATTGCTGGTGTTTTCTTAAGTTTCAGTCTGTTTGGCCTCTCAGGGCCACCGTACTGAAATCACTTCAACAGTCACCCAATGACTGTATATAACATGGACGACGCGACAGCTCCCCAAAAATGAAGCCAAAACGTCTCTATCGCCCCCTGGTGTCTGGCTGCAGTATAGGTCATAAACCCCGCCTCCTCCATGTTAGCGGATGGGACTGGGGTCAGACTAAAATAAATTTATTCTCCTCAGATAATTTTTTTCCAAAGATTCTTTCTTTTGTTATCAATAGTTCTCATCACGCTGATTGATGTCCAAGGGGTCTCCTCTCCCATAAGTTTGATTCTAATTCCTACCGCGGTGAAACGTCATCATAACAGCTTTGACTGGCAGCTGCAGTCACGGAGAAACTTGCGTATCTCTGTTCGGGAATAGCAGATAGAGCGTAGGCTCTGAGAGGAGGGCCAGCGTTTACGCTACGAAAACACGACCGAGTGTTTGAACCTGACAGCCTGAGGTGTTCTTCAGTAAACTGGACTACCCGACAGAAGGACCCGAGGCCCCGCTGCACTTTTTCGGTAAGTTAAACGTGTTTGTAAGCTAATCCGTAACTACCGTCTTTAGCTCGGTCCTGAGACCTAGCTAGCTAAGATGAGGACTCGGCTGTCAGGGTTCGTTTAGCTAACCCGTCCAGGTGAATGAATTTACACCGACTAAAGAAATCAAGAGAAACGCTCCGGGCTGCTCAGTCACTAATTACTGTTACTGTACTTTTATTACAAGTATTACACTGTAAAAGCAACAGGCTGCATCCTGCTTCAGCTCCTGTGCAGAGCTGAGTATTAAATATGTGCAAACAACAGCATGTTTTCAGTCTCTTGCCACATCTGTAAAGACTAACTTTTTTTTTTAAAAAAGCTTGTACCTTGTAGCTCCTCATTACTCAGGAACTATGGATTAAAGTACTGTAGAGTACTGTAATACTGAAAAAAATGTAAGAGAAGAACTTCAGATCCTGAGTGTGTGAGGACAGAAGAATCAGCTTTATTTCAATTTTGACGGATAAAATTTATATTTGAGTTTGATGGTTCTGTTGTCTTTGTGATTACAGGAGCTGCCCTCAGATTCAGACCTCAGCCCCATCCAGTGACAGCAGACAGATCATCCAACATGTTCACATGTTAACTGCAAAATGAACTGATGAAAACAGTACAAAGGTTAAAGTACAAAGGTTAAAGTACCACGTGTGCTGTAGTGAAAGCTGCAGCTGTTTTATTGATAAAGTTAAAGACAAAAAGTCAAAAGGATTAATCACTCATGTAACTGTGTCACTATATATCAGCATTAACAGGACCTCAGTTTGTATCTCAGACCTGCACAGCTTCCGTTTTAAACACTTGATGTACTCAGCTGCATGAAGAGCATGCTTGAGTTTCTCTAACACAATTAAATAAAACCTGATGAAGGTCAAAGGTCACAGATTTCACAGTTTTTTGCAGATAGTGTGTTATTTACCATAAAGTGATGCAGAGTTATTCATACCAGAGTAACCAGAGAGGATCATATATTTTTAAATATATAACTTTCTACAGGACTGAATATAATATCTTTATGTAAAAGTCCGGAGCCTCTGGGGAGTATCCGAGTATTTATAACATTACACAAACCAAAGGTCTCCATCACAGTGTTCATGAAATGCTAGGTTTATCCATCTTCTGGGGCAGGCCTACAGAGGAGTGCTGAAGATTTCCCTGTGAGGGAGCTGCTGGTGAAGATCATGAGTCCTGCTTGATCAATGCGATGAGCTTCAGTGTTCCTGGTGTTTCTTAAATGATGCCTCTTTCAGTGGGTCAACAGAACTTCTGGCACAGGACAGCTGTGATGAAAGAAAGGGAAGAAGTTTCTCCAAACCTCTGGACCCAGAAACCCAGCTTGGTCCTGATGGTCTCCCTCACTAGTTTCTCTCCAGGGTGAATGTAGCTGTTATACATAATATGGATTATTATTAAATGAAAAGAACACATTAGACTACACTACTGAAACCTTCTGCTGCTGTTTTTAAAGTTTCCATGTTACCAGGCTGTAGACTAGAGATTTAAACAGTTTTAGATCCATTACACTCAGTCTTAAATGTTAAAATCTCAAAGGACAGCATTATATTTTTGATATTAACAGTAACTCTGGGCTTCTGTAGAGTGTGCAAATGATCTCATCGCTGTCTAAAAATGGATAAAAAAACATAAGAAGTGCTGAATCCTTCAATAACACAGACTATTAGAGTAACAGGTGTGTAGCATCGCTAACTAGCTAGCAACAAGCCTCCAACACAGTGCGTATGCTAGCGGTTAATCTAGCAAACGAATTAACAACAGAGCGATTTTAGTACTATAAGATGATAAGCTGTGTGTCTTTTCTTATAACAGTGACATGGTTGTATTTACCTTAATTAAACGAGTCGTCAGTCGCGGTAAACCAGCAAAAAACTCGAGCCACAGGTGCTACGTAAAAAGTGTAGAGGGGCGTGTTTGCGGTCACGTCCAGCGGGTGTGTGGGCGGGAGTGTTACACAGTCGCTCCACCTCAAGTCACTACTGCGCAGACTCTGGCTCCAAATTTGCAAGATGGCAGCCTCCACAAGCGGGATATTTTGGCTTCATTTTTGCACAATGGGAGGAGGCGGTGTCGCGCCGTCCATGTTTTATACAGTCATTGCAGTCACCTCAAGGTGGTTTATATTGCAAAGTAAAGACTACAATATTAGACAGAAAATGCCAACAATCCGTGATCCCGCTGTGGGCCAGACGAAGAGCTTCCTTTTAACAGGAGGAGACCTCCATCAGAACCAGGCTTGTGGAAGAGCAGCCATCTGCCTCAACTGGAAAGATCAAAGGATCTAACTATATAACAGTTTAAAATTGTGTTGATAGGCCATGTAAAACCAGAGTCATGATAAAAAAAAAAATATAGGCAATGTTTTTTTCCTGAATGCTATCGTTATGTTTACTGCGGGTAGAAATGGTAAAAATTGCGTTCTCTAAAGACAGCGATCCCAAACGCTCAATGCGACCAAAAACAAAAGAAAAAAAAGAACCCACCCTTTCCTATTGGTGGCAAAATGTACCATGTCAACCAATCAAAAAGTTATATGGCAACATGTGGCATTTTATTTATTTATTTATTTATTTATTCAAAACTTTATTTGAAATTATAAAGCGAACAGTCAGTCATTCCAGTTCAGTTTGTACAGTAGACATACAGGGCAAATAAGAGAACATGTGGCATTTTAGGAAGAGGAGGAAGTTTTAGGAGTGACGGCGGTGAGAGAAAGAGAGAGAGAGCAAGTTTTTAGATGTGAGACATTTGTGACGTTTAGCGTGTTTGGAGCGTGTAGTTAGTGTGTAGTGTAGTCGATAGTCTCGTTTTGTGTGTTAGCTTTTAGGCGACTGTTCAATGGTACAGTTGCTGCCAAAAAGCCACCCAAGCCAGACTGCAGTGTAAACACTGTCTCCAGGTGGAAAACAGGACAAGTGATAAACCTCCTGCTGTCAAGCCTGCAGCTATCAGGCTTGTGATGTGCTCCTCTGTCTTATAGTGGACAGAATTTTTTTTTTTTTTTTTGGGGGGGGGGGCGAGTTGCACCAAAAATTCTACCATATTCTGCTGCTGGTTCTTTTATTCTTTACACACGTTACCGACAGTATTAACTAATAAATCACCTTGTGTTTTAAAAACCATCCAATTGCTCTTACTCCTCTTACTCAGCAGACAGAAGTGAGTGAGTCAGCAGAAATACGGGGTGGTAGCATGAAGGAGGCGTGGTGTTCTGGCTGCTGAAATGGACCGTGAAGAGCCTTTTCCAGTCCTTCTGCGGGAGCATAAGCGGTAAAACTTCAGCTATTTTATTTGGTTGTTTTTATATTTAAAATGTGCACGCGCTGTTTTTCTTGTGCAACTTTAGTTAACTTAATGTCCGTGCTAGCTTCACGCTAGCAAAGGGAGCGACCAGTTTAGATCGCTTGTCCTGAGTTGCACATAGTTGCACATCTGTTTTCCACCTTTGAAACATCCTTCCCTGTATCCCTGCAGGTGCTTTGTATCTGGAAATGGCCCAGTCAACCATCGACTCGATGCCCGGAGCCTCGACGGGGACCGTGGTTGTCACGGAGCCTCTGAACTTCTGGGGTGGAAAACGAGTGAAACCCAGGGAGGAGAAAAACGCTGAGCCCGTTTTTGAGCCTGCAACTGGTGAATATACTGCTCTTTAAAATCTGCTTTAGCCTTAATGCTCCTGCTAAGGACACGTATTCTGGGGGAAACAAGTGGTGGTGGTTTAAAGGCCTGCAGTTCTTCTGAAATATATTTGAAACGCTCAGATTCTGCTCAGACTTCTGTTAAGTATTGTAACATAGACATTTTGCCTTAACTATGTGCAGACTAGTAGACAAACAAAGGGCTATTTTTTTTCCCTTTACTTGATATTAGTATAAAGTTAACTGGATTTCATGCTTTCAGGTTATAAAGGTTAGGGATATGCACAGTAATGACAGGCAGGCATAAACATTTCTGAAGATTAAACAATGCAAGGGTCTGTTTTACATTTTAATGTTGCACAAAGAAGATCACTACTGTTAATGAGGGTGTTTTTACTGATTCAGGTTAAAAATGTCAATTGTTAGATAAGAGATTTGATGCACAGAAAAATGCATGATGTAGAGGAGCCCAGCTCGCTTTTCATTCGTAGCTCAGCTCTGTAACCTGGTGTTCTTCTGGTCTCTGCAGGCCGGGTCCTGTGTCAGATGGTGCCCTGTGGGGCTGAGGAGGTGGACGAAGCCATACAGAGTGCCTACGCCGCCTACCAGAAGTGGAGCAAGATGGCAGGCATGGAGAGGGCTCGGGTGATGTTGGAGGCTGCTCGCATTATGAGGGTGAGGCGGCCAAGCTGTTGTGTAATAACCACCAGCAGGCCAGGAAACTGTCTAGTTCAGTGTTTGCGCAATATAAATTGGAGTTGACTGTTGGAAGGCTGCAATAAGACATTAGTTATTCATTAAAATGCACCCCTACCTCCACTGCTGGCCTTGTTGCATGTTACACATACAGTGACCTGCAGTAAAACTGGACCCCTTTCTATGGGCTCAAAATGTGGTCATAAATATTTTGTACTTGTAAAAAAGATTTGTGTGTGTGTGTGTGTGTGTGTGTGAAAAAAAAAAAAAAAAAAAAAAAAAAAAAAGATTTGTGTGTGGACTTAGCCAAAAAAACCCTGCAAGTTACAAGTACGAATTGTGACCCTATTTTTCTTCCTTTCATCTGATTGGTCAATGTCATGTCAATCACAAATGTAACAATCCAATCAGAGAACAGATGGGTTTGGCTGTCGGAGGGGCGCTTTTTTTGAACTGAGTACTGCGGCAAAGCAAGTTATTTTGTGCTTTATACATTATCTGTGCCATTTTATATTCAACTAAATCTTAAAAATTCAGGGTATTCAGATTAATAAACAAAATGTTAGTTGGTTCTATATAGTTTGATTGATTTATAATTCTTATAGCTCTTTTTTTGTAACTTGAAAATAGGAAGAGTATTTGTTTTATATGCATTACCCCATATCTCCAGAAAGTAAGTCATATATGGAAGCAACAGAGTACAATAAAGTGTGTATAATGATTTCTTGTTCAGGACATGCTTTGTTTTGGAGAGAATAGCAATGGTTTTTGACATTTTTGTTTTCACATGGTTTATATGTGACTTCCAGCTAAGCTTATCATCAATTATCACTCCAAGAAATTTATTTTCATGTACTTTCAATTCCATTAACCCTGATTTTAGATACATTTTTCATTTGTCTAGTGCCAAAATAATACATTTTGTTTTGTTTATATTTAATGATAACTTATTTATATCAATACAGTTATATTTTAATATATTTAACTCCTTTTCCACCGTAGTCAGAAGCTGTTCTAGGTTTTTACCTGAGCAATACAGAGTGGTATCATCAGCAAACAATACACATTACAGAGATAGATAGATAGATAGATAGATAGATAGATAGATAGATAGATAGATAGATAGAATAATTTAGGGCCCAGCACAGAGCCCTGAGGAACGCCACAAGTTACCGTCAACTGATTAGATTTTACATTATTGATTTCGACATATTGAAATCTGTCATCCAGGTAACTTTTCATCCACTTGTATGACATCCCTCTTATACCATATCTCTATAGTTTATTCATTAATATAGAATGATCAATTGTGCTTAGGCTGCTGCCCCCACAACCCAGCCCTGGATAAAGCAGATGAAGATGGATGGATGATCAATTGTATCAAACGCCTTTTTTAAGTCTATAAAAACACCAACAGTATATTCCTTATGATCTATTGCAGTAGATATCCCTTCTACAAGTTCCATCACTGCCATCCAAGTGGACCTTTTCGCTCTAAAGCCATATTGGTTATTACTTAGGAGATTATGCTTCTCAATATATTTATGAAGTCTATTAACAAATAACTTTTCTAAAATTTTAGAGAACTGTGGGAGTAGTGATATTGGCCTGTAATTGGTGAATTGACATCTCTCTCTCCTTTTTTATGGATTGAAATAACGTTTGCTATTTTCATTTTTGAGGGAAACCACTAGCTGGCCCCGGGCAGCCACATTTGGATCAATTTAACCTTTTTTGTGTCTATGCAATGACAAAGAGACAATACAATCTTAAAACAAAACATCTTGTTCCACATAATTACTGAAGAGCTTCAATTAAAATAGTTCTTTTTTTCCCTTTATGCATATTTTGAAAAAATAGGAAAGGAGGGAAAAAATTGCAAAGCTGGAAGTGATCAACAATGGGAAAACCATCACTGAGGCTCTGGGAAATATAGACTTTTCCTGGAAGAGCATTGAGTACTATGCCGGCCTGGCTGGTACACTTGCGGGTGGGTGCACCAATGCTTCTGTGTTTATCAAAAGTTGCAGAAACCTCCATTTGGTATTGTTTTTAACATTGTGTTGTCATTTTGGTGCAGGCCAGCACATCCAGCTCCCTGGAGGAGCATTTGCTTACACTAGACGGGAGCCACTTGGTGTGTGTGTGGGAATCGGTGCATGGAACTTCCCTTTCCTGCTTGCAACATTGAAGTCTGCTCCCGCTCTGGCGTGTGGTGAGTTTTATAATAGCATGTGTATCATCTGTTGTCAGTAATCTGCACAACAGAAGATTGCGACTTATAGGAGAGCAGGGGACTGAAACAAGACAGACTAGAGAAGACATACTTTTTCGTAGATGTGTGGGGAAAAAAAAAACAAAACAACAAATGTCCGTCTTTGTCTGTGTGTCTTTTTGTTAAAATATGCACATTTGAAAAACTAGTTCTTTTGCATGTGCTTAGCTTGAATAGCTTAACAGAGAACAAGTTTATATATCATATTTTAAAAAAACAGTAAGACATCCTCAGTGAGCAGTACTTGGTGAGGGTCTGTTAACAAGAAGAGCCATCCAACACAACCAGGAAGGGACAGCCGTCAGCTGCAACTTAGTGTGAGTGTGAGAGGCAAGAAAAGAGTGGAGGAAAAACAAGTGTAGAGAGAGAAAAGCAATAGATTGGAAGTGTAAAATAGGAAGAGCCTCCTAAAAATAATGCAGCAGAGCCACAGAGCCTCTGTCACATCACTGATGAACATGTTATTCTTTTAAAACATTACTTTTGGCCTGTTTAATACTGGATTCTACCACACGTTCCTATCAATCAGCCTGTTGTACGATTTGTTTCTGTCTGTTCGTCTTGTCTCGTGACCATTCACAAAGATAGCTCTGCAGGCCTTAACTTGCAGGATTTAATTGTGGTTGTGTTTTTTAGGTAATGCCATGGTATATAAACCCTCTCCAATGGCTCCGGTGACTGCCGTCATCCTGGCTGAGATCTACAAAGAGGCTGGGGTACCTGACGGGCTTTTCTGTGTGGTCCAAGGTGGAGCAGAGACCGGCAGCTTGCTCTGCCATCATCCAAAAGTCGCTAAAGTCTCTTTCACGGGGAGTGTTCCTACAGGCAAAAAGGTACACAGACCAGTACAGCATTGTTTCCCACACATGGACTGTAGTTGGGCTGCCCAGATACACTGATGACCTTCAAAGTAAATTTTGTTCTTTGTTTTTGTTTTATTTTTTGACCTGTCCAATATCGGAGTGGGATCTGTTTACTAATATAGAATATTTTAGTTTAGAACATAGACAGTATGATAGATGCACATAGGCACTGTGATGTCTCCATGTTAAGCATTAGCATTTTGTCTGCTGCTGTGATGTTTTGTTTTAAGACAGAAGTCAAGCAGGTAGAATGCAGTTAGCAAGCTGCCAAAACTGAAACGGTTTAAAGAAGTCAATAATTCTTCTTATTATTATTATTCTTCTCATTATTATTTTCAACCAGGCTGTAAACTGAATTTAGTGCTGTGGACTTGGACATTAAAGATGGGAATGTAGGGTTATTGGCTAGTTGCGATTTTTGAACTTGTCAATAAAAGAATACCAGTCATCATCTCGGTATAAGAAAGAAATAGAATCAAATTTCAGCAAATTCCTGGAATGAGAACTGAAGTTATAGGAACTGGCGTGAGGGAAAGTACAAACGAGTGAAACGATGTCAGTTACAAATATGTTTGCCCCTAAAAGGAAAACTGACTGCAGAGAGGCAGTGGGGACGCGGGAGGATAAAAGAGTCCCAGTGTTTTGTTTCAGTCAACTGGTACTGCATATAAAACACCAGGACGCAAACACACTGTAGTTAACATATAATGTACCTCAAACGAGCATTAATGCTGCAGGCTCTACAAAGATTTTCTGCAGAAATCTAAATCAGTCCTCATCCTTAAGTGATCACCAGAGTTCCACCACTTCTGCATTGGCTTCACTTTTCATCTTTCAGGATGTTGTATGAATTGGACAGACTCCGAGTACACCGACCTGGAGGTGACAACAGTAGCCCTTGTTCCTCTCATGAGATCTCCTGCAGGGTGGAGAAGGGTCACCCTAACCAGCCTTAAAGATCTGCTGTTTTATTTTAAGCTAAAGGTGACTTTGTTATACAAGCCCACAGACCATGGCTGCTCTCTTTACTTTCAGGTCATGGAAATGTCTGCAAAGAGTGTGAAGCAGGTGACTCTGGAACTGGGAGGGAAATCTCCTCTCATCATCTTCAAAGACTGCGAACTGGAGAATGCAGTGAAGGGGGCACTAATGGCAAATTTCCTGACACAGGGAGAGGTGAGTCTGTACATTGTAGTTTTGTGTACTGTGCAGCCTGATGCAAGACAGACTCTTGGAGGTTTTGGTGTATTAACTTTGTGCTGAAATATGCAGGTGTGCTGCAATGGGACCAGAGTGTTTGTGCAGCGGGAGATCATGCCACAGTTCCTAGAGGAGGTAGTCAAAAGGACCAAGGCCATCCCTGTTGGTGACCCCCTGCTCGAGAGCACCAGGATGGGAGCTCTGATCAGCAAACCACACCTGGAGAAAGTGGTGGGATTTGTCAGTCAGGCCAAGAAAGAGGTGCTTTTCATTAGAGGGAGTGAATTAGCTTTAATAGTTTGTGGTTTCTCAGTTAAGCACAAAGAATCTGTATTACTGTGGGTGTTCTTTAACGTAGCTCTTGTATTTATTTATTTATTTATTTATTTCTAGGGAGCCAGAGTGCTTTGTGGAGGAGATCCCTTTGTCCCCAGTGACCCCAAACTGAAAGGGGGGTATTTCATGTCACCATGCGTACTTGGTACGTCTAACACTTTGGTTAATGGTGGTACAGCACACGCACACTCAGCTTTGTTTTTGAACACACAAAGTCTCTCGACACAGATAACTGCAGAGACGACATGACCTGTGTGAAGGAGGAGATTTTTGGCCCTGTCATGTCCGTTTTGCCTTTTGACACGGAGGAAGAAGTGATCAAGAGAGCCAACAACACCACCTTTGGACTGGCCTCTGGGGTCTTCACCAGGTCAGTTTGTTGTGAGTCAGCAGTGTGGTGCAACTGTTGACGGCTTGCTCTTTTAAGATAATGAGTTTATTGTATTCTGTTGGCTGTGGCTCAAGGTCTCCACAGCGCGGCCAATTCACTGCAATCTCTGTATAAAAGTCGGTTCTTTTCCTCCTCCTACAGGGACATTTCTCGAGCCCATCGCGTGGCTGCGAGTATGGAGGCAGGGACCTGCTTTATCAACAATTACAACATCAACCCTATAGAGTTGCCGTTTGGAGGATACAAGATGTCTGGTAAGATGCTGTCAGCTTTTCATGGTCTGGGTAAATGCTGCATTTGCTCAGTAAACTAACCAGTTCTCTCCTGATCCCTGCAGGCTTTGGCAGGGAGAACGGCCAGGTGACTATCGAGTACTACTCCCAGCTGAAGACTGTAGTGGTGGAAATGGGTGATGTCGAAAGCCTCTTCTAAAGTTTTACACCGCTGTGCCAGAACTGTGACTAGAGCTCTTCACTTCTCCCTTCTTACTGTGTTAGGCTGACACATCGTTAATGTAAAGTGTGTGGAACATGATGTAGACAAGCATAGATGCAGAGCACTTTTTTTCCCCCAGTATTCAGTACTTCAGTATTACATCAGTAAGTGAAGGATAGCTGGATTTAAAAGTTGGGGTTTTCTGAATAGACACGCAAGTGTGCAACATTGAAGTAATCAGAAGAAAATTTCTGCCTAACAGCTGTCACATTTGTTGTTTGGACAGCTGCTTCTTTGTATCAAAATAAACTTGTAGAAGCAAATTCTTTTTCTTTGTTGCTTGTGAGTTGAACTGTATGAATATGCTATACTGAAATCACTTCAACACTCACTTCAAGGTGCTTTATATTGCAAGGTAAAGACTACAGTATTAGACAGAAAATGCCAACAATCAGGGATCCCCCTGTGGGCGAGATGAAGAGCTTCCTTTTAACAGGAAGAGACCTCCATCAGAACCAGGCCTGTGGAAGAGCAGCCATCTGCCTCAACTGGAAAGATCAAAGGACAGCAGACCAGCGGATGAAGTTAATAACATACAATACATGAGTGAAAAGAGCTGAGTGGAGAAAAAATATTTAAAATAATTTGTTAAATAAGTTTAATATGGGAAGTCACTCAGCAAGCGTGGTCTAGTGCAGGGTCACCTGACCAAGCTCTAACTTTATGAGTTATAAAAACTTTCAAGGCCAAATTCAAAAGTAGAGAGGGCGCCAAGACTATTGTATTGACGTAATATAATAAAAATATACTTTTATTACTATATGTGAGGAGAAGGATTTTAAGTTCCGCATTTAACAGAGTCAGTAAAGAGTTGATATTATGGGAGAAATATGATCTCTCTTTTCCCTTCCTGGTACCTGGAAAATGGTACTATTAATTGACATTTTAGTTATTCTGTAACTGATGTTATTATTGTTGATAATACTAATTAGCAGGTAGAATGAGGATTTTGGTGGTGTACAACCACAAACTTTGACAGCGCATTTTATATTATATGCTACCAGGTGCTTCCTAAAATTGCAGATCATTCACTCATAATGGTCTGCAATTCTTATGAGTTGTGCTTCATGTTGAAGCAAACTGAAGGTCCTGGTTTCTTTCTGCGTGCTCACGCTTCCTCCCAGAAGCATGCATGTTAGGTTAACTGTTGTGTCTGTGTATCTGAATGATTGTCTCGTGACATCAGGGTTCATATTGTTAAACAATAACTGCTTTACTGATAAGGCAGTAGCACCATGTTGTAGTTTAAAAGCCGTTGTATGTTGCTATATCTCAAGTATATAAATAAATGGAGCATTTATAAAGTAGGAATGTAATTGAGAACCTGCAAAGCGTTATCTGACACACACACACACACACACACACACACACACACACATATATATATATATATATATATATATATATAGAGAGAGAGAGAGAGAGAGAGAGTATACAGTTAATGTACAAATTAATTACTATAGTTTTAATTACTATAGTAATATAGATTAATATATATATACATTCAGTTTTTACATATATCACATTTGAACTCTAAACTCTAAACTGAAATGTTTGCTTAAATGTCGCATAAGTTGTTTACTGGATTATTTGTTTACGAGAAAATTTTGAATAAATAAACGTTATAGCGTTTCCGCCATGTTTAACCAGCAGGCTTTTACTTTGACAGTGATGAACCGGAAGTGCTTCTGTGTCGCTTGAGGTTGGCTAAATTCTACTTGAACAATGCAGGTAATAAATATGAATATATATTCTGTACGACAGTATAATGCCTTCTTAGATGCAGTAACATTCATTAAATTTTTTGTTTATTTTGTCTGATGACTCATTTTCTTCTTGTTTAAGTGACTGACTCTTAAGTGGCTGAGGTTATGCGCTCTTTAGCCGTTTGGCTAGCACAACTGTGTATTTGCAGTGTTTGGGAGGTTTTTAATGCTTTTGTTGTCTTTTAGCAACGAGAAGAGAAACAATTAGAGGCGTCAGTGGAGTCTCTCATTTCGCGGGTGGCTCACGTTAAAAATGCTCTGCACAGTTTCATTTACAAACTAGAAAACGAGTACGAGCGTTTGACGTGGTGAGTAAAATTGTTTTCATTGTAAAGCAGGCTGTTTTGTTTTAAAAGAAACGAGCTAATACTTTGTTGTTCAAGCAGTTTTTGACAACAACATATAAACACATTGTGTTCCTTTTATTTACAGGAGCAAATTTGACAGAAACTGTGGAAAATCTTGTCTTGTGGATATACAGATTTGATTTGAAACGCGTGCTTTGTGGATTATTTTGAGCTCTCACAGATGTGCCCTTTTTTGTCCTATAGGCCTTCTGTTTTGGATAACTTCGCCCTTCTGTCTGGTCAGCTGAACACCATCAATAAACTGCTCAGGAACGAGAAGACACCGTCCTTTCGCAACCAAGTTATAATTCCCCTGGTCCTGTCTCCAGACCGAGATGAGGACTTGGCAGTGAGTACCACAGCTGATAACACGTTTCCTCTTTTGAAAAAAGAAGTAGTTTCTCTGAGCTGTCTGTTTACCTGCTCTCAGAAACTCACGGAGCAGCGCGTTCCAGTGTTCAGCCATGAGATCGTACCGGACTACTTGCGGACCAAACCTGACCCAGAGGTGGAGGAGCAGGAGAAAACGCTGAGTACAGAGGCAGCACGTATTGTCCCCGATGTGGCCCAGGTTAGTTTGGACTCGCATAAAAGAAAATATTCTGTCATTTTTGGGAATATTTTGCAATTTTTGTTTAAACCTTCAGGTTTTATTGTCATGAACAGAAACAGATTCAGGCTTTGAATAAGATTTGCACTACTCTGCTGGAGAAGCTAAGCAACCCTCGTGAGGACAGAGATGCAGAAAGTGCTGGTATGTTGCACTTCTGCTGCAGTTTTCTTTAATAAATTACACAAATACAATGGTGACTCTCAAATTTTATTTTATTTTTTTTACACAGCTATGCGACAGAGCAAACCGTCTTTCAACCCTGCTGACACTAACGCATTAGTTTCGGCCGTTGCATTTGGAAAGGGACTTTCCAAATGTAGGCCTCCTGGTCCCGTGGCCCCTGGACACCAAGGACAGGGGTCCATGATGAGTGGAGGTCCAACCTTACAGCAGGTCACTATTGGTGGGGGTTCAGGCCAGCAAGCAGGTATGGGAGGACCTGTGGCTCAACAGCAGCAAGGTCAGACAGGTAGGAGACTTGGAAAGCTGAGTTAGTATTTTACCTGAGCACAGCATCACAGTTATGTGAGAGCCAGCCATAGAGTGCTTTGCCGTGTTTCTTCAGTTTTCTTCAGTTTCAACATTTTACTGATGACAGTCATTAGTTTTTGAATTATAATGAATTAAGTGTGATGCTCCATTTAAAAATTATGGTCACTTTAAGAGGTAGGAAGGTGAATTATACAGGATATGTTAAAGACAAAGTTTTAAAACACCAGGCTAATAGCAAAAATGCTCAGTTCTAGGCTTCATAACAGGATACTCAAACAATTTTACATTATCATGCAGTTTAATAAACTGACTTTTCCAATATTTAAAAAGAAAACAATAATATTGCACAAATGAAAAAACATTCTCAAGCTAATGTGCCCATTTTTCCCATGCAATAATCCATCTGTGCTTCCACCCAAATGCAGAGGCTGAAGGGACCGTGGCGCGTACTGACGATTAGCCCTTATTAGGGGGCATTAACAGTCATATCTGATATATATATATATTATGATGAGTATTACAAAGTAGTTGACTGTCATCCCTGGCTTTCCAAACATGGACATGATTTAAAATAATAGATGGCATTTTGTCATAAATTTGGTAGAAATGCCAACATTTCTGCATAGAATTCATTTCTGTGGTCTAAGTATAGTTGTTATCATGTAGTTTACAGCTTAAAAACATGTTAAGGTGTGCACTACCTGTTTAATTTAACTTGAAATGAGCTTTCACCTCAAAGTAATCCCCATATTAATGCCAGGAAACTTCCCACCAAACATTACATTGTAATGAGATGATAATATTCATTTTCATATGAAAACTGCTTGTTTGTTTAGATGTATTGATACTACTTTGAACTCTACAGATCATTTTCAAGAGTTTATGGACCTCGAAACTTGCACATTGACTGCTAGCTAAGATTGTCACAATACTAGAATTTATTGAGTATATACTCAGGGAACTACTAAATACCATTTTTGAGACCATGCTGACGATTTTGACCCCATCCTGCAACAATAGTAAAGAAAGGTAATAGTGAAGAACTCACATTTCAAAAAACATGTTGAATTTTTGCAAACTTTTTCAATAATAAGTTGGATTCAACAAAATAGGTTTTTAAGATTCATCTGATTTCTTTTATTAATTTAAAAAATATTTTTTCTTCTTGTCCACAACTGCATGCAGCCTCTCTGTCATCCACCATCCACTCTGCAGCTCTTTGCATCCTCAGCTCTGCTCTTCAGGCCTGAAACCCATCTGAATAAGCTACTCTTCTCCAGATTTGACTTTTTATTTTCTTGGATTATCCACTCATGGCTGTGCAGAGCAGCCTACTCGATTCACCATGTGTCCATAACCCGACTTGCCACAACTCTATATTCAATATGCCATCTGTCATTCATAATCATTACAGGCTAACTACAGCATGCTAGCTGCTGCGTTAATGAACTGTTAAATACTTCAGTGCTGTTGAAACAGACGTTTTACTGACCTCTGAAATTCCTCCTCAAGTGTTGCTCAGTGTTATGAATGCTAACAACTTTAGTTGTTAGTGAGGGGAGGAGCTGTGTGCGTCACTGTCTGCAGACTGTCTTCAAAGATGGCACTGTTTGTATCGATACTATGGCAAATGAGAATCTCAATTTGATAGTCATTTTGGAGTTGATTAATATTGGAGTATTAAATTAAATAAATTTTTTTGACAACCCAGCTGTTAACACAGGATGTTTTGAATGATTTATATCTGCACTTGAAGAAAGAAAAAACCTTAAAGATGCATATATAGGGTTGATCTCTTCCCTTTGGTTTTCTCTCAGGAAAAATGCCAAGCAGCATCAAGACAAACATCAAATCTGCGTCTGGGTCAATGCATCCTTACAACCGATGAGCGGCCTTCTTCTCACCTGTTACCATTCGGAGACTCACCTTCAGAGGTGCCAGCATTTACAGTAGAAAACTGTCACTTCTGTTTAATGCAGGGGTGGGCAAAACATTTTTCCAAGGGGCCTCATGAAAAACTGGGACTGTTGCGTAGGGCCCCATTTATAACTTGAACTGATCATTATGAACTCATTATGAACATTATGATCTCATTACAAGGTTATTGGTACATCCTTCCACAAGTTCAAGTTTCTTTTGTGGCGTCTTGGAGAAATGATTTCCCCATGCCTGTTTTAGTGCGTTATTTTCATGGAGAATAATAAATACAAAAACAGCATGGGGATTTTTTTTTTTTTCACATGTCACTGAAGCTGTTGTAGTTTTTGATGTCACATCTAAATGTCAGTGTTTGTTTGAACCACTAGATGGCAGTCTGCTTTCATTTCTGGAATTATAGTTTTGGAACTGTAATCAGGACACTTTTTTTCAATTAAAAACAATGTGCTCAAAATAATTCCTTGTTGTGTAATTAATCCACTGTTTACTGTTATTTCATTATTATTAATACACTGAAGGTTTCTATAAATTACTAAATCTTAGTGCCTTGATGCGGAAGCTCTCGTTCTCATCAAATGACCATCCCCACATGTTAGATGTGCACTATGATCTGATGTCTGTTTCACATTTCTGCCCTTTATTTCTTCTTCTGCTCCTCTTTGTCCATTTGGCTGCAGTACCAAAGGTGAGAATAATGAGGGTGGACGTTGCTCTGTGTGGCCTGATAATGTCAAAGTGTTTAAGGGGGGAAATGAGGAAGTATCGGTGCTGACGTGTGAGGGGGGCCTCTCTCTGTGCCGGCTGAGTCTGTCCACTCCAATCCCTGTCCTGCTGCACAGCACAGTGACCGTGCTGCTGTCACAGCATGCAGACCCATGCCTGACCTACATACACCCTCTGTCCCCAAACAGGCGGACGTCTCGCTGTGTCAGCCGCCGTGGTCAGATGCTCTGCTGAGACAGCTCAAAGCTGCACAAGGTCACACTTGTGTCCGTGGATGAGGTCTAAATTTTAAACAAAGAGCTAACGGGCAACATCCTGCGAACATCACAAAACAGAAAGGTTCAGCTGAGGTTATCTGCCAAACTATCATCCAAACTTAGAGACTGCAGAGGACACACTAGGATGGACTGTTTTCATACCATCCTAGTGTTAAATTTGACTTTATACACAGAAATATATCCTAGATTCTTTGCAAAACATGTTTGTTTTTTTTCCTTCATGATTTCTGCAAATAAAGTGACAAACTTTATTAGGTTTTTCCTGTTTTCTTAGATGGTCCAGTTACATATAATTGGCATATTCCAAATAGTATTAGATATGATGATAATCCAAAACCAGTCCTCCCAAAAAAGAACAAATGATTTTAGGTTACTATTTTTTCATATATAAAATAGTCTATATTTTGACATATAAATCTTTTATTTTTAATTTAAGCAGTGATATTTACTTGCTGTCTCTGATGCTTTTATCTGCACTTCAGTCAGTTTTTTTTCTTTTCAAACCACCTTTAAAGGGTAAAAATATATTTAAGTGCTTATTTTTTAAATCATTGCTAATACTAAATCTAAATAATCTGCTGAAGATCCCTCCCATTTCAGTCAGCATGCCATCCTGCTTCAGATTTCAAAATGAGTCAAACAAATAGTTTACTTTTCCTCTTTAGTGGTAGTTCATGTTAAAAGATGGCCATGACCAAGTTGACCATGCTTCTATTCTTATAATTTTCTGTTGAACATTATAAGAAATTTTCTTCTTCTCATATAATAATGGGATATTGTAAAGAAAACATCGGCTTTCCTGATTGTCCAATCATTTAAACAGCTGCAGCGATGTAAATTGCACTCCCTGGTGAGTGCACATATAGTTCTGACACACTATCAGTGCCCCGAAACCACCGTCGCCACTGCATCTGAACCTTGTTACAACAGCTAATCGTCTCTCTGTTGTGCAATTAGAGCGTTCATTTACTCCCCGTCATAAAATATGAATCTGAACAAAATCCATTTACGCTGCGGTACAAAACCAAAGTGAAGCAGTTTTATGAATTTGGTAAAAGTTATATTGGCACCAGAGTCTGATTTTGTGCCTTACTACAAAAATGATTTTGGATTAGACAAGCAATGTAAAGTCATTAACTTTATGGCAAAACAGCATAAAAAGTGTAGGAAAAACTGTGGACAACACAAACCGATGTTGTAAACCTTCAAACTTTTCCCTGCATCATCTAAAAGAAATAGTTTTGACACTCCAGCCTTTTAGTAATTTAAATGATCATAAATAAATAAACAAATAAAACAGTAGCTTAATAATTAGCAGCCAAGGTAATACAACATTCATCACATACACTAGTTTTGCTTAAAGCTACAGACTAACTTTAAACTTTGCAACTTTGCAGGAGGAGAGCAACTCTTAAATCACGTCTAATTAAATATTTCATTTAGCTGCCTTATTAGTTAAAATATATTTAAGCAGCATATTGAATACAGATTTCCATGGAAGCCCGTTTCTGCCACAAAAAAAAAAGTATCCATGACTCAAAATTTCGACTTATTTTCTCGAAATTTCGACTTATTAACTTCAAATTTCGACTTATCAACTCGAAATTTTGAGAAAAGTAACTCAAAATTTCGAGTTAGCTCTGCCAATCAGTAATCTATCTGGAATGCGCACTAAAAATCCCCATCGCAACAAATTGGCGCTTTTTGAGAGTACGTTTGCTGAGAGTAACTCCATGTGATTCAGCTAATAACACAAGGATTTCATCATTTGTGAAGCCACACTGTAAAAAATCAGCAATTTGTGCATTCATGACTGGCTGTAATACTGGTAGCTTAGCTATAACATTTGTAGCTTAGAGCTTCAGCTTCTGGGTAACAATGACATCATTCACGTAGATTGCTGATAGCAGTTAACATCGAGATATTAACTCAAAATTTTGAGAAAAGTAAGTCAACATTTTGAGCTACTTTTCTCGAAATTTCGAGTTAATAAGTAAATAAGAGAAAGATAACTCAAAATTTCGAGTTATGGATACTTTTTTTTTGTGGCAGAAACGGGCTTCCATAGATTTCAGTGCACTCTTTATGAAACAGGTAAAACTAAACTTCAGTGGCTGCAGTCTGGCTAGATAAGGCTTATTAACCCACCTTTTCTTTAAAAGTAAATAGTTTTGATGACCCATGTTATCAGAGAGTGAGTTTATATTTGAAGTAGCTCTGCTAAAAGTGAACTGGTCCACAGTTTAATATGTACATTTTGGCTTCATACTTATAGAAAAACAGTATTATGAAACCAGCTCTCAAATTTGTTTTTATTTATAAAAAGAAAAATTATTATTTTTCTTTAAAAACCACTTTATTCATTTAATCTTAGAGTAATAGAATCCCTTTCTGTGTCAGTATTCAATTATACTAGAAATTGTCTGTATTTGGTACTGACTTACTGTTCCTTTTGCCAAATCAATATGTTTAAATAAAGATTTGTTTTGGTTAGCTGGCCTAGCCTAACCATCTCATTAGCAGTAACTACCCTGTCATAGCTCATTACTCTTTTCAAATTTCCATGATTTAATGTTGTTAAGCTTAGTTTAAACCCAATATGATTAAAGGCTAATTGAACAATTTAATTATTTATTTAATTTTTAAACAACACCCGCTAAAAGCTAACCGAGTTAGCTTAGTTGAGTAGCAGAAAGTTGCCTCTGTCACTGTGATTAATAAGGAATAAATGCTAAAGGTGAAGTTTAACTTGTGTAACACAGGTGACACATAAAAGGAAAACCAAAGCAAAACCCTTTTTTGTCTTTGGAACTGTTTGAGGAATTAACAACATTAATCCAAAGGATTTTTCCTCAATTGGTGTTGGTGCAGAGACTGCTGTGTAACGTGTTGGCCCAAAATCTCCAGTCTGTGTTTAGTTGCATTGATGTCTGGTGCCTATGGAGGCTATAACAAACCACTCACAGATCCCTCATACCCTGTAGATGGGGGGCATGTCACCGTGG
Organism: Perissodus microlepis; assembly: GCF_051167445.1. NCBI lineage: Eukaryota > Metazoa > Chordata > Actinopteri > Cichliformes > Cichlidae > Perissodus > Perissodus microlepis. The sequence goes on from NC_140482.1 coordinate 28,214,649, forward strand.
AAAAGTACACTCTTGTCAGGATAGAAAGACTACAACTATAGATGAGCAGTACTTTGTAATGAAACAAGTAACATGCCCCCTACTCCATGAAAAAATTCCACCAGATCCTTTCATTATTCGAGGCCCATTTGTGCCAGTATCTGTTGCACGTTTTGTATATGAGCCTTCACATGATGTTTCATAAGCTTTTTTTCTCATCTCCATTGTTTCCTTTAATGATTCTGCCTTTGTATGACACATCAGGTCACAGAGACCATAACAGGGGTCATCAGCGTTTTATTTTTGGTGCACATTGAGGTTTGGGATTTGGCCCATTCTGTAAAATGATCCCTGAAATTACTGTTTTGACAATTAATTGAAATTCATAAAATCAAGACTGTGTGCGAGGAGAGCCTCAGAGAGGTTTTATATCACATCCAGTGCCGACTGCCTCTGAGCCTCGCTGTACATAGTGGATAATGGGGAAACTCAATATGACAGCTGCCTCCTAAATTACAGTATACACTATATAGCAGGGTACACAGAGCAGGGGTAACTAGACGGTTTTTAACCAGACACAAATCCGTCCTGACAACATAATCAGCATTGCTATCTTTTGAAAAGACAGGATTTCCCTCTGAAGCGACACACTGCAGTGACCAAATGTGTCAAATGACTTCATGTCCAGAAATGCAGGAAAAACATTTAAGAAGATAAAAACACAGAGACACAAACCCCAAATAAATGAGCTCACAGAAACAAGCGAGCAAGAGAGTGGACGTGAATAATCCTTGCATATGACTGAGCTAATTATTCCAGCAGCCCTGGATACGGATGTTCTTCATTAAATATTTTTTTGTTTCATTTCTGATTTATGTTTTGGAGAGATAACTTTCTCATTTATTTAATAAGAGCATCTCCTGGCACAGTTTTAAAGGTTTTCTTTATTTTTCCTGTAATTGAAGAACATGATAAGGTCCATAACTTGCTCATTATGGAAGCTTAAGGCAAATATAAAGAAAGAGTTTACAGCCTTAAACTCCCACACCCCAAAAAAGGCTCAAATATTCTGCAGAGTCTAATTCAAATGTTCCACGGTTGAAGTCACTTGAAAGGCTCCGATGACGCACGCGGATCTGTGAAATCTTTTCCAAATGTCTTCTTTATGAAAGTTGGGATCAGAGGAATTCATTAAGGATCTGTGGGTGGCATAGGCAAAACGAGTACTGAGGCTTTGCCAAACTGAACTGTTTCCAAATCTGAAATCTGCAACGCTGACTGGAACACACCCACAGTCACTAATTACTTGACCCTATTCCTGCGCAGCCTTGTGGAGTTATTTTGTGATTCATATACGGTCTATCAGGAGAGAAGACGACTTGTTTCATCTTATTAATGCAGAAGGTTTCCTTGAGACAAAGCTTCTCCACCTCAGACCTTACATCGTCTACTTCAGAAACCATTCCCTCAGGCGCATGTGTGCAGCCTTGTGAGTGTGTGTGTGCATCGTGTTGGCAGACGCTGTATCGGGTGCACATTATGCATTGTGAATAATCCTGCCTCTTGATGAGCCTTATATTGTCATCGATATAATGTGAGCCCTGAGCCCTCCTGCATGTGCCACATGCATTGTGGTCATTGTGGTTGAAGAAGATTGATATGAAATTCCATTGTTGAGAAGGCTTAGATGTACTAAGATGAGGTCAAAGAAGGCAGATGTGATTATAATGAATGTTTGTCTTAGCCTATAGAGAGACACAATCCTGTGCTTGTTCCCTGTCCGAGTATATAGACCAGAGAGCTGGATTAGACTCTTAATCTAATAGACACCAAGGTGCTTTAATTAATTCATTAATTTTTTCTTTCAATCAAAAATGTATTTTTACATTTAAATTTCTTCCTCGAGATCTTAAATTTCTGTTATTTTCTATTTTTAAGAAACAGCATAAATGAGAAGTCTCCCTAGTTATGATTAAACAACATGGAAAGCTGTAGTTGCACATTAATCCTATACACCATTTTATTGTATTGCATCTTATTACTGTTCAGAGATGAATGAAAATGAAACTGCAGAGATGAATGAAAATGAAACTGCAGAGTTTGTGGTCAAACTGGAAAGGGACCATGGGATACATCCATGGCTCAGCTGGTAGAGCTGGTTTGATCCCCAGTCTCTCCACTTGCTGAGAGTCTCAGGCCACCAAACCCCAAGTTACCCTGCAGGGCATCAAAACACCTTGCGTGGTTATGTGTGTGTGTGTGTGTGTGTGTGGATGAGAAACACACTTCAAATACTTTATAACACTGCAAAGTTTAAAAGGACTATATAGGTGCTGGCTATTTAAAATTTTACCCTGCTGCCACTGTGACCAAGCTGCCTATCCGGTCGTTAAGTGATGACGTGACGAATCCTACTTCCGGGCCTAAAGTAGTCTGCGTTTAATATGGCTTTTGTGTTGTTAACAGGTTTAATGTTTTGTATTTTCTTATATTTAATCTCAAAAAGCTCCTAAAACAGTCAGTGATCACTGTTGACCTCCCTCGGCTTTTATTACCGCTAATCATTTATTTAAGCTCAGTTTTTAAAACCTTAGGATGTAACTACAGCCCAGCCCATGCAGCAGTATATGAATGACTAACCTCGTATTGTGGATGGATTATCTCAGTTGTTCTCCTGGCTGAAGTTTGGTCCTTTTACAGCATCCTGCCATGCGATTACATTTGTTCCTGACCACCGAGAACACTCATGTTAACTTTTATCGAGTGGAAAAAAAGTTAGCTTGTTTATATTATGCTAACATAGCTGTGTCGCTAGCGGTCACGTAGCACATCATTATATACCAGCTAGCCAAACTTCAGTAACCCTACAAACGTCACTGCTGTTTAGTTTTCAGTCTTCATTTATGTTGGAAGTGATAACAGAGATGTACGTTTTAATTTGTTTCCAAAACCCCGCAGTCAAGACATGCTATATTGTATTTAGATAGAAGCTAGCGAGCTAACTTCCTTCTAACTTCTAACTCCGTTAAATGTCATAAATTACGTTTTCATGGATGCCTGGATGTTAAACTCAATTGTTACACCTGGTAGAGCAGAACGCTGATCATTTTATTAAAGATGAAAGACTTTAGACAGTTTTTCAACTCTCAGTAATGCCATAATGATCGTTTGATATATGTACCTGCAGCGGAGTTTAGGCCCAGACACGGCTAGTGACGTCAGACTTAACGACCGGATAAGCAGCAGAAAATGCCTTTCAATTAATTAATCATTATTCAGACAATCAATCATTACTTCCTCTCAGTGCACAAAAATACAGCAGGAATTTTGGGAAACGGATACAGACATTTTACACCATTTGCATCATATATCATCAGAGTCTGTACAGTAGTGATCAACATGTACAGTTCATCCAGACTGTGACATCACCCATTGGTTACAGAGTCCTGCTATGAATCCTCAAGCTGAGTGATTTGACACGGCAGCAGACAAGGTAGAGCTAACACTGCTTTATCTCTGATTTGACACTAGTAAGTAAAGTTTATTTATGAAGGGCTTCACAGACAAACAGTCACAAAGTGCTGTACACAGAAAGAGTAAACTAAATAAGAACTTTAGTGCCATAACAGCCAATAAAAAAACCAAAACAAATAAAAACATATTTTTTATTTAGAAACGTCATGTATTAATTGAGACTCAAATCTAGTGACTGAGACCCTAAAGTCATCTGGAAAATGTTTACTGAGGTCAGGGGGTAAAGGGAGCTCAACGTATTTTCTAACAGACGTTTATACTATTGGACTTCTTTTTGCAGCCACAGGAGTTACCCCCTGGTGCCCCCCCCCCCACCAGAGCACAGCGCATTGTGTTCCGCCTCCTGATTGGCTGTAGACCATTGTCAATCAATCTCGTGCCTTGTCTCCTGTACAGTACAGAATGCGTTCAGCTTGTCAAATTTACGCAAATCTTCGATCGCTAGCAGTGCGGCTCTGAAGTGCTGTACTGTATGTTTGTAAGTTTCCCCCCCAACAAACAAAACAATGTCAACGAAACGTCGTCACCTGCAGGTGCCTTTAGTTTCATTCTATAATACTGGACTTATTTTTCTACGAAGGTTTGAACTTTGAGAGAGTTTAAACAAAAGAGAAAAGTGAGAAAAGTGTATAAAGTGGGTAGTGGGGTGTTTTACGGCCTTAAAACATCTATAACAATTGTAAAAGGTAAAGTTTGCTACTTCGCGGATTTCACTTATTGCCGGTTATTTTTGGAATGTAACTCTCGCGATAAACGAGGGACTACTGTAATTTATATTCTCAATGTTTGGCTGTTACAGTGTGAAGTAATGCTTTGCTTCAGGTGAAACACTAACCCATCTCTGCATGTTTTTTACCTGGCTGTCCTCGCTGCTGCTTAGTGATGTTCGATTCGTGAACGAATTGTTCAATACTCGAGAATCACTTTCACTTTAGTAGAAATATATCTAGCTTATAATTAAAATTGTGGGGAAAAAAACAACAGCCAGTTTCTTAACAAAAACATTTCTGCTCTGAACTGGAAGAAAAAACCCTGAGTAGAAGCTCACATCACAGTAGCATCGCTCAGCTAACATGCTAACAGCACATTTGAGTTACTCACCCCCTCCCTTGCTGTGCTGAATCATAGCTCCCGACCCCATCTTTATATTTTCTTTTTCCTATATATGAAAGTTGCTAATATGTAAGGAATGTCTATTCTCTGAATGTGCAATATATGGTGCATTTTGTTTGTATGTTAATTTTACTAATAAAAAAAAAAAAAAAAAAATGATGGCAAAGAAAAAAACAACAAAAAAACTAACCCCCTCCCTTGCTGTGCTGAATCGTAGCGTAAGCGAATCACTCAGGACTCACTAACCCCCTCCCTTGCTGTGCTGAATCGTAGCATAGACGAATCACTCACTCACTCACTCACCCCCTCCCTCCTGGCTCACGTCTTCTTCTTCTTCTTCTTCTTGGTTGGCAACCAATGTTAAGACGCATTACCGCCCCCTGGCTCACAGCTCAGTGGACATTTAGATGAGAAAATATATTTGACACATTTAAGGAAAATACTAATAAAATAAAATAAAAATAAATAAATGTTCCCTTTCGAATTTTTTATTTGCTCTTTTTTGCTCTATAAAATAGTTGTTTTCTTTTACAATCATTCATCTTAGCAGTAGGATTTACATTAAAAGAGAAACAAATTAAGTTTGAGTGAAAATATAAATTTTTGCACTCTCTGGTCAACTGACTCAGTGACTCAAATGACTCAGGAAATCCAATTCACTTTGGTGAGTGACTCATTAAAGCTCGATTCAGTAAAAAGAATCGAATTTACCCGTCACTACTGCTGCTGACCCACAGCTCCTCCCATACCTGCTTGCTGGCTTCATCTTTCACACTCGGAAACTACATCCGTCTTTTTAAACGGTCATTGGTGGAGATGAGATGTTGAGGTTCCACCTCAGCCCAGGTGATATGCCAGCTATATGCCAGCTTAAATCGCTCGATTTGCCTTGAGCCATCATGAATGCTCAGTCTATATTTATAATTTACAAACTAGTTAGCCACATGTGCATCAACTACCAATTTGCTATCTGTGCTCTTAACATAGTAGTAACAACATGACTTACTATTTATCAGCACAAACTTATTACTGTAGAACGACACCGTTTTTGGTACAGTTAATTAAGGATAAATTGTACAGTTAAGTAAGGAACAGCCCTTCGTCATGTTTGAGTATAATTCCTGAACATAGCTCAACAGACACGTTAACAACTTATTTTACAGGCGGCGCGGGGTTTATGATCTCTACAGCACCTAGCCACCAGGGGGCAGTGTAGATATGTTGCCAGTGGCTCTGTTGTGCATTGTCATTAAACAAAACTGACAGCACATGAACTAGCAGGTACAATACCAGGAGCAGCAAAATGAAACGGGAACTTTGATTTTCTTTCTTTCTTTCTCTGTGCATCCAAATGCCTTTTGTTTTTATGTTGGTAAAATGAGAAAAGGTAGGAAAATGTTTCCTCACAAACTTAATATATAATAGGTATCATATACATTAAAAACCGTTGCTTATTAATGAGTTTTAACCAGGACAGCAAAGATTTTAACTTGCGAATCACCAGCTAAATGCTTACTGTGAATGGTATGCCCTTATTAACCTAATAATAATACCTGCCAATGGATTCTTGTTAGTTTTGAAAAGGATTTAAACCAGTTCAATTTAAGTTTTTAAGAAAGAAAAATTAGTGGGTTTTCTTAGGGTAATGTTCTTTAATTGCTCTTAATCTAAATCCCTTCCCAAGGTAAGGTTAAAAGAGTTAAGGTGGTCCAGATTCTGTTGCTGATTGGATTTATACTTTCATGATGTAAAATGAACAATGATCAGTGTAGTCTTCATAAAAACCTGCAGTGCATTTGTCACGGTACAGGATGTTTTACAGCCTTTTTTTGTTAAAGGACTCAGACATTCAAAAGAATGCACAGCGATTTTACTCAGAATGGGATTTACACCTTTTCACCATGTAATGACTGAATCAGTCTCACAATGCCTTTTTTTGGTTTGCAGGAGAACATGAATAAATTAAAGCTACACGTCCAGCACTTTTTGCCTTTCATTCCTGAAACACTGGCTAAAAGAAACCCTTTGATAGAAATAAGGAGGCCTCTCCATGTAATTACACTTGATCATGTTTGCATATGTCACTCCCACAGTCTCTGTCACGCTCCCTGATTTTGGATGCTCCTGGGAACCTCTTCCTAATCCACAAGTTCATGTTTCAGCCCCTTCCTTCTTTTTATTTTTTTTTCCAGAGGAGGGATGAATTGAAGAAGCAGAATCAGACATCCTGTCTGGTTTATCTGGAAGAGAGAGATAAGTGTGGATTCCGCCTCTTTCAGGGAACGCACATTAACCATGCCTCAGAGGGAGCGCTGGGTGTGGGGAAGGGTGGCGGGGGATAGAGGAGGTGTCTGTCTGCCGGGAGCACACAGCTTTCACTCACTGTGAAAACTGTGAAAATGTCCCCTTCACACCCTCGGCAGCTCAGGCCAAGCTCCGGTGCTATGTTAGTGGTGATAAAATGCCTCCATGCCACAGCCTAGTTGGAAGTGAGACGTGCAATGCTATCCAGAGGTGTTGGACTGACAAGTCTACAATGTGTTAACTTGTATCCTACAGTGACTTCTGACCCTGACCCTGTTACAAAAGTCTGCTGGAAACACCACACTCAAGTTTGTGGTGGAGAAAAGCACAAAGAGCAAACAAAACTTCACCAGAAAAATGACAAAACCTCCGTTTATGCAACAAAAGAAACTATTTATTTGGGATACGCATTGCCAGTACAAATTAAGAGACCATAAAACCTACACCTTTCAGCTATTTTTCTCCACAGAAAACAAGTTTTGAATCGGAATTAAAAAGACAATAGTTTTCCATTTGATACCTTTTTACATACGCAGAGATCTTAAAAGTTAAAACCTGTCAAGAAAAAGGCTCCACGATTTCACTCTGAAATCCTTATAAAAAAGAAGTTAACATTCAAAACACTGCAGTACGTTATTTTATTGAAGAACAAAAAGACATGCAACAAATAAAACATTTCATGTTTTACAAATTGGTCATCTTTCTTTTCATGTCTCTTTTCCTTTTATATTCAAAAACTAAAAAGCATCATTACATGAAGCTTCGATAATATTTGACAGGCAATGTGAAAAGTAGAGTTAAGCCTTTTTTTGAGGGGTGCAAAAACAATCCTCGTGTTTGCCTTGCATGGCCGCCGCTGTCAGTTCACTCCAATGACTTCCAAAGACACGACTGAGGCAGGTTCTGTGCATCATTTCAATGGTGCTCGCCCCCTCGGCTGTAATACTGAGCAGGTGAGTCGAGAGGGGAGCCGCTCTGAGTCATTCAAATGAGTTTGTCTGTTGCCATCACGCCGTCGTAGATCTCAACGCCCAAGCTCTGAGACATCCATGATTTCATACGTGTGTAATAAATACTGTTAAAAAAATACCTGTGGTTTTCAGGCTGTTTTGTGGCTGTTTGGGATCTCGGGACTGAATTTTCTCTCAGGGTTCAGTTCAGCTAAAATAAAAGCCAAAGAGAGGGCAATGTTAACGCTAACTTTTCACGTCACCTTTAATGGGACAGTAGCCATTTTGGACGCAGGGTTGTAACATGTGACATGAGTACAAAAGAATAAGAAGAATTTCACCGTAAATCCAACAGGAACTCAAAGAGGCTGCGTTAAAATAGCTACTGTCCAAATTCAAAGATGCAAAAAAAGAGTAAAGGCGCATATCTACATACTGTATATAGAGCATTCTTGGGCAATTCACACATAATGGTAGCATAAAAAGAAAAACAGTCAAAAGAATATCAAGTGAAACAAAAAAGATGACTTATTTGCAAAATGGAGACGCATAAAACTATATCCAAACATCTTCTGGATTTGTGTGCCATCAGGGTATTTGTTTTCATTTGAATTTATATAAACACTACTGTATTCCAAGTGCATTTTTTTGGCTTTGGATACAGAGTACTGGAGCATAATGAGATGCTCACTAGCACTGCAGATACTAAAATCATTCAAAAACAGGAAAAAGAAAACCCTCGATAAAGCTGATCCCAATGAGGAGGATAAAAATTCTGCCTTTTTTTTGGTATCAAAGTATGCAAATGCTCATGAGGACTATTGTAAGCATGTATACATTGTACTGTACATACGACAAAGGTCACAAATTTAATTTCACATTTCAGATTGGCATCATGTTGATGAGTGTAGTGTCATTTTAAACAAAGAAAAAAAGTGAATAAGTGAGAATATAATTACTTTCTAACGTCAGACGTTCTCTGGTGTTATCAGAGGTTACAAAACAGGTCAGGCAGATCAAGATGAACACATGCCGATTAGATTTGTGACTAAATCCTGAGGATTCAGTGAGACATTTTGAACAGAAAAAAGAAAAAAAATGAATATTGCAGAGACATATCTATTACATTTTTTAGCATGTTCCAGTTTTACAAACTTTAATAGGAAACGATTATTTATTTTTATCAAATTTTGCACATTTTTATTGACTTTTCCAATTTATTTATTGGAAAAGAATAAGTTGAGCAAAACCAAAAATCTTCTGATCTCAAAATGATTCATCTCGTGCTCAGACTTTTGGCACAAATGTGATTCCATACATGAATGAGAAAGGACATGCGATGTGTTCAATCCTGATGACATGATACCTTAAAAACTGAATTCCTGTTTGGTTACCAGCAGTATTTGGATCCGTTTGTCTCACTGTTAGATTTAAACAGTTTTTCTTTTTTTTCACATTTACAAATGCTCCCCTTTGACTTTAATCAGTAGATGTTATTGTGCTTTAATATATACGTCTTTGAGCTCAATTCCTTAATTTCTCGCTTTAAGATTGTAAAGTCTCTGCACTGTTGTACCGCGTGTTAGCTGAAACAGTGTCTGCTGTAGAAGTTCTGAATACAAACAATACAAACCGAGGCTGAATACTTAGATATCAGCTTACTAATATAAATGGACTAACATAATAATAATAATAATATGTCACAATGTACGGCATGAGAAATTTAAGGACATGAGATAACAATGTTTTCAAAATTCACCTCCAGAGCTGAACTTTGGCACCATAGGTAAAAAAAAGAAAAGTAATCTGGTATTGAAAACAGACGTGTAACGATAGGGCTCGATGTGGTGTGTGATAAATTTGTAAAAATACGAAACTTTGTAAAACCGAAGCCGTTTAAATTTTGTTTGCTATGTTATTATTTCGAATAGAGGTAGTGTGAAAGCATCTCAATTTACAAGATGTGGGCCAATACGCTGCTGTGAGCCTACTGTGTGAATATATACTGTAAAGAGAAATACAAAGAGGCAACATGGACATCAAGTGGAAACTGTACAAACTGTGTGGTGTGAATATGAGTCCCCTACGCAGGCTGCTAACGGTGCCGCGGTGGTCCAGATAGGAAAAGTGAACAGTTTTATCCGTAATGGTGAAAACGTCATCTCCAGACCCCGACTGTGCCGCGCCGTTTCCCATCCAGTCCCAAAAAAAGGGGGTCAGGGTATAAGTTTTGGAAGGGAGAGTTGTGGTGGATCGAGGAAAGTGGGAATCAAGAGGAAGCGGGTGGGTGGAGGATCAGTTGGAGGTATCGGAGTGAACGCTTCCAGGTCCTTCTGTAGGTGATGTCACTGATGAGGGGGTTGGAGCATCCTGCCAGCCGCCGTTTGCCTGGGAGGGGAAAAGAATCAGAGAGAACCAGAAGTGGGGCGTGAGTGTGTTGCTCTTCTGTTCAGTACTCGATGCAGCTCAAACACACTGAGATAAAAACGAATAGAAGTCCCGAGGGCAAGATAGTGCACCAACGCTGGGATACTTTGAACTACGCAGTCAAACACAGCCTTAAGTCAAACTGCCTCCTGGATTGGAGGAAAAGCTAACACAGCTCACATTACAGCTAATAATTCAGAATAAGACTGACATAAAAAAAAATACTGCCGTGTTTCCAGCTGAGCAGAAACAGAATTACCCCATCATACACTGCACACTCACTCATTTAAGCAATGACAACAATAAAGAGAGGAAAAGTCAACTTGTGCAAGATTTCGTCTTGAAATAAATTCCTGCTGCTGTCATTTTAAACAATATGAATATATGTAAATTGTATGGAAGGCCGTCTGAAACAAAACATGCACTAATTACGATGCTGACAGTAGGAATTAACATACAATAAGAACTCTGGAGGTCCTTTTCACCGCCAGAGACAGGCCTGTTAAAGAGCATTTAGGGTGTTAATAGCGAATTTAAAACCATCAGAAAAATTGGAAATGGTCCTCGACAGCCTTTCATTTCACAGCTTGTAATGTGTAATCAAAAGTGGAGGGGTCAGATTGTATAATGTAATCACCCGCAGCAGTCATTATCCAGCAGGCTTTTTTGTATTAGACACAAGATTCATTAAAGTCTGTCTTGACATGTCTCTAAAACTGTTTTTTTTTTCGGGATACAGGTCGTTCCTGCATTTAATTAACAATGAAGTTATAAAAGCGTTGCCATTTTTGAGATATATATATATATATATATATATATATATATATACATACATACATACATATATATATATATATATATATATATATATATATATATATATATATATATATATATATATATATATATATATATATATGTATATATGTATATATGTATATATATATATATATATATATATATATATATATATACATATATATAACTTTTATGCAAAGACAAACCAAAAACCACTTATGATGTATTTTGTAAATTGTACATTACAACAAAAGTGCTTCTATGCCCTGAATTCTGCAAAATAAAGGCCAAAAGAGGTTGAGATACCTCAGTGGAAAAAATCTAGTTTTCTACAAAAGACAGCTTTGTCATAACTTACTATTATCTGCAAAAATATTATATCAAACTAAACTGTCGTGCATGGATTGGAGAAAAAACAGGCAAGTGAAGAGCAGAGATTCCTAATTTACCAGCCTTAGCAACATAAATCACAGGCAAACAGGCTGCCAGACAGATATCCTGCTCCTACATTATGCATTGCAGAGCTTCTTTACAGGGTATAAAAGTGAATAACACAGCATACTGTGGCAGTGTAAGATGTGGTAGAGCAAGCAGGCGTCCAAGGAGAACCGTATCTGTGAGGTCAAAGGACTGAGAAAGAACAGGGCCTGAATACGTTAGCGTCCTCTCAGGGTTAGCACAGCTAGCTGTGGGATGCGCTCGGAGCAGCCAGGAAGCCTATTTGAATACACATACATGTTTTTATACGGGAGACATTTCATCTGATTATCATATGGCCAGTGAGGCACGACGACGACAGCGGAGGAACCCAGCCGCGGCTGTGACCGTCCTCGTCCTCAGCGCGGCTCGCTGTCAGGGCCATTAGTGTGGCAGGAACATGATCTGAGCAATGCGCTTGGATTGCTGTCCCAAGTCCACACTCTGCTCTCCTTGTGTCTGTCTTATCGATTTTCCCCTTTACGACACGGCTTGTCGCTGTGAATTTCCCTACTGTTTGCCGCCGCCAGCTAGCAACCCCCACCCCTCATACCCCCACATCTAAACCCGAACTCCGCAGAAAAATAAGACAAACACGTCGGGGACAAACCCCTATGGCACATGAGGAGTCATTTCCAGGAGCGTGAGGTTTTATTTTTAGCGGGACGGTGCTGATGTCTCCTGTGGGGCATTAACGGGAGCTTCTGGCCTTGGGGCTGCTAATCACGGGTCAGGTGGTCAGAGGGAGCTGAAGTCCAGAGCAAAGAGGTGTCACCTGTTTGTGCGGCTCTCTCACGGCTGACCATACGTGGCTGCAGGTGCTACTCCAGGCCTGATTGAACATGACAGGCTCAGAAGGCGGCTCTGCATGTGTGTGGCCAGCACCACGCCTGCGTACGGTGGGTACCGTGCTGCCTGTGGCACGAGTGCTAGAGAAGCAATCAACTAGGTGACCGTGGAGTGGAGACAAGTCCTACTAAGTGGCATTCTGAGCCCTATGGCTTTGAAATAATTGGTAGGGAGAGAAAGGAAAAACAAAGGGGAAAAAAAGGAAAGCTTACATTGATGCCCTGCGGACTGTACATCTGGTTGGCTGTGAGTCCTTCACTGTATCCGCCTGTCTGACTGATAACATGGCGAAGGGTATCCACCTGAAACATTCAGAAAGAGCAGACAAAGCAAGGTCAGAGTCAACACAAGAGAAGCACAAGAGAAAAGAGAGAGATGACAAGACAACAAGAGAGACAACAAGAGTACACTGCTGCAAGTATGTCCTTGGAGACAACAAAGTCCAAAACAAAAAGGGAATTCAGGATAAAGAGATGTTTGGTTTTTGCCAGCTGAAATCAAACTGTTTGTAGGATGAATACAGGATGACAAATCTTCTGCCCTTGAGACTGAGGTATTAATGACTCTTTTCCATCAAGGTAAAAGTAAGCAGCTGGGTGTTTTCTTTTGGAGGGGGTGTGCATGACAAGGGTAAAAAGGAAGTTTATTAGAAAATAAGTTGAACACATGCTCTTATGCCAGCAAGATTAACGATATTTAGATTAAGAAGATTCGTCATTAACAGCATGTGCCAGTCAAAGCAGAAATCATTAAAACATGACAAATAAAAGGTCCCCTATTAGTCCCACAAATGCTATCCAAGTCCCACTAAATTCTATAGAAAAAGGGTCTGAATTTTATTTTGTTAACAAGTAGTGTATGAGTACAAGTAAGTGCACAGAGGTAGAGGGCAATTAAGTCCCGCCCACATCAGAGGGGAAACAAGTTATTAGAAGCCTCCATGTGAGTTTCATCTGTTAGAAGAAAAAGAAAATCAAAATTCCCAAAAGCTACAGGGTGATGGAAAACAGTACCAACAGGTACAACCCACATCAGTTTGACGATTTCAGGCAGGACTGTGCTTAATTATTATTAATGAGAGTAATTATTTGTTGTTAATAAGTCAAATATCAAAATGTCAGTTTTACACCTATATTTCTGTAAGTTAAAAGCTACTTGTTATGCATTTCCTTACTTTCTGCTTGTATTAAATATGGCAAACATTTCAGATGCTTTTCTAGTCTTGGCTCGGGATGTTCTCACTGAGAAGGGATACTCTTAAAATGATCATAATGTGAACACAGAGGCTCCACCCACTGCTGTTCAGACCTATTTATAAAAGTGGCCAATCAGGAGGAAATTGCAAGGGAGGGAGCTAAACTGAATTGTTTCAGACAAAGCTTAAACTAAAAGGCTATACTCCTAGTATAAGGTAAATACAGATGATGATGTTGTGGTTCATGCAAAGCTATTCTAAGAATAACAAAAAATGGAGTTTGAAATGAGAATAACAGTTGCATAACTTCCATTAAAGTGGAATGTGGATGACTCAGAAAGCATAGTTGGTGATAAACATAGTTGACTAAAAGATATCTAACCTTAGCTTTGTAACTGCTAATTAAATACTGAATGCTAAAACACAAAAGTGTAACATCAGCTGAATCATTTCCCTCCAGTGGGCGTGGCTTTTTGAGGTTGAATCAATGCAGTCCATCTTGCTAGCTTCCTTGTAATTGGCTGGTTTGGCTGTAGATGTACTGTCACATTTCTGCAGTTCTTTTAAGCTAATATAAATTAATGTAAGCATTATCAGATGACCGACTTCCTGATACTACGAGGGTGAAATTACCCTAGTTACTAGTTAATTCATCTAAAACCTGTGTATGACGAGTCTGGCGTTACAAAGATCAGTACTCGATCCGCCCCTGTATCACCTTCTGTTCTGCTTTGGGGCCCTACCTGCGACTGCACGTTGGCTCCCACCTGAGCCCCCTGGTACGAGTCCCCATTGAGAGACTGCACGCTCATGAACAAGTCCCCCGAGTTTGACATGTTAAAAGAGCCACCAGAACCTGAAAGGAGAGAGGGAGCAGTCGAATCACAGAGAGACAGAGAGCAAGCAAAGAGGAGCAAGTCAGCCCGTTCAGGAAGCAGCCTGGAGGAGCAGCATGCAGAGGGTTAGCTAGCAGCCGTGCAGGCTGTTAGACCAGGGGGGTGAAGTGAGGACAGAGAAGTAGTGTATCAGGTATATGTTTTACCAGGTAATCTGTTTACATATTAGCAAAAAAGAATTAAGAAAGGAGCCCAGATTAATAAGAAATGCACTCAATTGCTGTCTCATCCAAGTAGCCTGAACTGCTTTCATTGAAAGACAAAACTATCTTTAGTGATGGTGACTTGTTGTCGTGTTTTTTTGGAGCATACAACATTTAAAAGACATTTTAAGAAGCCTGAAAAAGCCATTCTTCTTCTTAAGTCTGATATTTCATCAAAGGAAGACAGCAAATGATAAACATTTCCCAACAACACTGGACTGTAGAAAAAGATAAGTCTGGCATTCTTTCAAATTTTTACTACTTTATGCAATACATAAAGTGTATAAGCACACCTGTAAAGCATTAATATATGACCACACATGTACAGTGACCATGGATGTGCTGGTGTCAACAGGAGGCAGAGGGTTTGTCTGCCTCTAGAGAAAATACCACAGAAGAAGAATGATATAACGCTTATGCAAAAAGTACGGGGAGAGATTTTTTTTTACTTTGACTGATTAAGATGAGGGGGAGCTGTTACTACAATAAACATGTGGCTAGAAAACAGCCTGGGAATCATCACAAAGTAAACATGGCAACATATCAGTCTTAGTGTGGTACTAGGAGGATTATCCATCACCAGAGGGAGCCATAACAAGGGGAATAGAGGCTAATAAGATTTCAAGGTTCCAAGATGGCTGCCACGCCAGTCCCATTAAATGTGTGTCAAGTCTGCGAGTGATATTTAGGTAATTTAGGCACAGGCAGGTGGTCCTTTCGATCCACCCTCAGACCTAGGGGTTGCACATATTTTGATGTTACTGGATTACCGCTGAACTCTGAAGCTGGTCAGTTTGAGGCCTAGGGCTACCTGGACTCCACATGCAGGAGTGTAGTTAAACTACCGGGAACAGCAGTCAACAGGTTTTTATATTTTTTCTCTTATTTCTATTTCATTTGTCATTTATCTGTTCAACGTTAATCCTGAATTAAGAACTACTTCTGCTGAGGAGGGATTTGGCAAAGATTTTTAAATCAGCTGCCTTTCCTGACACAGAACTTTTGGGTATTTGTCTTGTCGCAGTCTTGAATGGGGATCTTTTACATGTCAGGCACATGTGTAAACCACTACACTATGATTACATAAATTATATTTCTCCTGGCCTGAAGATCACCTTCACTATTCAGGTTAAAGCTCTATATATCTATCTAAACATGCGAGCTGAGCTTTAATGTTGTGGCTTAAAATGCAGAATTACGACTGCTAGACATTAAAGCAAACTAACGCTCTGTTTTCAATCTTAATGTTGTTATTTGGTAAAAACCAAACAATGTTTTTGTTAGGTGTTCTTAGGTCAAATTAATATCCACTGCAAAAATTGCTATAAAAATTAATTACATAAATTAACTTTCATTCTTAACTAAAAATAAGTAATATCTCATAACAGTAGGGCATTGCAGTTTTTAATAAAGGCTACTAATTAAAACACGTAGTGTATTTAATTTTAAAAGCTTTATTTCACCTGTGGCTATTTACACATTTAGCAAAAAAAAGAAAAAAAATTATTAAATATTAATGTCCTGTAAGACTTGAATCCTTCATACTACTAATGAAAGAGGCAACTTTAACATTTTTCTATAAATTTTAGGCATTTTAAGCAAGTGTGAACTGAAATTTATGTTGCAGGTATTTTTCATATGAACATGGTATAGGTGGTATATTAAAAAAAAAAACCCCAAACAAACTACAATGTGTGTATGAAAGGTAAAAAAAGGAATGTAGATGTGATGGTTTGATAGATAGTGGTAACGTTAACCCTAATTCTATATACCGGATAAGGCAAAAATGGACTTTTCTGGAAAACCTGAATAGTTTTGATGTATTTCGGTTGGAATGATAAGTTTTTTTCCTCTGATTGGCAGCACTTGGGATAACAGTTGTATAAAAATATGAAGTACATTTTTTGATTGCCTAGGATTAGGTAATTGTGATGAGACGTCAGAGTTAATCATCTCTGTAAACGAATGTGGCTCGACAAGAAAAGTAAGTGGGGTCAATTCACTGTTAGTCTTTTTTCCACTGTTATTCACCAAAAATAAGAAAAATGTAGAATACTACCAGACTTATCCTTAGAGTGTCAGCAGAGACTGTGATAAATACAGAGTTTAATAAGCATACATGAAGAACAGGATTAATTGAGACCCAGACAAGAGGACAGTGAGATTATGGAGACTTGGCACGGGGTTCAGGTCGTCTAATCGGACATATTTTTCTTCTAGGGGGGTAATTAGAGTCGTGAAGGGGAAATGTTTAATTTGTTCAGCAGTAACGAGGGTGCTTTGTCAGGTTTTAGGCATGTTCTATGTATAACTGAGTTTGCCTGACAGATCTACTTTTTGATCCTTTACAAATTACCAGCATCAGCAATGAAAAAACTCTAAAATTGACTAAGTTGTAGTACACAGAGGAGGCACATATCTAATAGCTGAGCAGAGCCAGGGACTTCCTGTCTCACCTGCAGAGTTTGGAGTTGAGGGTGAATTTGCTTGGCTTCCATGTGAGGATGCATTAGCCGCATTCACGGCAGTTCTCGCAGCGTACATGTTGGCTTCTTCTTGGAACTTACCAATGTTTTTCTTGTATCTGATTCTTTTATTCCCGAACCAGTTGGAAACCTGAGCAGACAAACAAAAGAATATAGTTTAATTGTCACGACATATTACCACACAGAGGCTCTCAGAAAAACCATGGCAGTGTTTAGCTTGCATGGCCTTAATGGCATGCAAAACACTGCAGAGAGCCTCTGTCAGAGGTATGGGCTTCACAGACTGGTGCTGTGAATCTGCATTAGTGCCAGAATGGAATGATTGCCAATAACAGTCTCATTATGTCACCATGACTGCAGCTATCATCAGAACTCACGCAAGCACCAATCAGTCAACATCCGCTAACACCCATTACGGCTAATGGACTCCCAGATGAAGCCGGGGGGGTAATCCCAGCGCTAATGATAAACAACATTAAAATGAAAACCAAATCAATCCTGCAAAGTTTCCAATGCACAGAGTAGGTAAACATTCTCCTTTATTATGGCCAAGAAACGGAAACTCTACAAATCATTCGGCTACCGAGCAGCTTCCACAATCAGGCCCAGCTGCACCCTCCAATCATTCCTTAGAAATTAATGAAACCAATTGAGAAAACAATCCATTCCCAAATGATGGATTCAAAACACAAACTGCTGTTTACCTTGGTGTTGTCATTGCTTTCCGTATTATCAACTCTCACAGGAGTGAAACAACCTGAGTGCTGGAATGCAAAGATGTTTTAGTCTTCGCACTCGCCATGAGACAGATGTTGGTTAAGTTACCGTTAGATTTAATCATCAAATGCCTCAAATGATCCCAGCGCTGAATTTCACAAGCTGAAAGCAGCTGCTGATTAATCAATTAGTTGCTTTCTCGAAGATGTTCGATTAGAAACTTCAGTCTATTTTATTTTCACTTAGTTTACCCCCCAAAAAATACGTGCACAAAGTATGCTGGATTTCTCACCATTTGTGTCACACTTTGTAAAAGTACTTGGACTGTATTTAGAATTTATGTTGCAAGTGGTGCATGTGATCCACTATAAGATTAGATCAATAAGAACTGTGACAGCTGAGTTGTGCTTAGCTTGCATTACTTCAATAGGAACACTGTGTCACTGGTCAAAAATAGCTTTGTCTGGTTTGATTTACGAGATTACAGACTCATGACAAGGCGTATTTATACTTTAAGTCCTTTGTTGTCTCAATGAAAGGCACTGCTAAAAGATTAGAGACGCTGTCTGTACTCATGACAGTCACAAAACATATTATTAGGTTACTTGCCAAGACGCTCTGCGCCAGCTTCATATTAAAACTCGTCTTTGTCCTGCTACTCTGTGTACGGCAGTGTTCCTACAGGTGCTGTGAGGTGGCGGTGATCTGCGGTGTACCTGGGCCACTGTGATGGCGCACTTCTTTGCCAGCTCTTCTTTAGCCTCCTCGCTGGGGTAGGGGTTACTGAGGTGCGAGTAGAAATATTCATTCAGGATCTCTGTCGCCTGCTTGTTGAAGTTTCGTCTTTTTCGTCTGCAAAGAGAACAGTGAAGGTTCAAACGGGGATAAAATTAAGTTTAGAGCAACGATAACAACATGGAACTGGTAAGAAACGCTGGGGAACTATCATTACAGAGAGAAGTCATAAGCGCTCTGATCTCAAAATCAAATTTGCTTATTTCTCCTCCAGCCTTTATCCACAAGGTAACAGTTTGGGACTTTTCCACTGCAGAGATGTTTGCTTTCTCTTAAATATAATGGGACGAGACAATCGGGGAAATTGTAAAAGATGGATAGACGTGTCTTTTTTCTTTAGTTAGCCAGCCTCGCCCTCATTGTCTGTAGTTTGACAGAAAGAAAATTGTTCCTCCATAAAATAGCTCGTGACAAAGTTTGTGCATTCTTACTGTAATCAGGTCATGGCTTTGGAAAGATGCATTGCTGCTGAGTTTTAAAATGTATTCTTGGCACTTACGCACCACAATGCAAGTGTCATTTAGTTCCAATGTATTCATAAGACAGCAGTCATTTCTACAGCGGCCATCTCCAAAACTGAGGAAAAATCTAAAATAAACTGCACAACAACTACAAATGTAACCTTATCCGAAATCTTGGATTCACTTTTAAACATGACATTTCTGCAAGTTCACCCTATTAAATATTGTGGTTGCTTTAAAATGGAGGAAGTGGTTTTCAGCACGCCGATACCAACTCAAGCCAGTCATCAGTTATAAGCCGAGCATCCGTGATGTTGGCTTGACACCAGCACGGTCTCTGCGGGTTTATCTGGCCTTGATTTGGATGTACATTACCCCCCTTTGTGAAAACCTCTGCTGCACCAGAAACTTTCAATTTAGCTGCAGCTTTGCACTGAGACACTTTGTCAGGACTCAAGAGAACAATTAGGCCCAGAATTGCTGCACTACAGCTCTGTTTATGAGCATCTGAAGAAAGCATTAGGGCTGGCAATAAAAGCACATAACTGGGTCATAATAATTAAGTCAATATCTACTATTAATTGTGGGGAGATAAAGAAGAAATCACAGTCTCTATTTTTTAAAAGGTTTAATAGCAGTGTTTGCCAACTGAATATTCAGATATACAGAAGTTAAAACCAACCAGGGTAGGGCTCCGCTTTAAACCGTAACACTGTTTTGGGAATATACTGACTATGACTCTGGATTTGTGTACTTGCTCTGTGATTAGACAGAATATTTTTAAGTTAAGTGTTTTTTTTTCCTTTTAAATATATATGTATAATTAAAGGACAACAGTTTTAAAGTGTGCAGTTTAAACCTAAACCCATTCATTAACATAACATTTAACTCAAGAATTATCACAGGGATGTCAATTAAACATATCATAAATAATTGTGCAATTGTGCATTTGCACATGTCTTTTTTGCATTCATACTCACAAAAAAGAGATAAAATACACAAAGCTGAATAGTAATTTGAGTAATCTCTGTGTTTGATAATATAATTTCAAATTTCATTGTGGTGAAAATCTGATATTCTGACTGCATTACACCAGCATATGGAACAGCTCTAGCATTTATTTTATTAATTACACCTTATCTAGGAGGAATTAACTATTAAATACTTCACTGTTTTCAAGGATAAAGGATATATCTGCAGTATAGTAATGTACAGTGGGTTGATCAATAGTTTTTTAAAACAGCTATAAAGTTAATGAGAATAATAACTAAATAAAGAATTTGGAGGTGACAAAACTAAAACTACGAACTGAAATATGTTACAATGTTCCCAAACGCTTAGAGGAAGTGTACAGTTCAGTAGTAATGCTCTCGATGGCCACGTTTGACATTGTTCACAGTTAAAAAAACGGAGGTCCACGCTTCAATTTTAGCGCAGTTTTAAATAATGTGTCAAAAACGTGTGCTGCTCTGGTGTCAACAGGGAAACTCGGGTTACAAAACTTTATCAGTCATAACTCTGCATTCTCTCTCTTTATAAGCTTTTGATCACTTTTTCGATCGCTCGTGAAAGGTTTGCGTGGTTACGTTGTTGAGATGTTTTTCATTTACAAACCAAATCTGCAGCTTCACTAAAATTGCTTTTTAAAGCTCACCTGTATTTTTAACAGCTTTAACTGAATTTTATTGCAACTTTATTGTATGTTGCTGTTTTGTGTGTGTGTGTGTGTGTTTACACCCATGTAAAACCTCAGCATCAGTTTCCCACCATGCTAACAAAGCATTACAGCACAGAGAAGGCAGGAAATGCTAACACGCATTCTGTCATGCTTTGAATATGAAAATGAATCCAGCGATATCCTGCCAACACCACACCTTGAAGCAGACAGATATCACATGCTGGTGGCTCATGAGTTGACCGACCCCTCCATCTCTTGCACTCATCAGGTCATATCTACGTGTGCCATGTCTAAAGAGGGCTTTACATAAGCTGGAGGGGAACCCTGGAAAATCTCTTTCCGTGGATCCACCGGTGAGGAGATTTGTGCTAAAATCTCTGTCCCCCGCTTCGAAAGCCTGGATGAGAATATGTAAATGTGCACAGCATGGGCTCTAGCAGCCAGTAGATTAATCAGTGGAGCTGAGCATGGCAGTGCCTCTCAACCAGCGAAAGCTCTTCCTCTCCCTTCCCCTTCGCTGCTGCACCACCACAATCATTTGCAAGAGAATAGATAGGGAGCTTTGTAAGGCAGTGCATGCCTCATTTAAATGTTATGCCTCCAACTCAGACAGTGAGTGAGATTTATCCTTAGAGAAATGTATGCAAATCCAAAGCACGCATCAAAGAGAACAAGCGATTACATTAAAAAAAGGGAAGCAGTTAGTGTTTTGGATCATGCACGAAGCTCTCGTTGGCCAGTGTTGCTGGGTATACAAGTCCAAATGGCACCCAGTCATGCAAACCAGTCCAGCATGTGTGGTAAACAGCATGTGTTACACCACGTTTATGGCATGATAGGCCTCCTACATCAGCCATTCATATGGATATCAGGCAGAGAAGGAGAGCACACGTAGAGGTTTTTGTAATTTGCAGCACAGAGCGTGCTGTGTACGACCTGAACCTGTATGCAAAGGCACACACCTGGCATCGAGGAAGCGGGAGCGTAGGATCATCACGGCCTCGCAGGTGCTCTGTTTGAGCTGCATCTGGATGGCGCTGAACTTGCGGTGGATGATGCTCACCATGCGCTCGATCTCTTTGGGCGAAATGGGTCGCGTGCGTGACTGCTCTCTCAACAGGTTCATCACATGGGTGGTGAACTCGTTACACGCCTGTAGGGAAGATAAACACACACACATAGGATTACGTTCAAGAGCACACTTCACTTGAGGTCAGACAAAACTGCAGACGAGACCTCAATTTGTCAAATTTGCCGCGCAGAGTCGAGTATTTAAAATTCACAAATCGTGCGCTTTTCTTAATGTAGTTCTGGGGCAAGCTTTCTCGCAGAGCCAAGGGGGAATATAAGCACTGATATATTTCATATTTAACAGAAATGGTGATGGCAGTATGTTGAGAGGAACCAATGACAGCTGTTCCCCTCTCAGACACACTTTTTACAGCATAGCCAACCCTGAGAGACGAACATGCCACAACGTTTTATTCATCGCACCCCCCCATGTGACACCAGCCGTGAATCTGCCACGATATTACACTCCGACTCGGCGCCTCTTACTGCCGCCTCTTCTTTATTTCCTCTCCTCCTGTCGATCTCTCCCTGGATTTCGCCGTGTCAGGCTTTGTCTGTGTCTGTCTATCTCTGTGTTCATCTGTCTTACTTGCCTCATCTGAAAGGGATGCTATTGTCATGAATGCATCGGTTATCAAGGCAATGAGAGAAAATCACCCCCTTCCTTTAAAGCATCCCTTCAAGACTATACTTGGAATACACACAGAGGCTGCATATGATGGACTATTCTGGGGTAAAGACACAGTCTAAAGTGAATTCTTACTGACGTGTACTGAGGAAACAGTCGAAGGGTTGCCACTTGATTTAAGAGTGATCCTGCCTCAGCGAGGAGTAAAAAAATCTGGATTAAAGTTCAGGAGGGAAAAGCAGATATAGGAAGATGGACCAGCTCAGCAATATATAATCAGTTTTTGAACTGATTTTGTACTTTCTGTAGAAGGACTGCATCTTCAAAGTGTGCAGAGCTGGAAAACCCTGAAGTAAAATGTGATAAAGTAGTAAAAAAATGTTTTTCTCGTCAAACTCTTGGAACTTCATAATATTCCATTTTCTATCACACATAAACCTGCAAATTGCCACATTTGAGAATCTGAAACTAAGAAAAGTTTTGGTCATTTTACTTGACAAATAAAATAAATCATTGCTTACTAAACATTATTTTTCTATCACGTTTCACACTTTTTAAAATCAAACTGGAACCTCCTCAAGATCCATCTTACAAGGCAAAGCTTACAAGCTGCCTCCAAATAGTTTCATCCCCTGCCAAGTCACCCCAGGTGCATCTCCTAAACTTGCTCATCACATCTTATTGCATTCTTTGTTTTTTGTGGTTCACGCATAAATCCGCGAGGAAAGATATAAGGATCGCATAAAATAATAGCTAGTCGAAGTATAAAAAGTATTAGAACAAGTCTCACATAAAAACAGCAGTTTAGTTTAAAGGGCTCTTACAAGTACATATAAGATGTTTCATTATGACCTTATTTAATTTAAAGACTTTTAAGGATACACTGAAAGCAGCTTTAAGCGGCAGTTAAGACCATTGTTTAATTGAACTGTAGCTCAATAACCTTGACTCAAACTTGAGTCGCTTCAGGCTTCGCAGCACAGAATATATCACTGCTTCATTCCTTTTTTCAAAGTTTTCAGCAGAACTTTTTCATCTTTTCCAACTGTTGCAGAAATCCTTCTCCCCGTGCTGTCTGGGAATCTCTTTGCTCTGGCAGTTATGTATCATAAAAAATGCCTTTAGAGACCACCGTGCTTGCAGGCCTGAGCCTCTAGCCCTGCTGTGATGTGCGTGCCAGGCTACAAAAACGTGGAGATGCACGACAAGCTAAAATGGCATTAAAGTGCACATCGTGATGTTGCTTTTGATGTGTCCTGCTGTCACAGCAAATGCACAGGAAACATCAATTAAGCTGGTCATATGTGTGTGTGTGTGTGTGTGCACTAAAAACACTATTTCAAAAAATCAGTGTGTTATGGTTCTGTGGAAATTCTCTATACGTCACAGCCCTATTTTCCCACTCTGTCAGGTGTTGGTCTAAGGTGCATCGTCTGCTCTTACCTGTTCATACTTCTCCAGCTCTGTGTGGTAGATCTGTCTGATCTGGGACAGCTTGGCCCTGTAGTCAGAGTGCTCTGCTGAGTTGTCGGCCCCTGCCCCTCCAGAGGCGGCCGCTGCAGCCGCCGCTGCCGCAGAACCTCCGCCTTTCTCCGGTCCGGACACGCCCTCTGCCAGAAGCATGTTGTCCAGTCGCATGAGCTGGGGGTCTGGAGGCTCCTCCTCCTGGGCGCCGCGAATGCTCAGGACTGCGATGACAGGAGAGGGTCAGAGGTCAGTCATAAAGGTCGCACCTGCAGCAGTGTGATGCACCGTAACAAGCTGTCAACCGTGCAGCTGACACCCCTGAGCTGCACCCACACATCCACCAGCTCAGCGTGAGCCGTGCAGTATAACAAAGACCGACACACAGGCTGAGGGAGACTGAAGTCTGCCTCACTGAAGGAAACATGGAGTCTGCTGTAAAAAAGGACCATTTGAAGATGATGCTGCCTCCTCTCATTTATCTATTCAACTTTCAAATTCAACCTCCTAATTGGTTTCACGTTTGTTTTTCGTCCAAAGCTACCTCCACAAATACCCCAAGACATTAATGACTTTGACAGGCCTGAAGACGATCTATGGAAAGAAGCTCTCATGATCAAATTAGATACACTCCTTTTGGAGACATAAGCTTCTTTGATTTGCATGTTTTAGATATTTTCAACAATTTGTCCACTCTTTTTCCCCCAAAAAATCGCACAGCTCTCCCATCAGGCTTCTGGTCACCCACACTTCCTTTTTTAATCAGCTCAGCTGGCTGCCAGATTCACTTGAGCTCAAGTAATTAGTCCCCTTATTTGGTTAATATACTGACAGAATAATAAGCACCAACTGTTTTGACAAATATTTCCCTGTTTCCAGTTTCTAGGTTGTGGAATTCGTTTATTTTTTCTTGGGTTACGTCGTTATTTTTTTTTTAAATTTTTTAATTTTTTTGACAAAACCCGACATCTGAAGTAATATTTTGTTTCCTGTTATTTTAGTCAACCTTTCTTCCTTAAATGGATATTAACATTAATTTAAAAACAAACAAACAATCAAAGCAGAAAGAAAACTGCTCTTCCTATTTGATACAGAGTAATCCAAATTCACGGTTAAAAAAGGACCCCAGACCTTTTTAAATAGTCTTTGTTTGTCCTTATATATTGACGTTTTTCTATATGAGTAGGTTTGAGATAATTTCTCGTTTTTCCATAACAATGCTATAATCATTTTGGGAATTAAAAACAAAATGGGTACAATTTTACTATAATTTTGCATTTAAATCAAATAGAAATTGCACTGAGGCAAGTGGAAATTCTTTTAAGAAATATTCTGAAAGTCACTCTGATCTGATCCCCCAATATTTTAATCTTTTCACCAGGACTTTATTTATTCTTTACAGCACTCATTCAGAGTTGCAGCTGTGTATGTGCCTGTGTGGGTTTTAGGTGTGAGCTGATTTCACACCTAAAACAGTATGGTTTAAGTATTAATAGCGTCAGTAAATAATCTGATCAAATACTCCTCTTTACCACTAGAGGTCTCCCTTGCCATTCTTTAGGACATCCAAGTCCCCACCTTCCATTTTCTGAGGTGAAAACACAGGCTTAGACTCTTCCTCCTCCATCTGAGAACCATCCATTTCAATATAAAATCCCTTCTCCTGTGTGAAGCGTTGTGCTGCTAGCATTCAAATTGACCCCAGAGTGGACATCGAAGGCACTCCGACAGCAGCTGGTGTTACCGTTATCGGACCTAACAGGAGCCCTGACTCTGTGACTTTGCGCCCCTTGAGTGTCGATGGCCATTTAAAACAATACCACTTGTCATTTGTCTCGTTGTCATTGAATGAGAAGGGACAGGCACGGAGCACTTCATTAATTCAGAGACAATAGGAGTGCTTGGTGCATTAACCCCAGACTGCTGTCCGGGTTGGTAGTCCTGGGCAGGGGGTCAGTGGGATGAGAATGAAGCCTGCTGTACTCGTAGGGGAAGAGGAGAGGGGCTCCCACATTCACCCCCACCTTTGCCTTTAAGTGGACTGGAAATGCAAATATGGCAACTGTTGGCGAGTGGAAGAGGTCAGGGTTTCAGGCCATAGGCTCAGCGGGAGGTAGATTGAGTGTGGGAGGAGTATTGGAGGAGAAATGGCGGCGTTGGGGGGGACGTCTCTTGAGATGGCAAGACAGTACAAACATCCTGTCTCGTTACCAAGACTCTTTCATCACTCCAGTAATGTATAGACAGGCTTAGAGGGGAAAATCTCAGATGGCTTCACACCCGCCTTACCTCCACACCGTCACAACTGCTGCCACGTTATGACCCAATCAAACCTGCTCCATCAGAAACTCTAAACCCGCCTGTCTGCTTTAGTTAACGTACATCAGCAGTGGCCCCGCCGCCGCTGCCGCTCCCACGGCTCTTGAACGCTCACCAGTACAGAGAGGCACTTTTTCTACATTTACCACCTCATAAATACCGATCTAAAGTGGGTGTTAAAATAGGAGCACACCACAATATCCCATGGACTAGCTGCCCTTTCTGGAAGTAATTTTTAGTAGGAAAACATCTCACAGCAGTACATACTTAAAGAAGAAAAAAGAAGGCTGACAACTTACATTATGGTAACACTGAACTGAAAACAGGTTGCAGGATTTATAGGTCAAGCCATACTGAAACTATCTGAGTTTTAGACGTAAATAGTTGAGTTAAATAACACCTCTTCAAAATTAAAGCCTGTTAACGTGCTGTGTAAGTAAAAGATTGATATTTAAGTTGACCTATTTGATTAATTAATTTTGGCAATGGCCGGTGTTTCTGTTTTGTTACATCATTTTTGCTCTAGTTAACTGTTCAGACGGTGTGATGATGTATTAGACTTTAAAACCACTCATTAACTCATCAGTTATGAAGATGCTTTGTTTCATTAGGATAAAGGAGGGAATGAGGACCAAAATCAGCAAAAAAACAAAACAATGCTTTCTAATGCTGCCTTATTAGTTGGTTAGTTATTGGTTATTATTAACGAGACATTCAGTTTATTCACTATTTATTAAACTGCTAGCAAAGCAGAACACAACATTAGTCCAGCATTCTCTACAGCAGCTCTGGTTTCCCAATGACAGTTCGTTTAAAGGAACACTGGGAATGTGCTTTTATTACATGAATATCATAAAATGTTGTTGTTAATTTAACAGAAATATTGCTGTTTGGCACAGCTGCCTGAGATTACTGACTACAGTAACCCTAAAACGAATGCCCTGATTAATTTTAAGTGGGAACTGGAATGTCCCCTCATGTTGGATCTCCAACTCGGAAAGCTGGAGAACCCCCAGCAACCTCGACTTCACAATCCAAGATGGTCACAGAGCACCTAAATCTTAGTAAAACTGTGAAACGTGTAATCTGTGCTGCCACTGTTGTGTATTTGTGTCTCACTAAACAAGCCATACACAGAGTGCTGTATATGGCAGAGTACAGAGTGTTTTTGAGCAAAAGATTACAGAAGAATAAACATTAGACAACATAATGTGTGACACATCTCTAAAGTGGCTAAGACAAAAACTATAATACAGTTTGGGTGTTTTGAAATTGGCCCAGAATCTGTAATAAATAAAATCTGTAATAAAAATGAAGCACATGGGACAAGATATTGTTTCCTGCCTCCCAAGTCCAGGAACAAAGAGTAAAAGTCCAGAGAACATCAGCATGTCTTCACAGATGTCTCAGGCAAAAGTCCTAGACTAGATTTCTTCCCTAACCCATAAAACGTCTAGACTGTCAAATGAAAATGGAACATAAAAATTCCCAGTGTCCACAAAAATGATTCAGTTCATGTCTGCCAAGTTCCAGCTTAACATTCAAAGTGTTTATTTTACTTGGCTTGAAGCTCCTCCAACATCAGTCTTAGAAGAGTGCCTGTTGCAGAGAAGGTCATTTCTTAGGAGATCTCTTGGATGGGAAACAGAAAAAGTTCTAGCAGGCTGACATTTTTTCTCTACGAATAAGAAAGGTCATGGACAAATGGAAAGAAAACGACTGCATCCAGCAATGCTGCTTTTTCAAAGCCCTGCATTGTGCTCAAGATCAGTAGGTAACGCTGTCTTAAACTGACAATTAACACAAACTCCGACGTGATCCCCAGGCCTCGCTTGTTGACACGTGTATACCTTCGCTAATCAGCCCGCGTATCATATCCTCCCCTCGTATCCCGGCTCCATTCTTGCTGCTGATCCAGCTGTCTTGGAGAGCATCTGTCAGGAGGGACCCAGGAAGGAACAATGCATTACGCCATGTTGGCTGTGTACTGTCATCCCTCATTGACAGCACATTGTCACACTTACAGTGTCCTCTGAGCTGGGAACAAGCTAAGTAGCTGGCTGCCTATAATATCAGCTCTTCCTGGCATCTTATCGCAGAATCTGATGGGAACTCGCTCTGAGTGGGGTTAATCTGGATTTCTGCATTCATTTTTAATTTAAGTGCCTAATCAGTGCAGTCATTGCCCCGCGATGGGTAGCTTCCCTTACGGTGGAAAAAAAAAAACTGCAGACCTGCAGTATTTGGAAGTGATTGAAGCAAATGATGATTTATTTCTTCCACCCTGAACCTAAAGCGCATAATTAAAACCATGGAGGGATTATCTCAAACAAATACAATTAATAAGGAAAAGAAAGGGATAATGTGCCTCCATAAAATTGGCTTTGCTGTGGGTCATAATTACACGACTCAGTGAGGGCCACTTTATTGGCTAATGGCAGCTTAATTGATTCATCCTAATGTATTTCGAGCCTTGGGTCTGGTGGGCACTCCCTGTCCAATAGTGCTGGTGAACTTACTTAGCCACCCGCAGACAAACACTGAAGGTTCTCTCAGGGATAAACAATTATCTGTGGATGTGTGTGTGAGATTTCCCCCCACTGCTCGTCGACAAGCACGCGTTTTTTGTATGTCTCTAATGGATGCCATTTCTCTCTTGGAGGTGTTTCAAAGATGGCTTGTTGTCAGACGATGCCTTATCCCCCCCCCGCCCCCCCTCCTCTTCCTGTTGTTGACAAGCAATTCTCTCAAGGAGGCACGCACCAGGCTTTATTGCTTTGCTTATGCGTTAATAAAAACATGGGATTTTTTTTTTTTTACCACAGTAGCTTTTGTTATTAATGAATTTATGAATCGGATGCACAATAGATGATTTTGCCGGGAAGGAATCACGTATTCATGGTGTCTCTGTGTGGATGGATTGGGAGAGGATGGTTGGTGGTTTTACTGCTCTGTGTACACGCTGAGAGACAAAATGTCACCGGCTGAGAAGACAAAAGTAAACTGGAATGGGAGAACACGACATTTGTTTAACTTCCCAACATCTGGCCTTTTACAAATCAAATCGATATTTAATAAAAGCCAAGGGCAATTGGCTTTTGGAGAGGTGGATGTTTAACTGTCTGGTCGTTTCTCTGGGAATATTTATTTCATTTCCGCGAGGCTGAGGGAAAAAGCTTTTGCTCTTTGAGGGTAAGCTCGGAATATCATGCTTGGAGATGATTAACGTCCTTGTTTGGGGGAGAGCAGCTTGCCTAAACCTCCTCCCGCTCCCCCCACGTTGCTTGTTTTTCAGCGAGCACATGTGTAACATTCTCCGTTTCCCATTTATTAGTCATCCGAGAAGACTGGCTCATGGCCTTACATGAAGATGTCTGTGGGTATTAAAATATTAATTGAACAACTTGCAACAGAGATGCACCATTTCAGAGAGGCTCTGAGTTTGGGGTTGGTCTTAATTGAACAAAGACCAGAGAATAACCCGTCTTCTCCCTCTGAAGGAGAACGAACCGTGGCAAAATGAAAGTGGGCCGGTAGCCTGGGGCAACAGAACTAGTGTCTTTGGAGAAATGCTGTGGAAGGACACAGGTCCATTATAGATTGTCACATCATCTCACCATACTTGATATGATTCAAGAATGTGTGGAATATTAAAATTGACAGCAAATACAAGCCAGATCCAAGTCTAAAAATATACTTTTGAGTCAGTGACAATATTTGGGATTGTATCAAAAGCTTGTCAGGGGATTAAGATTTCTTCCAGGACACTGCCTGCATCTTCAAAATGATTCAGTTTTTTTGTGGCATAACAATATCAGACTCAAAGAGTTACTGCACACCATGCTCTGCAGTCCAGATATCTTATCCTATCAGATTAACAGAGGCAAATGGCAGGCTGTCAAAAAACATTACCATATGTAATCCCCTTCTAGATTTCGGAGGCATGTCGACAGGGACTGTTGGCATGGCAGCCTGTCACGGAGATCGGGTGATTGGGGGGAAGCCTTATGTTTAATTAATGATGTTGGGCTGGTCTGTCATAGTTAGCGAGATGGACGGTAAAACATAAAGGCCTCTGACAGAGATTGGATGCCTTAGTTCAGACTGGTGGAGACCTTTGGAGGCCTCCCATTCTGCACCCAGATACTGTGAGCTGCAGTGTTACGTCACGAGGAGCGGCACGGGGAGAGACAGCCAAAAGTGACACTCGATACCGGTCAGGTGACAGCATGCTCAGGCAGATCAACAACTGTCTGGTTTGACATTTTGAAGAGCTCTTTGGCAGCAAAGACTTCAGCCGCTCATGTTTTCAGTCAGTTTTTCAGTGGTACACAGAAGATAGGGCTAAAAACAGAGTAAATATGTATTTGGGTTGATACTCCTATTAAAATTCAAACTTCTGCTTAGTTTTGAATATAAAACATCATCTTATCTTTCTATCCAGCCTATCTGATGCCACTTAAATTACAGAGGTTTTATTTGCTCAAGCATTAATAAACCTTTCAAGCAGTCAGCAGTAACAAGAAAATCCATAGAAAACTTCACAATTTAATCAGAGTAAAAAATTCCGGAATTTCTATATTGACCAATTTTCTGTATGAATATGCGTGAAATATGGCAGCTACTCTGCTCCAACATCTGTACAGCTACGATGCTATTCTGCTACATGTGCTGCAGACAGAGCTGAGCATACTGAATAATGGAGTCCCTCTGCTGGACAAACTAGCCAGAAAGTTTTCATGTCAATCCATATCCATAACAATTTATTAGTAATAAGCAAATGTCAACTGAAAAATGCTGTACATCAAGCTGGCTCTAGTTTACAGGCTATACTGCTGGATAAAACTTTCAAATCATGCTGAAAGGATGAGACCAAAAAAGAAACGCCAGGAAAAACTTGCAGTTATATTGGCTTGTCACTCTGGCCTGGCAGAAATTATTTATGGCAATACGACAGTAAACTGCTGTGGATAATTTTCGTTATGTGTGTTAAGAATTTGCTTTAAAATACAGCCTTATCTTGTACCTACAGAGACGTTGTTTTATTCAAATGATATTCCATTGTAAACTTGGCTGTAGGAACTGTATCAACGGTGTACATTACTGTGTATAAATGAATCATAAAATATAAGCTAGTGTATGCACGGTGCTGAAAGCGTGAGCTAAACAGTAGTGTGTTGTGAATGACGTCTAGCAGAGGGAGTCATGCTAGGACAAGGCACGGATTAATTGCACTTCAGGAAAGTGCCTGAAAAAAACAAGTGAATGCTGATGTCATCATCTCACATGGAATACTGCCATTTTAAAAATGTGGTTATTTATTTGTGCCATTTATTTATGACTGCAGTCACTCAGTAGCCCTTTTTTAATCAGAAACATTCCACCAAGCAAACGCGTCATCGTGACCGACTGAGAAGACAAGAAAAATCCAGTAGTTGTTAACTTATGTCATTGTGAAAATATTTTAACTTCAGAAGGTTTTACATTTTTCGCAACTGTAAAAATATTCTTATCTTCTCTTCGCTTGAAAAATAACAACTAGATCATTAATTTGGAGCTCTCAAAGAAAATCTGCATGTGAGTAAAATCCCTATATTTTTAAAGTAATAAACAGAATGTGGTGTAATCCTGCACTAAACAGTCCTTCTTTAAAACATTACTGTGTGTCGGGTCAAAGCCAAACGCTTTTGCATAATTAACCCTTTCTGGTCAGGCAGTGGTCGAGCCTGTCTGTCTGGATTTGCAGTGACGGGATTGGCCCTATTTGTTTGTATTGGTGCTTCAGTGGGCACACTTCATTGTGGTTTTAGCAGTTAATAAATCACAGTAGAAGCCCCCTCTCTCTACACAAGCCTGTGCTGTGGTGGTCCTGTCACAAGGCAGGCACCAGAGCCGAAGCGACAGCTACATGCTAATTCAACATCGGCATAATTCATTATACAGTCGCAAGTGTACTGGAATGGAAAGAGAACCAACATACACCAGGAGGAAGACGACAGGCATCAAACTGTTAAATCCTGCTCTCCTTAAGTCCCCTCTGTTTGCCTTTGTAAGGACTCAAGGATCGCTGCCAGTGATATAAAATTATACTTCATTCATAAGATATGCACAAAAAGTGCTTTGGGATGTGTGAAGAATGAAATTATTTTACTGCATTTACTTTAAATGCAAAAGTCTCGAGATTCATTTTAAGTGAGGAAGGTTAACAGACAATGTCACAGAGGTTAATGGACAATGGCGACAATTAAGTGGCAACTGAGCTCCTTTACTGTGTTGTTAAAAGGAAATCTGCCTTTTCATGAAATATACTAATCTATACAGACACTTCCTGTAAGTCACGCAAAAGCCAGTGTAAAATGACATATCAAAAGGCAGGATGGGAGTTACTGCACTAAAGGGGAAATTAACAAAAAGATAAAGAGTCAATTAAACCGATAAGGCCTCGTGCTCTTCAGAAGGTGAAAACCAAGGGGAGTGGAGCTGACAGCCTTCACATTAAAGCGCTCCGCTGCTCTCTCATCCACCATGTGGTCCCTCTGCTTTGTCATCACCAGTTCAGAAGAGAAAGAAGCAGCATTGTCTTTGTTAGGAAGTCCTGATCACACACACTGCAGTCGTCTACTGATACCACTAATGGAGGGAATTAGAATTGGATCCACCGAGGTCTTAGGGCCACTAATAACACTGTAGGGTTCACCACAGCAGACAAAAACTTACCACTTAAAATTTACAGGGTTTTTTTTTTAGTATCATTTCTTCTTCTTCTGACATTTTAGAAAAAAAAAGTTTTTTATCAAAACTAAATGCTTGACCTAATCTCCCAGCATCCAGGATGAATTAGTTCACTGACAGCCTCGGGCTTCCATCTAGTTCTGTTAATATCTACTCAGCCAAGAACGGCGAAATTTACTTTTCCTAAGAATATTTCAGTATATCTGATTATATTAAACAAACCATCTTGAAATCCCTGTCATAGTTTGAGCAGTGAGATGCAATTTCTTTCGTGTCATTTAGAAAAGTTGCAGAAATGTATTTTGTTACTAAATTAGAAGAAAAACCTCAAGCTTCACTCTTTTCATATTCTTCATTGGTTTGTATCCATTGCTGGAGATCATGAGGTGCAGACAAAGTTTGAGCTCTTTTTACATGGTTGCATTTTCAGCTCATGTGCACAGTCTCAGGAGGTTCTGACCCACAAAGTGTAGAAATATGTATAAAAAATGACCCCTCCCCACAAACTTCTTGTGCTGGGTTAAGAATACCAAACACATTCAATGTTCAGTGTAGGCAATTAAGAGGAATACCATAAACTGCTGCCTTGAATTGGCTTGGAGACAGTATTATGTCATTAAAAAGGAGCTATAAGAGGCAACTTTCAATGAGAACAATGCAAACAAACTGTAGTGTTTTAGATGATCATAATGGCTTTCTTTGTCTGGAAAAAAAAAGCTTAAAAATGAGACCTGGTTTATTCTTTAGCTTGCTTGTCTCTTTGCCATGTGGCATACAAAGGAGTGCACTGTGTTCCTATTGGTCAGCTAATGGACTTGTGGTGAAAACTGATGCCAGAGAAGATAAGTGACTTTCTATTTTTGCTGTGGGTGGCATGAGGATTCAAAGTTGGTTGATGTCCTCTATGATACTCTACATGCGATCATATGCTGATGTAGCCATTATGATATAAAATACCCACTGGGTTATTAAGTCCTGCTTCAGTGACTTGATTTGTAGTATTATGGCTGTCAGTATCCTTTTTTTCCCCTGAGTTAGCAGTGGCCATATTTGGTCAAGTGGGTGAAGTGTTATTAGCTGAGCCTATTGAGTTTGGTTTGGAAGCTGCACACATAAACACTGCAGGTATGCCCCTGTACTGACTTAGACAACTATTCAGGACCTCTTTGTCAGATAACTGCATTAAAAATGCACCAAAAGACACCAGTACTTAGGCTTAGTGACTTAAACCACCTACAGCAGACAGCTAGTGACTACAGCTGGTAGTGTTAACACACTAATATCAATTAGAAAAGCAATGCATTAATATTGTTCTTAATGTATTTATAACTTTTGTGAGATATAAAAAGATGAACCCTTTATGCTGTGTTCATGAAAGTGTAAATTAGCTCCAAAGGCTAAAAAGTCTTTTTTGTACAAGCCTGTAAAGTTTTTACTTATCCTGTCGCTTCGCTGTGTCACACAAAGCTTTAATATATTCTATGTAACACCTTAGCATAATTTATAAAATACTCTAAAATCATATTAAAACACAGCCATTTTGCATTTATAATGGTGTTCCTTTTGATCACGTGCTTTCAGTTCACAAGTATTTGATCCTGCATAAAATTAAACTGACAAATATCAGTAACAAAAGGCACAAATATAAGCCCATCTGCTTGGGTTCACCCCACTGTGGAACTTTTTCATATGACACTTGGATGGGTAGCAGTTAAAGAGCATCCAGACAAGTGTTCTAAGTGTCCCTCATGAGACACTGAGCGTCCAGCAGCATGCACCAGACTGGGGCCATCCAGGGCCTCGGGCACTGTGTTGACTGGGCCTGCCATGTCATTAACAGTCGCCTTGATCTGCTCCACCTTATTAAAACCATTCCTTCAGGAGAGCAGACGAGCATGTCACAGTGTGAAACCAGGCCAAGGAGGGAAGGTGACCACACTGCCACCCTGAGCTTGTGCGGGAGGGGTGGGGAGCGGGGGTGGGGGTGGGGTACAGTGCAGCGGCTTTGTTGTCAGCCTCATCGCGGACCCCCTGATGTCCCTGTGATTCCCTTGTCAGTCTGTGTTAATAGAACTCCCAGTGGTTTTGCTCCTTCACATTCTTATCTCCTGTAGCAGGACAGTCACACGGCCCAGCAGTGTCTGTTTAGCCTCAGCTGACCAGACACAACTGCTGTGTTGAATATTGACAACGCCTCTCCTGTTACTAAGAAACATGCTCCCGCTTCGGTATGCCGAGACTTAACCAATCCCCCAAACTGGCACCACATGACCAGAATTAAGTATTATTAGAGGTTGACTTCCTTATACTGGTGAACTCTGGAGTTAAAAAGCTACATCAGAAATGCACAGAAACCTGGGACTGAGAGGCCTGGCAGCTTCCAGCTCTGTCCCATTCCATCTATTTGACTACACACAGTGATGTGTGGCATGTTTCTCAGAGCACAGCTCTCCTACCGCCAACCAGTTTATGTAAAAGTGATTAACAGTAATTAATCCTTAATCACCATGATTAGCCAAGTCGCAGTAAATTAAGCCACATCTGGAGCAGCTGAGGGCTCGTGAGTGGCAGCAGGCATGCTGAGTGTAAATGCCACTGTTTACTGAGGTCTACCTGAAACATCTGAAAGCAAACAGCACAAATATCACCTCAGTTGCCTTGTTTGGGCTTTGTGCCTTCGAGAACTGATGATATCCTTTGAGTTTTGTAACTTAAAAACAAATTCAGTCCACAGATATTTGTGCAATTATCCCTGATACATATTTGTGCTGTACAATGTAATTCAACCTACCGCACTATTCAAAAATGGGTTCACTAACTGAGAAATCTCTCAACACAATGTGATAACAAAGTAGCTTTTAGAGGCTGCTAGTCATACATCACAGTTTAAGTTTTATCCGCCTAAATTACAATTAAAAAGGATTGATAAAGATGCTGTAATAAGCGGGACACTATTAGAAGTGACAAAATCATTTAATCTGTTGATGAAAATGAAATTAACTGGCAATAAATTTGATAAATTATCCCACGTCCATTTTAAAGCATAAATTATTCACATTGTCTGGTTCCAGGTTTCTGCTTTTCCCAGAGTCCTCACTGATGTTTGAGGCCAACACAGTGAGTCTCACACTGGCTTACCAGGAGTATTTTTCATAAACACATAAAATAAACAGACATTTTTTATAAGGATTCCTTGAACTGTGACCAAGTGAGGTTCGGTGTGAGAGCTGAAGAGTAGTTTCTCGCTACAAATCAGCAATACGGCATCTTTTTCTGATTTTGGTGATGCGACTAATGTGTTATCAGTCAGTGTGACAAACTTTGTAATTCTGCAGCATGTAAATGTCAATGCACCTATGAACATATGTGCAGGAAACGCTTCCGTTCTAGTCAGCTGAATGTCACCTTGGCATTTTTGACATGAAAGCTGCTTTGAATAAATTATACTACCTTAAAAAGTCAAACGTGTAACTACAGGAAGTGACAATGAAGTTGAGGAAATGGATTGTTAGGCACTTTACATTCATGGTGGGGCTTTTTGGTTGAGTATTAATTGCTAAAGCTAAAACAGACAGAGGTGTAGGAGCGTGGTCGTAGTAGTAGCTGACCATAATGTTACAATTTTAAAAACATACAAAAGACATTCATTGAGATCTTTTCCAGCTTCTTTCATACTTTTTATTTGTATATAGTATAATTATATTATTGTAATATTAGTTGTGAATAAATTATGTAATAAATTTGATTAGTTAGCGTACAGCTAGCATCGTTTAACAGGACTACATTTATTAGTTTTCTTCAGTGCAAATTAGACTTTTTCATATGATTAAAAAAAAAAAAAAAATCTCATCTAGGTGGTACAAAAAAGCCTCAATTACTTAAACAGTTAACTGGGTTTAGCTCTGAGCATCTACAATAACTACATAGAGAGCACGTGATATTTTATCTGTTTTGACTGTGTGAAGTGGCTTTGTGGAGCAGTATTAGCACTAATGTAAAAAAGCATTGTGAAACAGCTGAGCTTCCAGTGACGGAGCATATAATCACAAACCAAAGCAACATATCTGATGTTTAATGGTTATAAAAGTAGAAACTTTAAATTGGGAAGGTAATATGCACACAAACACATAAATATGACTTCAAAAATATAATTTTTGTGTTGTGTTGTTAAAGCATAATATATTTACATGCCAGTAAAACACTGAACAGTGATTCAACCTATACCTTAAATATTGCAGTAACATATAACAAGTGTGGCTCTTTAGTTACGACTATGTCAATTATTTGAATTAAAAAAAGAACTTTTGGATATTTGTATTTTTGGATTTATATTTTGCAGGACGTACGTGGCGACTAAAACCGCCTTCCAAGAAACTGACCTCCTACATCTTCAATAAACAGACACCAGAACAGATTCTCCACATTCACAAGGACATGCAGGCAAGCACAGAGTCCACAGAGTGCCTGCCCCTGTGTGTACCCGTGCTGAATTGTTGATTGGCTGAGTTGCCTGAAGATGTCTCGGGGTGTAGCAGCAGAAGCGGCGGCGCCTCTCTGTGGCTTTTTTCCTGCCAGATTAATGATGCAGGAGGACTGGTTGTGTGCCGGGAAACTGGTTCCATCACAGCGGGTGTGCTGTGTCTCTTAGCCCAATGTTTCTCTTGTGCCCCCCTGGAGAGATTTCTCCCTGCGCCCCAGTCTCTCCCTGTTACACAGCTCCAGATTAATTACACACTTTAATGAGCTGAATTATTAATGGGGCTCTTACTTGGCAGTTTAAGGAAATGCAGAGGAGAAGATGCCGTTGAGCATCGGGAATCGGGGCTCTCATTAAAACATCACACAACGCCTTTGGGACCAGTGTTATTTAGCCAAAGAAATAATAGGATTTGGTATTTTACATATCAGGAACAGTGAAGCTACTTGAGTGTGAATCCACAGTGAGAGATAGCAAGACGTGCCCTGCAGAGGCCCGTGCACAACATTATGTCATTGAGACTGCAGGCCCGAGGAAAATGAGAGCCACAAAAGAGGCTTCCTTTCTGATTGTTCAGCACAGATGGGAGCAGTAATATCTGAAATGAGGTGGAGTGAAATGAATAAAAAGAGAAGCAATTTCTAGGTGAATATGTCTTATTCTTCTCTCCTCCAAAAAGGAATGGTTTTTCTCTGGAACGCTTACAGCAGCGAGAATGTTCATCAAAATCAGGATTGTGGGAAATTCTCATTATGAAAGCTGCAAAAAAAAGCTGCAGGAAAATGAGATTATTCACATGATATAACGCATGCTGATAAGAGAAAATCCCACAGTGAAGAGACAGGAAATGAAACCAGGAAACAAGTTCCAGGGTTGTTCCTGAGTCTAAATTTATATTTCTGCTGGAGCTAAATTCAATCACCTCACTATTTCTATGTATGATATGCATGCAGGTATTTGTGTGATGTCTGTCTATTCAATAAGATGTTACAACATTAGCAATATTGTACAGCTCATATATCCAATCTGACAGTGCTGTGTAAGAATAGAAAGAGGCCATTTGTTCTCTAAGTACACTTCAGTGTATTCAGAGCTATTTTTTGACAAAGCATCTTTATCAAGAAAATGTTCATATTTCCGATGTCATGATGCGTGTTTATCAGACAGGTTGTGCTGCACTAACATTCGCTGCATGTCTTGGGAGCAGCAAACGGCTTTCACACTCGCTCGTGGAATCCACACTAGGATCCCAGGGGATCTCTCTCTGTTTGTGTACAAGCTGCTGCCAGAGATGACTGTTCCCGGTGTTTGGGAGGAAACAATAACAGGCTCATTGCACAGTCAGATTATATTACAACCCGGTGCTCTGCATGGCTACGACTCTGAATGGATTTTGGTTTTATTGCCACATTTGAGAAGACACTTCAGGAAAACTGATGACAGAGCATCTGACAAATAAGATTGAGATCTGAGTGATGATTTCGCTTCTGCGTCTGAGCAATATTAGCACAAGCCCCTGATTAGTAATCACCGTGAAGAGTAATCAGATGACCCAGAATGGCCTGGGTGACCGTGCAGGCAGGCGTCTGGATGGGACGGTGCTTTTGTGCAGCCGTGCAGCTCCAGACACAAAGCCCTGGGGACACTGCTACCACAACACAGCAAAACACAACCACACAAGTTGAGTGCTGGGGATTTAAAAAAAAAATGACCAAGCAGCTCATTACGTGGGCCCTTTTTGGGTCACGGAGCAGATGCAAATGTAGGTCAGAAGGAACCCCTGTTGTCAATCAAGAAAGAACAGAGAACAGGGTGGAGTAATAGTAGAGGACGGAGAGGGTGTCTCCTTCGGTGAAAGATCGAGCCTGCTGCTCTTCACAGCTCATCCCCAAGGACAGAGGGGATCAAATCATCCACAGACGAGAGGAGTGGTGTTAAGCTTCAATGAGGAAACTTAATTAGACTCTTGCTTGTGAGGTTAATTTGAGCTAACCGACGCGAGTAAAAAAGCATTAACATTTTTCTGTAGCAGGACTGGTCCAATATCCAGCTCTGTCTCCAGCCTCGTGTCAGCGTGCCATATATCACCACCGCACCAATAAAGCCTGTATCCTGCACGGTTTGCAGTTGGATGATGAGGCCGGTGTGACCTACATGCTGCAGACCTCCAGAGAGTCCAGGATCTGACTCCTCCAGCAGCCTGACAGGGAGTAAACTGCACACGTTAAGTCACCTTGAAGCAAGATTCGCTGTCACATTTCCATGCTTCAATTCCTTTAAGATGACTCGTAGTTTTTTTTTTGTTTTTTTTTTTTTTTACCCCTCTTTGAGTGCAGAAACACTTAAGTGCATCATCTCATCTTACTCTTACACTTTTGGCCAATTCAGGCTCCTCTCGGAAAATCTCGGCATGAGCAGCAGCAGCAGCAGCTCCTCCAACTCTGTAGCACTTCATTTCACCTCACACTGAGCTTAGATGCAGCGCTAACTGCCTAGAGGTTGACACTTGTCTGAATAATGTTATGCTAATGCTCTAGTCTACCTGTATTTACCCCTAAGTGCAGCAAGCAATCTGTTGATTGCGAGAAAGCAATTTTCCTGAAAGAGGGGGAGAGCGGGCTCCGAGAAAGACTGAATGAGAGGGTAACAAGAGATCTTCTTTAAGCTGCGGCAAAAGCAATTTACAGAGGACGACAATTTTCTCTGGCTGTGAAAGGAGTGCTCTCTCTAATTGTGCCTACGCAGAGCCATCAAGATGGGGATACAGAAAATAGCAGAGCAAGGCTGCACGTATCCCACAGCAACTTAGAGGTA
This sequence comes from Perissodus microlepis, assembly GCF_051167445.1. Lineage (NCBI taxonomy): Eukaryota > Metazoa > Chordata > Actinopteri > Cichliformes > Cichlidae > Perissodus > Perissodus microlepis. The sequence continues at coordinate 28,255,016 of NC_140482.1, forward strand.
TAAGCAGAAAACAGGCTATAAAACCCCATCCCTTTTATTTAGACAAGGATGGTTTTTTTTATTTAAATGAACTGAGATGGCCATTCATACATAAAGAATAGCTCCCATAAATGCAGGCTAAGACTAATTATGTTTAGGTGCTACATTATATATAACAAACTACAGCAAACATGATGACATGTATAAGAGAGAATGGCTTCCATTTCGCTGCTCTCGTTTCTTTTCTCATAATGCAGCTCCAAATGCTATGATGATGAATGGGGACATTGTCCTTTTAATTTGTTTGTTGGTCCTTGTGTTGCTCGAGAAGGCAGATGTAGAAATTAATTGCTCTTTCTGACAGGGAGCGGGGCTGGTGTTTGTGTAAATGTGTGTATGTGTGTTGGGGGGAGGTTGAGAAGGCTTCTAAAAATAAAGCGGCAGAACCGTGTGTGTGGTGCCAGATTGGGCTCAGAGCTGTGCTCGTCTCGCTCTGGCTCGACTTCTATCTGCCCGTGTGATAAAGCTGCTAACAGGCCTTTATCAGAGAGCAAGGGGAAATATGCTCCTGCCAGATTAGGCCCCAGACTCTGCCAAGGTTATAAACAGCCTGTTATCTGTGTCCCAAACAGAGTAATCCACGCTCTATCAGCACCCAAACATATGGGCCACACAGAGCAGAGATAGCCACTGATGGACACTTGGTTTTAATTGCAATGAGAGCCAGCGGAGCATCTCTGGGTGAGAAAAAGGACATAAAAAAGGTCTGTTATTGTGGACATCTCCCAGGCCCCAGAGTAGCTGGCCAACATTCACAAAGCCCAACCTCGACCTTTCTGCAATGGTGCACCTGCTCTTCCCTGTGCGCCGAGGCGATATCATGAATGAGCAGGGCAGCATCACTGTTACATTTCCAGGAATCTATTAAACCCCTGTTGGATATTTGTTTCCCTCTCAAATTAATATTTTCCCTTTTCATCCTGTGTCATTTGGTGTCTTTGTGCATTTCTCCAACATGCTAAATTAGATCTTGGCAGCAGCAAGTACGCATTAATTTGGTTAGGCGCTGATGGGCTATTTTCAGTTCTCGACACAACACGGGCTATTCTTCAGCCGAAGCTTCACAAAACATCAGTTCTCAGATGCACTCTGGCTCCCTAATCAATAACAGACTTAAACTCCCCCGGATGCAGCCTTGGTAAACAAGAGCCACTCAGACGCTCTGTCTTTCAACACAAAACGCACACTCAAACGAGCTCAGAAAAAGTCTGAGTGAAGTGAGGACAGCAGACAAAGATGATTGAGTGTGAACTGCGTCTTAAAGCCCTGCAGGAACCATGTAGTGCTTGTGCTGAAAAGGCTGCCGTTAATATGAGCTATTATCTATATTTCAGACACCAAAGAATACCTCATCTTTTTATTCAGCTTTTTTTGATGGGCTGCTAACTGACGTTTGGATACTTGTTAGCATAGACACAATGCAATGACGTACCATCTTAGAAATTTCATGGATGACCAACAGGAAACTGTTTGCACGTCCCGCAGAACAAAAACGAAGATTAGCATTAATTTAGTGTCATGATTTTGTTCAGTATTAACTCATTTCTACCTTCTTTTTGATCTTCACCATCTCCCGAGCTGCTAAATGCTCCACCTTGGGACGAAGTTGGTGAGCACGATGAAACCAACAACGTAGCTGAGTCAGGACCACTAAAATCAAAAGACATTAAATCTTTCCATCTGTAGTACTTTATATTTGGCTGCATAGTTCTGGGATCTTGCTCCTTTTCCACATGCAGATCCAGACGACAGGAGAGCACACGTTTCTGCCCTTCCGTGTGCATAAGGGAACATAAAACCCACCTGGTGTAAAACGGAGCAAATTTATCACTGAGTAGCAGGGGTGGAGGTGGGTTGCAAAGTGGCTTGCAGATGCAACTGCAGGGAGGCAAAAGCAGGTTAAATAGGGGGCCCACTGTAAAAATTGCCAGTTACGTGATTGGAGGGCATCAGCTGAGACATCAACTAATGCGGGCTTTTAAGATCAGCTGATCTGCTGCAACTGCCTGAACGAATAAATAAACTTCTCTGTAAAGATGAAGGAAACTGCAGATAATTGTTAGTCGATTCATGACAACAAGAGTGCCCTTTGACGTTCCACCCAGTCATGTGATCCACTATTAATATAACTATAATTGACAAGGGCAGTTTTTAGCATAATTGCTTTGTCAAAACAGGAAATTATGCCGCCCTTTGCCAAATTTATGTACAAAGGATCCCATAAGTTTTAAGGTAGTATTTAAAAGAAGAAACTGCATTTTAACTTTTTACTATCTAACAAAACTGCATTCTGTCTGCATCACTTTGACGATCAGACATTCACATGCACTTCACTGTGTGACGTGTAGGTCATAAAAGAGCTGGTCACTTTACATCTTTTCATTGTTGCTCGGCTACGTGAAGCACTTTTCATGTCTACGACACTATCAGCATCTCCATGAAAATGCATCATTCTTCTGTTTTTTTTAAGCATTACCATATCTCCACCTGCCCTCATCCTTCTATATAATAGCAGTGTTTTCATACTGCTCTCCACTGTGGCCACTGGCAAACACATTTGATATCAGATAAGGTTGCGTGGCACATCTCAAAAAACTATTTGTGAAAGACCGCAACATGGCTCTTCCCAGCTTCCAGCTGCCATTACTGGAGCACTTCGAAGTAATTTAAGCTCAAAGATCAGATGGTTTTCACCTAATTGCATCTTGGGAGTTGTAGTTAATGTTCAGTTTTTAAATACACAGGCTTACACTTTGATTAATGTTGCACTCAATTTAATGAATTCATTAGAAAAAGTTTTAAGTACATCTAACAAAGCTAGTTCTCTAAGCTGTGTGGGTAAACTGCAAACACATTGCCTTCTTTGGGATTAATAGTTATCTCAATCTGAATCTAAAGTATGACCAGTTGAAGCAATTGTAACCATAATGACACGGTCAGACATGTTGCATACATCATGTCTGAGCAGTCATGTCTGACTGCTTGATACACTTATGCCAGTATGGTTCCAGATTTCATCAGTTCTGTGTTGAGGAAATGTTACCAGTGTGAAATAATGATGTGAATATATGTATTCAAAATATAAAAAATGTATTCTTCCTTAAAAAGGATTGCATTTAACTGATGTAGCCCATACAAACTGAAAAAATGCACTCAAGTGTTACCTTGTGTGGATGCATGTATTCCTACATTGCAGCTTAGTTTTGGCATCGCATTATAAGAAGCTATACATACAGCGAGTTGCGAGCTGTAACGAGCAGCAGGTCCTGCGTTAATGAGGACTGAGGTAAATCTGGGAGAGATTTAGACCCTCTACTAGTCTCTGTCTCCTCATATAAGCAGCAGCCTGCTCTTTCTGTCAGCAGAGCTGTGATCTGAATACCTCTGCCTTCATAAAAGATTCAGGCTATATTGACTTCCTACTTTGGTTTCCCCGCAGAGCCTACCTCCCCGCTTCCTTTTAAATTCTGCTCTCGTGGCTAAGGATGCGCACCTGCCTCAGGAAAGAAAAAAAAAAGTCTCTGGCTTAACATGGTGCTTTTATAGCCTTTTCTGAACCGCATCTAGAAGATATCATTCACTATGCAGGATGTATACATCTCGGCTCGGTGCATCATGGGAAGATGACCCTGAAAACAAAAATAAAATCCTGTATATCTGACAAGAAGGTCCTGGCTCTTATCGCTGTTTAGTTAAATGTACTAATCACTCGGCTGTTACAGGCTTACAGGGTCAGTTGGGGATTACTGGCATTATAAAATGCCGCATCACATCTGCTATGCTAAATATTGATATATCATGTTCCTTTTATTTCAGCATCTGTTACCTGCTCTTTACTGCACATCATTACAGACACCGGCTGGGCTCATCTGTCTCGCTATACAATATTTCAAACAAAACCTACACAAAAGGGCACAAAGTCTAATAAATTCCTCATTTTATATACTGCTCCCAGATTTCTTAGTCCTGTCTAATAAAGTTTTAAATGTCATGAAGGACCTATAATATGGATAGTATAAGCTAGAGCCAAGGAAACCATACAGTGCTCTGTCCCGTATCTTTTTATCCAATAAAGTTTTATATCTTTGAATCAACTATAAAATGGTTTTGAAATAGTCAACAAGGGGGTAATTGGGCGATTTTATTGTTGTGGTGATCTGTCCCAACAGGCTCATTACTCTTTCCTGACAGTAAATGAGAAAACTGTATAGAGTAGTCTTTCAATAAGCCTGTGCAGTCTGAATTACACTAATTAAGATGTATTTAATTTGTCTTGCAAAACAAATGAAGTGAGAAAAAAGCAAAAATCAATGATATGTGATAAGGATATGGGCTCGGTTGGTCGCTTATCTTATATCTTTTATATATCTATATAAGAAAGGCTGGATTGAAGCAGCGCAGCATGTTTTTGACCTCTAAAAGCAGCAATAACCTTCTGCCCAGGATCTCTGAGTTGAAGTGGTCGAACAAACAAAAGCAGACCAGCATCTCCAAGGCGCAGCATTTCACACTTGGGTAGAGGCAGAGGACGGGCCTTTAATGACACACACACACACACTCCCCCAATCCCCCCACCCCCAGTCACCTAGAATGAACACGCTGTGCTGGAAATAGACCGGAAACTCTGCCTCCACGGAGGCCAGAAACCTGGTGATGCCTGCCTGCCAAACAAATCCTACCACCATAGCCAGAGACACACACCCCCCCTCTCAACTACATCTCAATCATCCAAACCAAACATGATCGAAGCATGTTATCCGCTGAGTTATAATGCAGACACCAGCACTGAGCAAAGTGTGCACACACTTCCATCAGCTGATGTGCTGTCCACTGATGTGTGATAACGTTGTGGATGGCACAAAGCCCAGACTTGAATTTTCCTGTCGTGTTGTGTGCAGCTACCAACAAAACATTACACTTGCTGTACAACAAAATCCTCATCAAAGCAAAGAGACTATTTCTGTAGCAGTGCATGTGCTCACTTTTAAAATCCAGGCTGTGAAGTTTACAGCTGCAGTTAAATGAACAAATTTTGCAATATCAGAACAGATATCTGAGACTATGTTTTAAACCTTTTAAAATGAACTGGCCATTAATACTGAATGGAAACTACTTTAAGGGAGCCCTTGCAGTATTCAGGACACAACAAAGTTTCAAATTATACACACTGAAACAATAAATCGGTTACAGATGAGCCAACTGACAAAAACTGGGAAGTATTTAAAAAAATCATGCAATCATTAAATTCCGTTTAAGTAAAAGTGCCAAAAACTGCCTAATTCTAGCTTCTCGGTTTTAAGGGATTTGTCTCAAGAGGTTCTAAAGTGAATCTATTTATTTTTTGAATTACAATAAAATGTTTGCTTGCCATAATCTGGTTTGCAAAATAGAACAAAATAGTGAAAAATGCCCTCAAACGTGAATGCAATTAATTAAAATCGTGGAAAGGCAATGACAAGCTTTTCCACACTTGGTAGTTGGTAGTTTCAAAACACTTGAAACTACCAACTAAACTAAAATTATATTATTTAAAAAGACTAAGTTAAGGCATTCCCCTGTTGGCTTAACTTCTCATGTCCTTTGTTGTTGTTGGTTACACTATTTTAACATGTTCTAATAATCAGTTGACACCCACACAGCAACTGTAACTGATGATAATTCATCGCTCGCCCTAAACTAATTATTTGTATTTCAGGTCAAACTTCTTCTACTGTTGTTCTTCTGTTGTAACCTTGTTCTGTTAGTAAGGCAGCATACTTTTAACTGTTTTTTTGGGACTGGTGAAACTACACATGCAGTGTTTATGCCTGGCTGCCCACTGAAATTACACTTATTGCAGATAATGTTTCAAAATAACCGCCAAAATAGGTGCTCAGAGGGGGTTTCAATATGGCTGCCAAGTGGTGAGATTTGCTTGTGGAAGGAGTTTAGTACTACAGACACATTTTGATTTGCACTAAGCACTCAGCTCCAGCTTTTTCTAAGCAGTTATTTTTAAGATTTTGGTTTCAATCACTATTTCCATCGACTTTTTTTGCACATTTAATATGACATGTAGGTTGCTTATATAGTATTAATACTGAGTGCATTCTCACTGATTGCGCTCCTTGCCAGTAAAAGTGACATGGCTAGTTTGCTGCTTGGAAACAGGCCATTTCATACATAAAGCAACTCACCTGTGCCTCTGTGCAAAGGCTCCCAATATTAAATTCCACCTCCCAAAATGGATCCAGCCCCCCCTCCCGCCACTCCAGCTCCGAATTCCCTGGCTTCCACCAGTCTGTTATGACAAAGGGAGTAAAGGCAAGCAGCACTGGGGTAAAGGCTCCAGTCTCCTAATGAGCTTCTCTGTTCCAGTATGTTGCATAAACCCATTACCTCCCAGCACATTACCTCATTCATTTCTTATATGTGGATAGCTCTCCTCTCCCAAGAGCATGGCATTTCAGACACGGATCGTGGTATACTGCATGAACATACACACTTGTAAAGTCTCAAAGTAAGAGTCTATAATGTTTCTATTTCATATAGCTATTGAGTTGACCCTGAGATATCAGCAAAACACAGAGGGGGAAAAAAAGAAACTCCACTGGCAGGAGATCTATTATTCGGAGAAAAGACAAAGAGAGAAAAACAGAAAGAGAGAAGGAAAGAAAATGTCTCCTCTTGCAGTAGCATTATCTCAGTATGTGGCAACTATTGCAGTGTGGGATGAAAGACACAGGAGGGAGAGAGAGCCACTGTGCCTCAAGCTAATCTGTGGATGCAATCCAAGATGATGGGGTCCCCAGATTATCGTGCAATTTGTCTGATGGTTGAGTTTAGTAGGTTCTCAGATAAAAACAGGGATTTCAGTAATGAACAATTCTCAAATTATAGCTTGAACAAATAAAGCAGTTGCTAAACAACACTAGGGTTCAGAGGAATTTCGGGGCCTTGTAATGGCTCACATGATAAGTATGGAACAATGCACATTCCTCAGCTCTAATTTCACCAATAGTCATGCATTTCTAATCGTGTCTACTTTGCCATTTTCTTTTTCAATCACTGCTGAACAGCGGTCACTTCCTACGGTTGTCTGTATCGCATTACTAGAAAAGGAACAGATTTTGCTCCTTAAACTGCTGGAAGTCTTTAAGCATCTAGGCAGAACAAACAAATCCATCAAAGAAGAAGCAACTGGAATTTCCCCATTCAGCAGATGAACAATTTTCATTCACTAATTATTTTCAATGGCAGTCACAATCACTGTGATGGAAAAAAAAAACATTCTGCAGAATGTGTTACTGGAATGAGTGGGATTACGCTATTCGAGCCCTTGGAAGGCTTTTAATGTGAAGCAGCTGAACAGGAAGTATTGCAGTAAAAAAAGATCAAAGTAGTGGTAGTAACTGAAATTTCTGTGTTTTTAGCATAAATAATCTTTTCATTTACTAATTATTTCTAATTTTACCTTGCAACTCTGTTTTATCAAAAACTCTTCCATGAGTCTTCCGATTGCAAAAGATGGGCATTCGTAACGCTACATTTTGAAGACTAAATATTAGCATTTTCACCATCACCTTGTTGGTTTTTGGAGCCAGAAGAAGAGGGCGGGGTGTTGCCCGCTAAGTTACCCATTAATGCTAGCATGCTCAACAAAACTGGAGCACAGATGTCTGGGGCATGTTATTTGTCAAACAATTCAAATAATCAAATAGTCAAAAGTCAAATAATAACGGCATAAAAGTGTTTGAATGATTCAAATGACTGTCGTTTAGCACACAGCGGTCGAGTCCTGCTCTCTATGCTAGCGTGTATTTCAGTTTAGCAGCCATGTCTCCTAAAATGTTTTAAATGGAGGACTTATTTTTTTAAAAAATCGCTTCTGTACAGTTGTTACTGTGCAAAGGTGAGATTAGCCACAGAGGTCAAATCAGTTTGTTGTCTGTTAACATTTTTCATAACATTGTGAATTAATATGGGAGTTTATAGGGATTGGTTTTTGCACCCAGCCGCTTGCAACTTGGTTATATCCAGCACATTTACAACACTGAGCAGGATGTACTGAGAATTAATTCTGGAATAAAAATGAAAAGAAAAGAGAGTGATTATAGGAAGTTATTATGTTGTACTGATGTAAGTAGTGCTATTTGTGTGCGGAAAACGTATTTAAATATATAAATATACTTGTAAAACAGGAGATACTAAGACTAAAGCTTGTCTCCATAGTTCTCATGACAATTTACGCCATTATATTCAGGCACAGAATCATCAACGAGACACACGTCTACCTTAGAGACGCAAATGTGCACATAATCTTTCCAAAGTCTTTGTAAGCATGTATAACACACTTTGACCCACGCTTATGCAAATCAAAGATATGACCGGCTTTCATGTAACAAACCACTTTAAAGAGTGTTGTCTTGATTGATTGTGGAATCACAATGAATAAATCTTGTCAAATATCAATTAGGCCATACTAATCCTCTGTCTTTTCCCAACCAGAGAATATTTATGCCCGTGGAAGACAATATTAAATTACTGCGACAGCCGCTGCTATTCACAGCAGCTTCACATGTGCCGTAAACTGAGAACACGCGTGTTAGCTCGCAGTCTCGGAAGCATTTATTCAAATTCTCCGACACCTTAGCGGGAGATCGGGCGAGTCTTAATTCCAGCTCGGTGTCAGAACACTTTATTTTGTCGCCATAAATCAAAAATGATCCCAGAAACAATGGGCCTATTTCTCAAGCGGACACCGGCTCATTCCATACTGCAGAGGGACACTGTGGCTCTGAATAAAGCACTCAATATGGCACAAGTGTTCACATGGATATCAATATTTAATCAGAGTTAAAGGCAGCTGCAATTCACAGAGACAATAGATGGGAGTTTATATGGAGTGCCATTGCCATCAGCCAAACCATTTTTGGAGTCTGCATGACTTCCTTGGCACTTAAATGGAAAAAATAAACAATGATCCAATCAAGGCTAAGTGGGGATTCTGTACCATGTTCCTGAATGCAATAACTAAATCTTCCTACATTACACGTGATGAAGAGAATAACGTGAGATCCTGTCTTGTACTTAGTTGATTCATCACTCATATTTACCACTTCTATGGCAACGAACACAGAGGACACTGATGTCTGTTGTCGATATTATTGTTTGTCAGGCTGAGTCAATAAGTAATGTTTCAATCTGAGCCATTTGGACTTCGTTAGAGGGCCGATCACAGCCCTCACACATCAATCAAAGGAAACACTGTGAGCAAATGTGTCCCCTGTTATAATTGGATGCAGCCCTTTTTTCTATCACACAGTGACAGTGTACGCAGCGCTGGAAAACTGTAATGCAAGCCGCAGTGAATCATTCTGTTTGAAGCGGGAATGTCTGCAATATGAAATCCATATGAATGTTTCAAAACCTCCTCCAAGTTTCCATTAAAAGAAAAAGAATCTTCTAATAAACTGCCACAGAAAATTGTCACCATCTTTCTCCTCCTTCTAAGGGAGGGATGTGAGGCTTGGTTTGGCTACTGTCCCCTGAATGTGGATCCCTTCTCGCCTTTACTTTCTTCCAAAGCTAAGTTGGAAAGAGCATCAAAATCCCAGCTTTAATAATTGAGGGAGAGACTGCAGGGTACTCTGCTCAGGCCTTCTTGATGTGAACAGTCCTTAAAAGATGCATGGATGCCTCCCCAGAGGGAGATGGAAGGGCTTCATGGAGCCAATGCTCTGTACACTTAAAGATTATGTGTGCATCCGCTAAAGCAAGATGACCAGAAAAATGCTCAGAGGACCATTATTCTCCACAGAGTGGTTTGAGGGATGGGCACCAAGCTAATAAGATGCTATCAATATTCATGCCTCTAAATCAATTATATCCACATGTACTTCAAATGCAAATCGTTTGGCAAGCGAGACATTTTCAGAGTGACTGTGCAGACTGCAATAATTGAATCCAGGAGATACAAAGGTAGGTAAACAAGCACTTAGACACAGACTTAGCTTTAGAGGAAGCGCAATAAGGATTCCAGTAAACATAAATGTGTCAGCTGTTTACAGCAAACACATTCAGGGGTTTCTAGTTAACTCCGGCTGGAGCTCAGGCTGTGCCTTTAAAATGTAATCTCTGACTCAGATGTATCGCTTTCTTCTCACCCCACCATTAAGGCTAGGGCCTAAATTATTGATCCCCTGCCTTCATCAGCATAGCAGTCACGTCCGAGCGCAGGGGATCTAACTCCGGCTGTGTCCCCACGCTCCAGCCACTGAAATAATTAGGAGGAGTTCTCATTAAGGGAGAATGAAAGGTTGAGAACGAGAGGAGGGGAGAGCAGCCTGAGGGGCATTCTGGGTGTTTAATGTCTTCCCCTGGGCCTCCAGATCATTCTGATCAAATCCTGAGGCTGTGTCTAAAGACGACAGGCCGTGCCTCAGGAAAATATGCGCTCTGCGTGGACACACAAATAATACATCAAGACATCAAGAGAGAGGAGCAATGCATGAATAAAAATGCAACCTTGTGCTACTAGATTAATAATAAATTGTCACTATTTGGATCAATAGCATGAGTGCATAACCTCAGCTGTATACATAAGACTAAAAAGGCTACTATACATGCAGTGTGTTTAGCAGTGTGAATGAAGTGGAGCTCAGCTTGTTTTATTTTTGCTGCTGAGGGAATCCACAGGGCTTTGGTGCCCCAAGGTAGTTTCCTTCTTAACGCTTAGTGAATCATACAGCCAAATATTCCACACGCTATCTGTATACGTGTGTGTGTGTGTGTGTGCTGTACATAGAATGCAAAATGTTGCCTCTGTAAAGAGAGGTTGAAAGTATAAAAAGAACATGAATTAATTGAGAATGGCAGCGTAATGAATATTTGATTTGTAACTATTTATAGAAGCCAAAGACATTTTAGACTGTACCGAAAATAACAGCATGCTATATGTGCCAACGCTGCACAGGGGGAAAAAAAAATCACCTTTGATTCTAGTCACTCTAGGACTAGATTAGACCAAAGAGCTGGCAATATGGAACTTGCCTCATTCATTTTTCAAAATAAGAGTGCATTACAAAGAAACTGCATTGTCATGTCTCTCTGTAGAAAGACACACTGAGCAGTGCCTGTAAACTGAGTTTGTGAAGGAGCGAGCACAGGAATTTGCATGCTACAGTTACATTCGTGCCAAAATGGCTTTCCCAACGACTAGTGTAGTCCATGAATCTTTTTGTCACATTGTGCTTTCAGTGTCGGCTCGCCTCATGCTGCGACTCCCGAGCTCTCTAAGTAGCTCAGTGTCGAGGCCACACCCCTCGTTAGTGGGGAGGGTTCATTATGCAAATGATCCTGCTGGAGCGGTATCAACGAGGCGCACGCTCCGTTATCATTTTCTGCCGCCGGGGCTCTTCTTCTCCCCGATCGCTCATACGGAATCATGGCCTAATAGCATCCCATTAACATAATTGCCAGCACAACTAGTGTTCCGTGTCTCAGAGCCACTCTGCTGCTCTTCCAGCCGAAAAAGAGGGAAGACGATGGGTGAGGGTGAGGATGGGGTGGGGTTGAAAAAAATTTAATTAAGCCAACGCATAGGCCACTCCCTCCCACAGCAAATGTGTGTTTTCCTTTCTTCTTTTTTCCAAACAGGCAAGAGGGCAGAGCTTTTGTTTCCAGGAGACCTTGAGAGTCTCCCCGTGCTCCTGAGGAGCCGGCGAGGTGCTCAATATTCCACTGATGAGCTCACAGCAGACGCCAGAATCATGCCCAAACCCAGTCTGCCAGGCAAAATAAAATCCACATTATTTTTCAATTAATCCTTAATTAAAATATATTACAGCGCTGATTCCGCAAATCTCTCTAATGTGAAGATGCAGCCCATTCGAGCATATTTACACATCTTTAATTAACGCAGCACATTCTTTTAGCCTAACAAGCCGTGGACTAAGTGCCAAGGTGGACCAAAACACGGCCGTGACTGTGCAGCGTACGGAGATGCTGTGAAGGAGGCCCCTTCAAACACTCCCACGACACAACACAACGCCATCCACTAAGGATGCACCACAGGGTTCTTTTGTAGTTGGTGGGTGTACCATCACTCAGTCCATTAAGGGACTGCAGCATCAGCTATAGCAGTGAGGGGGAATAGTTGCAGCAGGAAGCCACAATCATGCGCTGCGCTCCTCCTGCATGCTGCCATTACCACGCCCCCAGCTCTCCTCTCTGCACAGCCACCCGTGCTGCTCTGATGAATTGATTGACACCATTTTCCATCTTCCTGCGCTGTCAGAGAGTGAGAGAGTGAGCCACACAAGGAGGCCTGCTCCTCTGGCTCTCAGGCTGCAGCACTGTGGTCACTTCTGAAAGGTCTACACTGGGAAATAGACCCACACACTTTGACAGAGAACTGGCATCGCTTTGCCTCAATATGTGTCTTGTCTACTCATAAAGTAAAAAGAAAAAGAGAGAAACAAATGATATTGCAGATTTACCAGAAACACAAATGCTCATCATGAAGGCGCTATCAATGTGGGCTGAATGTAAGAAATCTGTTTCCCCACTGCAGCCTCACAGCTCAATAACACGTCTGGCCTCGTTACGCTTATCATAATGACAACTAAATAAGCACAATTAGCAGTCACCCGGGCATCCACACTGCTGCCGATTTCACTCCCCAAATTATCCCGGAGATCCCGAATCTTAAAAAGCAACAATTCCTCATCAAGTGAGGCTTAATAATCACACACATCGAAAACCAAAAAGAAGGTTAAAGCAGCATGTCGACATCAGACACAGCTCTTGTGTTGTAGCATCAAACTCATTGCTGTGCCACAGAGGTGTTTTTGTCTTTTGTTGTTGGCTCATTTTTAATTAAAAGATTAAAAGTTCGTTTCTTTCTGGTGGTCAGGAAATCAAGGCTCTCTCAGTAACAAACTTAAAACAAACATAAACACACACAGACACATTCAAACCGTTTCCTCTCTCTCTCTCTCTCTTTTTCTCTCTCTGCAGCCTGCTTTAATTTGACACCTTGAGCTGGGGTAACTAGGTGGGGAGTGAGGAGCCGCAGAGGAATTCATTAGGCGCGCCACTGCAGGGTCCTGGCTCAGAGCGTTAATGACATTGGAGGATAGGGAAACGAGACAGCCCAGACGTAAAATGAAATAAACATGAGGACTGTCAGTTCTGACAGCACCAGCAAAGGGGACAGAGTCATTTGGGCCGGAGACCTTCAGCCCGGAAGATCAGACCAGACGGCTTATGGACCAAAACAATATTAGTGTGGGAGCACAATCATCCTCACCAGGCACTTAGATTAACACTGACAGATACTGTGTGTGTGTGTGTGTGTGTGTGTGTGTGTGTGTGTTCGCCTGCATTGATCTTTCAGGGTTTCGCTCTTCGTATCATTAAAAATATCCATCACTTGGCGCTCCTGCAGCATTCAGATACACGACTGCAATTAAATTATTAATGTCACAGCAGCCCCCACCCACCCCAGCCCACCCCTTCACCTCCCACCACCACTGCCATACAAATGCACTCTTAATGTGGCTGCTGAAAGACATTAAATATACAGCAATCTTTGTCTGGCTTCACCCTGGATCAATTTAGATCACTACAAAAATAACACATGCAGGGGAAAAATAGAGATGCTGGCCGCATAGCATGAAGACACGAGAACGGGGATAGCGCTCACTATTTCATGTCACTTCTTTGAATAAAAATGTCATGCACTGGCAGGTAGATCAGGAACAGAACAAGGACAAATTTCCTTCTAAAATGAGGCAACTTTACCATGTTTTTTTTCTGCTCTCTTTGTCTCTCAGCTTAACAAAATCCAGAGAATAATTTTAAATGGTAAATGGACTGCTATTAATGCTTTTCCAGTCTTAACAACCCTCAAAGTGCTTTAAAACTACACATTCAGTATTCACACTGACTCACACACAGTACTTTATGCACTTACATGCTTTATTTATTGCACACACTTTTATGCCAGGGGAAATATAAGGTTCAGGATCTTTTCCAAGGACATTTCAACATACAAACTTGAGAAGTCTGGATAGGCAGCCTGCTCTGCCTTCTGAGTTGCACCACCCACAGGTCATTTTATGGCCATGTTCAAGGTGTACTAGACTCATGATCAGTGCTGACTCCACAGTCCGCTGAGGCCCTGAGCAAAGATTCATAATAAAAGAAATGCGCACTTGGCTCAGTCACGTCACGACCAGCAGGGCTCGACTACTACGCTCTGTTGCTAGCTATCTAATGTTAAACGTCAAAGTAAAAAGAAAACTTGATGATAGTGAAAGTTACGTTACTGAAGTGTCTCTCCTCACAGTTACGATTAGAGTAGCAGCTTATTTGACTTATTCCGCCTTATATTTAATTGTTATCATCAGCCACGCCTCTGGTGACGATGAGTCGGCAGCCCGTACTTTCAAGAACTGCTGTAAGGTTTAGTGATTAGAGGATTGCATCTGCCATCAATGACTGGCATGAGTTTTATTGTGTAATTTTTGCTAATTTAATAGTTTGCCTCCTTGAAAATTCAAAACATTAAATAATTACTTAAACTGAATAACACTCCTTCTCTTTGTATTGGCCCATAACATACAGAGATACTCACTGGGATTCTCATCATATATGACTAGTGATTATAGCCCTGTGGAGAACTGCCATTGCATGGTCACATCACATGGTCACATAGTTAAGTAGTTAAATGGAATAGAGCACCAGTGTGGAAATCGGTATTCCTGTATCTGACTAGTTTCTGAGCTAACATGCTATCAGAGCTCCTGCTAGGCTAGCTTGGTAGCTTTTAACCGACACTACCATATATTTAAGGTTTTCCCTCTTGATCATCAAATAACACATATTATCCTCACATCTCTGCTCATGTAAAGTTGGCAAAGCTCATTCATTTAGGTCCTTAGGGATGCCAGTTTTCTCTGATTTAGAACAAAAATAAAGCCAAATATGTCAGTTTGTACTAATTTATTATTAAATGAATATGTAAGAGTGTGAGCACACAGAGGGAGTACTTGTACACTTGTACATATGCTGGACCGATGGTGGATGATTGGAAAATTTTAACATAACGCCCAAACCTACACTGTAGTACAGTTACACAGTATTCTAAATGCTATTCCTGAAGCTTTGAAACCAAAGCTAGTCAGACTTCTCCATAGCTGCTTTTGGACAATTAAAAGAAAATCGTGTTATCAGCTGAAAGACCTGGACTCTACACAAAGAAACAACAATGCATACAAAGAAACGAGTAATTCTTTTCGAGCACGACCGAGTGCGGTCTGTGTTTGGAAGGCCTCTTCATAAGAGCCTTTTATCCTCGTTCCTCAAAGGACACAATAAAGCTGTCAGTCAGTGTGTCAGTCAGTCAGGACTCAGCCCCAGTCTGTAATGCTTTCCGACCGGGGCAGTCTCCTCTGGTGGATGCTTCGTATCTGACACGAGCGCTCTCACACAGCTGATGGAGCTGCGGTCTCTTGCGATATGGCGACTGTGAATGGGTGGCACAGATGACCCTTCTTTCCAAGCTGCTCCGCTTCAAGTATAAGGCTCTGTTGCAGCAGGCATCTGCCTCAACAAATGTGTGTGTGTGTGGGGGGGGGAGAGGTGAAGGGAAGGGAGGGGGGTATGGAGGGGGGAAGTTGCTGACACCTGTCTCTCCCAGGATGAGCCCGCCTTTGTGACGTGGGAGCCTTGGTTGGCTGCCGGGACAGGCCCGAGACAGATATGACAGGGCCGCTGACAAGGGCCAGGCTGCACGCTGGGAGCAACACTGCAGTCCAACACAAACAAGACTCCTGCTCTCTTTGCTGGGCCTGCAGTGAGAGGCAGCTGAGAAGCTTCAGTCAGCGTGCACTGAAAGCAATGCTGGAATCTCAGCGCTGGTAATCAATGTTGCATGGATGAGCCTCTAAAACACAAACGCTGAACATCAAATGCGGCTTTAGCTGTGTTAGTGGCAAAGGATCCGTGCTTCTCTGAGACTGAGACTCTGAAACTCAACAGACAAAGGAGTGCTCTCCTCTGTGCTGGATCTGTTCGTTATGTCAGCCTCGCTTGGCACGGTTATGTATCTGAGCTCCATTCCAAAGCAGACGCCTCCTAATTGTTATCGGGTTTGTGTTGAGACAGTCTAAGCAGAGAGACGCTGATAAAAACTCCCCTGGAGCTGATGAAACTTCTCACAAACAGCGGCAGAACTCAACAACTCTAGAAGTCAAGGTACAGTGGCGGGTGGGAAGGCAGCAGCAGTGCAAGTCGCCTTGCTCTCTGACCACAGTTAGAACGATATGACAAATCGGCCTAGTTTTTCTTTTAATTAATCATGCCTTGCTGACAGCTACCTGTGCCACACATCATCATTAGTCAGGAGGAGAGGAAGCCCCAGCCACATATAATAAGAGAGGAGGACACACCTCATTAACTAATTTTCCTCCATTTATTTTTCAAAGTAACAAAGCTATGATAGAAGCAATACTTACACCTGAATCTGATTTACCTTTTATTGTCTTTTACAATGAGTCACATCACTCTGTCCTATTAATACTAGCGGACTATGCCACAGTTTTCACATGTTGTCTGACTGCAAGTTCGATGACCAGTATAATAAATCAGTGTAAAACTGATTTTTATCAATAGTAACTGTTCTGTATTACATTACACGATTTTTAAATTCGTTAGACTAGCTAAAATAGGAAACAACTCTCAGGATTTTATCATTTTCTTAATTTATTTTAAAGAATAGAGTTACAACAAAATGCAAAATGCACTAATAATGAGACAATGACGTTTTAAAATAAAACTTTTGAAGCATTCCAACATGTCTTTTCTTTATATAATAAGCAATTATTCCACAGTCAATTCCTGGATTTTCCTGCTATATGGATTTTAGACAAACCTCTACATTAGCCACAATTAGCTGTATTTTGGTATTGGGATATTTATTTTTTAGACTAAAGTGAAATCGAAGTCAAACCTTTCTCATAGAAATTCTATAAAACAAAACGCCACAAATAGTGATAGAAGAAAAAAAATATACCCTTGAATCGACTCCATCGCTATATACATCTAAAAATGATGCTATGCTTCTAAATTTAACCGAACCATTTATGCACCACTCGCCAAAAACCTGGGAAGACGATTTTACTGGATGTCTAAACAATGTGGGATTTGGTTAACCAGTGACCAAGGTTAAAGCAGCCAGTGGGTTTGCTGTGAGACACCATTCATCACCATGCTGCACTAACATGTAGCAACAATACGTTTAGACTGTCCAGAGGATAGATAACCTCACCATACAACACAGAATGAGCTATAACCCCATGAAATCCATAACATTACATGCAGATGTATGTAACCAGCAAAGCAAGTCTTTATATTTAAAAAAAGTAGTAATGCTACTCTGTGTATGAGGAGTAAATGTTGTGTGGCTGTTTAATCACAGTCGTTTCGCAACCAAATAAAACGTCAATCAAGTGTTGCATCAAAAAAAGATACATGATTTAAGCCAGACAAGGCTAGGTGTGACGTGGGCGTCTACTAAACCTTCATTTTTAGATTTAAATGGACATGTTTTAAAGGGAACAACTGGCCAACCAGAAAACAACATCCAAAGACATCTGGTGCTTTGTGGGCAGCAACGTGATTTCTAGGAGAAACGGTTTCCCAAGTTGTAATAAGCTGTCAAAAAAAGCCCAAAATGGCTTGTATGTGCATCTTTGTATTTGGTCTGTTCAATTATTTAGACTCTCATCTGTTTGACTCCTTCCAGACTGAAAGAATGAATTTAATTAAAGGGCAAAACGCTGTCCACAGACCGCTCCACAGACCGCTCCACAGAAATGCACATGTGTGACAACAAAAGTCATTGTTCCAGTCTCTCACAGAGAGCTGATGCTGCCTCTCAGCACTGGGAAGCCTGCAGATGATTGACAGCTCCATCTTTATAGAGGCCATCCAACAAAAAGGCAGAAAGAGAGAGGCCAACCCCGCCCACTGAGCTGAAGGCGCTTGGAGACCAGTAGAGATAAAAAATAAAAAATAAAAGCAAAATCAACCGTCTTAAAGGCAAACAAGAGAAGCATGGCACCTCTTTTAGATTCTCTTTGACGCTCGGTAATACTGATCCTCAACAACTTATAATTGGACTCATTGTTTATCACAGTCAGTCCAAGGTTTACCTTCCATGCAGACATTTTAACAGGCTTCCATGTGTTGTCTAATCCATAGTGTTTGTCTTATTTTACCCATAAGGAGATAATTACCAGCTTCATAAGGCAATAAACAGCTTCTTACATCGAAGCTCTTGTACCCAAAGATCACGTATCCAGGATGCGGTAGGTACAAATAAACACAATCGAATCACTTCCATTTGCAAGGCAAAAATATTTTAGGTGAGATAGACTGCATGAATTTGGAAAGAGGGTTGATGGATATCATCTACAACATTGGAAAAAAAAAAGCTGTTAGGGTAATAGCCTTCCTGAACTCACACAAATAAATGTTCCACAGCCTGTGCTGACACAGTTAAAAATGAAGAGAAATGTAGCAATGTAAAATTCTCTACAAGCTGTTAATATTTCATGAGTAGCCATTCTGACACTGTCAGTGCCTACCTAATTTGTATGGCATGCAAGGAGAGGGGAAGGGAAAGCTGGAGAAGGGAAGAAAAAAAAAAGAGGGAGAGGCGGATGGAAGTGGGAAGAAATAGAAGAAGATATAAGATAAAGGTGGAAAAGTGTCTCCAAAAAGATTTCAGTCTGCGCTGAGCTGGCTGACAGTGAATTTTTTGGAAGTCAGCATGGTACAAAGAACATTTGAAATGGCCCATTTAACAGCACCGTACTCCACTCCCAGCCGATGCCACCATTTGCATACTTCATATCAGATGAAGATGGATGGTGAAAATCAGTGTCACTGAGATGAGCGTTTTATCAAGGTTACACTATCCTCCAAACTCCTAAAACCTCTTTATCTCATCTCTGTTGTCGGAATATTAACTTATCAACACAATCTCTTTACAGCGGAGGCAGGAGCAGAGCGGATTTATCAGCTAGAAGAGCAATGACAGGTCGGCCAGTTGGCTGTTAGAAATACAGCTAATGATTATGTTGATTATCAATTATTATCCTGATGTTTTTTTTATTTGGCTGATTAATTGTACAATTAAAAAAGGTGTAATGTTGGAATAACGGTGCAATAATAGTGCTAGAATAAATAAGAAATTAATCCAAAAATGATTTGTCACTGGTTGGATTTTTTTTCTTCTTCTTCTTCTCCTTTTAAAATTGGTTAGTAGGATTACCATAGGCTAATGGAAACTGCAATGACCCCTGCACCTGATGTTCTCCAAGAGGTCTGTCAGCGGTCTAACTTCAGGATCACTTTGTAAAATGTAACTTTGTACAAGACAAATTGCAACATTAAAATACTTCCTCTTATTAAGTTACCAACAGAGTCTGTCAGATAGCTTATTTTAGCTAGTTTTGTAGCATTTTCCAGTTATGCTTCTTGTATCTTGTAAAAACAATAGACACTAAAGACCATTCTGAATTCCTTGGTAAAGAAAACCCAACTAAAACATGACATTAGTATTGGAATTACATAAAGCACATTCACGTTTCATATTCCTTTGGCAACGTTAGCATCACAGCTAAAGGTATGATGGAACAACGGGATAAATGTGGATGAAATCTCATTTAGAAATGATTTATTTGGTATATTTATTTAAAACAAAAAGTGTAAAAAATGAATCCATCTTCAGTTTTATACCATGGACTGTTCAATCAATTAAAATTTATTACATTTGTCAAGTCGTGTAGCTGTCACAGTGACAGTGTAATAAAACGAACGTGATTTAGCAAACTGGTTTAGTTTTATTAGAAATAAAAAACGTCTTTTATGCTGACTTCATGTAAAATTCAAATATTAGCCTCGAGAATTAGTTGTACTTTGAATTTTAGAAAAATCTTTTGTGTTTTGTTTGTACTGAAAAACAATTTTTAACATACAAATGTAACATTTCAGAGCTCAGTAGGTGCACGGCTTTAACAGAAGTGCTTATTGTCTCGCTTGGATGGAGCAGTGACCCCCTTGTAGAGTATTAATGAGCCCATTTCTCCTCCTCCAGACAATCCTGGCTCAAACAATGTTCACATCACAACCTTTCCAGCTCTGCAATCCATGTTTAGTGAAACATCATTATACTTTTCGCTGTCAGCCTACAGAAGCCTTCCCTTTGTGTGCATGATTATCTGCTGGTTCCTCATTATGGAGGTGCAGATCCATTTCAAGCCTTTGTGACTCCCACCTTTACTTCAGTCCACTAGTCATAAAAATGTCATAGCAGCTATAGAACACACTGGCCACAGCGAGATCTAGCAGGAATCACACACTCAGGGCCAAATCCAACAGGGCAGACACGGCTGGTGGTCACACTTTAGAGGTCGGTAAGGAATCTCTGCATATGACTTTCCGCATGCTCACCCTTTCCAGCCTCCTGACACCAGTCTGAAAGTGACTTCAACCAAGAACACATCCTCCGCTCACTTCCCTGGTGTGATGTTGCACCGCAGAGAGAAAATGACAGACCATTTATAAAAACAGGAAGAGCAGCTAACTACAGTAAGCATAAGCTATTTCTGGAAGAGGATGTCTGCAAGTAACAAAGAGCTGTCAAACTCTAACAGGTCCACAGTGAAATGAAATAAGTTGAAATAATTGCAATTAAAAAGCTATGTCAATGCAGAGAAACTTCACGTTTTACTTCTACGTTCCCACCTGCTGCGACCCCTGCTGATGCTGCAGACAATCACACTCCACGCTTTAAGTTTCCCTCCACGTCGCTGGTGTCGGTGCTGGGAAGGCATCCAAAGCCACAATACATTTCTGCTATGGAACATTTGTTTCCTTTCAGGGGGGCACGGAGCCCCAACATGCTCCTTCTACATTTTTCTGTCCTGCCACATTGCATGACAGTTTATTTTGGGAAGTGCAGGTTGGCACCTGAGACACAAAGCTGACAAAGCACTAGGTGTCACTTCAATGAGGCCAGTTGGTTCCATGACAATGCCTCTGGCCGTGCAGTCCTACAAGATGGACAACACTGCACTGAATATCTTGGCAAAGTAGGAAAAGAGGAAAAGAGGCATCAGCTGTTTGCACAATTTCATCTTCAGAGGGGGATAAAGCAGCACGCAGATTCTAAATCTGAGGCTGTCGCAGTAGGGATTCCACCTCAGATTACTGGACATTAATAAAATCTGAACTGCTGTGATGGACTGTTCACCTGCTGAGTGTGTTTCCTTGGCTCCCACCCAATGCCTGCTGGGAATAGATCCAGCACATCCAGCTCCCTAAATAGGAACAAGTGGGTAAGACAATAGCTGGATGAATGAAAATCCAAATGGTTGTGAAAACAACGCACACAAAAAAGGACTGTAGATCTGAGGGAGGGGTGGGGTGGGGGGGTGGGTGTTTCAGCACCTTACTTGAGTGACAAATAAGGACCAACTGAGAAATTCTGGGCTGATGTCAATGTTTGAAATAAGCTTAGCCAATATCCAACGCCAAGGTCTATTTTTCCCATCTGTCTTTTTTGTTTTTGTTATAAATTTGAAACTTAAAGAAACTTATCATAAAGAAATAATTCTTTCACAGCTGACAACTCATGGTTAAAAACTGGCCAATCAGCTTCAGATATAAATGATTCTCTGGTGATCATATTAACCTATGTCACATCTCCCAGGCACTAATTGGAATCACTCCAGTTGGGAACTGATTTGGATAATGTCTCCAAACTTGCTTTCTCATGATGCTAACTCTGTAAAGTCAGTAATCTGGCAGTGTAGCATTTCCTCTTTCCTCATCTTCATGACTGCCAATCAGTTAACTGGTTCTGAGGTCTTCTCTTTTCTTTCTCTTTTGCCTTACTCTTCTTTAATGTTTATTAGCTCCAACACTGACAACAATCCTACCGCCAACTCATGTTTTGAATTTGTAATTACAACGTAATGAACAGGATTTGGGAAAAAAATGGAATGAGGAAATCAGACTTTTAGAAATCTGAATAGCAGTGGGTGCATCTATAGTGGCATGCTAATATTACTAGTAGGCTGTTGTGTTTTACAACTATGGAAACAAACTTACTTGCATGACTGTAGTTATTTAAGATTTTTCCATCTATGGTGTCAAATCTAAAAGTGTTATGTTAAACAACCTGGAAGTGCTCGAGGTACAGCATCTGACAACCACATCAGCTAAATTAACATTAGTCCTATATATCCAGATATCAGGAAGTAATGTCAGGAATTATTTTTAAACTGGAATTTTTAAGTGCTCTGTTTACTGCTGATGGATTAACCAGAAATATCCATAACATTATCGGATCATGTAATAATTTTCAACAATTTTAACAGTCTCTAAAATTTAATGATGGTGAATCGTTACATCATCCAGATGTAGTTCTCCTCATTATTTCCTTCCTTTGGTTGAATTACTTTGTCTGTCCTCAAAACTTCCACTCTGACTGTGGAAAAATCGCTCTGCATGAATAAATACTAATATATACCAAAGCATCGGAATCACAAGAAGGAAAACATTAAAATTTCCTTAAGTTGCAGCAGCATGAGCCTCAGTCAAGATATAATGTTTTCCATGTTTGCCCCATAGTTACAGTCAGGATATAGATGCTGTTTAATTTTGTTCATATTTCTTATTAATCGCCCCTGTGAGTGTGTTTTTATCATAGCTGGTGTAATGACAAAGAGTCGTGCAGCATCAGTGGAATTGTGACCTGCATTAGCTCGGCCAATTATGAGCCTTCACGGGACACTTATTGTTGCTGTGCGAGGCTGATGGTGGAGCTGAAAGAAGAGTCAGCAGATCCGAGTGCCAGTCACTGAAATCAAAGGGAAATTTATGACGCGCACGATAAGCTGTATGGATACTCGGAAAATGCACACGTGACACCTCGGAGTTCAGTTTACTGGTGGTGGGAAATCTAAAATACTACTTTCCAGCAAATGAAGTGCTGTATAAATACACAACTTGAAACGTGCACACATACACACTCCTGACTGAGCAGTGAATGAATATCCTGTTTCCCATAATGCAGTGGTGACTGAGTGCAGATAAGATTGCCAACTGCTTCAAAAAGACACACGCGTACAAGAACCCGCGTGCACGCGCTCATACGCTTGTACTGTAAAGTGACAGAGCAACTGCTTTGCTGTGTTAAATATCAGATGCAAATGAAAAGAGAAAATCTATCATGACTCTAATGTGGCCTGATAGGAGGGGGCGCACTCTTCTCTGAGGAGCCGAGTGGTGTGAGGAGGGTGATGTATGGAGGAGCTGGATGAGAGGTGAAAAGCGTAGCGAGACGGACGGAGGGAGGGGTGGATTGCTGGGAGGGAAGAGAGGAGGTAAGGGAGGGGGGGCAGGCAGTCCTGCCAGACTCCTGAGAGCCCAGGGCAAAAGTGGAATAAATGTTGATTAGTGTTGATTTTGTCCAACGAGCACCCGGCAACTGACAGTGGGACTAAGCTGCAGCGAAAGGGAACCATTAATCTTGGTCTGGTTTAAGTAGTGTATATTAATTTGTGTCATTTCCACTACGTGGAGAGAGGCCTCTCTCTCCCTCTCTCCTTCTTTTCTCCCTCCCTCCAGTGTTTGAAAGCTGTGGCAGTCGAGCCTCCTTCGTGGCGAACATACAGTGGAAGCCTGGAGGTGGCGTCTGCAAGTAGCAGCAGGGGAGAGTGGAGGAAATGAGATTCCAAACACTACATTATGGAAAATGAACTCCTGGGGGGTTGGTATGGCAACCACATTCGAATGTGCCATTGCATGTTCAATTTAACGTGCATAACAAATTTGTAGACTTGATTAAATTCGTAACATATTAAGGAGGCCAGTATAAAAAAAAGGCAGAGCAAACCTGCAGGGACTGAGATTGCAAAGAGAGCCTTGATCGAGGTAAATGGCAGAACAGTGATATTTAGGCGCAGGAGTCGACATTCAGGTAAAAGATTGAGGCCCGCGCTCTTTTACAAGTCTGCTTGGATCTCGCCTTCAGTCTGTAATCTCCACACTGGCAGAGCTGCTGGGAGCTAAATGTAATTTTTTCTACAAACTGCATTCCAGTAGCCTTCAGCAGAGAGGAAGAAAATCATTCATCAGTTCAGGAAATTCAAAAATATAAAAACGATGTAGAGCTGCTGCTTCCTTTTCACAAGGATGAGAAGAGAAATGTGTCCTGGAAAAAAATAGATCAGTTTCCTTGTACGTGTGATGTCAGTGTTAATTACCAAATCGCAGCACACTAAGATTCCTATAATTAAGCTCCTTAATATGATTAACATGTATCAATTAGGCGACTGACAATTTGCATAATGTATAATGTAACCACATTGTTCTATACTGTAATGGTATTAGCTCGCCATTTACAATGCTGTCACTCGCTGATGATTCTGTGATTACGATTCTGCATCAAATGCAGCACCGAAAAAAAAAAGTCTGCCTTATGTTGGTTAATCAAAACACATTTTCCCCAGTCGTCGACATCCTCAGAGCAGAATTAGACTTCAGCTCTTCCTCTCTCTCAGTGGATGATTAAGCAGAGCGATTGGGGAAACAGCTGTGGCGGCGAGCTTGGCATTTCTCTCCTGCTGGATGCTGCTGTATCAGCACGGGGGAGGAAGGATAAGAGGGAGACAAAGGCTGCACGTATCTGCGTCCACCGGGAGACGATCACGAGAGGGGAGGCACGGCCCCGTGACATCCACCTCGACATGTAATACAGTACGCAGAAGGTAATGTGTACTGTTACTACCTGCTGCTTTGCACTTGCAGTGACTCCCAACAAGCCCTACAAATGCTTAATTGCTGCTGTAATGTGGCTATTTCATATATCAAGTCCATGTGTATCAGTTTGGTAACCTGAAAATAGAGCCTTCAGCTGTGCATTGCCAAATTAGCATCTATCAGACAACTCCTTGTTTTTTTAACAACCTTCTAACATGTAATAGACCAAACCGTCAGTTTATCAGTCAGGTACAATGAAAACAATTCATAAACAATTTAATTGTGATTGATCTGTCAATTGCTTCATTTAGTGGACTGAAATGTGATCACAATTTTCCAGATTTTTTCAAGATGATGTGTTCAGATCTCTCTTTTGCGGAAAACTGCAAAGACTCGTCAATTATTTGATTAATCGGCCGATGGAAATGTGTCGAGACCTGTTTAAAGTAATTGTTTGAGCATAAAAAAACAATAAATCGACAACTCTGTGTGCTCGCATGGGAGAATTTACTCCTTTTCTTGTTCTTAAATGACAGTAAATTGAATACTTTTTGACTGATCCCATGAAACTGCATTAAGTCACTGATTTCTAATAAGTCACAAAGCTAACCAATTCATTAATAAAAACAGTCAATTACAAAAGCCATTTAGTGGCAAAAAAGCAAAAGATATTCCATTTCTAAATGGATCCTCACGTCGGACCTACTTGTATTGTTGCTTTAAAGGTGATTGATCACATATCAATGCCAGCGGTGATAGATTTTCTGTCAGCCATCTTACCAATTTTTAAGTATTGACCAGCGGTTTCAGCACTGCACCAGCTGTATCACGTTTTAAAGGTTACATCATACCCGATCACCTCGAAGGCTGCTTCAAAGCGTTTCGCCAGTGACGTGCAGAGCTGAGCCGAGTTCAGCCTCTAATACAAATAGGCAGATGCCAAGCATCTGAATGGTCTGACAAGTCAATGTAGTGTAGGCTTCCACGCACCTTCCATAATCAGACCTCTGGCTCATTTCATCCTGTCAAACACTGCTCGGCTGCCCTCTATAAAACACCCTATTTTCACCCTTCAAAAAATAACATTACATCACTCGGCTAGTCATTTTTATAAATGGAGGATCCCCTAGGCTTGAAACCTTACACTACACAAACACGGGCCACGAGAAAGCTGGCCTTTTGTTGAGGTTGAGAGGAAAAAAATTAAACAGCGAGTCAGCGCAGCGCATTTACTGAGCAGCTCAGTCAAGGAGTGGTTTTGTTTGACACTGCCAGAGATTTACGATGTTGATGAAGTGTTTACAGAGGTCAAGGCGGCTCATTTTCCAAATCAGTTTGTCAAGCCTTTGCTTATCTAAAGAGGCATTTTCATCAATCATAAAAAAGTAAAGGAGAAGCCCATGAAAAAAACAGCGCACCTTAAAAATACCTGTGATAAAGATACATTAATAGACAAATAAACAGCTCACTTGATATATTCACCTTTGACAGCCTGCTAATTTAAAGAAATCGGTTAGTGAGAGGTAAAGATTATATCGTCCAATGGCAGTGGAGTCCAACTGTTACGACATATTTTTGGAAAGTATCTATGTGAAACTACCAGAGCTCAGCGGCACAGCTAGGATGAGCACTAACACAGAGAAGCTGTGCTGCTTTTACCTTTGCTCCACATTTTAGATAAATACAGTCATATAATTAATATGCTCTATATATTTTATGCTTCGTCTCCTCTTATTAATGTATGATGCTGCACACGTGCGCGCGCACACACACACAGCATCAGGAAAACAGCATTCCTTTGAAGTAAAATAGACAGCCCAAATATGCCCGGAATGAATCTGGGTAAAGTCAGAGCCGCTGTCTGTCAAAAAAGGAAGAAAAAAAACAACTAAAAACACTGGTTTAAATAAAGTGTTCCTTCCTCCTCTTTTTCCTCCCTGGTGTCGGTGTTCTATTGTGCTTGTTTATACTGCACAATATTTCTGTTGGCCATCGCTCACTTCTTCCCAGTAAAAATACACAGAGCAGGTCACAAGTTCAGGCCCTAGATCAGCACTGGCATTGTGTCCTGCAGGTGCTGTCAGCGGCTCCAGGGATGGAAAATATACACAAGCAAACAGCAGCTCTGTGGATACACACTGTCTCTGCACTCTGATGGTTACTGAGGACAAAGTTACAGCCGCACACTTGCAGCTCCGAGCAGTTGCTAAAGCTGCGCGCTGAAATATTTAAAAGTGGCTCATACTGATTTGGTAGTAATTTCAATACTGAAATGTGAAGAACATCTAAGCAAAAAGGTGTGCCAAAAAAATGTAGTAAAAAGAACCAAATTTACACTTTACAGTAAACATTGAAGCACTTTTTAACATAAAAGCCAATTCAGCTACTTTGTTTTGCCAGTATAGCCTCAGATTTGTGTAAATGTACATTAAAAAAAATTCTTAACTTAAATTACATTACAATAAAAAAGATATTAAACACTCAGTAATTCCACTACTTTAATTCGATTTCAAAAGAAGGGAAAACCACTAGATGGAGCAACAAGCTACGACTTTTTCACAACACAGCAGAGAAGCCTTTTACAGCTGAAATTCAAAAACTGACCCAAGAAATATTCATTCATAATATCGCTCATTGTGTACAAATGCACACTGCTGGTCTCATCAAGAAAGGCAAATATTATTGAAAGGATTAAGTCAAAAGAACGGGCACAACCTTTGTATAATGGCGCCTAATCTGTCAGTGACTTGATGTGTTACATGGAAGGAAGTGTTTTTCACACTCCATACTTTATTTACACTAAACTTGACTGCACAGCTGAGGTGTGAGAAAGGAGAAATGCACAGTTACTCTTTGCTGTAGTAATCTCTGAGTTTTATTCCTACTGTGGAAAGAATGAAGACATTTAAAGTGTATCCGAATTAGTAGAAACTGCATAAATGTTTCTTTCTAAACTAGAACAAAGCTGACTGGATAAAATGAAAAAACTACAATAACACGACAGGCACCAGATCTCCAGCACACAGCTCCTTATGCTGCACCTTGTATTTATAGGTTACCAGCTGAAAGGGAAAACAAAAGGGAGTGCAGGCAGGAAGGGGTCCAAGTTACTTTGTACTCTCAGAAGAGCCGAACTTTAGATGAACTCTGAGAAGCGCCAGGGAGTAAAACACTATGCATAACTGTGTCACTCCCCTTCGATAAAACCTACCAAGACAACAAAACTGAGAGTGAGCCAGCAGGCTTCAAAAGGCCCCCCTGCTCTCTCCTGAGGCAGTGGCCGATTCAAGATAAACTGCCACGCTTGTGGGGGGGGGGTGAGCAGCGAGGTGATCTTCAATGAAAGCCTCAATGAAAACATCCATGAAAGCACCAAGCGAGGGTGGGATCACACACACGAGAAACAACACAAACAGCACCAATCACCGCTACCACAAAGGTCAAGTATAAGCAAGTGCAACTTTGGAGACAATGAAACAATATCTTCTCCCCCCCCTTCCATTTGATGTCATGTACTAATGAGTGTGAAACACACAGAAACCCTGGCTCTTGCTGCCATGGTTTTGGCAACTCGGTATCTCAACGATGTAAGTTTGCAAGAGTCCTAAAGCACATCGGTGTAAAGACAAGGAAATAAAAGACGAGGTGCACGCTATCAAGCTGAAGTGCACTGAATTCTCTCTGTGCCAATTTCAAAAATGTCACAGGGAGAATGATTTGGAAACATGACTTACGCCTCCTATGTTACGTTATTTCTCTCCTAGCAATTATTCTGCTGACATGCTCTCTCACAACTGCTTTAATAGAGAGACACAATACATAATAGAAAGAGACGTATTCAGCAGACTTGACAGTTAACTCACAAGGGGAGACATCAACGTGCTTGTGACAATTTTTGCTCAATACTCTCTATTATTCCACAATAGCATCAAAAAAGAACCTCATTCATATTTTGACACAATAATTGATAAGGACTGTTGGAGGTAATTGTCCACAGTTCCTATTGTGAAACCGCTAAAACACGCAGACTTTGGCGCTACATGAGGAAACACATGTCTTACATGTCACTGAAATTTATATGGTGAATTGTGTTGTGACTGAATCGAGCCTGAATTTGAGCCTCAATAGCAAATTAGACTCTGGTGATAAGGAGAGCAGGTACTGTGCCTCTGTGGGTTTTTCAGCTACTTAATAATACAGTGTGTGCACTTTTGAATTCCCTTCACCTGCGTGAGGATATTTGGAGGCAGCGACAGAGCAGTGGTACACACTCCTGCGAAATTAGTATGAACATACCTGTTTTTTCTTTGATTTCACACAAGACATTGAAAAGAGCTGGCTTCATTCTGTGACAGTTCAGAGCGTGTTTCCTGAAACAGAAAAGTGGCTTTATGAGAAAACCACAGCAAGGAAAAGCATAGATTTTATCCTGTGTTAAATTACTGATTAGAAACTACCGATTTAACTAATTTAACAGTTAAACGCTGCAGAGCAATTACAGGGGAAAAAAGTAAATTATTAACAGCTGTATGTGTACACATGTGCTATAACCCCATTGATAGTTACCTTTATGTACGCTCCAATATTTACACTAAGAAAATAAAATTATATCATTATAGTTCACCAATTTAAAAAAAAACAAAACAAAAACAAAGAATTTTTTTAATGCATAACTTCATCTTCGCTGAATTTAAGGCGGAACACACAAGATGGATGAAATCCTGAATTATGTATCACAAGTAAGAAAGTTGCTCTGCATTTGCTGTGAACTGCACAACACTCCACAGACAGCGCGGGCTGTTACTCGCTTACTCCATTTCATATTTAGAAATAAATGATGAGCTTTATCTGAGTGCACTAATAAAAGCAGCTTGACTGCGCTAAAGTAAAAGTGTTTTAAAAATACCCTCAGTGGGCGACACGTTGGCAATAAACGCCATATTCACACACTTTAATTTTCTGCTGAAGCGCGGCTGTCGAGTTATTTTAATTGGAGCAAAATCGGTTGTGTCGGCTTTTGCACAGAAACGCACCGCCTTTACGTTTCTACTTTCATCTTCGCCGTAGCGCTTAGGAAATTTGGAAATGTCCGCGCATATATTTAGAATTTGTTTTTTTTATTTTTAATTTCACCATCTTTTAATTTTAGTTATTTTTTATCTACTTTGCCGCCGCCGTCTCTTGACAGCGAACCAGCGTGTGTCCTTTACCTGGCTTGGGCTTCATCCAGACTTTGATCCGTGATGGTCATAATTTGCTGTAAAATGTCTCCAATGTCCTGCTTTCTTCCGTCACCGTCCGTTCCTCCGGTGCCTTCCTGCATATGCTGCGGCAGGCCGGGGTGCCCTGCCATGCCTACCCCCGTGTGAGAGTGCATCAACCTCGGCTGCTCGTCCATCTCTTCTTCTTCTTCTTCTTCTTCCCTCTTATCTAATTCTCTGTGGTACTCTCGCTGCTGAAATCCTGCAAAAATACATAAAAGAAAAAAAGGAGGGAGGGAGGTAAAAAATAAAAAATAAAAAATCCCGATAACTGCGCCGCACACCCGGGTTTTTCCTCGCTGGAACGGTCAGTGGCGCTCAGGAAAAAAGGGGGTTTCGGAGAGTAAAGCGGAGAAACGAGCCCTCCTGCTCTCTGGCTGTCTCTCTCTCCCTCTCTCAGCTGGTCGGGGTTGAATGTGAAATCTGATCTGAACTGCTGCTGCCTTCACTGGAGTAGGATATGCGTAAAAGAGACAGGCAGCTGCTTTCTACTACTAAACATGCGCGTTTTCTTGTAATGTCGCGCAGAGATCCAAACCCCCCTCTCCCTGCTAAA
Source organism: Perissodus microlepis (assembly GCF_051167445.1). Taxonomy (NCBI): domain Eukaryota; kingdom Metazoa; phylum Chordata; class Actinopteri; order Cichliformes; family Cichlidae; genus Perissodus; species Perissodus microlepis. Next base: position 28,285,694 of record NC_140482.1, read on the forward strand.
TTACCCCCCAAAAAGTGGCTGTGAGAAACACGAAGTGTAGGTTTATTTCACTCACTCCATCCCCTTGCTTTTGTCATGTAAGCTATAGTAGAAGCTGGGCAGGCAGCAACATAGCAAAGAGCATGAGAGTCAGACTCCGCCTACGCGACATGATTGGGAATATACTGTAAGACCATTTAGCCCCACCTTGAGGTGCCTCTCGTGAAACGTCTATCATTGGACTGTAAGAGTGGGATTCAGTGGAGAAGCTGGAAGATGTGGTTGCTGCCTTACAACTAGGGAGACTCTAAGGACCCGCAGTGATGGATAGAGCCTGATCTCCAAATAAATAATAAGAGGTCTGCTTTAGCCTCTCCTTCTGACCTCAACAAGAGCCCCAGCTGGCCCCGTGGAGACCATTTCATCTCCATGCTGTGCCAAGATAAGGGGCACCAATCAAAACTATTGGCCAGCCTTCTCATTTGTTATAAATATTAGATAGATAATGTGCATAAAGATTTACGACTAGAAAAATCCATCTACTGATGAGACACATTATGAAAAACACCTTTCTGATGTCATTAATATTTCATTTTGATATCAGAAACTGACTTCCCAGTCAGACATGCTTGTTTTGTTGCAGTAGGCACAGCGACTTTGTTCATTCATTTTCAGGTATGTTGCAGGGCTCCGCTTGGCTGACTTTGGCAGGGTCCTCCTAATGTAAGGCGGTGACCCATGTTGCGCAGCCAAGCAGCAAGGCCTGAGTGTGTCTGGCCAGGCTGAAAAGTGCCCTTCAGGCCCAGTGCTGCCTCACTGCTGCTGCTTCCCTCCACCACTGAGAGTCTTTCAGAGGGAAGAGAGAAGAAGGAGGCAGAGGAGGAGGGGCAAAAAGAGCTCCAGAGTGGAACTAAAGTAAGGACAGTGCTGTGCAAATCACTGGCCTGGATGTATACATGTGTGACACACATAAAACGGAGCGTATTTTAATACATAAGAGTGTCTTGGTGTTTTATTACAAGCAGAGTTAAAAGGCAGCTACCTGCAAACTCATCTCCACTCTGAATTCAATTCAGCATGAAACATTTCTGCAAATCTTTGCAAACAATGTGCACTTGAGCCAGTGCATTAGTGGACCGACCAACACATTTCATGTAATAAAAAAAAACCCTGAAGCCTGCATGAATACATTGCATTATCATCAGTATGTTAAAAGTAGTGTTTTCTCAAAATTTAAAAATAAAAACATTGCATTCAATGTCAATCACCAAATTGCATTGAGGTCATTCAAATGCATTCTAAATAGATTTTTCTTCATAAAACATTTGCAAAAAAACCCCTTACTGACCATTTAGGAAAGCATGTGGTGTTCGTATGTCCATCTTTGGTCTTCAGCTGTCTTTTTCAGCCCTTTGACAGCTTTGACAGCTTTATATGTATAGTATAAATAAACATGAATAGCTGCCATCAGCCATTAGTTATGAAGAGGTGGTTTTTGCATTTTGGCTGGTCATCTCAGTTTTTTGGAGCCAGAAATAAACATATTTGAATGAGAAAAGCTATTTTTATTTTTTTACTTTTCCCCAAAATCTATTTTTTAAAAAGGATTTTCTCCTGAAAGTTATATATATGTCTTCCACTATCTTTGCTGTGCCGGCTGCAGCCATGTGTGTATGCTTAACTTTCAGTCAAAGTAGCCACAACCATAATAATTCATAACGTAAAAGGACAGTTCACCCTCCAGTGGAATTTATATAATATTCCTCAGGTTCGTAGTGCTGTGTATACATCTACACTGTTTGATTCGACCTGGCCAGTTTTGGATTTATCTGCTGCCTCTACTTCATATAATAGAATTATAGTTCTAACAAATAAAAACCTAAAAAACAATGTCTCTCCAAAAGTCATGATGTGTGCCAAAAAAACAAAAAATGTACATTGTGTAGTCAGTTATACACATATTTATTTACACTCTATATCTAAGCATTTTGAAATACAGATGCATATTATTGACTGATTTATTTTTTGGAGCCAGCCGTAAGTGGCTATTTGAGGAACAGCAGTTTTTGGCATCACATGTTGGTTTCAATTTTCAGCACTGGCGTTTGCTGCGCGTACATGCACAGCTTGTACAGCTGTGTGTGTGTGTGTGCATGAGAACAAACAAAACTGGAATTTATGTAAAAATACACTGGCCCCATAGTGCTACTAGTAATCAAAAACTAAATTTGGCTCCTTTTAAATATTCACTACAAAATATCCACAAATCAGTACTGGAATTAAAACGCACTCACACACAAACTATAGATAATCAGATAATACTTAAACTCAGACAGTCACAATTGATAGGACAGCTTGATTCAAAGTGCCTATTCAGAACACACCCATTTAACTGAACAACACAGTTTTAGCTCTGGCAGACAGCTGTGGACTTGTGTAGGAGACCATGGATAATAGAAAGAAGCTGAATGAGAAAATAGGTCTTCGGGGCATTTTAATGTTAATTTATTTTTGAAATGCCACCACATGTAAATGCATCATTCTGGAAATTTGAAAGCCTGATAAGTGATGGATGTAATAAAAGTGTCTATTTTATTCATCTTATTAAGGCTGTTTCATCGTAAAACACTTCCTGAATGATATGAAACTATTTAAAAATCATCAGGCTGCAAATTTCTCTCCCTCTCAAATCAAAATATACAAAGTGGAATGCACCCATTGGAATTCCTTTGTACAACCATTAGCATATTTGAGCTTGAGGTGTAGTGGCAGTGACATCTCAGACTCTCTTCCAAAGCCTCAGGTGGAGCTGCAGTGCAATCCTGGAGCTAGGAGCTCTCCCTGTAGGAGCTCCCTTGAAGCACCAGCTATGTAAATTGGGAGCAGAATATGTATGATGGATAATAGTACGTGTGGTAAGTTTCCTTGCCATCTGCTCAGTAGTAGAATAATGAGAATACCTGAGGGGGTCTCTGTTACACCAACATCCATATGACTCCCCAACATCTGCTAAGTTATGTTAGCAGGGCATTTAGAAATCTAAATATATGCTGATACTTTCAGGCTACATGGCAAAGCAAACAAATCACAGAGCTGGCAGTGATCTTCTTCCATTTATTGCCAGGCTGACACACGATCAGCTACACACTAGTGATGAAACAGGAAATGCTAATAGATGTCCTGTAAAATGCTTAATTTTCAGCAGAGATGTAAGCAGTGTATTATGGAGTGCTGAGCCGAATGAATGAATTTTTCCATACCAGAGTGCCATCGACCCTAGTGGGATTCTGTGAAGCCATCACAGCTATTAAAAGTAACAAAGGCAGACTCTAACAGTGGTGGCAAATGTAACGCTCAGGTGTAGGACATGACAGCAGCTTCAGCTCTGACACCTCTGCTCTGCAGATCCTCAGGAGCACCAGCAAAGGACAAAACCGGACATAAAAACAGCTTAAATAATGTGATGTTATTAAACTAAAATAAAAAAAGGAACGTATTTTTGTTGTCTGTATTTACTTTTTTTAAAAAACAAAAATGAAAGCTGTACACCATCAAACCAGATCAAACCCATTTAGGACCATAGACTCCTTTGTTACCAAAACACTATCACAAGCTACAGAAATGTCTTGACCATGGAACCTCAGTCCAATAGTTGGTTCATAAAGTATCCTCAGCCTTTGGATTTTGCACAGTTTATATAATAATGAATAGACTGCCTGTTAATCTAAATTCAGTAAATCAAAAAGAGATAGTGGGTCTTGTGCCATTTCTGTAAATCAACTAGAAATCAAAAACTGAAATTATTCATATACAAACATATCAATTCAGTCATTTAAAGCCCCTCTGGGAGCAATTACAGCAGCTTTTACTACAGTATTTTTGGTTAGAAATACTATCTTCAGATGTTCTGTGAGGTTTAACTCTGGATTATAGTTGGGTCACTCAAGAACAGCAGGAAAATTGACCCAAAGACATTTCCAAGCTGTCTTGGTCATGATTACACTCAAATGTGTACCATCTGCGCAATCTCACACTGTCTGCACTACTGAGCAGACTTTCTTCTTTCTTTTTCTGGCTTTCCAGTTATTAGTCTGTATTTATCCTGCACTCAGTATGACCAGTTTCCCTACCACCACCACTGACCAGTACCTTCATAGCATTATGCTACCACCAGCATGCTTCAATCTAGAGGCAACATGGCATTAGGTGGTGTCTGGTGTTATTTGTTAACAAAAGTTTTAGTTCAAGCCCACCTCAAAATCATTGTTCTAAAGCTCTTGGCATTCCCATAATACAATTAGAAATTCCCAACAGGTTGTCATTTGTATTTTACTTAGATTTGCTTTTGTCTGTTTGCACTACCTGGATGAGGAAGTGCTGCAGAGATGCACATCTTTCCAGCAGGTCCTATCATCTCTGACTTTTTAAGCAGTGAGTGACCTTTAAGTTTTTGGTGACCTCCATGATCAAGGACCTGCCTACTTGGTGGTTCAGACAACTGTCTCTAGAAAGAGCCCTGATGGTTCTAACTTCTTGCATTTCATAAGTACCGAGGCCACCGTGCTCTATGCCTCACCACTCCTTCTACAGAAAGGTCTACAGAGAGTTCCTTATCAATGGCTTAGATTTTATTCTGACATGCAGGGTGAGTCGTAGCACCTTGTATACACACACACAGGCTTAGCTTCCTAAACTAGAAGTCAACTTCAGAGTGTGCATCTTGTTTCCTTGTTTTTAGAGAAAGTGATTTGAAGCCACATCAAAGCCACATCAAAATTTAACGGGTTCTTCTTTTGTCAATATATCACCTCTTCACCATGTTTCATGAAATTTGGTTGGGTAGTTCTAGCAGTAATCTTTCTGACATACAGTGAAATGACAATGTTTACATGTGGCCAGTTCCATTCTACACATAATTCATTATCACAAGGATAATTAAAGGAAACAGGATGAACTTGATGACAATTTAGAGTATTAGTATCTGATTGTTCTTTTTTAATTAGAAATTTTGAGAAATTTGACATTTAGAGATTCATAAAAGCATGTGTTAAAATTCTTACAGATTTGGAATAGCCTTTTTAAAAACTCAGACATTCAACAGGCCTCAGAAACCTCCACAGGAGAAGCACAGAGGGCGAATGGAGGACGAAGCAGGACAAGCAGCCAGAGGTGGGCTGGTTTCCATGGCACCTGAGAGAGAGACCTTTCTGCTCCAGGCCCTGGGTCACATCATGTGATGAGGTTGTGCAGATAAATCCTCCCTTTCATCCTGCACAGCTTTTAGGCTGTGTGGAGGCAGCTCTAATGGAACAGATTCAAACACATAACCCTCTCGCTGATTCTAACACACGTTGATTCGGACAACTGCGAGGCCACAAAAATGTAAAAAAGTTACTGCAGTTGGCTTTTCATCATTATTATCTGTTTTGTTTTATTCCTAATAAATGAAAGATTTGCCTCTGTGTAACACTTCTGAGTTACTATGGGTGCAAGTGTAATGGCATGTTAATTATACCATGAGTAACCTGGCAAGTAGCACTAACGGCCCTAAATGCATTCACTTTATGAGAGAATATAAAGTGAGACTGTAAGATTTTCAAATGAACTTTTTCCAAACAATGCCTCTGCATCTTAAGACACATTGATGTGGAGAGAATAAAAACGATGTAGTCTTCTAAAGATGCAGATGATAAAATGGACAACAAAGTGTAAAGGTAGCTTTAAAAAACAGCACGTTTTTAATTGTTGTTAACATTATTACTAGAGTAAGAACTGTGGTGGAGAGCTTAGTCTTTGGGTTTTGCGCAGACTCTGTTTCTTGCTGCTGAGTGAGAGTGAGCATTAGAGGAAGATCCATGGCACAAGCTGGTTTGAGCAGAGTGAACACCAGTGGAGTACATTCGGGAGGAGGTCTGAATGGATCAATACATCACAGAACAAAGGGGAACTGTGCTTCAGCAGGGGCCCCAGAACAAGACAGGCCCATTGCTCAACTACTGTCACTGTAGTGTATCACAGGCATCTCACATGCACCTTTTCAGAGCTCGAGCCTCTGGTTACAGACTGGGGATAAAGATAGATGTGAGAATGGGTGGATAAACAGCGGAAACCTGGGACACAACCTGCAGATTGACAGACAAACTACTCCATGACAAACAAACTCAAGTCAACACACTTTATTTACTTTTACAAATCTCCTTCCAATAAAGTTGGAAAATCAAATAAATTGTAAATATAAACCTAATTGGTTTCCTGAGATCAAAGACAACAAAGACATTTTCTTTTTCTTTTTAATATCTGAATTCGATGCCAGCAGCATATTTTTTTTTCCTTTTTGTAAAGCTGTAACAGTGGAATTTTTTCCCACTAACTTGTGGCTATAGGTATTATAAGATTCTTTGAATTGATATTTTATTATCGAGGTAGTAGAAGGGCTCAGTCATTAGCACTCTGTCTCCTCACAGTGAGTGGGTTCTGGGTGCAAATCCAGGGCCTTTCTGTGCTGAGTTTGCATGTTGCTTCTGTGCTTGTGCTTGTTTCTCTGGGAGCCCTGACTTCTCCCATGGTTGGACAAATATGTTAAGTTAATGCTTCCTTGTTCAAATAACTATAAAAAAGTTAATGGTGAACTGGACTTTACACCTAAGCAAAGTGTAAAGTGATTTACGAGCCAGCTGGACACGTTTGCAAAAGAAACTCTTAATATCATGAGTTACCCTTCCTGTTTAAATAAACACTCTTTTTCTAAATTCTAAAATTTGTGGTGAACTCCTCCCCATCCTAATTCCTGAAAGACTCTCTGTCAGGCTTCTTAAAAATACCCAATCATGTTAACTACCCGTTGCTTTATTAGCTGTGATATGCTCCACCATTTTTTTTTTAGTGTTATGTCATTGGAAGTAGATTACCAGCATCTATTCTTAAATTTTCTCACTTTCAACATTTGATCTGCGAAGCTATTTTCCAGTTGAATATAGGTTTTAATATTTTTCTTTAAATTATCTAATTATTTCCTTTAGATTTTACAAAATGTTCCAGCTTTCCGTAAATAACAGTGTTTTAACAGTGGCTTGGTAGCAGTACCATACTCAGTGGCATGTTGCAACAAGGCAGTTACTTTTAGTGACAATTTAGTAACAGTTTAACGGATTATAACTTTGATGTTTTGGGGATTTCCTTTCTTTAGTTTCATCTCAGGGCAGTGGAAACTATTCTGTATTTTGTTAGGTTGGAATCTCAGATATTGGACATTCTGACTCACAGACCCCAGACCTGCATCAAATCAAAAACCTCCACGGAGAATGTACCTGACCTGTTTAGACTGAACAGACTTTGTTCTGTTGCCTTTCTGCTTGATAAGCAGCAAAACTCTCTAACACAGACTAAAAAAGGATTACCATACTAAATAACTGTAAGTGTGGTAGTCTTGTAAGCCCTGTTGTAAGTGTGTCAGATAACTAACTTTAAGTATTATTTCTTTTTATTATTTCAATGTTATTGATCATCTTTCTTTGCAGTGTGACCCTCATCTACAACTGGTTGCACACCTGAATATACTGAAGCTTTCAGCAATCCCAACTTATATCCAATGTAAATGGAATAGTTGGGTTTTTTGATTATTTTTTAAATTGCACTTTGTAATTTTTCTTTTTGTACCTTTTTTCTTCTGCTTCTTTGTTTTAGATGAAATTTTATATTTTACATTTCTGTTGCCTTGACTTTAGTCTTGATTCTGCTTTGTTCTCCCATGTGAGTCCCATGTGTATAAAATGTTGTTTAAATAAAAAATACTGCAACTATATCACTCTTTGTTGAGAAATTTCAGAATTTCTGTTTCAAATCAATGAAGTTCTGTTGGGATTGTAAATAGTTGATGTAATTTTCTGTGTTTGTCCTGTTATAATTGTTGAATAACTTTTATAGTTCTTCAGATCTTTGAATGCCTATACAAAAGACACACACTAAGGCCTTTAAATGTGTGATATGTATAAATTGCACAGGTAAAAAAATATTTCAAATAAGAAATCACATGTTTCAGGTCACAGAAAAATAACTGAAATGAATTTCATTCATAAAATTCCCTCTTTTGGAGCAGGATATTAAGCTGTGCCTGATCGCTGTGTTTCCACCTGGCCAATCCTTAATGTGATAGATACAATGTCAGCCCATCACGTAAAGGTTACTGACAGTCTAGTTACCCTTCACACACCAGTAGCTGCCTGCCCTTTCTCTCATTCATTTCAAAAAATTCTTTGTTTCTTTAAACCCCCTGTCATGTTTCTTACAATATTGTTTACCTTTTATGTCAGTTCAGGTCTGCCATGTTTTCATACAACCTTACAGTCTAACCACCGATATATCATAAAAGGGAAAAGGGAAATTTGAACAGACTTATCCTTTCTTTTAAATCTAACCTGTTAACTTTTTGCTGGTGGACTCCTGCAGACATGAATGAAGCTATAATCAAGCCCAAGATAAATTAAGAGAGGAGCGTTGACTCAGCGTTTTGTTGCCCCAGCGATCCATTGACCCTGAGGGGCGGCAGCGGGAAAATTGAGGAATGCTCGTTTTAATGCCTATCCAATATATACGGCATCTACCTCGAGATGGGGCTGTGCAATCAACCACTAATCCATTAGACAGAGATGTTTTTCAAAGATTGACGCGTTATTGTGCTGCTGTCTGCACTGGCTCACGTTCAAGGTTAACCTTTTAGAGACGCCTGATTGTTGCTAGAAGGTTAAACAACACATTAACATGCATTAAAATATTAAATTATGGCTCCATTTACTATATGAGAGAAAAACAACAACATAAAAAAGGCTTTTAAAATTATGAAGGCAATTGATAAAGTGGGTGGCGATCAGAGGCGTTCACTCTCGGGGTAAAACAGGGTTGTGGGAGTGAGATAGTTTTCACATGGGCAGAGCGGGTGCATTTCTGGCAGAATGAGGGCTTCTTTTATTGCTGGGTTAATGAACTGATGGTGAGGTCAAGTATTGAAGCCTTTGCAATTAAGGTGACTTTTCCCAGAAGACCTGGCCAATACACCGGGTGAAAACAAATTGAAGCAGCCACCTCTCTGGCTGACATTTTAGTCGAATTTTTGCAGCAACCCGCATCGCATTGGAGCCTCACAAATAGCAACAGTGTGCGGTGGTTACATATAATACATCTGTCTTCAGGCAAGAGTAAATCCACACTGCAGGAGGCCAGACAGAAGCCCTTGTGTGCCACAATATATTGACAGTGTGAGGACTTTGAATAAGCGAAGCCTCCTGTCTGCTTCAGTGAAATACAGCCTCTACCATGTTGCAGAGGATAACCAATTAACTAATCTAAATGTTACAGTAGAGCTACAGTGGCAACATGCTCTCCTTCCCTATCTCACGCATTTAAGTAATTGAAGGATCAGAGAGGCATTCCGGTTTTGAACATTATAAGGAAACAATCCCATCATGCATGTCTTCACCCCGGCATCTTGAGCTGTTTCTACTCAAATGTCTCTGACTGACATGCGTTTCCTCTTTAATGGTCCCCCAGCACACCAAGTTTAATTTACTTTGTGCAGTGCCAATAGTGGTCAGGTTTAAAATTCATGTATCTGCAGCGAGGTTTGGAGGAGAGAAAAAGGAAGGGATGGGGTTATAGTACAAGTGGAGAAATGACCAAAACAGTGAAAAAGAAGAAGAAGAAGCAGAGTGGAGGAGGGGGGGCTGGAGAGAAAAGACAGAAAGACAGAGAAGGAATAAAGAGAGGAGACCCTGTCACTTGGAATCACCATCAGGGAGCAGGTGAAGAGAGATAAATGTCAAAGGACTCTCGGCGAAATAAAACAACAACTCGCCTGCACTCATCCAGGCAAGCGCAAGTCAGCCACAGTTCGTGAGTCCTGTGGCCTCTGGTCTAAACAGGCACACAGACATGCAGCAGAGAGAAAAAAATCCATATCCAAAGTCAAAAATAGAGGGTAAAAGGTTTGACCAATATGCACCTATTATATATAACAATTCAATAGTTTAACCCCGATTAACGCTTGTAGACGTACTAGTTTTTCCTAATAGTTTATCTTTTTTAAAGGAAATCTCAAAAACAGTATTCACTGTTGTGATATGAGCAATTATACCTGGAAAGGGCACCTAAAAGTGCAGGAAAGGCTCCAAAATTTGGTCCCATGTGTGTGGAGAGTGTCACAGCTGTGGTGTGACAGGTCCTCCTGCAGGCCCTATTCTCACAAACACACTGAGGCTGCTTTTATTAACACCCCCCACCACCACCATCTCTTACCCCACCCCCCCAAAAAAGAAGAAAAAACAGAATGGAGCCAGGACTCTGGAGCCAAGTAGCTGTTGCTGGAATTTTTCTGGCCTAATTTGCATTAATAAAGAGGCTGTTCCTTGTCGGAATGTGTTTTATCCAGCTCAAAAAATCCCTGGGCGATCCCTCTCCGCAGAGCACTGGGAGAATCCGACTGTCAGAGCCGACAAGACAAATGAATCCTGGTGTCAGCGCAGAGTGGCTCCGCGTTGACAGATTGAGAAGAACTGTCCCTCTGTCGACAGGCATGCTTCATTTTCAAATTAATAAATCTGAATAAAATATTTTACCCTTCATTATGAGTGCTGCCGCTGTGACAGCTTTGCTGAACAGGGCTGGGATGTGGCTGAGGGGGGGGGGGGGGTGGCAGCGGTGGGAAGGGGGGAGTTGCTGCCAGTGAAAACAGCTTGCACCAAATCCACCTGGGTTTACGCTGTGTATTTATAATGTTTGCATGTGTGCGCGTGTTTATGATGTGTGGGTGTGTTTTCTGTTTGCGCTTTCTGTTCTTTTGTGCACATGGGCTTATGCTTTTTTCTTCCCATTGATCCTCTGCTCGCACATATTCTGCTCCACGCGCTCCCTGAGCCCCCCCCCCGTGTTCTACCAAAGAGGATGGGACAAACAAAAATAACTAGGGCCGCTGCGGTACAGTAGTGATAGATTCTTCACATATTCTCCCCTCACACCTGTACAGCCATATGGAGGCACGTCAACATGGCAAAAATAACTTTTCAATGAGATTGTTGGGCATGACGTAAATACAGCAGCATGTAGCTTGTGGCTAATAGCAGCAAAAGAAATGTTTTATTTTTACGGCGACGCCTGTTCAAATGTGCTCTGCATGGAAGTATATTTAACGACTCACTTGCAAAAATTACGTCTTATTGTGTGCCACGTGTAGGCTGCAGTCAAAATCTTCTGTATTAACTAAACGAGGGCTGATCAAAAAGTGTTTAGCTGTGAATGAACAGATGAGTCTCCCGGCTAAACAGTGTGGTGGGTATAAGTAGATGTTGAGTGACAGATTGATGGGATGAAAGACATAATTGCTTGAGATAAAAAGGAGTAGAAAGAGGAGGGGATGGGGGGGTATAAATATAACACACAGGACTCATAATCTTGCAATATTACCCCTCCAGGGTGAGAGAAGAAGGCATAAAGGAGCATGGAGGGTTGAATCCAGTCAGTCATCCTGGATGCTAAATTAATATGCAACAGCAAACACTAATATGCCCTTTGAGGAGGCCCGGCATATTGTGCAAGACTTTAAGCTTGTGAAATTGCCTAAAGGCAAATTCATATGAATAAAATAAAATACAATATCCTGCTCTGTAAATTGTGGGAATTTTATAGTGCTGTGTATCCTGTCAGTTGCTTTTTGCTCTCTTCTGTTGGCTTTTTCTAGCACATTTAAACTAATTTGATAAAAATGATGCAATGTAATTCCAGTAGTAAATAGCTGCTAGTATGCCTTCTCCAGTAATATAAACTGCATACTAGTGGAAAACATAAAGACAAGAGTGATCTGTCTAAGGTTCAATGTCTTTTTGACCATACACTTGCACAAAAGCTACAAGGCAGCAATTCCTGAAAGGTATCCCGTTTCCTTTAATCAGTGTGCAAAAAAAGAGTGCTATCCAGCCAATTAATTTGCACCAGCTGACATGTGTATAATAATGACAGGCAGCACAAAGGACTCCATGTTCCTCCTTATGTAGGCCTTCAATATTTAAAGAAGAGTACATGTTTTTGGCAAGGCTACGGCGATGCTTGTCAGTTGAACTTCTTAGACGTCAGCCCTCCCTGTGAACATCACATCATCAAAGATGACATTTCATCAACTAACTCAATAAATAATAGAACATGGTGTCTGCCATTTGAACCTTGGGTGACAGCATCTGAGGAAATTGTCACCCTGTAATTTGTTTTCTTATGTCTTCTGTCATCTTTTATTAGAGTTATCACCTGTATTTGAAACATCCCGAGTACAGTACGTTTGCGGTTACATACATACATTTCATCCAGTTACTTGTGACAATTAAATTAGATCTGCAAGGAGTGGGGAAGAAAAGCTGCCCTCCTTAAGAATATCAATAAAGCAAAAATATTTAAAGACATCCCCAGACTCTGACTTGATTTGACATTCTTCCTTTGACCATAGATAGATAGAAATCAAGTAAACAGAGCGGACAGGGAGTGACAGCACTGTATTTGTGATCTCTTTCCAGTGGATGGGGATTGTAGGGGAGGGGAGCTGGAGAAATGTGCTAGCCCTAATGCCTTATGGCAACTCGTGCTCAGCTGATAACACAATATTTCATGTAGGGTCAGGGCCAATAAGAAGCCTTTTCAATACCACAGAAATGAACAGGGCCTGACTGCGATGATCAAAATGCCAGCTACACATCACAGACACACACATAGAGTTTGAACAACAGCTTTCTTTAGTGTAATGTAGAAAGATGGCAGTATATACAGGCAAGAGTGTGTGTCTCCAGGGGCCTCCCAAAATACTGCTTTCAGTTTAGACTTTGCCAACTCTGTGTTGGCACCCTCCATCGAATAAATGCAACGATGCTCTTTTTATGGGATTCTTTGATTAATGTAACCTCCTATTTTAGTCTACTGTTGATTAGCTTAAGAAAAAATATGTAGGTCAGGTCTGAGGTACAAAATCTATTTTTATTAGCTTCTACATATGGTAATATTACATTTTGGGGGGGAAGATTAAAATTTTCATCACATGGACTCAATATTTAAAGCTGAAGCACATCCACTAGTTCATTCAAAGACTCCATTGCCCCCAGTTCCCTTAAAGGCAGCTACTCCTGCATCTGTAACCACATAAATATTAATGAAATGAACATGATGCATTTGATTTTTTCATAGTTGCATATGAGCTACATAAAGTACAGGTACATCACTCAATCACTCACAGAGTTGAGTCAAAGTGATACTAATTATTGACATATTAGAGATTTGAATTTGAGCTCATAACACAGAAGTACAAAAACAATTTAGACTGACTTGAGCTTTTTTCCCCCACAAGAGTCAACACAAGTCTTTGAGCCAGTCGTATTTGCAATTTGATGGTCTGTATCCTCCCTAGTACAAAGTCATTGTGTCCGTCCAGGTACTTATCAGACATTTTCAATAATTAGAATACATCAGATGTGGGCTATCTCCTGCTGTGTGTTACATATGAGAGAGGAAAACTTCAGACAATGTCTCACCTGATTTTAGAGACATTGTACAGAATTCATATGTGAAACAAATTAATATACAAGTGCTTTGTCATTACTTTCTAGTTCACTGAAGGCACAGCTGGAAACAAGGCTGAGAACTGGAAGAGTCAACTAAAACGTAAGGCCACAACAATGAGGTGAAAAACAGAAATGGTTCAAAGAAACAGAAACATCTCTTTTTGAACATAATGCATCTTTACTTTCTGAAGCTTTAAATTTGGTGAATATATAGTAATTACTATAACTCCCTAAAAAGCATGTGAAGGGTACATGCAGATGGACATGTACAGTCAGACTGTAAAACAGTTGCTGGGATGAATTCACTTCTTTTTGGCTGCAATGGACTGTTTTGAAGATCTAAAATCCATCTGATAAGTTTTGTGAGAATCGATCTGAAGATCTGTGGAAAAAAAACTTTCCATAATTGAATTATGACAGAAATCAAAGGAATCTGTGAACCCTTTCTAACAACACCAGATTTTCAAAATCAGAACCTCTAACTTTGATCTATTTATGATACTGGAATAGTTTAGTCCAGGTTCTGGAATAATCTACGTGCTTGATTTGAAAACTTTTTAAAATGCTATGATTCCCAATGCAATGGCAGAAGATGAGAGAAGAGGATAAAGCTATAGAAGAAAAGGTAGAAACGCCACGGGTGCCTACGCAGCTTTGCTGTTTGGCCCCCAGTTAGACCCTGTATGTGACTCACAACCTGGTTTTCATGTATTCATAAATAGTGTCTGTGTTCACGGATGATAAAATGCAGATATCAAAATAACATTCTGCCCACATGCTGGTTTTGTGTACTGATAATTGGATTACAGGCCAAGGAAGGGTTAAACCTGTAAAGAGATATACGTACCACAGCTGTGACCCCTTGCTCTCCAAGGTATCTCCCCAGTGCAGGATTCTTATTCAACTTCAAACTGACAGTGTTTTTAATCTTTTCTTTGCTTCTCTCTTGGAGATTGGGGAAACAAAAATCAATACGCTGTGGCAGGCGATCTAGAGGCCTGTGAATTACAAAGCCGGGCCCTGGCTGTGCCGCCTGCTCGGCAACCTTGAGCCAGGGACCATGGGAGTATCATCAGAGACCAAGGGGAGGTCACAGGTTCAGGTCAGGAGTACCAGGAAAAAAGCAAAGTATTTACTGTCTGCACGCGAAAATGAGAAATAAGCTCCACATGTCACCAGGGGAGCTTCGAATCTTCTCTCCTAATTTTTTTCGCCTTCTCGAAATTGCAGCGGTCGCCATACTGCTCTCCTGCCACACTTCTTTGCTGACTCCCTTCGGATGATATACTGGGCCCGAGCCTGTGATAATGCTCACACTACAAATCTGAGCGCAGAACATATCGACACCAGGGTCTGTCATTATCCGTTAATCACGCTGCTGACGTACGTTTCAATCCAGGCTTCTTGGCAGCTCACCAAGCTACAGAAATGACCTCAGATAAATCCACAGGGCTACAGAGCACATACTTTCATCTGAACTCAAGAGACTAACCAAACTTACACACTGAAAGTTTCATATAAAACTGATTCATATAAAATAAAGGGAAATGTGACTTTATTTTTTACTTTTGGAAGTTTTGTTAAGATTGCCAAAACTTTTAAAAGATTCATGCTTTAAATCTGTTATTGCACCTCTCATATTAGCATTGCATGTGACCATATTTGAGCAACATGTTTAAAAATGACACAGCCACACAACTCCACCTAGTATTTAAATGTTGCACTGATCCATCCAGTCAAAGAACACTGAAGTTCTTTGGGAATGAAAGTTTGAAAAGCATTTTCAACAAGCACGACAGAAACCAGGTCGTATATAAACCTGATCAAAACCTGATCATATGCTGGACTCGGGCACTTGAAGGTCTATTGTTGCTGTCGTTGAAATTTTAAATTAGAAGTCAGTATTTTTTTTTTAAATTTAGTTGTACTTTGATTATCAGCAAAAATATATTTAGTTATAGTCTTGTTGCTGAAATGACAACACTATCATAAAGCATGTATAAAAAGTGAAGCCAATGTGGAAGTCTTACACCTGTATTTCTTTCTAGTGACCATCAGGTGGCGACTCCTCTGGTAGCGGTTCCTCTTGTCATGATAAATGACTGCTGCACAGTTGATCTATGACCTCAATAAACACTTTCCTGATGAGTTTATCAATCCAGTTGCTTGCTTGATCACAAAGGGGGGTATACAGTTTAGTGTGTAGTCACATTGTGATTGACAGGTTGCCACTACACGAGCTTGAGGCATCCTCAATTCCAGTCCCCCCCCCCAAAAAAAAAAACACAACGACAACGCAAATATAAAAATGCTCTATTCGAGGGTTACTAACAAAACTATAGGTAATGCACGGAAGCTGTTTTTTATATGCAGTCTGTGGAGTGCATGGACAGGAAATCATCAGCATGTTGTGCAGAACTGAAAGCTGTTGATGTGATGAAGAGGACTGTGTTGCCTTCACAATATGCTTGTACATTATATTACTGTTTGCTGTTGTTTTTAAAAAATATCAAAAACTTTCTAGACAAAAATCTTACCATGGTTAGACTTTTTTTTTTTTTCAAAGGCAATAAACCATAAAATTAATTGTCAGTTTCTTAGGTACACCAGCTCCATTCAGTACAATCCCATTCGCAACAGCCCTGCAGTAAATCTCTACGGCGCTCATAATGTTCGGTTACACTCTTTAGATGCAATTATTTTCATGCCAAAATTAAAGCCTCATCAATAAAGTTTGAGGGACTGTTACTAAGAATGTATCTGCATAGCAGATGCAATGAAAGAAAGACACATAATGTGTCCAAAAACAGACAGACCAGCTTTGGTTTTACTGATAGCCCTTTCTGATATTTTGCAATGTTGAAATCTTCACCCTGAAAGTGGTGGTATGACTCAGATGTGGAATGAACTGGAAATCTTGTACCGAGTTGTTAGATGTCCAGACATCTTCAACTCGCTGACCGGATTGTGATTAGAACCAGTTCTTTACACTGGATGTCTCTGCGTCACTGCGCAGTGATTCATATTCTCTGATGTCATCTTATGTTTAGCCAATAATCTAGTAAAAAAAATTGATTTGTAAACACCACATCACGCACATCACATCAAATACAGAACAGTTTGATATTTAATATTTTTCCTCAGCAAAAATAATGCTTGATTAATTTCTGCTTGAAAGTCCAGCCTTAAGCACTTTGATCAATATGTGTGCAACTACCTGCCAATGCTGGACTCGCTGAGTAATTAGCCAATGTGCATGGCGGGCCGGACGGAGGTAATGAAGTCACACAAGCTAAGCGCTGCCAGAAAGAAAATCAACCCAGTCCAAATAAAGACAGTTTCTCTTCAAAGCTCTGCATGTATACACAGATAAATTAAGCGAAAACCATAAGATGCTTTAACATCACAACAGCACAAATCATCTTTGAGCCACATACGTTGACAGAAGTAAAGAGCCCATTCATTTGCTCAAATATTAATTCCATCCAAGATTGAGGAAGAGTGCTATAAATATCTGCGACCGCCTGATTACTCTGGGAAGATCAAACGGAGACAAACAATGTACTTTCTAAACAGTTTGTTCCAAGAAAATTATGACAGAAATAAGTGACAGCTCTTGATGAACAGGAACATCCAAAGATCAGACAAGTTTTTATTGCATCAGAAATTAATTCTAAAAATGATACATCACTCAATGGGTGTATTAAAAGCATTCAGCTCCCGCTTGAAGAATTTTTGATTTCCCTGACAACGGAGTCTAATTAGACCAAACACATCTCTGTTTGTCTGACTGAAATAACTCAATTATAGAAACTCCAAACATCTGGCTGCACACTTGCAGAATTGATTAGAACATTTTCTCCTGAAATGATTAAATAAGACAGTAATCACTTTAGAGCCAGTTCCATCTCCATTAGAAGTGTGTAGAAGTCAAAAGACGTAGAACCTCAACTAATCCAATCACTGCTGAACCCACACTCCTCATTATGTGCCGTTGCATTGGAGGATGACAAACAGTCAAACGCAACTGTGTGCACAAAACATCAGATCCAAACTGGTTATGTTTTACTTAGCTTGGTCTTTCATCAGTAATGCGATGACTTCTTACTGCTTTTATTTTTAGGTTGTTTTGCTTGTTACAGAGCATTTGTCTGATTACGATTATACAAAAGTTACTGTTCGCTATATGTGTCGTCCAAAGCATCCCAGGGCATCAAATGCTGCCATTCTGTCAAATTCCTTTGGTGTTCATAGATATGAACATTGTGTCCTTTGGTGTCAGTGCCTTGATGAACTGGCAGTATCAATATTAGGCACCCAGATTTGCTTTCAAAGAACACAAAGTCTGCATTATAAGGCTGGAGGGTGGCGGCGGAGTAAGTCACGAGTTTGTCAGCTAGGAGACTGCGGTTCATGTCCTGTTTGGGAGTGTTGTGTACTTTGTTTCACTTTGGTTTCTTCAGAGGGCAACCTCCAGGGCTGAATAATGAAGCCAGCGCCAAAGACTGCAGTTTCATGAGTGCCAACTGCAGAGTGGCTCCAAAAGTGAGTCAGTCACCACAGACCCCAGTTTACAGCAGAAAAGAAACCCAAAGAAGTTTTGTCTCTTACAGATACAAGGCCGTAAGAAGGTTTATGACTCGTCTACACGCTAACACAAATCCCTATCCTAATGATGACACATGGGATCTTTCTTTTAGTGTTTATGCATGAACACAAAGCCAACAGCACAAAAGAAAGCTGAAAGCCAGC
Source organism: Perissodus microlepis (assembly GCF_051167445.1). Lineage (NCBI taxonomy): Eukaryota > Metazoa > Chordata > Actinopteri > Cichliformes > Cichlidae > Perissodus > Perissodus microlepis. Next base: position 28,304,008 of record NC_140482.1, read on the forward strand.
TTCAACTGGATTGCCAAAGTGATTCTGCTGTTGAACCATGACCACGAACACAATTAGAGGCTACAATGCTGCAAGTCTGACTGCGCCAAACTGCCTTTGTTACCTGCACAAGATCAGACTCTGTTTTTTTTTAGTAACATAGTATGCTCTCTATGCAAATACTTCCAAAGAGCAAAAGTTGTATAAGCTGTTTGCATTTTACCATTGTGCTTCCGTCTTTTGTGCAAAACTTTTTATCAAATTATCTGATAAATAATAATATCGGGTTGCTGTGAGGTACAGACTGTCCAAGAAGTTTGGATTTCAGTTTTGGTAAGTGAAATTTTTGTATTTTGATTGGCAGCTATGCTTTAGGATTGCATCACACTTGCTTTTTTCTTCACTTTCACCCTCAGTGGAGAGTTGCTGGGAACCACCTCATTTTACTTGTCTTAAAGTATGCCCCTTTCACAGCAAAAACCATGCACAGCAAAGAATGATGCTTACCAAGTGTGTGAGGCCATGGGTTCTTTTATAAGCTTCCAGGCATGATAAATGTTGCCATATCCTGGTGCATCACAGCACAGACACCAAGAACACATTGTGCATATCTGTGAAACGCCACCAGATTCCACATAGCAGCAGTACTTGACACTCTGGCAATAAGAACATACTGTATTGAAGATGTATGCAAAGATAGCTGTGAACATTTTTAAACACTAGACCTTCAAAATGCTTTGGCTGTGGGTTTGTTACTGGTTCTCCTCACTGTGTAGCCTCGGCCTCCAACCCCATTACCCATGACAGGACAGAGGAGAGGAGGACAGAGCAGAATCCACTGTAGCCTTTAATTTCAGGAGAAGCAAGGAAAAAAAGTAATTGAAACTTTCTCTCAATGATTTGCTCCTTGATTTGACACTAGACTTTCCCATTGTCACAAAATCAATAGCGGCAAGACAGGCAGGGCCTAACTGGAAAAGGCTTTTGGCTTTTCATGCCGAGTGAAGGCGGGTGAGAGCGTCAGGGTTAAGTGATGTGTTTCTGACGCTGAGTGGGTCTGGGACACCCCATTCGCTCAGCAGCCCCCTGGAACCTGTGGGCTTAATAGCAGGGCAAATCACTGGGGGGAAGGGGACTGACTTGGTGTGATGTATGTGTATGTGCATATGAGAGTGTGTGTGTGCTTATCTGTTGTCCATGTCTGGATATTTGTTTGTGTGTGAGTGGAGAAGAGAGGAGAGGAGAAAGCCTCTGGGGAATTTGATTGTTCATAAAACCAGGCTAGGGCTGCAATATAATGACTTCACTCACCTCCCAAAATCAAAATTAAAAAGTGGGGCACCACAATGGACACAGCCATTATCATTGTAAGAGTGTAGACACAATCTGCCAGCTGTTGTGTGTGCAAATATACAATATGTGTGTATGGGTGTGATAGGGCAATCTTTTTCTCATCCCTTGTGTCACTTTTTATCTAATAAATAAATACAAATACAAGACAAATATCACTGTTGTCAGGCAGAAAATCTCCAAAATGTCAACTTGACAGGCTGTGTCAGTGAAGTCGAAGCTATAATCCTTAAAATCCTGAAGATTTTTATTACATTAAATCCATTTTTTACTATTTATGGTAAATATGGTATTTATGTGTGTTTGTATTCTGCTGTTATTATTGTAACTGTCCACAGACTAAGATGGATGTCTGGCAGGATTAAAGCTGGAAATAATGACGCATTAGAGAGACTAAAATTGTCTGTTTGTTCAAAACAAAATAGTTGGTACAAAACAGGATGGATGTAAAATTGTTTATAGGTGTGGTGAGAAGCAGCTGTAGTGGAAAATCACGGAAGAGTTTGGGACAACGTCTTCCTCGGATTCATTACACTTGGGTATTGTAAGAGGTACAATACCCAAATGAAAAATTAGATATGGAGCTTGAAAAAATAAAGTGTCAGGCTGTGTAGCAAGAGACCATTGTTTATTCCAATTTCCTACAGTGAATAGTTCCTTCTTTCAGTGACCAGGACCGAGCAGGTATTGTTTTAACCAGGTATGAAAACATACTTACTTTTAACTAAAGTGTCACATAGATAAAAAATGTATGTCTGTACCTAAACAGACCTTAACCACAAAGGTATCAGACAAAGTTCACATGAGTCATTTTGCATCAGTCATTCAGCTCTATACGGGTGTCAGCTCAGACGTAAAACACTCATCACTCATGAGACATTTTGGAAAGCAAAAACTTCTTTCGACTGTTCCCTTATTCACACGGGGTCACCACAGCAGGTAGCTGCGAATATTTGATTTAGTGGATTTTTCCAATGGATTGCCCTTCCTGATGCAATTTCAAGGGAATATGAGCCATCCTGAAAAACAATGACCTAAAATGTTTTTACATTTAGACACTTTTGGCTCATTCATTATATAATAGTGTTAGATTTTACCAGCAGAGTGATAATGGGTGCATGCAAAAAGATTTCTGATCATGAGCTCAAAGATTGCTCTTTTTTCATTGTCAACATTTGTGACATTGGTGCGTTTTACTGACACAAACTTCAAAAAGAACTATGGAAACTGTACAAATGAAACAAATTTGGTGTTACAACTTAAGAGGTCTGTACTATGAAGCAGGATTACAGGCTTAGCCAGGTAGCTGCAGGGTTTTCTTTTCAATGTTACAAAGGTACTTTGCACTGGGGCAGATCATCACGGAAACTTATCCTGCAGACCTCACTTGTTCCAGAAAACAGCCTCATGCCCTCAGACCTCAATGCATAAAGAGAATTAGAGTGTTAAGTTTTTAATTACCATCTTTGCCTTTCCCCCGTCATCATCAATAAGAAATATGGATTCTTAGGAACAACCTTTTTCCTTGCTTTTCCCCCTGTTGGTTGCAAACAGGTTTAAAGCAAGTTTTGTTCCACAAGCCTTAGTTATAATCACAACATTTTATGATGTGAGCTCTGGATTTTGTATTTGAAGTTTTGATTTTGTGCTATTTGAATGTTTTTAGTCCCTATTTTGATTTCTTTATCATTTTAGTAAATTGTATGTTTAATTTCTTGAAACATTAGTGAGTCTTTGATTATTGTTTTTACGTCATGGTAACTCTAGTGCAGAGGTTTATCTTTTTCTGCATTTTGCATTTAGTGGTACCCGTCTGGTCGTCCCTTTGGCCTGTCTTTCCTTTGGTTAGCTTTATGTTGTATTTTGTTCTAGTTTTTGTTTTTTTCCTCCCGTGTGACTGTCAGCTCATCCTATTTGCCTTCACCTGCATTAATTACTTTCAGCTGTGCCTCGTTCCCCACCTGTCTCCTGCTGTCTAATCAGCCCTCTGTGTGTATATAGTCTTGTGTTCCTCTTTGTGACATTGCCTTTTTATGTCCCCTCTTGTGCTGTCCTGGTTTTTCTTCTTCTTTAAGTTCCTATTTTTTGTGATTTAACATTTCTGTTTCTTTACCCTTTGGACTTTGTTACTAGTCTCTTTTTTCTTGTTTTTGAACAGTCACAAAAGCAGTTACCTCCTGCATCTGCACCCTCACCTCTACTCTGTACACTTTATGACAGCCTTAATACAGCGATGTTACCCTAAAACAGCCTTAATACCGTAAAACCTAAGTCTTCTTTACTTGCCTCTTCTTTATGTGCTCTTGCATCTAAAATTCCTGTCACACGCTGAAAAAACAAACATGCTAATATATGGGAATGCAATAATAATCAGATATCGAAGAGCTTAAATATCGGCTATGGAACTTTTACATTTTACATTAATTTCCAGCTTTCCAGCTTCAGATATACTTTATTTATATACCTCTTTTTCAGCCTTACACTCCAATGTGTAGAACCTATTTTTAGCAGCATCACTATGATTAAAAACAAAATAGTTACTTGGTATTATAGAAACTAACAGAATGATGCATTACTTTATTTTAATGACGTGAAAGATTTGACATATTAAATTTTCTTAAACACCAAAGGTCCTTTTAAAACAAAGGGAAAAAAATCAAGTTTTTCCCATTAACAGCTACAAGATGCAAAACAGATTCGGCTGACCTTACTATGAATGAGTGTAATGAAGCAAATGACACTGAGTTCAGCATAAAGAACTAGTCAAAGAGCTTTGAAACAGAAGCGTGAATTCCTGAGAAGCTTGAGTAAAGGCTCTTAGGCAAATAGAGAAGGCCATAGCCATTTGGGTAAGTAGAGAGCAATTACACATGGGCATGATTTAGGGGGATGCTGTCACTGTGGTTAGGAGGCAGGACCTCTGCAGATGAAATGAAAATGGCCTGTATAATGGCAGAAGCGACAACGCAGTCACTTTAGATGGACTGACTATTAGAGCACGTCAACACTGGCATGAAAAAGAGCAAAACTATGAGGACGGCAATTAGAGAACATGAAAGAAAATGGATCGCAATGGCATCGATGCTGAGGGGAACCTAACAGCGAAGGAATTCTGAGCAGGAGCTAATGCTGTGATTTATAGAATTTGTCATCACAGACATGCATGTTATAAATTTCCTCACTGCAGTAATAGCCATAATGAGGTCACCAACTGCACAGTGTCATCTCAGCACTTTGGGGTTCAGACACAGAATTGAGAGAGGTTACCTGACCAGCATTTGGAATCATTAGAGGGTGGCATCAGTCACCAAACATTACCTTAATGCAAATGTCAGTCTGACTTTGAGCACGTCTCTGCTTTGTGATAACTCTGAGTCACGCAGATTCGAGGAAATGCAGCAAGTGATCAGTAAGGGAGGGTCATCATTCAAAATCTACAGCTGTGATAGGAACACTCATCAGCAACATCATCATTATCCACACGACCATCATCATCATAATCATTATGTAAATACGCTCTCAACATTTTGCAGTTTGGATCCTGGACAGCACAGCAGGGCCTGTCTTACATTTGCATGTGCATATTTCAGTGTTTTACTGAGAATGCGCTGCAGCAATTAACACAGGATTAATTGGCATCTTTATCTCATTAGGGCCAATCTGATCAGAGTATGATGAGGTTTCGGCACGCTCCCATTTGTTTAAGCGGATTGTGGTAATTGCTGTCATTATTATGGGCTCTTTAGCGTCATCCGTGGCCCTCCTCTCCCTGCCTGGACCCCATAAAGCCCAGCCATGTGTCACGGCTCAGTTTAGTTAACCCCTGGAATGAGCCCAGTGGTGCCTGCGTGTGGTTAACGGCCGAGTGGTGATTAGCTCTCACACATTAGCCCATTAACACGTCGCCCCTCCCCTCTCAAACTGCCTTTGTGTTCAGTTGTAACTGCAGTCCTACCTTCTCAAATAAAGTCTTTACAAGGCCCACATGGGAGGGGGGGACTTGTATGAACAGTGTGGAGTTTGTCAAACCTATGTTAACTCCAGGGTGGTGTGTTTTACAAAGCCCCAGGGCCTTGTTTGTCAATCCTGGACCGAGTGTGTCATGTATATGTTATGAAAACAACAGCTATTACATTATAGACAATAAGAGGGAATTATTGTCATTTCATGCAGCGCTATTAAGAGTTGATATTTGAAAGGAGCTTTTCTACTCCCAGAATGTATGCTTTACAGCATTCTCACCGTAATAAATACAAGGTGGATCCAAAGCATATAGCATCAAAAGACAGTATTTCTGAGAGAGGGAGCTATTACTTCAGCGTGAACTCAGATCTACTACCCACCAGAGAGAAGTAACAGACGGAAATTGAGATATAGTGTACAATAGAAAAAGGGAGCCATTGATCCCACAGAGTGCAAACTTTACACTTGCTGCTAAGTTCTCTAAAGGGGGCAATCAAATTTTATATGCTCGTAACTATTTCACCCCCTCTAAATGTTAACAACTGTGCACTCACACTATATGGCCCGTCCCCTTTGTTGATCCATAACAGCGACGAGCCCCATCTTCATGGATTTGCAATATAATAACAATCTCTGTCTATGCAATATAATGATCCACTCACAACCAGTGTCTTAAAGTAAATTCATAGGGCCAATATATTGTCCGCACAAGTCAGTCAACTCCTTTGGGCCCTCTAAAAACACAGGGGAGAGGATTTATCTGTCAAAATCTGTGAATGAGGACAGAATAGAGAAACCTGAGAGCATTTGATAGATTTTAACTTCCACAGTAACTTTACATCTTGGAAAGGCTACAGATCTGTTATAAAACACAAAAACAAAGAAGTAGTAGGAAGTGTGACTATTGCTATACAACCTGACTTTTGATGCAACCATAAAATATCCAAAAGAACATCGCCCCCGCCATGAAAATGACTTGAAATCAATGGATAATGGCATAAAATGAAGTTACGTCTTTCTTCAGAATCCCCCCCCAAATCAACCACTGTGCCAAAAAGATACTCTGCACGCCCATGCGAACGTATGAATTCAGAATTTTGGTAAGTTAATTGGTTGCGACATCCCTTTAAGACATCCTCACATTTTAACTTCTCTGTTTTGTGGACACTTTTGGCATAAAAAATTAAACCAGGCTTTGAGGCAAAGAGAAACAAATGCCACTTAAGTGTGTCATGAATGAGAACCAGTCAAAATTAGACAACCATGAGCTCCATCAGAGCCCTGACAGTCTGTCTTTATGTGACAGCAGCTGCCACCAGTTGTACCCACTCACCTATGCCTCTGAGCACAAACAAAGCTTTGATTTTTCTCAAATTCCCCCAAAAGTACACCCCACCGCCACCATCCCTCAACCTCCACCATGTATAGAACGATGACAACGACAACAAACTCCACCCTGCCGCCCCTCATCTCTCTTAACACAATCTGAGAAGGCACATAGCCATCTGTACCTCCAGGGAAGCTGCTTCTTCTTCAAAGAGCAACATGATCAGCATTATGGCATCTGAAAGACTCCTCTTTGACTGGGGAGAGTAAATCAGTCACAGAGTTGAAGACTGACAAACTGAGAAAAAGGCACACTGACACCCACAGCAAGGCTGGAAGCCCATAAGAACTTTAAATGCATTCTGCCCTGTTGCTGTCACCAATCCATTTTATTGTCTCATTCTTCAGCAAGTGTTACTACATCATTTAAAAGCACTTGCACTGAATATTTTTCAGATAAGATCTACAACAATAGAATGAGTCTCGATAGTGTCCTGATTGTGTGTGAGGGTCATATAGGCCCATGTACTTCTCCATTCCTCCAATTAAGGCACAACCAATTTGAAAATCCTTTGGCTAGTTTTAAGACTTAAAGAAATTATGTGTATTATAGACAGCAGAAATCTGAGTCAAGACCTGCCACCATTGCTTATAAATCCAGACCCATCTGAAAAAAGTGTGTGTGTGTGTGTGTCAGTCCACATGACATCGGAATGTCATGTGGACTGGAGAAGTGTTGGATGGCAACAAAGACGGGAAAGACACTCATACCTGAGGGGATCTCAACACTGCAGACAGCAGCTACAACTACCTTGGAATCGCACAGGTAAATAGTAACCATGAAGAGGCTGCTAGGAAAACCACAACCTGCAGAGAGTAAGGCAGGTCGTGAGGACTCAGCTGAATGGGAAGGACAAGCTCTGCGTAATCAACACCTATGCCCTACTTGTCATCAGATACCCTGCTGGGACAATACTCTAGACCAGACCTTCCCAAAGTGTGGGGCCCGCCCCCTAGGGGGGGGGGGGGGCGCAGAGCCATTGCGGGGGGGGGGGCGCGGTATGACAAGGGGCGGAGGGGGGAACAAAACGCTTGGACACTGCTAGCACGCGGCGCCTACAGAAACGCAAAGCAGTAGATGAAGTATCGCTGAATATGTTTCCAAACCAACTTCATTCTAAGCCAAAGACTAGAAAATATGGTGAAGCATATCTTCCCTTTGGTTTCACCTGCACAAGTGCCGAGGTAGGTCTCCCCTGCAGAATTGGTTTTCCCTGTGTCTGGAGCACCGCTGGGCTCTTCAAATCACGGACAAACAGTATCCCACAGTTGTTTATGTTTTTAAACCCATTTTGCAGAGAGAGGCGTTTTTTGAAAAATGTATTGATAGCAATGTTGAATATTATTACACAGGAAAAAAAAACAACTACAGTAAAATAATCACACCGTGATGCCTCTGTCTTTCTAAATGGAGGGAGAATAACTGCGTGTGTATATGTAAGCGTGTAAAACCTGAAGATAGTCAGATTAACAGTAACAGTATTTTGTCTCTATCTCCCATTCTGCAATTCATCTCATGTAAACGTGACGCACAGCGTGACGTGAAAAAAGGCACATACCTTTGACGTTGCGTGACGAACTCTGTATTCCTCGTCCACACGTAAACGGAAAAAAAGAGTTTTAAAAAAATCTCAGTTTTCGGTGATTCGAAACGCCGTTTACAGCTGCGTTTTCAAAAATACCCGTGTACGTGTGGACGTAGCCTAAATGAGTTAGTAGTTTATTTTATTACTACCTGTCATTTATTGCAGATTACTTGTATTTGCTTAATTGTTTACTAAATGTTTGAGGTGTGAAATAAACCGCAATGGAGCAAAATATGGGTGTGTGGTTGGAGGATGTGTTCGTGTACGTGCGTGCGCGCGTGCACGTGCGAGAAGGGGGGGGGGCGAACATTTTTCTTGTAAAACAAAGGGGGGCCTAGCAAAAAAAGTTTGGGAACCACTGCTCTAGACAAAGGAGGAGATAGAAGCCACTGACATTAAGACAAGAAAGCTCTTTACCATGCATGGAGGGTTTCACTACAAGTCCAGCACCCTGAGATATACTCTAAGTGGAAGAAATGAGGCCAAAGACTAGTGAGTGTCAGAACCACTATTCAGGATGAAACAACATGTGTTTAGTGAATATCTCAGACAGCAGAAACCCAAGAAAGAAGAGGAGCAAGACAGCAGGACAGGTCCTTGCACAGTATGTACCACTGTCAGATAGAGGAAGTGGCGGATATCTAAGAAACCTATCAATGACTGGATGAAGCTGGACTTAAAGACAGCACAGAGGCACTAATCATGGCGGCACAGGAACAAGCTCTAAGCACAAGATGCTCTTACATACAACTGGCTGGCATAATATACAGGAACATCTGAGCCGAGTATGGCCAGGAAGGCCCGAGGTCGAAATGGGATACGCCTCCTGAAAATGTGTGTGTTTGTGTGTTAATAAAAGTTTTTTGTTGAGACTGCTGGGGCTTCAGTAAATTCGACAGATGACTGGTAAGGTGTCCTTTTGGCAATGATATATTTGGTAAATGGTGCACAATTTTGAAAATACAATTCTCTTAATGAAAAAAAACTGTTTTTAGCACTGAGGCTCAACTTTTATTAGATACACCAGACAACAGCATTGCAGTCCATAATGCAGCCAATATTGCAGTCAGTAAACTTTGTGGGAAGCTTCAGGGATCATGCACTCAATTACAACTGAACCACTGCGAAGCACCTACAGCAAATGTCTCTGATGCAGCAGAAATATTCATGTCAGTAGTGCCCTGCAGAATTCAATAGGCCCTTCTGCCTTTGAGGAGAGACAGATGAATAATCAGAAAAGGGGGATGGGGGATATCAGACACAAGTGAAGCTTCGATGGAAAAAAGAAAAAAGTGAAAAAGCTAAGCAGCCTTTGCTCTGCTTGGCCTTTGAAGTCCTTTCTCTAGCAGACATTGGTATACAGACACACACAAAGGCACACAGGCTCTCTCTCCTCTTCCTCTGTTTTCTCTCAGCTTCTCTCGCTTCTCCCTCTTTCATCTCCTCCACATCCCTTCATCTTTACCCTTTTTTTGCTCCAGGGATCCCCCGTGTCCCCCACTACTTACCACTCGTTTGCTGTCCGGGCTTTGATATCAGCTCACAGAAAGATCAACAGCATACTTTGGGTCCATTTCTCCAGCTACCACGGCTTTAATAACAGCAACAAAGACAAGGCTTTTCAACTGCACTGACTCACATCTATTTGTTATTCATAGCCACTATCATTTCCCCAAAGCACTGAAACATATGCATGTGGAGCTGACTTCATGATTTCTCTAAAACATGAAAAGAGAGCATACGCTGTGTGGGTTTCTCAAAAGTATTGAATACCACTCAGAACTCAAGTTCTGCAAAGAAAAAGTTCACTGTGAACTGTGTGTGCTGCACTCCAACAGTGAGCTCAAGCCAGAATAAAGTAAATAATATGGTTTACACAATGGATCAAAACAGATCCTACAAAATGTGGTTTTAAACATTGATAAGCATCAAAAGGCAGAATTTTAACCACGGGCACAGTTATATATGCAGTATACTGTGCTCTCTGGCCATGCAGACAACCGCAGCCTGGTTCTGTCTTAGTAAAGGTTCTGTGAGCCTCCAGGCCAGCCATCACACCAGGCATGAATCATGGAAATGTCAAGTACGAAGTCTGCCGCAGAACACAGAAGAGCTTCTGCACTAGGAGGCAACGACCACGGCGAAATAAAGCACAATTCCAGGCATTAAAGTAGTAGTATATTAGTAATTATCTTATAATCATATATAATCAAATTGATCAACAGAATTACAATACAATCAGTGTCACAGGGGCACGCTAAACAGCCAATTCAATTTTAGTTTTAGATAAGTGCATTGGAAAGGAAGTCTACCTCCTATCAGGATGTGCAATAGCAAACTGAAAGCAGAAAAAACGGACAGTTATGTTTTGATGGAAAACATAATTGCTAACAGGACTATTATTACCCTCTGACATAGTTTTCTGATACAGGAGGTTCTGAATGCTGTAACCGTATAGAGGTTCCAAGGACGGACAATAGGTAGACATAATGTGAGAATTTGACGCCACAGGTTTGCATCCTGTGTGTGGTGAAGTTAAGGCTAAAAAAGCACTTTGGTCATGGTTAGGGAAAGATTGATTCACTGCAGTATGAAAACAGAAAACATGCTTCCCTGTGTGCTTCAAGTTATTATTCACAGATAACCAAGAAAAATGTTTTCATAAACAGTTTTGCAGATACATTCGGTATGAATATTTTCAGATTTTTTTTCTGTAAAAATTCAATCACACAATCGTATGCACAAAACTGGGTGTTGCAAATCTAGTGATACACCATATGGGCCAAAGGACTGGGTCACCTACACACTACAGCTACATGAGCTGCTTGGTGATGGAAAACCCATGCCATAAAGCTGCCAGGCGCAGAGTTTGTGTGCTGATGTTCATGCTAGAGCAGGTTTGGGGCTCTGGAGTTACTAAGTCAGCAGGACATTGACGACTTTGTTTGCTAGGGGTCTCAGCGCTCAGGAAATATATTATGGGTTTATTGCTAAATTCAGGCCTTTCCATGTATCTTGCTGATGATGAGCTTGTATCCTTGTTAGTTGTGCTTTTATTATGTTAATATTCCTTATATTTTGTATTCGTGGTTGCCTGTCTCTCTGTGTACCAGCCTTGGGAAATGTCCAAAGTAAAGTAGTTAGGGGAATACATGGGTGGATCTCTGTTTTATCGTGTTTTCAATATCGCTCACCACGTGAGGTAGCCATAGTTTTTATTTCATTTTGTTTGACAATAACGAAAAAGTTCTTAAATGTGGAATCTGAATATTGTAAACCCTGAGAGAAATTACATTATCATGCATGTTCAGTAGGATCCAAGGCCTTTGATCGGGAAATGCTTTTTTGAGGACATAGACAATACATAGAAAAGACTTCAAAGACAGTTCAGTATTTTATGCCTGTTTCATACTGCAAATCATGGCACTATATTACATTGCTGTCATTGCACAGATATTTGTCAAGCCCACTTTTTGGCTGTTTTACAGAGGGGACCTTCTGGTCATTCAGTTTATAGCAAATGGTTTTACAAGGCCTAATTTCCATAAATATGAAAATTAAATAGTCTATAACATGGCTTGTGACAGAAACAGAACAGAAATAGCTTCTTCTTTCTCCTCTTAGTATTATGCATATTACTTCTTACTTCTTCAGATTTCTGCCTAGCACTAAATGGCATACTGCAAAACAAAAAAAGCAGCAATAATGACACATATGACAGCTCACTGCAGGTCAGAGGATGATATTAGGACAACTGAGATGTATCTCAGAGCTCTCACACTACACCTGCTTTTCGCTTTGTAAAAACCTGTTGATTAAAGCTGCTATGATTAAACCAGAGGTGATACAACATCTCCTTGCACTCACTGAGGACTTACAGTTCTAACCTTTATACCATATCACCTTGAGGAAATGGGCCAGATGATTAGGAGGGTGTTCGTGGGCTGCTATTTTTACACCTCGGTCTCCCTTTCTGTCTGTCTTATTATCTCTTTCTCCTTCTTTCTGGAAACAAATTGTTAATAAGCGCTATCCAAGGTGGTATAATGACCTTTCAGTTCACTTACTTTAAAATATTCAGAGTTAAAGAGGATTTTACCTGATGTACTGTGCAATCACGGAGCACAGAAAATCGGAGAAAAGCTCGCTGGGTAATATGGAGTCGAACACCACAAGAGCCAAACTTCTTCATGGTGACAACAAATGTTTGAACCATCAAAATTTGATCTGCGACAGATTGCCAGCAACTGCAGCAGGTACGCTTTGCCATATATGAATGCTCCTCCAACAGATGGATGAAAGATGTGCAGTGCACAGCAAATCTGGAACTCTTAATAATTCAGCAACTTCTTGTGTGACATTGACTGCAGTTTAGCTCACTCTGAAACTGGGCCCAGATGGAAAGGCAGACTTGTCTCTTACAGCAAACACTACACTAACAGGAGAAGTCCCCAAAGAGAGCAGAGAAGAAGTGAAATAGGTAAGGACAGACAGACTGCTGCACGAGCCCCCTGAGACCTAGAGAGACTGCTCCTCAGCTGTGCCTGTTCAGCTGCTAACAGCTTGAGCTGCTGTGCCACATGCTGCTGGCGACACTTCCTCCTGTTCACCAGTTTAATTTGTGCTGAAATTAGAGTCCAGCCAAAATCTGCCAGGTTCAAAATGAATGACCGGACCCAAAATAACAGAAGTTATTCCTGCCACATTTAAAAATCTGCAGTTTCCATTATATTAGCACATGTGCAGAGCACACAGATCCTTTTTTTTTAAAGAAAAAAAAAAGCGTGTAACTTCTCTGCACAACAAACTTATTCACTTCATTTATTAACAATATCATCAGTTTTTGTGTATCGATAGGCAACTTTTTCAAACAGCTATACGCAGGTTGAAATATTTAATACTTAAACAGATTTAAAACAAGCAGTTCTTTGAGTGATAGGTTTTTAGGGAAGAAAAACAGACCCTGGTTGGGTAGCTTTATTTATGCAAAGCTTGACTTGCGTCTGTTAAACCTACCCTAATCTAATTGGCGCATCCCATTTTGTTGCCAAGGAAACCCACTGGTTTTATTCCCCTTGAGCATAGAGGTCTACTGGTTTCCCCATAATAGCATTTCATCTCTACAAACTTTGCTGTACATTTATTTCTGTTGAACTATGTCCCATTTTAATTATTATTGTTCTTTGAGTAGGTTTCTATTTATAATAACAGGTTAATCAAAGTCATGCTATGGGCTCATTCAGATATGCCACTGTTAAGTAATTTTTCCAACAAATTTCATATTGCACAGTTAATTTTGATAAATTACTTATAAAATACTTGCATTAAAAATTATGTATACCCAAATATATTTAAGAGGTCTGGTTCAGTGAATTAAAAGTGAAGTCCAGCCTTCCACCCTTTTAAACCGAACTTCAGCTTTAATATAATTTAGAACAAAAAATAAAGAACAAAAATACCACTGAGCAGTCGTCAGGAAGGGGGGAATTAGCTATATGGACCAAAAACACATGTGAACCTTGCTGTTAACGTTTTTATTTCTGCTGTAAAGTTTAGCATTTCAAAATCGGAGTCTGGGGGTTGACTCACTTTCATACATTAAATGGAAACAGGAGGAACTCTAATCTTTTGCACTTTAACTTTAGTTACAAAAACTGCCCCCCCCCCCCCCCCCCCCCCCTCCCAAAAAAAAAAAAAAAACTAAAAAAAAACTAAAAAAAAAAACTAGAGCAACCTTTATTTAAGGTTCGGTTTTGGGTCCATGTTTCTTGCATACTGTACAGTAATCAACAATTCATGATGTGCGCATGTCTGCAAGGGTCCATATGACAAAAAATGATCAAGGTGCTGCACATTTTGTGTATGCTGGTGCCAGAACAGTGCACTGGATGCTCATTGCGTGCTTCAAATACATTTGATGTTTTTGTACACATTAATGGAACTTGTTAAGCACCTGCAAAAGATATTAGTTTAGATTGTTTTTATTTTGTCCGGCCAAAAACAATGAACAAAGCTGCTCTTCTTATTGCTGGCATCAGGTAAGCGTCATGTTTTCCAGAATATCCTACAATCTACACTATCCTGGATGTGAGAAAGTGTAGAAGACTTCACAGAATAGATGCTTTACTTGAATGTAAAAAATGTTATCTGTTCCAACCTGCAAGGTAAAATGGGGAAAACATTGACAGCATAGCAGACTGTATCACAGACTACATTAAGGCTGGTCTGCAGTACGGGGGCCCCGCAGGGAATTGCGCTGGCAACGTTCTTGTTCACCCTCTACACTGCAGACTTCTCCATCAACTACCCAGGCTGCCATCTACAAAAGTTCTCTGATGACTCTGCCATATAGTCGGCCTCATTACAGGTGAGGATGACTCAGAGTACAGACAGTGGATTCGGGACTTTGTGGACTGGTGCCAACGGTACCTTCTCCAGACCAACACGGGGAAAACCAAGGAGTCGGTGGTGGATTTCCGTAGGCACAGACCCACCACACCTACACCACTGAACATCCAGGGATGTGACATTGGACTGTCACAAGTACCTGGGTGTTCACCTGAACAATAAACTGGACTGGAGTCACAACACTGATGCTCTTTACAGGAAGGGTCAGAGCAGACTGCACCTGCTGAGGAGACTAAGATCTTTTGCAGTGGAGGGGGCGCTTTGACTCTGTGGTGGTGCCAGCCATCTTCTATGGTGATGTCTGTTGAAACAGCAGCTTATCTACAGTTGAGAGGAGGCAGTTGGATGAGCTCATTTGGAAGGTCAGCTCTGTCCTAAGATGCCCCCTCAACATAGTGCAGGTGGTAGAAGACAGAAAAACTTCATATCATATAAGATAATGTGTTCATGAAAAGATTCATGAGCACATACTCCTGAGTCTAAATACAGTTAGTCTATTTGTAATTCTAATAATCAGATGAGCAGAGCTGAACCGTAGGAAAACACATGACATACCATGTGTGGGAATCTTTTCAAAAGATGGCTTTCTTTGCCTCTTAGACACTTGCTCACTAATTATGTCACAGACGAACAAAAGCATCACTTGTATAATTTGCCAAGTCTTAGTCACAATGGGTGATGTTGGCTTTCTTTTACTGAAAAGTGCAATAATAAGCAAAAAGAGAAATAAAACAGCAGCAACAACAAAAGCAACAACAAAAAACTTTAAGCTTTTTAAATATTGTTTCCCATCGTCATAAAAGCAATTAAATTTGATATTATGAAACTGATGACTGTTCCTGGAAAGGGAATGGTCAGTGCAGCTGATCCTTATGATGAGTGGTGGGCAGACAAATTTCCAGTGGAAAAAATTCTCAAGTTATCTGCATGAAACAGTGACAAAATAAGCTTTTTGGAAGTGGGCAAAGTGCATAAATATTGCATTCATGTTATTTTGGGACTGTTAGCATGGAAGAAGATCCCTATTGTTGTGACTCATGTTGAATAAAGATAGTTACTGCCAGCGTTATTTGCATGGTGAACGCATGTTACCAAAACTCTCAGTTTACTCTCAGTTTCCAACCAATTTACAACCTGTACTTAGTGCAAGACGGTTGTGACATTGATAACATTAATGTTTGAATTTCTAACATTAATGTTTCAATGGCCAAACCATGCTATATCACTCACCTTAATCATGTCAGAGTGTAAATGGTAAACTGGTACTTGCTACTGGTACAAGTGGCTGTTTGGGTGAAAAAACTGTTTGGGGCTCTGTGTTGTTTTTGAGAAGGATGTGTGTTCTGTCATTCTGCAGCTTTACTGCAGAACTTAAAAGATTTTCCTTCTTTCTCGCCAGCTGCAGACCATTTAGTGGCCTGAAATCATCTGTGCTTAGTGAGAAAATACACCAAAGAGTATGTATTTTGTCAATTTTTAATTCAATGCGTCTCTGATTACATGGACACTTGGATTACTCATGAACAAAGATCCAACCACTCTCTGTGTGACTGCAGGGAGGCTTGACTCCCCAGCGCCTTTTGGCAACAAGAGAAACTTCCACACAACTTGGCACAGCTCCTTCAAGACCTCTGAAAACCCCTGGCAGTGCATGAGTCACACACACATGCACACACACTTCATGAGGATAACTTCCACTTCAGCTGGTTAGGTGGACTGCCTGGTCTCTCTTTCTCTCTCACACTCATTTTTCCCCCCATTTCACTCTTTCTTTTTCTCACTGTGTATCTAACGGACATCCCCGGGGCACCAGTAGTTGTTAGTGTCTCGTAGTGGAGGTGGCGGTGGGGGCCGAAGTGCAGCACGGTCTCATTACCTCCACATGCTCACCCTGCAGCCCACAATGGGGGTCTGAGATGAGGGGTGGCGGACAGAGCCTGATTCGTTTTGATGTTGCGCACATAACGAGGCTCCCTAGTGTTACTCCCTGTCCCTGAGTGGAGCCCCGAGGAGCCTGACGCGTGGCCCACGCCGTGGCTGCATGAATGCCTTGCTGCAGCATCCCCAGCAAACCTCACAAAGGTCATGGAGTAATGTCTGCTGAATTTCTGTGTCCTCAGGGCTTTTCTCATTAACAACCCGGAGTGGGTGGATCTCCGGCATCAATCAAGAAACACTCTAAGGATCTCCCAGTAGGATAAAGAGAACAATACCACGCTGTACTCTCTCTGTAACAAAGCAGATATAATACAGTTGGGACTATTCTGCAACCAAACCTCAGGAAGGCATCTTACCCTTCTATCCCCTAACTCTCATTCTCATACACTTCCTCCCAGCCCATTTCCCGACCACATGCATCGCACCGTCACACATATCCTGCACTTAATCTCCTCAGCTTGGCCTTCAGACTGACAGTTAAGCTTGATAAGGTATCTGGTTTTCCATTATTGTGTCTAGGATGATGACTGAGAGCATGTACACATGTACGGCTAACACCAAGCTGTGTCTGCCTCACTGATGCTTCTAACTGGTAGAGCCTAATACCACCTGATTGCCAGCGCTCAGAGAGGCTTTACTCCCAGTCTGCCACCCTCTCCACTGCCTCCTCTCCCAGCTCTGTTGTTTGGTCTCTGGAATAATCTAATAGGCACATCACGCCTGAGATACTTCGGCCTAATATTTTCTCTCAGAGTCAGCTCGGATGCGGCTGGGAGTGAACGCCAGCTGACTGTCTGTTGAAGTATTCAGTCATGACAGAGTGCTGGAAAATTTAGATGTATTTTTTATACATTTGAATTATAGCTTAAAAAGGTATCTGCATGAAAAATACACTTCCTGTGACCCCATTTCTGCACTGCACTGCACACAAGCTAATATTAACATCACTACTAATGTTACTGTTAAGGCAAGTTCTAATAAAATAGTAAGAAGTAATAAATAAAGGGTTAGGTCATCGAAATAATGAATGTATTCTAGATGTAGGATAGAGTATATATACAGTTAGGGAAATAATTATTTGATCCCCTGCTGAATTTATAAGTTTGCTTTACTTTTTTCATTGAGTGAAATAAGTATATAGTATCCCTTGCAAGCCAGCCAGAATCATTACAGACACTGCTGACCTCAGCATATGTGTATAAAAGACATAACAAGGATGTCTGGGATAAGACTGTGGAAATGCACGTCCAGAAGGGAATGCAAGACCATCAACAAGAAGCCTGTTGAGGTGATAACTGTTGGTGCGATTTTTTGGCAGCGGAAGAGATATAAAAAGAATCAGTCACCCTCAGCCAGGAGCTCCATGCATGATCTTGCCTCATGGGGTGTGGATGATCATGAAAAAGGTCAGCTCAAAACAACATAGAAGTAGTCTGCTAATTATATAAAGGCAATTGGGGACCACAGTCATCAAGAACACCATTGGTAACACTCTTTTTTGTAGTCAAAGGAGCTTGCAAAGCAAAGCGTCTGGACTTCTTTAAGTTACTTGAAGACATTTCACCTCTCATCCGAGAAGCTTCTTCAGTTCTAAGGTCAAATGGTGGAGAGTCCCAGATATAAACCTAGTGGGAGTATCCCCCCACAGAGGGACAAAAGGACCCCCTGATGATCCTCTAATCGCCTGAGCCAAGGTGTGAAACTGGGTGTGGGTCCCAATCAGCCACAGTTTTGGGTGTGTTCATTGTGAAACCTGGCCCCACCTTATCATGCGAATTCCTGAGGTCAGATGGCCCAGGATGTGAGTGGGCGTTAAGGCGTCTGGGAAGGAAAGATGGCAGAGAGTTGGTGTCGTAAACCCCCGCCTCTGTTCAAAGATGGTCGCTCACAGTGGACATAGATGGCTTCTTTCACTCCTCTTTCAAACCATCTGTCCTCTCTGTCCAAAATGTGAACATTGGCATCCTCGAAAGAGTGTCCTTTATCCTTAAGATGCAGATGGACTGCTGAGTCTTGTCCTGTGGAGGTGGCTCTTCTGTGTTGTGCCATGCGCTTGTGAAGTGGCTGTTTGGTCTCTCCAATGTAGAGGTCTGGGCATTCCTCGCTGCACTGTACAGCATACACCACATTGTTAAGTCTGTGTTTTGGCGTTTTGTCTTTCGGGTGAACCAGTTTTTGTCTGAGCGTGTTGCTGGGTCTGAAATGCACCGGGATGTCATGCTTGGAGAAAACTCTCCTAAGTTTTTCTGATACACCGGCTACATAGGGGATGACAATGTTGTTGCGTCTGTCCTTCTTATCCTCCCTCGCTGGTGTCTGGTCTTCTTTTCTGTGCCTCTTTGCTGACTTTAAGAACGCCCATTTAGTAGTCCATCTGCATCTTAAGGATAAAGGACACTCTTTCGAGGATGCCAATGTTCACATTTTGGACAGAGAGGACAGATGGTTTGAAAGAGGAGTGAAAGAAGCCATCTATGTCCACTGTGAGCGACCATCTTTGAACAGAGGCGGGGGTTTACGACACCAACTCTCTGCCATCTATAATCCAGTTTTGAGATCCCTTCCCAGACGCCTTAACGCCCACTCACATCCTGGGCCATCTGACCTCAGGAATTCGCATGATAAGGTGGGGCCAGGTTTCACAATGAACACACCCGAAACTCTGGCTGATTGGGACCCACACCCAGTTTCACACCTTGGCTCAGGCGATTAGAAGATCATCAGGGGGTCCTTTTGTCCCTCTGTGGGGGGATACTCCCACTAGGTTTATATCTGGGACTCTCCACCATTTGACCTTAGAACTGAAGAAGCTTCTCGGATGAGAGGTGAAACGTCTTCAAGTAACTTAAAGAAGTCCAGACGCTTTGCTTTGCAAGCTCCTTTGACTACAATGACCTGGATGACTGAGAACCTTCACAGACACTCTTTTTTGTAATGGACTGAAATCTTACAGCACTGGCAAGGCTCCTCAAGAAGGCACATGTGCAGTACAGACCAGTCTTACGTTTGCCAGTGAACATCTAAATGATCCAGAGAAAGCGTGGGGGAAAGTGCTGTGGTCAGATGAAACCAAAATCTAACTTTTTGGCATCAAGTCAACGTGCTACATTTAGAGGAAGAGAAATGCTGAGTATTGCTCAAAGAACACCACCCCCACAGTCCAGCACAGAGGTGGAAATATTATGCTTTGGGTTTGTTTTTCTGCTGAGAATATGGGATGACTTCACTGGTCCGACAGACAGTGATGATATTTTGTCCTCAGTGTCTATCGAGACTGAGGTTTTGGAACAAGCCATTTGAGGACCTAGTTTTAGTTTTCTTGAAGGACAGGTGGATAATTTTTAAAAATATTATCTGGAAGGCAGAGAAGTAGCGAACATACAAATGCTTTATTATTGTATTTAACTGTCTGTATTTCACTTGGGTATTTATTTTTCTGGCAACTTTTTACTTTTATTCCCTACATTTTTACACAAATATCTGTAATTTCTTACATTTTCAAAACAGACCCTTTACTTTAGGTTCAGCTGTGTCATTTATAGCATTTATAGTTAAGGGTTAAAATGGGTCAGAACAAATGGTGTCTGTAAGTTGTGTCGCTTTAGAATCTACTTATTGCTGCTGAATAAAGGGAGTAACATTTTTTAAGTGGCAGGTATTTTTAAATGCAGCTTTTCTATTAGCTCAACAAACATCAGCAAACACACAAATTGTTTGTGTGTAGTTTGTCGCATAGTGGGCTGCTAGCTAAAGGTCCAGCTTCTTTATTCCCTAAGAGAGAAAAGAGTGTGAAATAAGTTCAATCAGAGATGGAGAAAGATGTAAGAAGACAAATAGGACAGGACAAGAAGAACAGAAGTTATATTTAAAGGTAAAGACTGCTCAGTGACACTTGCTAAACTGCAGATTTAAACATTAAATGTAGTTTTAATCACATTTTCACATTTTGGATCTGTATGTGATGTATTATGATAAATTATTTATTTCCATATTGTAAAATGTCCTTCAAAGCAAGCTAAGTATACAAATTTTGTGTTATTCAAATGTTGCATCATAGCAGGATAAACAGGTTAGCTTGGAGTACTGTGGCGAATTTACAGTAAATCACTGTGTTCGGCTGGTGCACGGTGGCTGTGGTACTCATGGCCAGTATTAGGTTATCGATTTGCATTTACACCGATGACACTAAAATAATTCACTTAATTCCACCAAGACAATATACAGTATATTGTCAGTGTAGGATCAGCCAATAGAGCTCGTGAAACATCTCGTATCTTGCTGAATTTAGTTGTGCAAATCCACAAAGCCAGCTGATCAAAGCCTGCACACAAAGAAAGTCTACAGAAAGTAAGTAAAGTTTACTTATTAAGTTCTTGTCACAGATAAACAATCACAAAGTGCTGTATGTAAAAAAGAGTAAAATAAATAAGAACATTAATTGCCATAATAGTCAATAAAAAATACAATAATACACAAAAAAATCCCTTTTAAAATAAATTAAAAATTATGAAAAAAATCTCAACAGAAAACCTTTTTAAACAACGTTTTTAAATGCTGAGATATAGCAGGTTTTCCTATCTGTACACTGAAAAAAAGGGATTGGCCAGCTCTTTGATTTACGTAAGCATCTTGCGTGTATGTAACACAGTTGCCTCATGCTTTAAAGTTAAGTGTAACTACATAGTGTAGAAACTACATGATATGCAGAGAGGGTAGATTAAATTGTTCATATCATGTTCAAGTGAAGTAAGTCAATAATATATCAATGTTAAATCCAGCGACACTGCACGGGTTTCAGACTCGCGCTCTTTAGATCGTGGTTTCAGGAAGGCATCCATCTCAGTCAAGTCGGGCAGCCACCTCTACTTTTTTTAGTATACCAAAAAAAGTAAATTGGGTGGTTGTTACATTAAAAAAGTCTAACTTGTAATTTGAACACAATAATTTCATGTTTCTATGAACGTAATTAAATCATGAAGAATCTGTACGAAATTCAACAACTTAATTTGTTCTTGTTGAGACGACATGATACAATCTAGTAAGAGTGGTTAGTTGCTGAACTCATGAAATTCACAAGATTGCACAAGATTTCAAACTGCAGGAAAATCACTGGAGTTATAAGAGGCAGACAACTACACACGCACCACGTGCATGCTATTGCTATTTATTGTGTATTATTACAAAAACAAAAAAATTCTGCATCAAATACAGGAAATCATAGCTTTCCTACATTTCCTAGATTGTTGGCATGGTGGTTAGTGCTGTTGCTTCACAGTAAGAAGGTCCTGTGTTCAAATCCACATTCTGGCTAGTTTGCAGGTTTCTCTCTGGGTATTCTGGTTTTGTCATGCAGTTATTAGAGTTATGTAAATGGTTGTTTGTTTCTATGTGATAGACTGGTCAGCTGTCCAGGGTGTACCCTGCCTTGTAACCTATCACTTCAGGGTTATTTCCCAGCCCTCCTGCAACCAGGATAAAGATAGAAGGATGGTAGTTGTTGTAGACCCATTCAATTTTTATGGTAACCAGGATCTAGACTTTGTTGAACATTATGTAATATGAAGACAGCATGTAGTATTTAAGTGACCAAGTAGTATTGGGGTGAAAGTTATTGAATAGTGTTGAAATAAAATGACAAAATTGTGAAGGATTAAAATATTCCAAGAGCTCAACTTACTTCATCTGAACATGTTTCAATCTCGTTTTATGAACACAAAATGCACAGGTTTATTGAATATGAAAAAGTTGTGTTGATTTAACTCAGTTGTTTAAGTTTCTGCCAAAGCAAAACATTTGTGTGCAACCAATGTCCACTATTGAATCAAGTAAATCCAACATGGCCTTTTTTTCAGTGTATGTTAAAATGAGAATTTTAAAGCTTGCATTAGAAATTATTGTGATTATTTTTCCCATGCTTAGCCACTTGTGGAGGCAAAGTCAACCTCTACACAAGAAGTAGAGAGAAGTAGAGAGCAAGTAGTATTATCTTTAACACAGGCATCTGTACTTCTGTTTAAGTAAAGAATGTCTGTATTTGCCACAACTAGAACACCACTATTGATGTGAACTGAGTTAGGTTGGCAGTATAATCTAAGCAAATTACTATAAATTTAGCTTAAAATAAGCAATTATTAATGATTTTTAAAATTTGGATTTACTAGTAGATGCAGATTTATTCCACAGATTACATAAAGATGTCTAAAAACACGTATTATTTAGTAAAAAATACTAAATAATACAAGCACTCAGCAGAGCCATAATAATAGACCTAATAATAGCATGTGATAGATACGAAATACCTGAAATAATAAAGTAGGAAGTATATAGAGCAGCTTTCAAACTGCTAGATAAACAACATTGGAAAAAAAAAATCAAAAAAGTGATATTTCATTTTATCAAGTGAAATATGCAATGTTTTACTTACTATGTTTCAGTCAGGACCACTACAGCTCAAAAACTTAACTGAATTGAATTTTCTTGTGCACTAAGAGCAGCAGCAAGACCCAGCAAAGACTAGATTACATTAGATATACCATTAGAGGAGGAGCTTGAGATGGGTTGCAAAGGGGATGACTCAAAAATCAGCTGTTTGATTTCTTCAGGTCTTTCTGAACTAATGTTGTGCTCAATGTCTGTCATATTTAAGTCAGTCTAATCCTGAAAGTTAAACCACTTGGATGTCAACACTGTAGTATTCCACCAGCTCCACCAGAGACAACTCTCTCTAACATGGAATAGATTATATGTGAAAATAACAATATTTTAAAAAAGGCTAATAGCAAACAAACAAATAAAACGAGGCTGGTAATGAAGATATCACTCCTTTTTCATCAGGAGTAAAAGATTAAAGAGCATTACTGTTACTGCCTCATCAAGAGCTAAGGAGAAGAAAATAATCTAATTTTAACCGGCTATCAATTTCAGTTTGCAGAGACTGCAGGAGCAAAATGAACAAGAAAGGGTTACAAAGAAGCCTGTCTAATTTCTCTGTTTTTCACCTTTACTTTGTTTCTCCTGGAAACCCTGTAATGTATGTGCCTCCAATCTACTGACTTCAGCAGAACCGTGATTGGCTCCTTTGTGCCTGTCCTATCAGATGGGAGTTTAAAAAGAGAGGTCTCCCTCAGCCTTCAGACATCTATTCAGTCCTGCTCCTCTCCCTTCTGCTGTGCCAGGCCAACAGAATGAGAAGCTGCAGACAGACAGACGGACAGCAGCAGGCAGGTGGAGATGGGATGAAGCACACTCGAGAGTTTCTTGTTGATCACTATCTGACACACAGGCAGGGGAAGGCAATCAGCACAGCAACCAATTCTTACTTTTCTCCTGCAGCAGCGTTTTATCACAGCAAATTTTATCTGCACCTGATGCTTAGATACTCAAGGAGCTGAGGACATGGAAAGAGATTACCCAAAATATACAGCCTGGATGAGACTAGATACCAGCTGCTCACAATGCTCCATACATATGCTCAAAATGTATTTGTTTGTGTACAACAGACACATTTTCCTTCTTGACTGTCAGTATAACTTTGAAAAAAAAATGAATAACAGGAAATTTATTTTGTGCCTTCACCTAATTTTTTCTCAAGACTTTCCTAGAAAACCTTTTGAACATGTGGTAAATTTGTGATGAATATGCAAAATGAATGTCCATATGCAAAAAAAAAAAAAAAAAAAAACAGAACAAAAGAAAGACAGAAATGTATGTCCATGACCATTTCACAACTGTGAGGGTTTCTATACATGCACTGTTTAGAAACCCCATTGGCCGCCATTCTAAAAGACATCTCTAAAACAGCTGTTCCAACAGCAAACAAAGTCTAGAAAAATAGGTTTTAAGTAAGTAATGATTCTCCAGAAAGGTTCATAGAGTGCAAAATGCAGAAGCAAAGCTCGTGTGACAGCTGTGAGTCAGGGTTCAAATGATGTAAATTAGTAAATCAGTGTAACATAAACAAGCTAATGCTGACTAACATTTTTGCAACCATGTGCGATGAACTTGTGAACTTATTGCCTTTGAAATGGTTGCATCCAAGCCAGGGACCATGTAAAAGACCATTTACGATCTTCAGAGCAAATCTGGTGTATCAAAACAATAACACAACCATAAGTCTGGTATCAGTTTGCTGTTGAACAGGATCAGGCTGCAGTCTGTTTGTGGTATTGCAGAGATTAAGTGTGATAAATCTATATTTATTTGGCAAACCTGCTGCGAACTACATACACAGAAATTCACATTAACTATTTGTGTTAATATTCAAGCTGGAACATTATAGTTGGAATGAGAATTGATGTATTTACTGCATTATAGCAACTCAAATGCGACATTACATAAATGCTCAGCAACTTTTATATAAGAATTATCCAGAAAAACTCAGACTGGCTACAATCATTTGCAGACAAACTGGTGAAGGTTTGTGAATAATTGCTGTTTAATTTATAAAAGCAGAACTAATTAGCCAAGCTTTCTACTTTGTGTGAGTAGATGCTTAACCTTGTTGGGTTTAATTTTGCAAAGGAATGCTTAACTTAAATTTCACTATGTTTTAACAAGCTCAGATAAAACTGAATGCCAGTGGCAAGCGTCTTTTTTCAAAGTCTGTAGGCTAATAGGCTATGATGTTCAATATTCAATGGAACACAGAGGTACTTGACAAAGTGTCCCACTACAAACATCGGCTGTCAGATGTCACTCAGTCACTATTATGGTAGATATCATAGCCAATAGTTTGTGGACATATTTATGGCTATCTTTTAAAAGCATGGGAATATATGCAAAGGATTAAGTAATAGTTTTGTTTAGGGATAAAGAATTTAATTATTTAAAATGCAAATATGCATCAAAAAATTATAACTGTTTGCTCATCTTTAGTGCATATACTTTACTTTTGCTTGTTTGCAGGATAAAACAGTTTTTGTCTATGCATTTGCATGACCATGCCTGCTTTTTAAAGCATTTCTGCAGCAACCTTTAACTGGCTTGCAATGTGCTCTGGGAGTACTGGTCTGTTTTCTCTTAGTCCAAAGCAGGAGATGGGGATCAGAGGGTGAAAAGTCAGAGGGAGGACAGCTTGACAGATAGAGCCGGGGTGGTGGAAGGGTCAGTGCTGGGAGGGCCATTTCCTCGCTGATTTTTATCTGTCTATTAACACAATACACCACCTGGCAGCTATAAACACACATGAATAAGAACACGGTGAATGCATGCATGTTTTTCAAGGAACAAACTTGCAAGAGAAAGAGACTGCCTGATTGTGGATCATTTAAAAACTCACAAACAGCCATGCTTGCAAAATAATATAATTCAGTATGTTCTTTTTAAAGCACCATTCCAGGAACAGAGTCCCACATTAATCAAAATAACTTTGATGACAAACTTTAAAGGTAACGCTTTGTCCCAAGGAACCGTCTCTTTGATTGCATTTTCCTTTTATTCTTCAGTTTAATCAGAGGAGCCTTTTCAATAGAGAATTCAATTACTCCATACACCTGAACACACAATACTCTGGACCTCATTCAGAGTGGGTCATTGTTGGTCTAAGCATCAGCGTCTCTAATAGGAAATATTGATTCAAACTTCCTCGCCTTCTTTCAGTTCAGGCGCCAGCATGTGTTCTGGTCTGCAGCTGAACAGATCGGAGTCAAAAGTGAACGGGTGTTTATTTCATTTGGGCGTATTTCCCTGCGGACAGCCAACGCCTCTTTGCAGTTTATTGCTTGGATTATCATCCTGAAAAAGCAATTAGTATGAAATGATCCCTTCAATTCATTACTATTGGGAGAGAGGGATGAGGATTCAGGGCAGAACACGCTAACCTTTCTATGTGGCTTGAATACCATTTGTAATGAAACCTGAAGCACTGAGAGCTGCTTAATGTTACACACTTAATAATCCTGACAAAGGTAACCGTGTCTCAGCAGCAGAGGATGTAAAGGAATCATAATGGCAAAAAATACTTAAAGGAATGAATGCCCTTTTGCAAGAGTGGTGGCATATTTTGTTAAAGGTCAACGCGGTAGAGTCGACTCCCAGAATAAACAGGAGTGCTCCATCCAGCTCTGGAAAAAAGCAGTGTTCTTTGGACAGCACCAATTTCAAATTCAGCAGTCCAGCCAGAGCCAAGTGGAGTATATTCATCATGTCCAGGTCTAAAGCGAACAGCATCTACAAACGACTCCTGCACAGATCACTTCATAAATCTACTAAAGCGCACTTAATGAAGGTCTCCGATCCCAGGCACAGAGATTTACATACAAGTTATGACACCGAAGAAGGCTCCGAGTCGATGCTGTTATCTACTTTCATTTGGTTTTAGCTGGTGCAGAGGGCACTTTCTATCCAAGTCTCCATATGCCAAGTATATCAATTTAATATTACAGGCAAGAGACACTCACTGCAAGACCACACCATAAAAACCATTCAATAGATATTTACCGTCAATGGCTGTACTTCTATTGCAGTACTACTTACAGGATCGTGCGCACCCAATGCACTTTAAGTTCAGTTTTCATATGTGTTATATGATATTTATTTAAGAGTGGATAACAGATTTTCTCTTTAGGTTTTCACAGTTTTCTCTAAAAGCTAATTAAGATTTAATAGGTAGAATTTAATATTTACTTCAAGGCTGCAAGCAGAACCTCAGCGATATGGTATGATCAGAAACTCAAGAGAATCTCTAAATAGGGTTTAAAAATGCATTCTTGGAGGGATTTGTATTGTAAAGTCCCCTGTCTGTGTGTTCACTCTGCTGCTTTGCAGCGCTGCAGACTTTTTGCTTGAATCAATCAATTCTCCCAGTTTTAAATTGTCTCTTAGTAAGTATACTTCTCTATACCCGGAAACACAAAAAACTACACTTGTCCACATGACAACACTACTAATACTAATACTTGTGGTTTTTTACACTGGCACACTTTAGGACATCTAAAAATGAGACTTTGAGAAACACTGCTGAATTTTATAAAGGCTTGTCTATGTTGGCAAATTTTTTGAGTTGATTGGGTAAATTTGCTTCAGGTGATTTGCTGTTTATTCATTGTCGAAAATTCATTCTTGAAGCTTATTTTCATTGACTTTTTTATTTCTTAATAAGGTCAGCCTAGTGATGTAGTTTACTTCCAGGGCATCAAGGACGAAACCATTTCAGCCCAAAAGTTTAAAGAAAAAATCCACTTATTACAGATTCTGACAGGCCTGGAGGGCTCCAGATCAGTTGAAGATGGTTGCACTAGCTGGCAACCATAAAATAAAAATTCTGGGAGCCCTGAAAAGTTGAAGAAAAATCAAGCAGATAAACAGAAGCAGCTAAAAAATGAGCGTCATATATTTAGAACAAAACTCCCGGTACAGATTAGAGGAGAGAAAATGAAACATACTAGAACAGAGCAGATATTAAACATTAAAGTCCTCATGGTGCTTCAAAACAAAAATATGAATACTGTATATTTTTTACTGCTTTTTAATGGCAAGTTCATCCCTCATAGTAACATAAAGAAATACAGTGTCATGTCTACAACAGAGCCTCCCTCTGTGTTTTCCATCTCGGAATAGAGGCACTCTACAGAGCATGTAGTCTTCTCTCTGTGTATATCTCTGTGTGCGTTTGTGTGTGTGTGCTGTCTACCTGCGTCTACCACTGAACCCATTGCAATGGGAGGGAGGAATCCGTGATCTCCCATCAAGCGCTCAGGAGAGCGCAGCCACGCAAGATTGATGACACCCTCCGGATGAAACAAAAGATCTGCCGCCTGCGAGAACCGGCTTATGAGACCTGATAGACTCGTCTCTTAATAAACATCACTGATATGTCAGCCACAGCGTGTTTCACCCACAGCTGCATCGTGGAGGGTGCAGCGAGCAACTACACCCTTACTGTCACTGCACTCTCACAGTGAAAAGCCATGGTTACAGCAGATGAGACAGGGGTAAAATACTAAACCACTAATATCACAAGTTTTCCATAGGGATTCTGGGGGGAATTATTAAGGAGTAAAAGAAAAAATGCCTCTCTGTCACAGCACTGCTTTAAGGCAGTTGACCTTAAAGCTCTTTTATTTAGAATTTCTAAATAAAAGAGCTTTCACTCTTGGGACTTCTGGTTTCATAGTGGGTGTCCAGGATATCCAGGATACATCGGGTCCTAGGGAGGTGGTGCCAAGGAGTATATCATTTTATAGGTTTCCTTGTTAACAGGGATATTGCATTAGCCATTCCACTTTTTAGCATTCACCATTGATTTCAATTACAGAAGAGAATTTCTAAAAAAGCTCCTGGCTAGCTGTCAACACTGACCACCCAAAAAGCTGCTTTTTATGCAGTCATGTCAGCCTCAATCTCAATTGTATTTCTATCGCATATTCAAAGTAACAGAGCTGACCAAAGTGTTTTGCAAGTTAGTTAGTGGACAAGAGAAAAACCATAGAAAAATAAATACAATAAAATATAAGACTGTGAGATTTTACTTATGTTGAATAAGTCATATTATTCATCATATGATTATTTTACATATTTGCGTTTCCAAATCTATTATTTAAATCTTTAATTGTTTATATATGCGTGTATGAACCTGATGAATCTGCTTTTATGGTTCCATCACATTTACCTGAGTCTAAGACCTAGCTTGTGATTGGCTACTTCAGTCACATGTTACTGTTTTGATTTAACTACATACCCAATGTGTACTCTTGTTATGGTTAGTGATAGCCAAAGCGGGGCTTTGCTGCCACTCCTGCTGCCACTTTGTAAGCCAACTGTCAAAACTGGGGTGAACTACACCAAAAGCTTAAACTAGCCATCATCACTTGGCATGGGTGTTCTGAACCACACTAGGGCTTTGTAAGCTCAGCACAGCATCAGGCCATGAGTATTGATCATCCAATATCTAGCCATTATTTGAAAAAGTGCACCAACCGTAAGTCATGTTGGAAATCCTTCAGTGTTAATTTCACAAACTGTACAAAGGTGCTATTTCATGTGTTTTATGGAAAAAAATCCAGTTTCAGTTTTCTGTAAGAAAAACTGAACCATCTTAATATTGTTTAATTTCATTGTCACTATAAAATCAAGACAATATTTGCAAAAACTAAAATAAAAAGTGGTCTGTAAATAAAAATTTTTGCCATTTAGCTCCATTCAGTATTATCCCTTAAGGACTACCTTTACGCGTCCTGAGGGTGAAGTGCAGTGAATTTCAGCAGAATGGTATCAATAAGAAGTGAAGAGGCTTTCCGTAGATCAGCTCAGCATTTCTTATTCTAAAATTGCAGATTTCCATACTTGCCTGGTTATGGTTTTCTAATAGGACCTTGAAACTAAATCACACATAATCAATACTCAGTAATCACTCTGTGAAATAGAATGTTTTATTTGAATGAATAAAACTGGAACCATTGCTGCTCCTACTGCTAAAAAGCTCTAAATAAATAGTGTTTTGCCCATGTATGTAATTTCCACAGGGAAGAAGAAACTGAATGACATCTATACATACATGAGCAGCTTTCCTTTCTGAACTCTGCCACATTTATACACTCTGCTGTTTACAATATTCTGTATTCTTGCCGTAAAAAATGTTGTATCTGTCACAATTCTATCTCCCAGACCTTCCCTCAGTGCTGTATAATGCCTTGTTAAAGTCAGCCGTGTGTGAAATGGCGTTTTAAAATAAATGAAACTGAGCAGGAAAGTGAGGAGAGGGGGAATATTGCGATGTCAAGCTGACAGACAGGCAGTGAAAATGTAACAAGAGCTATCATCTTAAAGGAAACTGGATTAAATAAGAACCTAGGACCGTCGGTGCATCTCCAGCCCTGATATTGACATGTCTCCAGCTAGGGCCATTTTTCATTGTCTCATCAAGACAAAGCATTATGGGAGATCAATCTCCCCCTCTTGCATCAGATAGGCACATCCCGCTTAAAGTGCTGGGTGTTGGTTTTATTATTCCTGGTAATCCACTGAATGTTTTGGACACTGCGAGAACAGCGCTGTCACACTAGCATGCCAAGAGGAAGCTTAATTTTAACCTGGAAGGATTCATAGCATCTGTTGTCGCCACACAACCGGATGTTAATCAATAAAATACTGCTGGAATCACTTTGCATTTACTTAGCCATCACGCTGGCCCTTTACTTGTAAAAGGTTGAGTCAATTTAGATAACAACTGTGAAAATCAAAGGCAAAAGCTTCACTTTTAATCACAAACTAATGGTTGTAAAATTCTTCTCTGTGTTGCAGCGCATGATAACAAATAACACACTGAAAATTGTGCCCAACAATGACACGAACATCTACATCATGCCTTTAAGCGCAAGTGTTTGTATATCTTTCAGGGTCATGAATTTTAAAAGTCAACCGTTAACCTGTGGTAATGTGGGCTGAGAGATGTAGTAAAGCAGGTCTCTATAAAAACAAACACAGATTGCAGATGTGCCATCAGAGCACAGACATGGTCAAAACTGCTTAACAAGTCCAGCAGTCTGAATACTTGTTACACAAAAATTGCTCATTTTGCAGCTTTTGACTTAAATTTTAATCTTTCTTGTGCAGCTGGTCTGAATGAGGGTGATATCTGCATATGAATATGCAGAATCTGTAGGCAAGGGAAAATATTTTTGGTAATGGAGTTTCTTGGTTTCCCTTTACATTCCAAGTTCTATTGACCAATCAAATTTGATTAAGGTCTTGCATGCTTTTGCATGCAGGTGAACAGTCACTGTGGAGTGCAAAAGAAGCATGGCATTGCTGAAATCCCAGCCCATTGACAAATGTCTAATGGTAATCTGTATTTTATTTGTTTTTTTTGATTCATTTACATTATAAACACAGGCCGGCAGATTAAACAGGAAGTCTTGGCCCAGATAGCCGATGGCTAACTGGAAGCCCTGAAAAATGGTCTGTTACTCCCAACGGCTTCCCAGATTGCATGTATTTTCAAACATGACAATTGAATTTACATTTATTTAATCAAATTAAACTGAATCTACAAAGTCATTTTAGTTAGTAATAGAATTTTTCCAATTCGATTTACCACGCTTAAATACTTAAACATTTCTTGTTATTGTTCAGTGAAACTTCTGCATAATTTACTTAACCTCATTAAAGCTTAAATCCACAAAACCTGGGTTAGGGTTAAACTGCCTAATAGTCTTTAAGATAGAGTGTACAGGTTCCAACTCAACTAACAACAGCAAAGTCTATGTAAGCATTATTGAATCAGGAATATGTATCCAAACGTGATCTATAACAGCACAGCAGAGCTAATAATTGTTATTCATTTTTTGTGCAGACTTGTGATGGTTTTTTGTTAGGTTTTGGTATTTACTTAAATAAAGACTTCATCAAAATTGAAGTTGATATTAGGAATAATAGCTGGAGTAACACTGTGATGCGCACTCACAGATCACTTTATCCAGAGATGTCAGTGAAGTGCACAACAGCTCCGCCTGAAATCTGACTTTTACATCTCTCTCATGTATTTTTTGTTGGACCAAATATTAGAAAGGCGTCTTTATATGATGCAGTTCTGTACACTAACAACAACAAGAGGAGCATCTTTCTCAGCATTTAACAATGACAATGTTCAATGCTGGTAAAAGTATAAGTCACAGCAGAGGTGTACTAAATACTTGTAATAAACAGAACAAATACCACATAGCAACAGTAACCAGTTTTGTAACAGAAAGACAGGTCCTTGTACGTTGTCCTGTGACAATATATTTTTATGATTACCAGAAAGACAGACAAGCTGTTCATAAGTATAAAAGTCTGTTTACTCATTGTCAGACAGCAATTAAATTATTTTGCATTATGAGCCCCAAGCAATGACGTGAATAATTAAAATTTTTAAATAACAGCTTTTTGCAAGAACAATAAAGAGCGCAGTCAAAACAAAAACAAACTGCTGTGCTCTTCTGCCTGAGCTCTCCCTTAGTGAGTTCAGGGCTCTGTGATTTTACCTTCATGGCCCCGCAGGGAGTTAGGTACGAAGTCTTGGCTTTGCCTGTTGATTGCACTTTGACCGATCATTTCCTTGAAGTGCTCCAGAATGTCACATACAAAAAGCATTCTTCATTCAGTGCAGGGAAGCCAACGTCCACTGAGATCAAAGAGACATGAATGTATCTGGCACTCTCCCACAGAACCACAAGTCCTGAGTGTTTAAATTTCAGTGTCTATAACTATATTTGGCTGCATGTGTCAGAGAAAACACACAAGCTCTCTCAAACTAATGTTTTCTTTGTGAAGGAAAAAAAAAGAAAATGTATAAAGTTTATTTCCCAAAATACAGCAAAAAATAAAATAAAATCTTTGAAGCTTTTTTACCTTTTGAAAACATGTTTGACATTTCACACAATGGTAAGGAACAACAGCTAAAATCAGCAGAGATTTAGCGCAGTGCACCCGAGTCAAGAGCAAAAAGAGAACCTGATGTATCCTGCCCGAGGAGAAAATCAGACCCAGAGCTGTGTTTGCGAGGATTAAGATGTTTGACGACCAGGGCCCCCTGACCGAGGCGGTTTCTGACCACAAATAAACATCAGCCTCGGCGGGTCCCCGTGCTCTGGCCTCTGCACGGTCAGCAACAGGAGCGCATCAATCACAGCTGGAGTGGGGGCTCCCCAAGGCGGGTGCATTGAAAAAAAGCCTCAGCCAGCTGCCGCCCCAACCCTTCACTCATACAGTCATGCACACGCAAACACACACAGAAGCTTATTCTCCCAGCACAACACAAGTGTGATAGACACCCCATAGTGTGGCTGGAGCACACACGAGGCTGAACAAAAAATGAAAAGAAAGAAGAAATGTAACACTGCAACAGAACTGTGATGTTTTTATTTAATAAAATACTTCATCTCTTTTGTTTACTTAAACTATCCAATAATTAAATGTAATTAAATTTATACTTTTCTGGTATTTAGCAAACAGTTTATTAAAAGTTGCTTTTAAATAGGTTTAAAAGCAAATGTAGTGGAAGTCCCATATTAAAAATCTTACTACTTTATGTGAAAAGCACAGTACTAACAGCTAAACAGGCTTCATGAATCAAAGCATAGGCTTAAATGTTATATACTATTGGGATATTATTGTCAATGCTTTAGAACTTAGATGACATTTAATATCTAAGTTCAGTCTTTATTTGGATTATTCACAGTGTAAGAGACAACAGCACAGTCCAAATTCTGAAGAGGCAGAAGAATACACATATACATAACAAATGCATTTACATCTAATTGAATATATTTAAAGTCACATTTAATCATGTCTGAACTAGAGGACATGATATGGTGCTATGAATGATCTACTAAAAATGCTCCATATTAAATAATTGCTGTGTTGTAAGATAAAATCTACTTTGCAAACTCTTGGTTATAGCAACGTTACATTGAATTTAACAATTTTAATTTAAATTGAAAGAAAATGCCTCAATATTGCACTGAAGTCCCTCTAATTGGTTACTGTTCTCAGTTACACTGTTGAGAGACAAAAGTGAACTCTGCAACATATCAATAAGTTATTTCTATGTTAGCAGCCTGTATTATGTCCTTCATCTGCAGGTAATTATGTGGAATGATTTTGAGTTTCTGCTGCTAACAATTCTGAATAACTGCACAACACTTTCACCAAGGTGAAAATACATTATGCAGTGGTAATAATCCACTGCTCATGTGGAAGCAGAATGAAATTATGCAGCTTGTAGTATTTACATGTGTATGTGATGTGTGTACCTGTGCGTGTGTTTGTGCGTATTAGTGCATTGTATTTAAAACAAATCCTCAAGCTAGCGACTAAATGTGTAATAAAGCTGGTTTGTGTGAAGCATCAGTGTGTTTATCTGATATCAAAGTGCCTCTTGTGAATCAGGCGTTCGTTTATTTTGTGCGTTTTACAAAAAGGGATCTCATCATTTCGAGCAACCGTTGCTCTTCTGCAGCAGCTGTACAATTGAGTTGGATTTCCAACATTAAGGAACATTTTATCACATTAGGTTGAACACTTCCGCATGTTGTGATCAGGGAGCCGGTGTGTTTGTAGGCCATCAGCTCAGAAGATCATACTTAATCGGTTTCTTTTCCTGGAAAACAGTTGATATGATATGCTTTGATTTTGTCTCCCAGTTTTGTTTTTCAGTAACAAATCTTCACCTTAATTTCAGTCAACGTTGGCTTCTCCTCCCTCCCTGGTTAACATTGCCCCCTGCTGGAAGACAGCAGACTGAGCTTTTATTTTTAGCAAACTGAGCTGCAACTCAACATATCAACATACTATCTTTTTTTTCTGACAGATGTTCAAGGTCCAGAAAATGTAAGAAAATCACCAGTCACTATTCTTCAAAGCTCAATGTGACATATTAAGTTGTCTCAGGTTTTTAAGCGTTGCATAGAAAAGAAAAGGAAGAAATTCATACACTAAAGAACCTGGGAGATTTGTCTTTTTTTTTTTTTTTTGGCTGTAAGAATGAACAGTTAACTGATAACATATAGATAATAAAGTCATTGTCAAAAACACCAAGGAAAGAAAACATTTTACAAGCAACAATGACATTTTTCTTTCTTTCTTTCTTTCTTTCTTTCTTTCTTTCTTTCTTTCTTTCTTCAAATTTCCAAAATAGGAAAAACCATTGAACAGAATAAGAACATCGGTAATATTTAAACATTAAAGACACAATATTGTGTGTGTTGTGTTTGTGAGGGAGTACTTGCACAGTTATATACAATTCAGAAATGGCAGGGAAAGGAAAACAACGAAACCCCCGGAACGTATACAAGAGAAACAGGGAAAGTACTTGGAATCACTCACACTATTTAAAAAAATAGAATTAAGTGTCCACAAAAGGGCCCATATAGCATAACAGCAGGGTGAGGTTGGCCAGTCGTGTTTCATCATGTCCTAACCAAGTCCTAATTTACGATGACTGATGTTATTTATTTGTTATTTTCTTCATTTCAGAAATGTTTTCTTACATCAATGCTGTGGTCTTATGCATTATAGTAAAGACTCCTAATCGTATTAATAGCTATGTTTTTTTCTACTTACGTCAAAGTGATACCACATGTAAAAATTTCTGAATCCAAGATCCCTGCAAAGGATTATTAGCAAAGTGTCAAAAGTAAAAGCACTCGTGCAGAAAAACGGCTGCTTAAAAGACTGAGGTCACTGTGACCTCAGAATTGTGTGCCACGGAACAAAGCCCAATGTAAGGAAATATGTTTAATAGGTAAAATATAAGGAATTGTGTGTTTGGATTGTTATTTCTGCTGTTTAGCTGAAGCTGAGCCACCAACCTTGACCTCTTTGTGTTTGTGTTTATTGAAAGTGCAAGACTAGGTCTTAACAGAAAGACAAAGGAGAATGCAAAGATAAAAGGGAGATAACAAGCTTAAGTTAAGGACAGAAGGTGTCTGGCTGAAAGAGCATAATTATGTATCTTACATTGCATGAAGGTCAGTGCGAAGCTTTGTGTAATGATAAAGGGGGAAAAGAAAGTCAGGTCACCAGCGTTTGAGTCTGAGCACAAATGAGGAGGTTGGTCCTGCTTTTGCTTTAAAATAAATGGGATTAATTAAAATGACAAAATGTGGTGTGAAATGTAACACATAATGAAGTAAAGTTCCTTTGTATACTCCGGTATATAATTTAGATTTGTTGCCAGGTCCACAAGTCAGTCTTTAGATTAGCAAAGGATGTTACATTTTATTACTGGACTATCTCTTACCCATAAGATTTTAACTTTGTCATGTTAATGATTATGTACCTCCTCGATTTGTTGCACCAAATTCAATATGAACCAGGGCACTGCTGGAAAAAGCAAACCGATGTGGGTAAACAAGGAAAATGTATGCAAGGCATCACTAAATATTCATATTTTCTGCTTTTTAAAAAAATGTTCTCAGCACAACTTTTCCTGTTACGGCCTGCATATTATAAAAACGCCGAGGGAAAAAAAAAAAAAGAGCAGTGGTGCCAGCAAATTAACGTGTGCTTCAATGTGCATAAACAGCAAAGCTCTATCATCGAAATGCTGAATATTCATTTCCCAGGACGCAGCGTGAGCAAATTAAAACAGCTGACCTCATCTGTTGGATTGATTGATATCTGTCAAAAGTGGAAAAGCAACCAGACGGAGCAAAGATTCACCTGACAGTGTTCAAAGCACCACTCGAGTCTTACAAGTACACACGGTACTGTAACTTTAAACGATATATTTCAATAAAACTGTGTTGGATGTTGGCTTTGGTTTGGAAAAGACAAATTTTCTGTACTAAAACTCCACATTGAACAAAGGCTCAGAATCCTGACCTACATGTGTGTTAGTGCATGATTTGTGTTATAATTGAAAGCTGGTTAGGGATGCATTAATTAGTCAAGGGTTCTCTCCTCCTCTGCCATTTGCAGCCATTATGAACACTGCCTTCACAAAGCTCTCCATGTAATTGATATTGTGAACAAAGATCATAAAATCTACCTAAATCAAATAAAAAATAGTTAATTGGTCGACATATTACATTCCAGAGTCCATTATGAAGAATTATATTATATTCCTTTTCTCTGGGAGGTAATTGAATTTCTAATAGAACATTTAGTTTTTGAAATGACCTTTTTCAATTAAGCCTCTTTTAATTGAAACTATATCTTTTTCAATCACTGGATGTCATTTAATTAAACTATATCAGAAATATATAGGACATGCTGGTTCTCAAATTGTTTCAATTTTTTTGACACTTAACTCTTTCTGGATTTTTGTGCCTTTGGCAAACTGCCATCTGATAAAATAATATTCACATCATCTTGTCATTAATATTAATTGCAGTAAAATGGGGATGTTACATTAAATCTCTAGTTACATTATAATATATTTATACTGTGATACAACTGTAGACTTATTACAATTTTAGACCTTATCAAAAAGGTTAAAGGTGAAAAGAACAGATTGGACAAAGAAAGAGATTATACTAATGTAATAACAGGGTTATTAAATAAATAAGAGAAAGACAAATCTAGAGCTCACAGAAAAGACCGATATCCAAAAAAGAAAACATTTCTCAAAAAAAAGACAATATGCAGCAAGTATTTAAACACAAAAAGTGAATTTCTAAAGAAATTATTTAAAGTACAGCCATCAACTGGAAGATCCACATCAGCACACGCATCAATACCTTCTTGTCAAATGGTGTCAAATACAGTCAAACCTGAATGTGTCTAACATGGGTATGAATGGGTGAATGCTGCTTGTAGCAAAAACACTTTGAGTGCTCAGTTAGAGAAGAAAAGTGCTGTATAAGCACCGGTCCATTCACTCCATTACACTGGATAGACAACAATGTTGTTATTGCACAGTAACTGTCATACAGTAGTATATCATCAGCATACACGTGAATTTTTATATAATTGTTTGTAAAATGCGGTCCAGAAGCAGCCAAGGCAGATCTCATATCCTGAAGGCCCAATGACTGAAATATTTTACTAAGAAACAAGTTGCAGTTTCATTATTTCCACAGATACCAGCATACCATACCATTCGTTTAGTGCTGTAAAGCTTAGCTTATTAAGCAAAGTAACTGGCAGCACATTCCTTAATTGATATCTCTCAAGCAAAAACACAAAAGCATTGATTTACCAGCTTCTTAAATATGAATATTTGTTTATTTCTCAGGTCTCTCTGAGGGTATGCTCATTATCTGGATTCTTTAGAGTCCAAAAGCACTGGTGATCAAGATTTTGAAATAAAAATCCAATATATTATGCCGCATTATTGTAGATAAGGCTACACAACAGTATATAAGTAATATCTGTCCTTGAGCACTTGAGCCTGGAAATAGTGCCCAATCTACATTTCTACACTTTATTTCTTTCAACAACCCTGCAAACTCTGGGCATCTTGCATGGTTGTCCTTTGTCATCTTTGGTGTCCCTCAGGTATCAGCTTTAGGTGCTCTTTTATTCTAACTTTATTCACTATAATGGGCTCTGGAGACAGATAAGTCCCAGGTTTCCCCTTAAAATCTTGGTCTGTTTAATTAAAACAATACAATAAAACGACTGAACTAACATTTCTAACAGCTAGATTTTCACTTTTGCACATAAAAAATCCAATATCAGGTCTTAAATCCTGTGGGTTGACTGACAGAAAACTCTTCTGTCAAAATCTACTTTTAATACCTCAGTTGTTTGGTCTTAAGTTGTTAAGTTCTCTGATCATAAAAACAAAAAAATATATATTATTTGAATAATTTTTTCTTTATCAGTTAATTACTACTAAACAGACCTTTGACAAGATAATGTTACTTCACCAATGAAAGCAGCAAACAACAATTTTTCATTTTGATCTGTAATTTATTCATTAATTTATTGGTAACTTTTATTGTTTAATGTATAAAACTAAAATAGGAATCTATCCATCTACAGCTTATGCCACATCTTAAAAAAGGACAAACATTTATACATTTTTCTTAATATTGTTTAACTATTCAATAGTTAACCTTTAAGCTGCTTTTTAGTTTTCTAGATGAGCCAGTGAGCGGCAAGCTTTCCACTTTGTTGAATCTGTGAGGGGAGCACATATATTTAATGAAGTGTGTATTTTTTTTCTTTAAAAGAGAAAAACAAGACAGCACAATGAGAAATCCATCAGCCATAATAAGATTTGACAAACAATGTGTACACCTTGCCCATTGCTGTTGTTGCCCTGGAATATTTTTGTCTTTTACTCTCACCTTTCGGCGTTGCACTGTAATGCTCCACTGCTGTCTGCTTGCTTTCTTGCAGCAGCTGTCGTTGTCCCCCGCGCACCCACCTCCCTCCTCCCTTTTTCCCCCAACCCCCTCAAAATCACCTTTTCTTTTCGAATCAAATTCAACATCTGGAGGAGGAAAAAGTCCCCCGAACTGCTTTTGTTCTCTGCGTCAGAACAGATTTCAGGCTAGCTGAGGCACAATGTAGGACCGCTGTAATGATTTGTCCTAAATATGTTATATTTTAGCAGCAATGACCAACTAAGGAAAATTTTTTTTACACCTTCTGTTTTTATTTACATGTTTAAAACAGAATTTATTTTTAAATAAATCACATTCAGGCTGCAAACAGAATCTTCATCATCTTGTTAAACATTTTCATCCACATTCTCCTGACAGACGAGAAGATTTGAATATATATAAAATCTGTAATAATATCAGCATAAATACTTTGGTGTTTTCAGGCTCTGTTCAATAAAGGGACCAAACATTACAGTCGACACTGGATTATGTCAACTTGAGGCCAAACCTCAACTGCAAGCGGTGCAGATCTGTGACAGTATCTGACCAAAAGGGACTAATAAGTAGGGGAAAGAGACAAACATCAGGGCTGCACAGCCGAGCGGCGGTTGTTTGTTTCCAGGGTGTATCACCCCTCAGAACACGGGATGCCTTTACATGCAATGTGACAAGACTTCCTCTATTCTTGACTTCTGCTTCTGTGGCTGCTGGGTTGGAGGAGAGCAGGGTTAGGGTGTGTGGGGGAATTGGAGGGATAGAGTCGGTGGGCTCCTGGCAGTGGCCTTACAGAGGATTGTCTGACACAGCTTCCGCCTCTTCGCTCCATGAATGTGTGCCTGCAAGACAGCACGCAGCCATCTGCTGGATCCCCCACCATCACAACCATCGCCACCACCACACCCCAGACCCTCCATTCACCCACCCCCCACCATCCGGATGCTGCTATAACCACTGACAACGCAACAAGCTAATTAGGAGATTTACTGCGCTAATTACACATGCACAGAAGTGTTGCTGGAGATTTCTATTTGGGGCTCAGCTCTGCGCACAATTTCCCCTCAATTAAAGGCAAATGTAGCATGTAAAACTGTGTGATTGTCTTTTACACCCCTGCGTGATGCTGATTCACAATGACACTCGACAGACAGCTGGAATGGCTGAGGGCCACCTGACTTCTGAGGGCTGTAAGAAAGAGATGCGCTCCAAGCCCCTGCAACCAAAGTGAGAAATGAGTTGTGCAGTGTGCCGAGGGAATGCCAGACTGGAGATAACACCCACAATCCATAACATTGTGGTCTACTTTCTCTGTCAATTAAGAGACAAGCAACAAGATGACTACAAAGGCAATAACAAGCCTACAGAATGGAACAGCAGCCCAACGCACCCAGCAGTTTCCTTTGATATCAAAGTCAGGTTTACTGCAAAGCTTTTCAAAAGTTGCATTGAGCCCCAAAGGAGGAAAAGAACAGTTATCAAATTTATTCTCTGTAACTGAAAAGGCAATGTTATTTTGAGCAATCCTCCCCAGAAAAACTATCAAAAATATTTCACCCAAATACTAAATAAAGGGTTTTATATTGCTATATTCCACCGTGAACTTGCTCAAGGTAAAGCAATCCTCTTAAAATATCCTCCGATAAGCAGACAATGTCATGTACAGTTGCTACATCTGCAGAGTTATCTCCAAACTTGTTATCAGAGAGGTGCCTATTAGCACTCTCAGCAGATAGAGAGCCTTATTAGCATTCAGTCAGAGTTGCGTCTGTCCTGATTAATTTAAGACTAATTTTCACTCTCAAAATTAAAGTTTTCTCGCTGAGAGATAGATTAAAAGATTAAAAATATTCTTAAACTCTCTCACATCTGTCTATTTATTATGGAGCTCAAGAAAGTTAGCTTAGCTTAGCACAAATACTGAAAGCAGGGATAAAATGCAAAAATCCCCCTGTCAGCAACAATAACTGTAACTGACACATTCTATATTTTGTTAATGCTGGACCAAAAACAAATGTATTCTACTGGTGTTTTTGCATGTTGGATATGTATCTTATACACTGATTCCAGGAAATATGTATGCATTGTTAAGTCTCATGTCAAAAGCAATTGTCTTACTGATCCTTTTTTAATCATGTACAGCCACAGAAATGAAAGTGTACACAGCTGTGTTTCAAATTTTGTCAGGTACAAAGTTTAGTTTGCTTTAGGCAGTTCGGGCTCGCTGCCTGACACTTTCTGTTGATACAAAACGTCTGTCTGTATATGCCAAAGAATACAGTAGAGATAATAAGCATTCTAGAGCCAACCAGATTTGTTTTACCAGTCATAGTGCATATATGTTATATGTGCTACATGTAGACTTTGCTCATTCAGTTTATCTATTACTTTTGCAACTTTTTGTTTGCATTTTAATTTTAAAATTTTTGGCTCAAGGTTTCGTTTGGTTTATTTTTAAAATTATTACACATCCATAGCATCAGCACAAATATCACTTGCATTAATTTTTTACCTATTAAAGCCATTTTTTACAGCAATTTTTAGAGGCCCAAATAATTGGACAAACCAACAGCATTTTAATATATGGATTGTTTGATGAAGATCATCTATCTATCTATCTATCTATCTATCTATCTATCTATCTATCTGTCTATCTATCTATCTATCTATCTATCTAGCCAGTAGACCTATAAATGGTGTATCGTGTCCTATAAATGCCCTCAAAAGCACCAAGATGATGAACACATTCAAGAAGTCCAGTTCAGTGACTCAGATTTGCAAAAATGAAGCCTAGGTGACACTGATGGGCATCCCATAATTTCAGTATTTACATGGATGAGTTATATCAAAGATTTTGGATCCTGTTAAATGGCCACTAGAGGAAATGTCTTTAAAAAAAATATGTACAACACATTTTCACCTGTGTTCACAGTGTGCAAACAACTATCATAGTTATGATGTTTGTTTATTCCTTAATGTGCACGTAACCTGATTACGGTCTTATTCTGATTTTCAAGAGTCCACCCTGTCCTCTCTGGAGTACTCCAGTAAAATCCAGGATATTGAGACATATGATCATCTGATTCAGGTTTCTGGACATTTAGTCTACTGCTAAAAAAAAAAAAACCCAGACTGGTTTACATGACGGTTTACAAAATTAAACACAAATGGCAGGCAGCACGATGATACAGTGGTTAGCAAAAACGTTTCTGTTTTGAGCCTTTCTGTGTGTGAAATGTGAATTTCTCTCTGTGCCTGTGTTGATCTCCTCTGGGTAGTCTAGCTTTGTCCAGCAGGTACAGGTCTATGGAAGAATGGAACTTGTTACCAATACGGATGACAGAGAACCCAGTAAAACTGAATTAAAACAACTTTTAAAACAATATTTATTTGGTCTGATTTTTGAGCATGGTTAGAAATTCCAACATGAATTTGAAATTTTGTGTGTGTGCTGTAGTAATGATTGTAAATCAAATGTTATC
Source organism: Perissodus microlepis (assembly GCF_051167445.1). Taxonomy (NCBI): domain Eukaryota; kingdom Metazoa; phylum Chordata; class Actinopteri; order Cichliformes; family Cichlidae; genus Perissodus; species Perissodus microlepis. The sequence continues at coordinate 28,346,848 of NC_140482.1, forward strand.
TTATCTTATCTTATCTTATCAATGCTTACCCTGATATGATGCCAGAGTTGTGACCCCAGGAAGTACAGCTGCTTAGTTGCTGTAAAACTAAAACTAAAGGTCACAGACATGCATGTTAGATTAACAGTTGATTCTAACTAAGCCGTGGATGTGAAGAAGAGGAAATGTGTGTTCAACAAAATGAAGTATGAATAAACTTGTATTGTCACGTGTTTTCAGTTGATTTTAAAATGTTATTGTTTACTTATAAAATCCTAAATAATATGGCACCTGATTACTTAGCTGATCCTCTGTCTGTATAGCCCTAAGAGAGCACTAAGATCATCGGGCCAACTGCTCTTAGTGCAACCTAGGTCTCGGCTTAAGACCAGAGGAGACCGTGCCTTTACACCCAAATTATGGAATAATCTTCCTCTTGATATTCGCGCATCAGATTCTATTCAATCTTTTAAATCATGTCTAAAAACGTACTTGTTTAACCTGGCATTCGAGGCTAATTAGGGTAATTTATATCTGGCTCTGCATTTAGATTATGTAATTATTTTATATTTTATATCTGTAATTTATATTTTATATTGTGATTTTATCTGTATCATGGTTTTACTGGAAAGCACTTTGGTGTACTTCGGTCTTTAAATGTGCTATATAAATAAATTTGATTTGATTTGGTCAGTACAACTAGAAATGCACATGATGAGATACCTAAACATCGCAGGCAGCAATGAATAGAGTCCATTTTCAGGTAAAAGCTCAAAGATGGTGTCAGGATGAAACTCTGGGAGATCCTTTCTCTTATAATAAATGCCAGTTTCAAAACCTTTCCAGAAATCCTGAATTGGTTATTGAGAAAAAATCCACAAATCATGTTGTGATAAGTTTTGTGTAGAAACGATTTTGTCGTTTGCTGAACAGACAGATGATGAGGGGACCATGCTCATAAGGCTATGACAGTATGCAAACATTAAAGGTGTCCCCCTAAGCTGAACTGTAATTTTAGCTAGCTGTGTGCTGCATTCAGTTGGATGTAGACAGTGGAAATAAAGTAGTTTCAACATGACAAATGTTCACAACAAGTTTTATGAAATCTGAGTAACCAGGTCATGATTTATGGAAGTTTGGGATTTTTTGTTTTGTTTTGCTTTGCTTTATTTAGATTTTTTGGAGTGAAACGTACCATCTTCCTTCGTTATACTCAGAAGAAGGCAGACATCTCTGCAGCTTATATCTCCTAAACGGTGCAATCAAATCAATTGAGGCCAAATGAGTAATTTGTGAACTCAGTTTTGGGGGTGAATTGTCTCTTTAATGTCAGTGCTAAAATAAATAACAAAGCAAATAACTCTAATCACAGTAGTCCAGACTACAGGGAGTGCAGAATTATTAGACAAATGAGTATTTTGTCCACATCATCCTCTTCATGCATGTTGTCTTACTCCAAGCTGTATAGGCTCGAAAGCCTACTACCAATTAAGCATATTAGGTGATGTGCATCTCAGTAATGATAAGGGGTGTGATCTAATGACATCAACACCCTATATCAGGTGTGCATAATTATTAGGCAACTTCCTTTCCTTTGGCAAAATGGGTCAAAAGAAGGACTTGACAGGCTCAGAAAAGTCAAAAATAGTGAGATATCTTGTGCAGAGGGATGCAGCAGTCTCAAAATTGCAAAGCTTCTGAAGCGTGATCATCGAACAATCAAGCGTTTCATTCAAAATAGTCAACAGGGTCGCAAGAAGCGTGTGGAAAAACCAAGGCGCAAAATAACTGCCCATGAACTGAGAAAAGTCAAGCGTGCAGCTGCCAAGATGCCACTTGCCACCAGTTTGGCCATATTTCAGAGCTGCAACATCACTGGAGTGCCCAAAAGCACAAGGTGTGCAATACTCAGAGACATGGCCAAGGTAAGAAAGGCTGAAAGACGACCACCACTGAACAAGACACACAAGCTGAAACGTCAAGAATGGGCCAAGAAATATCTCAAGACTGATTTTTCTAAGGTTTTATGGACTGATGAAATGAGAATGAGTCTTGATGGGCCAGATGGATGGGCCCGTGGCTGGATTGGTAAAGGGCAGAGAGCTCCAGTCTGACTCAGACGCCAGCAAGGTGGAGGTGGAGTACTGGTTTGGGCTGGTATCATCAAAGATGAGCTTGTGGGGCCTTTTCGGGTTGAGGATGGAGTCAAGCTCAACTCCCAGTCCTACTGCCAGTTTCTGGAAGACACCTTCTTCAAGCAGTGGTACAGGAAGAAGTCTGCATCCTTCAAGAAAAACATGATTTTCATGCAGGACAATGCTCCATCACACGCGTCCAAGTACTCCACAGCGTGGCTGGCAAGAAAGGGTATAAAAGAAGAAAAACTAATGACATGGCCTCCTTGTTCACCTGATCTGAACCCCATTGAGAACCTGTGGTCCATCATCAAATGTGAGCAGTGTCTGGGAGGCTGTGGTTTCTGCTGCACGCAATGTTGATGGTGAACAGATCAAAACACTGACAGAATCCATGGATGGCAGGCTTTTGAGTGTCCTTGCAAAGAAAGGTGGCTATATTGGTCGCTGATTTGTTTTTGTTTTGTTTTTCAATGTCAGAAATGTATATTTGTGAATGTGGAGATGTTATATTGGTTTCACTGGTAAAAATAAATAATTGAAATGGGTATATATTTGTTTTTTGTTAAGTTGCCTAATAATTATGCACAGTAATAGTCACCTGCACACACAGATATCCCCCTAAAATAACTAAAACTAAAAACAAACTAAAAACTACTTCCAAAAACATTCAGCTTTGATATTAATGAGTTTTTTGGGTTCATTGAGAACATGGTTGTTGTTCAATAATAAAATTATTCCTCAAAAATACAACTTGCCTAATAATTCTGCACTCCCTGTATACTTGTATCATCATGTAGTAATTTCACCTCTAACCAGGCCTGGTTAGAGAGTGGTCATTTAAACAATGCTGTACAAACATGCTGCCTGCACTTTTCCACCTTACTGGTGAAGGCCAAGCAGAGCAGCAGATAATGCCTGGGAGCCCACAGGGTCTCTAAATATTAATGAACCTCTGTCTCACACGGGAATAGCAGGAGCATCTTTTCTTTTTCCTCTCCTTTAGTGTGCTTGTTTGTTTAATTAAAAGAGTGTGTTTTAGGGAAATGAGCTGCTGTCAACCACCTCTGGGGTGGTTCTCACCAGGAAGTGCATTGCTGGCATTTCGATGGAGTAGCCCGACACTGTCGTGAGACCTGGTGGAAAATTACTTTGTTTTTAGCCACGTCTCGCTATTATTTGTCTTATTTAACAATCTGATCATTTAAATATGTAAATGTAGGTAATAAAGATAGTTATTTGTAACAAAATAATCCTAAATAATAAAAAGTAACCAATAAAATCATGCACTTTTTTAACAATGTGCTATAAAACAGCCGAAGAATGTGTGGCTAATGTGTGGATGTGGTCTGGCTGCATAAAAACATGGCCTGAGGCAGCTTTTAAATTCAAGCTGCACAGTCCTTCATCATTAATAAGAGTGAGGTATCAGATAGGCTCATCTCTTCCATAACAATAACACGAGTAAACAGGACCTCCTTTGGCAAGAATGATCCAGGGCTCTGTTAGAGCTTCCAATTTCTCCATACTTTATCCTTTCAGAATCCAATTCACTCAAAAAGACGACATAAATGAGGCTGAGCTATAGTTTGAACAGATAGCAGACAGAGAGCTTTTTTTTTCTTTTTTTTTTTTGATTTCCAGTATAACAGTGACAGGTTTGCAGAGAATACGACCACACTCGAATCCCTGTTTTAATTGCTTTTCAACTGTGGTAACAAAGGAGTAATTTAGACCACATACAATAGCATTCTCAGCTGGCCTGCCCCAGTTATTCCAGAAAGAAACTTTTAATTCAAAGTGCTGTGTAGATTAATTTTCTGATATGTTAAACATTGTTCTGCATACTAATTGACACCGTTTTTTATTGTGCTAAGTAAGTCTTTTCATGGACACGTAATTAAAAGGGCTGCTGAGGCTTTTATAGCACACGTTAGAACGGAAATTAGCCAATTACCATTTCTGTTTGAGGGGTGAAATGACCATCACACTGCCTGGCACTCTTTTATGTGTCCCACTTAATGGTTTTCACCCCCCTCACACTCACATCTCTCCACCCAAATATTTAGTATTCCAAGCCAAAAGAGAGATTGGAGAGCAAATTACCCAGCCAATATATCATTCCCTGGACTGCAATCACTTTGAAACACAACACACTAAAACGGAACATGCGCTAATTTCCAAAATATGTATGTTTTAAATCATGAGTGAAGCATCATGATTTATAATCCTTTTGATTTCCAGCCCATAATGAGTGAGTCTCTAATTTTCACACATGCTATAGGGTGTATTGTTACTCAAAAATGCCTCTGCATGTTTATAGTCACAACAGGGATGCAAAAGTAATCTTCAGAAATAAAATGCTCTTTGCCTTTGACCTTAAACTGTGTTATATAGAGTAATGCAAAAAGTGACGCTTTCAGGTTCCAGTCGTGGTTAAGAGTGAAAATAGAGTATGTGGAGTTATTGCGCCACCCTGTGGTTAAAGCAAGTGTAGAATTTATAGACACCAAATGCAGTGGTTCCCTCCAGTCTCACAGGTGAGGGTTAAGTCACTCGCCACATCAGGGGCAGTCATCATGTCAAGGCAGATTTACTGATAAAGTGCAATATCACAATCTGATGGGCTTCACAATCTGGACTACAGATAATCTGCTGTTCTTTAATCACAGGTAGGCATGCAATACATGTTGTGTATATGTCTGTGAAGGTTCTCAGTCATCCAGGTCATCGTAGTCAAAGGAGCTTGCAAAGAAAAGCGTCTGGACTTCTTTAAGTTGCTTGAAGACGTTTCACCTCTCATCCAAGAAGCTTCTTCAGTTCTAAGGTCAAATGGTGGAGAGTCCCAGATTTAAACCTAGTGGGAGTTTCCCCCCACAGAGGGACAAAAGGACCCCCTGATGATCCTCTAATCGCCTGAGCCAAGGTGTGAAACTGGGTGTGGGTCCCAATCAGGGAATGTTCACATTTTGGACAGAGAGGACAGATGGTTTGAAAGAGGAGTGAAAGAAGCCATCTATGTCCACTGTGAGCGACCATCTTTGAACAGAGGCGGTGGTTTACGACACCAACTCTCTGCCATCTATAATCCAGTTTTGAGTTCCCTCCCCAGACGCTTTAATGCCCACTCACATCCTGGGCCATCTGACCTCAGGAATTCGCATGATAAGGTGGGGCCAGGTTTCACAATGAGCTCACCCGAAACCCTGGCTGATTGGGACCCACACCCAGTTTCACACCTTGGCTCAGGCGATTAGAGGATCATCAGGGGGTCCTTTTGTCCCTCTGTGGGGGGATACTCCCACTAGGTTTAAATCTGGGACTCCCCACCATTTGACCTTAGAACTGAAGAAGCTTCTCGAATGAGAGGTGAAACGTCTTCAAGCAACTTAAAGAAGTCCAGACGCTTTTCTTTGCAAGCTCCTTTGACCATGTTGTGTATATAAAATAGAAGATTTACAGCAGAGGTGTTAAACTCCAGGCCTCGAGGGCCGGTGTCCTTCAGGTTTTAGATCTCACCCTGGGTCAACACACCTGAATCAAATGATTAGTTCATTACCAGGCTTCTGTAGAACTTCAAGACATGTTGAGGAGGTAATTTAGCCATTTAAATCAGCTGTGTTGGATCAAGGACATTTAAAAACCTGCAGGACACTGGCCCTCGAGGCCTGGAGTTCGACACCTGTGATTTACAGTATGGAAAGAGTATAGAGTATGATCCATGAGGACTTTAAGCAATCATGCAAAACAACGATGAGAAGCCAAGCGCAGTATAGACCATATGTCAGGGACTGGCAACGGTTACCAAAAAAGCAGTTTTTGAATCCATTTTTAACCAACCAGCCTTATAATGAAGGTGACGCAGCCTGTTAAATGTGATGATTTGTAATTATATATGTGCACTACTTTGCAGTAGTGCAGCCTATTTATGATTATTCAGTACTTTAACTTGACATTTTCATTGCAATGATAACACTACATAAATGAAACTGCAGTGAAAGCAATGAAAGCAGTTTATGCATATTACAGTATGTAAGAGGGTTAGGATAACAGCTGCATGCGACTCTGGAGGTGCAGGTCATGAAATCAGCCTTATGCTGTTCAATATCTGGTATATACAGTGGAGTCCAAAGAGCTTGCATTAGATTTGAAAATAATGGATTGGTTTTGAAGCCAAATTGTTTGTTGCATAATATTTCTTATTTCTCTCACTCGCCTCTCATTTCATGTCAGCTGTGGTTTCTGAAACACCAAGAATGTCCAAACGTATGTAAACAGCTATTTAAAAAATCCCTGAAAATTACTTTCATGGTAAAGTGTAAACGATCCAAAATTCACATTAAGAAACACAAAATGTTTCTATGTGTAAAATCAATGAATGGTGGTAAACTTCCATTAAAGCACTGTTCAGGTGACACTTTAATTGACTCACTACAGGCTTGTTCAAGTTGCAGCCATTGTTCACCTGCCATGAATATATCTGTGTGTCAAGCGTTGAATGATTGCTCTGATCATTCAACACAATGAGCACGCTGATGGTGGAAAACAGGACGTCAAACTTTTATTCTCAGTGTCAGTTCATGGCTAAATTTTCCATTTTCATGACTCGTTCTCTAAAATACCTTGGAGAACGAGAATCAGTTTCTATGCAAAGCATTGGGGAGAACTAAATTTACCACAGTTTAGAAGATTAACATATTCAAGTTTCTTTATTAAGAGACAGAAAATCTGCTTCATCACAGGACACAAAACTCCAGTCAGCACATATAACACTGTCTAAGAGGGTCGTAGTGCAGCCAAATAACTGTGGACATAAGAATAAATAATAATAATAATAATAATAATAATAATAATAATAATAATAATCAACTGACTGAATTTGTTCAAAACTATTTTAACTGTTTGGCCTTCACAATGACATGACCTCCATCTCACTCTCATTAAAATAAAATATCTTTTAAAATATAAAATCTAATTTTTAAGTCCAGTTGAACTAAGATGCTCATTAATGCGAGTTTTGGTGGGCATCAATTTATTCCTCTGCAGTAAGTTTAATTGAAGCTGTGATTACGTTTTATTATTATTTATTAACATGCGGGGGATTCATGACAACGCTGGGTAAACTTGGGTAAAACACGAACAATTTCAGATAGATCTGTAGATGTTTTTGGAGAGACTGCACAATTCATACAAGTGTTGTTCTGCATATGTACCACCAGATGTCGCAGTCTGACCACATCTAATGGTGCTCTTAAACTTGTTTACTTGCACGCATTATTTTTCAAATCAGTCGTTTTGTCGCTTCCTTTTGACTGTAACCCATCTTAGCTGTAAGAAAATAAGTCAAGCTGCTTTAGCGTTCAGTTTTTGGACTCTAGCTTCATTCCACATACAGAAAACTGTATGTAACTGTAACTGTACTGCAAGACCTCAACCCTCTTATCTGGGCCTTAATCAATTACATCAGCTTTTTTTTAAGGGGGGCAAATATTTATCTATATTTTATTAAAAATATTTTGTACTAAAATTATTTTTTGTTACATCAAATACCCATTTATGTATATTTTAATTAGCAACCCTGCCGGTATAAAGAGCTCTGGAGTTTTCAATAAATGGAAACACTTTTCATTCACCATAGTCTGCGAAAAAAATGACAGTGAAAGAAAGAAAGAAAGAAAGAAAGGGAGAGAGAGAGACTTGGCAAGAAAAATAGGCCAAGTTGTACTTTTGCTTGTACTGGCAGACCTTCTGTTAGCCTTCATGATTAGTTTTTAGTAGTTTTGAATGCAAAGCTATAAGTAGAAATAAGGTTTTGGTCTCACTGTAGTACTGTAGTATATGCTTTTATTTTGAAGGTATACAGTTGCTGGGGAACATTGTATGGCATTACATACATTGTGCATTCAAGTAGTTAACTGATGAAAAATTCATGTTTTAAGATATTCTTTTGCCAAGACACACAAATTGTGATTCACATCTTAATTTTGGGACTGCAGAGAGTTGTTTTGCATGATTCACAGTATAAATTAATCCTCATTTCTCTAATATTGGACCTTGGTGGAACCCCTAACTTCAAAGCAAGCTATTATAGTGCCTCTCCTTATAAGGCTGGCATCCCTTTAGGCCATTGTTCTTCTGACTGACTGCAGAAACAGAAAGTTAGGCTGGGAAAGGTGGGTTGGTCTGCTCTGCTCACAGACAGAGCTCTGTCCCTGAGACTGGAAGATTAGGAATATCCCCTTAAGGACTTTTTCTTTTTAAAAAGTTAATATTTAAAGCTGGTGACACGGTGATGCAGTGGTTCACACTGTTACCTCACAGCAAGAAGGTTCTCAATTTGAACTTGCCAACTACCTGTAGACTTTCTGTGTAGAGTATGGACAGAAGGAACTCCAACTCCACAGCCCAAAGACAAGAATGTTAGGTTAACTAAGAGTCTCTTTGTGTTGGCTCGTTAATAGAAAGATTATCTGTCCATGGTGTATGCACCACTCACCTGCAGTTAAGCCAAATGGATAAATGGAACACTATGTTTCAGAGGGTGTCCGTGTCACCCCATCACCTCCTGTGGTTTTGTTTGCTTGTTTTCCCTTGCTTAATATGGGCTTAATATGATACTTTGTAACAATATGGCAAAACAATTGGAAATAATAATATGTCTGCTCTAAGGTTTACACTGATTCTTGTTTGTTTGTTTCTATTTATTTATTTATTTTACAATTTTAGTAAACAAATTCTAAAAAGAGACACTGAAACCTCTTGAAATGACCTAAAACCTTTAAAGAAAGCAGTTTAAACCACGATAGTTTTGATGGTCTTTGAAGTTTTTCAGTTGTGTTTCCATTGTCACAGAAAGAATTAGTTCTATTTTGTAGTTTCTTTGGCTCGACTGACTTCTGTCCCCAGCTTTATCTAAGACAACTCTGATTTCAACACGACACACTGCTCTGAGCATGTGAGCTCAAACCTCAGAGCCCGTTCTCACTCCCGAGGCGTAACATCCCGACGTTTTGTCACGTCCCGCGGCGTTCCTGAGGAACGCGAAAGGTGACCCTAACCTAAGCCTAACCATAACCTTATTCCTTACCTTAACCAGCACTGTAATGACGTGAAATAGTGTTTTCCCAAGCGATTTTAAGGAAAAGAGCAAACATGTGTGGATTGAGTCCAAATGGTTCTCATATGTCTTCAGTTTTCCAACGTCGTCACGTAGGAACGTGTTGGGTGCCCGAAAACGTAATATGTTGACGATTTGTCACCTAGCGTAAAATGTTAGGCTTTGGGAGTGAGAACGTGTTGACCTCAGACCTGCTCTGCCTAGATGACTTTTAACAACAGGTAAGGCCTTTTGTTTCTGACAGGTAAACATGTAAAAACATATCTGAAACGTCATATAATGTGTCGTCCCAATCCCTGTTTTTATGCACAGTGACAGGTCTAGATGCGTTTTACTGGTGACGTGTATTCAAATTAGATGTTCGCGCTGTAATTGTTGTTGAAACAGCTACAAGTGGAAAGACTTGTTTTATGCTTGCTGGAGCACTCTGACCTCAGACTTGTTTTCTTCACTAACCTTAGTTGTAATCAGGGGTGATTCTAGGATCAGAGCTTTGGGGGTGCTGAGCACCCAGAGAGCTGCCCAGCCAGGCAACATAAACTTTACTCATCACAATGAGACTTCTTCCCTGTCTCTGTCAGTCCCTGCATCCTTAAATGTCTCCAGTTGTCCTGAGTTCTCTCTGACTGTCTCCTTGGTGCTTGGTGCTGACTATCTTTCCTTTTCTTCTTGTTTCAGTGTCAGCCTGCTATATTTTTATATACTTTCCTCTCTCCCTCTTTGGACTGAGAATCATACACATATAGATTGTATTCAATTAGATGGAAAAAATACATTAATATGAAAAAAATACTATTAATCACTAATAAAAAAAAGTCCTCTCTCAGTGTACTTTGAACCAAAAGGCTTGATTGACGGATCATTTGATCTTACACTTTTACCTAAATGTGGCTCCTTTTTTTTTGAAAAAACGTCCTTATATCCATTATGAACCTGGCTGTCTCACTGTACACACACACACACACACACACACACACACACACACACACACACACACACACACCAGGAGTTATAAGGTTAATGGGGATCCAGTCAGTTAGCTAGTTACTACCTTGGGTTTAATTTCGGCACATGTACATATGACAAAATAACCAGTGGTAACAACAGTAGGCTACTGACAATTTTAAGTTTTCGATTTTAAATAGGCTATATAAATTTCAATGGGAGCAACAGGACGGTCAAATATCGCTGAATTTACTACAGAGCAGGACGGATTGTAGGGTAGCAAACATAGTCGGAAAACACGTTTTCAACACAGCAGGTTACCTGGGTGTAATGCTTTTCAGCTAAAAAGAAACATGGTCTGACTCCTACCTAACTATATAAAGAGTAACTGAAGGTTAAATGCAGCTAACATGTCCTGTTTTAAGCCAGGCACTCACACCTCCGCTCCGCTGCGTCACTATGGGCTCAAAATGTGGTCATAAAGATTTGTGTGTGCGTAAAAAAGATTTATGTGTGCGTAAAAAAGATTTGTGTATGCGTAAAAAAGATTTGTGTGTGTAAAAAAGATTTGTGTGTGCGTAAAAAAGATTTGTGTGTGGACTTAGCCCAAAAAAACCCTGCAAGTTACAAGTACGAATTTTGACCCTATTTTTCTTCCTTTCATCTGATTGGTCAATGTCATGTCAATCACAAATGTAACAATCCAATCAGAGAACAGATGGGTTTGGCTGTCGGAGGGGCGCTTTTTTTGAACTGCAGGTCTTTGAAGGGAATAAATGCCCTTTTACATGCCAACCCAGCGTTTTCCTTCATCACCAGGAAGGAAAACAGTCTGTGGTCGTCCGAGTTTGGTGATTTTTGTGTCACAGGACTACGTGTTTAATATAGGGACTTCCACAGCCTTTTCAACAGCGCTGCGGACCGTGGGGTGGGGTGGGGGCGGGCAGTGTTTTGGAAATGACAGTCTTCATTACAAAGCTTTCTTTGTTATGAATTAGCATACATGTTTTTATTGAACATTTGAAGAACCAGCAAAAAAACCAAACTCTTGTAGAGGACATAAAGTCAGAGATAGAAAAGACAAGGAGCAGGTGCATCTAGTACAGGTAGAGCTGCTGCAAAAACCCACAGAGCCCAGCAGCCAGCGCAACAAATTCTGGATCCTTTGCTTTTAGTTAGCAGTTAGCATTAGCAGCACATCCTGCGTCCGATGTGAAAGGACTTTTATGCTGCGCACTGTGACTCACAGCAATGGTCCCGGGTCAGCCCTGACTTTGTGTTAAACTAATCCTAAAGTAATAATGATATTTCTAACCACTGACATAGCACAACTTTATCCTTTCAACAGCTGCTGAAAGTTAGGGGACCTAGCTGCTATCGGATATTTATATAGAGATCCTCCAGCTTCAAACTGTATCACCCTTCAAAGACCTGCAGTTCAAAAAAGTGCCCCTCCGACAGCCAAACCCATCTGTTCTCTGATTGGATTGTTACATTTGTGATTGACATGACATTGACCAATCAGATGAAAGGAAGAAAAATAGGGTCAAAATTCGTACTTGTAACTTGCAGGGTTTTTTTGGGCTAAGTCCACACACAAATCTTTTTTACGCACACACAAATCTTTTTTACACATACAAATCTTTTTTACGCACACACAAATCTTTTTTACACATACAAATCTTTTTTACACACACACAAATCTTTTTTACGCACACACAAATCTTTTTTACACATACAAATCTTTTTTACACACACACAAATCTTTTTTACACACACACAAATTCTTTTTACACATACAAATCTTTTTTACGCACACACAAATCTTTTTTACACATACAAATCTTTTTTACACACACACAAATCTTTTTTACACACACACAAATTCTTTTTACACATACAAATCTTTTTTACACACACACAAATCTTTTTTACGCACACACAAATCTTTTTTACACATACAAATCTTTTTTACGCACACACAAATCTTTTTTACAAGTACAAAATATTTATGACCACATTTTGAGCCCATACCCACCGCTCTGGCAGAAAGGGGCTAGAGCCAGAATAGGGGAGAGGCGAGCTGGAACAACAACAATTTTATTTATTTATTTTTTTTGGGGGGGGGGGGGGTTAATCAATGCTTATGTTGTTAAACTATTACGTCTCAATCAAGCACTGTGTGGTTTTTATATTTTTAGTAGTGTGTCACACAAGCAGCAAATATTGTAAAAAAAAAAGTAAGAAATATTTGGGGGTGCTTTGAAATGGGCTAAAAACGCCCCTGGTTGTAATCTTTTTTCTTTTTTTTTTTAAATCTCCAATACAACTGCTCAAAGGCCCCACAGGTGCCAGTTTCTACTGAAGTTATTTGTTGTGCAGCAAAAGTCACACTGAAGTATGGAGAATTTTCTTTGATAATTGATTGATTAATGAATACAGTTCTAAAAAGAAGAAGAAGAAAACTGCATATTACATTGTGCATATTATCTTCATATGTACAACATTTTTATATTCTTGTGCTCTACTTCGCATGACTCACAGTTCAAAATAATCTTTATCTTATACTGGGCCTAGTTGTGGTCTCTCAGTTCATCCACTTTCGAAAGCAAACCGTTTTTGCTGTTTAACTCTACTAATGTGGATTTGCATGATTCACATTTTGAAATAATCGTTGTTATTTTTATTTATTTTGTACTCCTTGGTGCAGCCCTTTAAATCATCCTCGGTCTGAAACAAGTCATTTTAGCTCCTGTCCCTTTGAAGGTAGTCCCTCCACTACCACCGTCACTGCTAGCTATATTTCCTCTGACTGGTTGCCCCTCATAAGCAGAAGATGGGTGGGTCTCTTAGAGCCAGAGTTTTTGTGTCTGAGATGACCATCATAACAGATCCACTGTAACTTTGAGTGGATTTGTTTTTCTATGTAAGAGTAACAGAAAATTTGGAAACCAGCATATGTTCACTACTGAGAAGACGCTATCAGATTATCAAATGTTCCTAATTAATTTCTGTCAGTTAATTATTTTGATTAAGCATTTATTTCAGCTCTTCATTCGGGCACCTGGTTGCCTGGGGAAATTATGAATTTGACATTTTGCTCCAGGGCACATTATGAGGTTAATCTAGCCGTGCTCCAGTACAGAATCGTATCATTTGCATCTGTGGGACAATCCTAGCTGCAGTGATCAACAGAAAACCCATCTCCAAAAAATGAGGGGAAGAAATGATGTGTTTTTGCAACAGGCCGTTTGTAGCAAAGTGCACCTTTGAGAATTGGTTCTTTGCTAAGCTGACTGTTATATGTAGACACATAACTAGTTGTTGAGGTAGATGCCTTTGAATGATTCATAGGTCAAGTACAGGTCTTAAGCTGCTTAACATACAAAAAGTTTCATCTGAAAATGGTCAGGTAGAAGAACTGGAATGAAAATGAGTGTAAAAAGCAGCCAATATTCATAAGGAACACTTTGAAAGACCTTCAGAAAGCCCGGAGATGTATTTCTCAAGACCATTTTGAAAACGACAAGAAAGTCTGACTCCTTGGAAGCAAAATATAAAGAAAGGAGGGGTGTATCAAGACTTCTGGATAATACTGTATATGCCTGCAGGAACTTTCTCAGCAACAAACATGCTGTCTTTTTAAATTTAGACCTCAGACTTTCTGTTTTTTGTTAAAAAACTAGCCAACTTATACATTTGATACATTAGATGCCTTCTTAAATACATCTTTCCAACAGTCAGCATGACATACAACTTTGGGATCTGCACTTGATTTTTTAAGTGGTCTGAACCAGTGGTTAGCAGACCACAATATGGACCCTTGCTAGCATTTTCTTTCAACCACAAAATAAATAAATAAATCGTATGATAATATAAGACTGTAGACAACACAATCCACCTTCTGGATTCATAGTCTATGTTAGGAATTTAAAAAGAAGATTCACATTTATTGACCTCATTTATTGATAAAATGGGAGCTATAGCTTCCTGTTTATTGCACGAGAGTCCCATATTAGGCTCGAAATAATGAAAAATGACTGAAATTATATTCACTCACAAAACAAACTATAATAAATATTTTTTAGTTTTCACTTTCTAAAGGGCTACTTGGAGGTAATGTAACCATGACTGGTTCACGTGTAGTTAAGGAAGACATTCTGTTACCTCACTTAGCAGGAGTATGCATTTCCCTGTTATTTTTGGCCATCATTTTACAAAATGTGTTTAAGGTTTAATAACCTAAACCAAACTTTAAAAATGTTTAAAATATGTTTTGTTACAATTCTTGCAATTTATATTGGTTGTCAGCCCCAAACGTCTTTTATTGGTGCCAGAATTATTCATATGTATGGAAAAACATGGAAGAAATGTTGTGACAAATGCATAACCTGATTTCAAATTTTAGAAACTAACAGGGCAACTATTAAATTAAATCTAAACATGTTTGAATAAAACTCTGAAACAACAGTGACACAAGCAACTGTCTCTAGAACTAGCTCTGATTAAAATTCACTGAAAAGAAAAACTGAAAACAAACGTTTAAAAAGTTGATAAAACTACACAGCTTTGACTCGAGAACAAAAAAGAGAAAAAAGAAGTTCATGGTCGACCTAGGCACCGATGACTGCAATCTGCCTAGGCTGCAAAATGAGCCCAAATCATCATCCCTCCAGATGCTTTACAGTTGATATGAGGTTTTCGTTCTAAAATGCTGTTGTTGGTTTTCTATAAACATGGTGCTGTGCATTATGACAAAATATCATAATAATTCATCAAGTACTTCTTGTTACTACTTATCCTTATACTTACTTTCCTCTTACTTCTGATGGGAGCAGGAAGGGTAGGCTTTATTCTTCCACACATGTTATCTAATTTTAAGTCATAGTAGGGACCAGCTGATTTTTATTAAGTCCAGATATATAAAACCCAAGCAGGTAGATATAAATCCCACAATATTAGTTTCAATAGTACTGTACTATATTTACATGTGTAGCACGTAGGTGTGGTAAAGTATTGCAGCACAGCATGTAAGACAGTGTCAAACAACAGAACTGCTCAGTGTTGCTAAATCTTTTAACCTCCCATAAAAACAGCAGTGTTTGCAACAGCGCAATCAGCTTTGCTAGGGCGTCACTACAAGGTCCAAACCTTGTGAGATATTTCACATCATTAAATGACAAAATGCATAACATGAAACGTTTTTCATGGGTTTGCAAATGCGAATTTCATCGGATTTATAGGTCACGTGTGGTAAATGGTCCCTATATGTTACCTTGTTTTAAATGATTCCCAAACATGTGAACCTTTGGGAACAGCCTGATCTTTTCAGTACATCGAGCAGTCGGTGGAGGGCGCAATGCTTGTTTATCGCTTCTCCGAGGCCAGCCGACACTCATTGTGGATGAAAACTGTCGTTTTACCCACTTTGCGTGTTACAATTTAAGCCGGTTTGTTTTGTTTAATCACGGGAGTGTCTTCACGCGCTTATGTGAGAAACATGAACAAGTAGTGATTTTTTTCTCCTTTTGTTATCTGCTGCCACAGCCACAGAGAGCAAACAGACTCGCTCACACATCTCCTCTGCGTCACGGGCAGATCACGTTTTCCTTCCACCAATCAGGTGGTTCGAGCAGGACTATAAATCCAACAGGGGACGCGGTGAGGGGCAGCAGGAATGAACAACAATAGAAACCTACACAGGAAACACATATCCACAGACTCTGTACACCTTTTAATATTTTCTTACACTTAACATTAGGTAAGTCGTTTTTTTTAATTGAATCGAATCGTTTTTTTAAATGCTTTTAGAATTTGTTCGTGCGAGGAAAAACAATGATAGTAGTGTTAACTTGCATCTAACGTCCATTTGCTCTTGTGTTGTATTTTTCCACTTGCGCGAGCTCCTAGTAAACAGCTGTTTGTGTGAGAGCAATAGTCGATCAGGCCGGTTGATCACAGATGGAGCTGTTGTATAATCAGTCGTGATGGAGATTTCGGTAGCATTTAGGTACTTAGGTGTACTTACCTGTGTTCTGTGAATATGTTTGACATCCTGCCTGCTGTTTTACACATGCCTTCAGACACATTGATCTGAATTGAAGCTCATCATGCGTCCATTTATGTCTGTAGGTTTTCAGGGTCAAGAAAATGGCCACCTCAGCGAGTTCAAAACTGAACAAAGATGTTAAACAGCAGTACATGAGCCTCCCTCAGGGGGAGAAGGTACAGGCCATGTACATTTGGATAGATGGATCTGGAGAGGGACTGAGATGTAAGACCAGAACTCTGGATTCTGAACCCAAGACAATAGAAGGTAAGATATAGTTCCAGTATGATCAATATCATTCAGGAAAATAAAAAAAGCATAGATGGCGACATGTTTTAAGAAGGTTTTTGAACAGGGTTGTTGTTGTTTTTTGCCAGATCTCCCTGAGTGGAACTTTGACGGCTCCAGCACCTACCAGTCAGAGGGTTCCAACAGTGACATGTACCTAATTCCTGCTGCCATGTTCAGGGACCCATTCAGAAAAGACCCTAATAAGCTGGTGCTCTGTGAAGTGCTCAAGTACAACCGCAAACCAGCAGGTGAGTGGAAATTTACAAACCGGGGCGTCATGAGATTTTAAGCCGTCTTAAGTTTTAGCTCATTTCTGACGCTGTTCCAACAGAGACCAACCTCCGATACACCTGTAAGAAGATTATGAAGACTGTGGAAAACAACCACTCATGGTTCGGTATGGAACAAGAGTACACTATCCTGGGCACAGATGGACATCCCTTTGGTTGGCCTTCCAACGGCTTCCCCGGTCCACAAGGTGAATGTCGGCCTCTAAGTTGGCTCATTTTGTTGAATTATAATACATCAGTAATCCCAGCTGAGTGTTAATGTTTAGTCTCTTTCCACTTAATCAGGGCCTTATTACTGTGGAGTCGGGGCAGATAAGGCATACGGACGAGACATTGTGGAGGCGCACTATAGAGCTTGTCTGTATGCTGGGGTTCAGATCTGTGGAAGCAATGCTGAAGTCATGCCGGCACAGGTAATTTTCCATCATGACAAAGGCAGTGTGTAAAAACAGGTAATTATTAGTGTAACTGTTAATAATGCCTT
The DNA here is from genome assembly GCF_051167445.1 of Perissodus microlepis. NCBI lineage: Eukaryota > Metazoa > Chordata > Actinopteri > Cichliformes > Cichlidae > Perissodus > Perissodus microlepis. The sequence goes on from NC_140482.1 coordinate 28,364,138, forward strand.
CTTTGTTGTGTTTTAGTGGGAGTTCCAGATTGGGCCTTGCGAAGGTATCGACATGGGAGACCACCTGTGGGTTGCTCGCTTCATCCTTCACAGAGTCTGTGAAGATTTTGGTGTTGTGGTGTCCTTTGACCCCAAGCCTATCCCAGGGAACTGGAATGGAGCTGGCTGCCATACCAACTTCAGCACAAAGGAGATGAGAGAGGATGGCGGGCTTAAGTAAGGATGAATTCAAAGTCAGTTAAGTTTAATAAATGAAATGTGGGTTTTTGGTGTGTTTCTAACTCTAACTCTCATCTTCAGAGTCATCGAGGAATCAATTGAAAAGTTGGCAAAAAGACACAGGTATCACATCCGGGCCTACGATCCCAAGGGTGGGCTCGACAACGCCAGACGTCTCACTGGTCATCACGAAACCTCGAGCATTGATGAGTTCTCAGCTGGCGTGGCCAACCGTGGGGCCAGCATCCGCATTCCTCGCTCAGTGGGGCAAGACAAGAAAGGCTACTTCGAGGACCGTCGCCCATCCGCTAACTGCGATCCTTACGCTGTCACAGAGGCACTGGTGCGCACATGTTTGCTCAAAGAAGAGGGCGAAGAGCCTGCAAATTACAGCAAGTGAACGGTTTAAAACAAAAGTATCATTAGCAGTACTGTATTTAGCTCTGTGTCTGTTTCAAGACTCGACAAACCAATCTTTATTTTTTGAAATTTCTACTTGAAACATGAAATAATGATTTAAGTATTCCTGCATTCTTTGTGAATTCAACTGACACAAACACTGCCACATTTTGTCTTGGTGTCACAGTAGCTGATCATTTGTATAGATGCACACTAATACAATGTGTTTAACTTGTACTAAAGGAAATTTAAGTACAGCAGCATTTTCCTGGAGCTCTTGTTACATTTCGCCAAAGGACAAAAACCCAAAGGCGTTTGAATGTTTAAGCAATCTTGGCCTCTGTCTCGATAGTGGTTGTGGATGGGTAAGGTTACTATGTAAGCCAGTTTACTTTTGTAGGTTTTATAAAACGATGCATATCTGTTTTATCTTTTCTTACAATTGTAATTGTTGCGCTCTTTAATAAACTGCTAACATTTTTACGTATGCCTTGTTTGCAGCTTAATCCCACACACTTCATTTTATCTGGAGTTCTATTCCAACAGGAACAAGTTCGCATGACACTGGACTGTCAGCTGACACGAATCCCTGAAATGTGACTGTCATTAAGGGAAAATGCACTGTAATGTTTAGCAAACTGTGATTAATTTAGACAAATTACAGCCACACACCCCCTTTCTCAGTTTAAAAACTCAAGCACAAGATTAAAATGCCGATGATGACGCTGAACCTTTAGAGTGGTTTTGGTAGGTTTATCATTTCATGCTGAGGCTTGAACACACTGATTGTGCTAAGTACATCACAGTAGATTTCACTCTAGCACAGGCCTGTCCAAAAATAGTGTGTGATTGTCTTTCTGGTCTGTTGTTTTAATCACAAGCTTTAATAAGCTAGAGGCTTAAAGTAGGTCGGGAAAGTAAAGACAGGATGGCAGCCTTTGTACTAAAGACCAGCGATTCAATGGAAAAGGGAAGGCGCTTCATTTCGAGAAGTTGTACAACATGGGCTGGCTTTGTTGTAGTGTATTCTTACAGAACTTTAGGTTAACTAATACTATTTAGCTATCATAGTAAAAAAAGAAATGACTCAAATTGTGTCACCATTACACAACTTGAACTAATAAGCAAAGCTGATTACTAATCTCCATTGCTCCATTAAAAGGCACATGCATACTGTACTAAGGATTCAAATTCAATTAAAACCTCCACAACGTAGACCCACATATGGTGCCTCTCATTTTGTAATAAACTTGAGCTGATGAGAGTGAGTTATTCCCTACACGCACATGCCCAACATGTTTTCTTGCCAAAATAAGAGTGCTCGATGCTCAGTGTGGATTTGATGCCAAACTTTTAGTCCAGACATGACAGCTCCTCAGGTCATCCTCTTCCCATCTTGTTCATGGTTTACACAAATCACTTTCAGTTCTGCTTTGTACGACTGCTTATCGTTTTCTCAAAGCATGCAGAAGTGTATTAAATTTTTCTGTCGGGCAGCCACTAGTCTGTTTATTTTACTCCCCCATGAAAAATCAATTTGCAAAGATTTGAAACATGCATGACTTTGGATAGAGTCCTCCCTCCTTTCGTTGTTCATAAGGCCCTATTGTTGCAGTGACAGGAGGTTCAAAGCAGATATGAAGAATTGATAATGTGTCACATAGCAATTGTTATGAACAACACACATATTATTACTGGATGCATTAAAATGTTTGACTTGAATTAATCATGGTAAATGTTTATCAAGTCAAAAGCATGAGGAATCCTTATGTATCAGCTATGGAGCGTGTATTAGTGGAAAGTTAGACGGGGTGAAACACATCTGAACCTTCCTAGTGACCAACAGGGTCTGAAAGGGAAAATACTTTTTATTTACATGTGGACGATATTTTCCAAATGTACGGAACTGGAGTGACGTATTTACCATCTGATGTATCATACTTTGATGAATTACTCTTGTTGTCTCCTAAAAGTTGGAACAACTCCCCAGAAACTGTTCAGATTGTGGTTTGTAGTATGATGTTTTATTTAACTTTAACTGGGAAGCAATCATAATAACAATAATATCCAGCTTTTCTACTCTTTCATTAACTTTTGTACTTTCGATCCTGTAGTTTGTTTTTGTCCTGTTTGCTGATCATGGTCTTCCTATGCTCCTCCCCCCACCTCCAACCAGTACTCCCAGTATTCTCTAAGTCTGATTCTGTTGGTGATCTCTTTTTGTTAAAAGGGAGTTTTTCCTCTTCACTGAGGCCAAGTTCTTGCTTTTTGTGGCTTTTCTCATCTTTGGTGTTCTCTCTCTTTACCTCACAATATAAAGCACCCTGAGATGTTTATTTATCCGGTATTGTTGACCACATTATTTGAAAGTTAGACCATGATGGGTATGAGTTTTAAGCAGAATAGCTCCACTTTTTTTTTTTTTTTTTTTTTTTTAAAGGACACAGTCAGAAAAACAAACTTTTTGTCACTACAAGTAAACCTTCAGGTGCTCAAATTGTATTAAACAATTTTAAAATAGCCAGTTTGTAGCCTACCATGCTCCACTTTATTGTCAGAACTGCAAAACTTCAGCTGAGATTTCATGACACATTCATGATCGTGCTAAAAAAAAGAACATGTGGATGCCACATTTGTGACTAGAATCATTTCCACCATTTAACCTTTGCTCATGAATCTGTTGCATACATTACTTTTGACGAGTAATGGATTGTGAAAATATAATGATAAGGGCCTTTACTGAGAGACACACTGTATTCCTCTTCTGTCTGGAAACACTGGAACAAATGACCTTATATGTACTCATGGTGTTCTGGCATTTATGTAGTGCTTTTCTAGTTTTGCTGACCACTTAAAGTTTTTTTACTAACTCTATTCACATTATCAACCCTGTAAACATGTCTGGCCAATTTATAATCATTAGTTGACCTAACACGCGTGTCTTTGCTGCAGGAGACTGCATACACAGGGTGAAAACGCAAACCAAGCATGCCAGGAGATTCAAGCCCAGAACTTTCCTGGTGCTAACTTATTATAAAACATACAGACAACAACATTATATCATTGTTGCCATTATGTTGTTGTAGTTTGTTTTTACTGTTTTAATGTTTTAGATGGATTTTGACTTGTGTGTCTAAAATGACTAGGACAGAACTAAACTGAAACATAGTTTAGTTTAGCTTTGAGGGGGTATATCATAACATGGGTGGCCTGGGAAGTTAGTTTCATGCCATGCTTCACTTGCTGAAAATTAAACCATGACCAAGAGCTGGTCTGGAAGAGTGCTCTGTCTGCTAAACCTGCTGTAAAACATACTTTCTCCAAGGTTCATGGGGTGAACACCTGGGGCATAAAACGTAAAACATGTTAACTAATTGCTTCATTCAGTGAGGATGCTTTTTTCAGAACAGATGGCCAGAACAGTAGCAGTTTTCACAGTTTCTTAGACACAGTTTTCCCCTTAAAATAATGGCTCTTTACATTATGCATCAAAGTGGTCAGATTGTGTTGTAATTTTTTTCCAAGTTTTTCAGGACATCGGCTGCTTTTTCACTCATGTTCAGTCCACTCCTTGCACCATTTAAAGAGGAACGGGTGTGTTTTGTTTTCTGTCATTAAGCAATTTGCCAATGACCTATGCATAATTCAAGCACCACAAAAGGAACCTAACCTCGCTTAACCTCACAGGGATGAACCATTTGTGAATCTACACATAAAACAAATTAGCAAAAAACTCAGTTTAAACTGTATCCTAAGGCATTTTGTTACCGGCAGCCTGTCACAAAAACATGTGATTGGTTCCAATTTCTTTAACTGAATCTATTAAAAAATGCCAAAGATTATACAGTTTCACAAGAATAAAACAGAATGGTGCACCAACAATGTGTTTCATAAAGACCTATCAGCTGAAAACTTTGTATATCTCAGTATGGTGTGCAATGCGTCCTTAAAAAAATGTAGAAAACTGGACAAGCAAAGCATTGGCCAAGCAAAGCATAAAGCAGTGAGGAGTGACACAAGATTTTTAGATAGTTCTATAAATGTTAGATTGATTAGGTTTTCTGTACATGTCAGTAGCTGTTTATCTCTCTGTATAAGCCCTGAGATGGACTTGTGCCCTGTTTGGGGTGTGCCCCACCTCTCTACCTGTGACAGCTGGGATAGCCACACAACAATGGATGGATAAGCAGTTAACGTATATGGATTCAACTGTCAGTTTCTATTCAGCTCAATATGCTGTTCTGAGCTCAGATGCCTTTTTAAAAGTGGAGCCAAAGTGCATGTAGCTTACAGTAATACACGTGACAGGAGTTTTAGAACCCACCAAACTCAATTTAGTTAAGAGCTTACTGCCAAACAAGAACTTCAAATCACACGCATTGGCCTCCTTAAATCATGCTCAGCAACCAAGCTCAGGAAATGTTCCAGCACTTGTAGAGAGGCACTTTGGATCCCGGAGAAGTTACTGCCTTACAGGATATTTTGTCTTTTTTTATATAGTTTTTGTTTTCGTTAAATATAGTGGAGGAAAAACCAAAAAATCTGTTTCCACAAACAAGCCTTACAGCTCGAGACTATCAGCACATACTCAAGCTTCCTTGTACATGCATATTTATTGCATATAAATTGCATACTGCATATATACTGTTTCACAACCTATTGAATTGTCCTATTGCATTACAAGCACAGCCACTCCTTATGTTATTTAACCCCGGTGGACTGTCTGCAGAAAGGTGTGTCATTTTGTCAGTTTTCATTCAACAACATGGCGATATTTGAGATAAACTGGTCAGAAGGAAGGTCTCGTGAAGAGAAAGATAACGCCTTTGGCTTTGTTTCCATGGCAGCCACAGTGTAAGCTCAAGCAATCTGGTGTGTGTAAGAGAGGTGGGGGCTGGGTTTCCATACCAGGCAATTACATAACAGCGGCAGTTGAGGAATATGTATAGTACACAAAACAAAGAACAGAGTTTACAAACCTAGACTGCACCTTTTGTTTAAAAAATCTGGTGTATTACAACGGAGAATCAGCACACTATGTAATCCCACTTCTTTCTATGGAAAGAGGTACACTATGTAATCCCATTTCTTTCCATAGAAAGAAGTGGGATTACACTATTATTTGCAATTCAGCCAGAGGTTCTCAGTTTAATCAGATATCTGTAGTCCAGACAGCAAATGAAGCACCATGCTTGTCCGTGTTAGGTCTAATCTCATCACATGAATGCAATCTCCTGTTCTATGGAGGCCCTTCAAGCCTAGCTATCAGCACTGTCATTGGTGACAGCACACTGGTTGTGACTGCCCCCCCCCCCCAAACTCACGTGGTGGTGACTTTTGGGGACATGTTCTGGAAATCGTTGCAATGTGGTTGGTCTGATGGTTGGAAAGTTGTGCAGCTGTGAAAGCAGAGCAGCACAGTGAGACAGAGAGGTTAGAGAACCCTGGGAGAAGGAGCACGGACGAAGCCTGGACCACCACCAATTGTGACAAACGTCACTGCTATTTTAAACAAACAATCAGCAGTTGCACAAAGAGAACCGGCTTCACCACCAGGATTAAATGTGACCTTAAAGCAATGCGTCTTCTTCCAACAGACAGTTACTAAGGTACATTCTCCAGCTGGATAATGGGAAACAACATGGCTCAGTTCAAGATAGATCCAAACTCTGCACAAAAAAGTCAGTTATGGTTGGACAAGGAGGTGCTTTGTGTTTTTGTATGTGTGCCCTAATCAGTTTTGCTCTCTTCCTGCACGTCCACCACAGCTGAGCTGCTGATAGGAGACATGGAAAAGCATAAAAGTGACAGTCCCACACTGAAAAAAAGGGATTGGCCAGCTCTTGGACTTACATAAGCATCTTGCGTGTATTTAACACAATTGCCTCATGCTTTAAAGTTAAGTGTAACTATATAGTGTAGAAACTACATGATATGCAGAGAGGGTAGATTAAATTGTTCATATCATGTTCAAGTGAAGTAAGTCAATAATATAGCAATGTTAAATCCCGCGACACTGCACGGGATTTCAGTCTCGCACTCTTTGGATCGTGGTTTCAGGAAGGCATCCATCTCAGTCAAGTCGAGCAGCCACCTTTACTTTTTTTGGTAAACCAAAAAAAGTAAATTGGGTGGTTGTTACATTAAAAAAGTCTACCTTGTAATTTGAACACAATAATTTCATGTTTCTATGAACGTAATTAAATCATCATTCAAAAACTTAATTTGTTCTTGTTGAGATGACACGATACAATCTAGTAAGAGTGGTTAGTTGCTGAACTCATGAAATTCACAAGATCGCACAAGATTTCAAACTGCAGGAAAATCAGTGGAGTTATAAGAGGCAGAGAACTACACACGCACCACGTGCATGCTATTGCTATTTATTGTGGATTAACCTGTCAAGGACAAAAACAAAAAAATTCTGCATCAAATACAGGAATTCATAGCTTTCCTGTATTCCCTAGATTGTTGGCATGGTGGTTAGTGCTGTTGCTTCACAGTAAGCCGGTCCTGGGTTCAAATCCACATTCTGGCTAGTTTGCAGTGGCTTCTCTCTGGGTATTCTGGTTTCCTCCCCCAGTTAAAAGTCATGCAGTTATTAGAGTTAGGGTTAACTGGTGATTCTAAATTACCCGTGAATGTAAGTGCACGTGGTTGTTTGTTTCTATGTGATAGACTGGTGAGCTGTCCAGGGTGTACCCTGCCTTGTAACCTATCACTTCAGGGTTATTTCCCAGCCCTCCTGCAACCCGGAGGATAGTCATTGTAAATCCATTCAATTTTTATGGTAACCAGGATCTAGACTTTGTTGAACATTATGTAATATGAAGACAACATGTAGTATTTAAGTGACCAAGTAGTATTGGGGTAAAAGTTATTGAATAGTGTTGAAATAAAATGACAAAATTGTGAAGGATTAAAATATTCCAAGAGCTCAACTTACTTCATCTGAACATGTTTCAATCGCGTTTTATGAACACAAAATGCACAGGTTTACTGAATATGAAAAAGTTGTGTTGATTTAACTCAGTTGTTTAAGTTTCTGCCAAAGCAAAACATTTGTGTGCAACAAATGTCCACTATTGAATCAAGTAAATCCAACATGGCCTTTTTTTCAGTGCAAGTATAAGCTGAATACATGGAAATGTAAAAAAAAAAAAAAAAATCAGTTAGTGTTAGTTGTTTCACAGAATGATACATGCGATTGGAAACTTTTCTCAATTTAAAACTGATACACCTGAAGCCTGACTTGACAGTTTCTGCAAGACTGGTACCTGATGAAATATGTATCAACAGCTAGGGGGGATTTTGTCTGGTTTAGCATAGACATTTGGAGAAGCAGCTGCTATGTGTTTACCAGCTTGACTGTGAAAAGACTGAAAGAAATAGTTCAGAATATAACCAGCATTACAGAATGACTCAGTTTAAAACTTTTTTTTTTTGTGATTTACACTAAGTAAAAGTATGTAAAATGTTTATAATTTTACAGTGAGGTGCCCAACTGGGTCCCTCTGTGTGGGATCCACATGTGTCCCATATTTCACACCAAGGTCCGAAAATGTGATCTTAGGGACTCACTTACATACAAAGACTTACGGCATAGTTGATTTGGCAGATTTTTACACCGCATGCCCTTCCCCATACCATCCCACAAAAGATTTATGTCTCCTTCAAAGCTCAAACCAGGGAACTTTTGCTTGATAGTTGAACTTTCATGGTCCCTGGGACTTGAATTTGGATTCCATGGCTTAGTCTCTCACTCTCAGTCTCATACTTCTGACAGAATAACTACATTATGTGGTTTCATCTTCTCCACAGTTCCCATTTCCCTACATGGTGTTTACACATTATAAATAATGTACCAGCAAACATGCCGGTGCAGGCCCATAGTGGGTAGGTGGGTGAACTGTGGTGTTGTGTGTGCAGTGCAAATTCACACTTATTCCGCATGGGTCGCAACTGGGTGTGCCTATACACCCACTACTGTAGGTAGGCTGACAGCAATTTTGCTGTTTGGGGTCCCTATATGGGTTTTCTGTGAGCAACACCACTAAAGGTTGCTCACAGAAAACTGTCATGGGGACCCAGAGGGGTAACCCACGGGGGCAATGAGTAAGTCCCTCTTGGGGACCCAATAGTACACAACTGCTTTGGGCTCCACATGGGTTAGCCCATATGGGTTTTTTGTGAGCAAGTCTGTAGTGGATTTGCCAAAAGAAAATCCATATAGGAGTTCAAAAGAGCAAAACTGGTCTGTGTTTGTCAACCCTTTTTAGCCATACCCACTTGGGGCCAATGTGAGATAAGTGTGGTGTTCCCCTGCACACACAGCCCCACAATTCACCCACATCCACCTTTGGAGAATGCAATGGTCTCATGTTGTTAGTACGCCACTGAGACACAGTGTTCTGTCTAAGTGTGTGTGTGTGTGTGTGTGTGTGTGTGTGTGTGTGTGTGTGTGTGTGTGTGTGTACGCATGTGTCTATGCTTTTGTGGTCTTTGGAAAAATGTAAAAAAAAAAAAAAATTGCATAATAATACTGAAAAACCTGATTAGATCTATTTTCTGTGCTTACTTCAAACAACAGATTAGTCTGTGCCCTGACAAGGACAATCAGCAATAAATTCCTCCTTGGCTATCTTTGTTTTTGTCACTGTCTATCCAAATGTAGTTAAAAAGTGGCAATCAATGAATTAATCACTGCTAAAAAAAATGGGATGGATAAGTTTTAAACAAAAGCAGCTAACTGAGTTGTGAGCTGTTGTCAATATGGATTCCCTTACTTGGATTGGCTTTCTGGACTCTGTGGTTCTCACAGTGCAAATTCTCCCCTCTCCCCCTAAAATCTCATCCTGCCATTGACAATGCCCCATTCCAAGACCTACAAGAAGGACAACACCACCCCCACCCCAGAGTTAAAGGCTGTGGAATTTTACAAAGGTCACACAAGTGAGCAGAGGGTTAGCACGCAATCAGATAGAGCCTGTAAGCCTGAAGCAAGTAGAATAACATGAAAGCACTAAACAAAGCAGTTTTGTCACTATTACAGTAGTAAAAATTATTTTCTGGCCTTCTTAGAGACGTACATTTTTATACACATTTTGTAGGATTTGATGGATTTTGTGACCATTTTTGGAATTCAAATGTCCCCTGGCACTCAAGGTCTTTACCCCGTTAATGATCATGACATGTTCTTGAACCAGTGTTCTCAAAGCGCAACCCTCAATGTACAAACCTTGGAGAAAAAAACATTTCTAGTGCACATTTCATTCATACATAGTTCATGATATACATGATATAGCAAGATTTTTAAAAAGCATATTCCTTTTTTTTAATTCAAACAGATCCAGGAAAGTAATCCTTTCCAATAATGAGTAAAACTGGTATCAAGTACTGTAACAGCTGCCTAATTATACAACTGTAAATGTCAATAAATCATCATCCTCTGACATATAATAAACACTAATTTAAAGTGTTTTTATTATATGTCAGAGGCTATTTAAATACCTCAGTAATTAAGATATTTGAGACCTATTTGTCTACACAGTAAGCTCAATGGATAACATTCTATCCTGTCCTAAGACAAAAGAATCTTGAGACAAAAGTTCAATCTTCCTGTTTGCCTTAAATCATCCTGTCTTCAGTTGACCTTGTCCTTTAATATTTCCTTTGGTTTTGATAACCATTGTCATTTCTTGTTGTTATGTTAAAAATCTTTGTGCATATAAGTCATGTTATATAAGTGATTGAAAATAATAAAATATTTGGCAGCCACAAAATAAAATCTAGATGACAGCAATAATCCGATTGTTTATGTCCCTGTAAAACATTATAATCAGATAACATTTTGGGAACCATCTTCTTACGAATAAGAGCTGCTTAGTTTTGCTTAGCTTATCTTAGCTTAAGTTAATGACAATTTACCAAACTACAAGCTACATATAAAGCTCATTAATATAAAGTCAAAGTATCCAGGCTACACATAGCATGGTATGCATCAAGCCTTAGTTGCTGGTAGATGTAGCTGTTTTCCTACTGGTAATTGTCTTCAGGCTGTTCGCTTGTTGAAAGGTCTTTGAAGCACATATTGCAGGATAACTACAGTTTTATGGCAATTTTGTGTCATTACTGCTCATTCTCTTTTCTGGGGTGTGAAATGCTGGACTCGCTTATTTGGGCATAATGTTTCCGTTGGCAGTTGTGCCTTGATTCACTGGGATACACATTGCAGAGGACAAGGGTGTCACTCCTCACTCATCAATCAATTTTAAAGTCACTGAAAAGAGGATTTTTTTCTCTAACTTTTCATATGCAGTGTTACGCCATCATTTTTCACTAGTATTTTAACAACTTGGTTTGGGCTTGGTTAGAAGTGACAGGGTGGTCACTTTCAACTCGTCATTTCTCAGCAGGCAGCAGATGTGGTAACTGGGCAGATTTTTGACCCAAAAAACAAATGGGAAATAGAATCATACATGAAAATGCTGTATATAGGGGAAAAACAATTCTAACAAACTTGAAAATCTAGATTTGGTATGATTAGCCTGAACTCTTTGAAGCAAGTGTTGTTGTTTTTTAAACATAGTCCTCAGGAGTAGTTCTGCAGGATTACTGAAGGACATTCAAAGCTCTTCTTTGGATGGTGGCTGCCTTTTGTTCCCTTCTCTGGTAAAATGATCCCACACTGTTTCGATAATGTTCAGGTCTGGGCTCTGGGCAGGCCAATCCATGACTGGTAGAGTCACCTTGACTCTATCAACACACTGGTAAAAGTAAAATTTGTCTTCATCAACCCATCAGAGGTCCAATTTTGTTTACCACACCTTTTCTCCCTGTTTCCATTTTTTAAGAAAATGAGGCTTGAGTGAGTCAGTAGATTGATTAACTTGAATGGTCAGCTGATGTCCTTTTCCCAGTGTAGTACACAGCAGGAGATATTCTCTGACTGACTCCATCAGATTGTTTTCACTTTTGGAAATGCACAGTTTAAGTTAGGTGAGAGCACCGAGATGCAGACAGTGCAGGGGACTAGATACATTAAACCCACTCGCTTGTTGGAAATTCATTGGACTGTTCTCACATGTGACTAACTTATTTTTTGGAAACTGGCTGAAGAAGTGAATGCCCAAATCAAAGTGCCTCAGACAATTGTGTTCTCCCATGCACATCTGTTACATAACATCTAGAAGAGGTAAGGGCTGCAGTGCTTGTGGGAAAACAGATTAGCAGTATGGTGAATCAACAGAAGTGGCTCCTTCCAAATAACAACTAACAAAGTCCATCTTCCAGCACCTCCAGCTCATCCGTTCTTATCTCACTCTTGCATGCAAATAAATAAAGGTTCCCAAATTGTTGCTGTAAAGTTGGAGCCCCTAATTTTAGCCACTTCCAGAAATAAAATTTTCCCCAGACTCAAATGTTGTAAACGTGTGTACTTTAAAAACAGTCAAGGCAGAGTGGAAATTTTTAAATACAGGAGTACTGTTGATAACTTTGTACACAAAGGAGATGTTTACAAAATAATCCATGTCACAAAACAAAACAAAAAAATAATAATTCACTAACACTACATAAAAGCATAATCTAAGTTTTAGTATGGGCAGCCTAACAAACAACAAAAACAAAAATATACCAAAATATACCATGAGCTGGAACTTGCTTTAAGTGGATTAGTTGTATGGGCTTTGTATGCGCTTTAAGCCTTTAATTATACTTATTCAACAGTACCTGTCAAATGCAATTGCTGATGGCAAACTATAATCACATACTAAGGTAAATTGGACTCATACAAGTCCACTTCTTAAAAGACTCTAATTCAATTTTTCTCAGTTGCAGAGAAATAAGAGAATGAAAATCCTTGTAAACTGAGAGACTGCAGGTGTGAGCTTGAAGAACAACCAAATTCACTTAAAAAAAAGACTGAGGACAAAGAGGGCAGTTTTTAGTCTCCTAATAGACTGTAATATTCACCCTAATGAATGGTATAAGTTTAGGGTCCCATCTTTCTGTGACCTTATTTCCACAGATAGTAAATAAGATTAGGAAGGATACTTACCAGCAACAGGTTAGTGAACACTTTCATAATAAGCCAGTACCCCTTTCAACACTAAAGTCATTCTAACAGGATGTTTTTCGACAGTGCATTGGTACAACTGTTCCTTACTATATTTAGAAGCACACTGGAGTTATGAATCCTGCATGCCAACAACGGTGCCAAGCTCGTCAGCTCCGTCCAAGATGCAAACGTACTGAACCACTAATTGTGCACATGAGAAGTAAGCCTGCAGCTTATGTGACTACATTAAAATAACCAGTGATCAAATCAGGTTTGAATTAAATACATTACAGTTTGTTATCATTTACAGTGTTCAGCATCATAAAGAATCTTAATTCGGGTTACTGTTGTGCTTTGCATTGCACTCTATTGTAAGCTGTTTTCATTTTGTTCTCCCCCTGTACCTCATCACCCCATGCACGAACCAGTTTGGCACAAAAAGAAAATCTACATGGAAAAACTTTACTGAAAAGTGAAACCACACCAAATTTATATTGAGTGGTACAATATGTCCTTTAAGGTAGAACTTATGTGGATGAATAGTGAAAAAAACCAACAATTTCCACAGCCACAGAGTCAAGGTCTGTGGAAAATTCCCCATTTGGGTATGTTCTCAATTAAGGCAGTTTACTCTCCAGCATGAAATTGAAGAACCACCTCCAGGATGACTCTGCACTTTTTCAATGCACTTGAATGAGTTGCATGGAAATCAATAAAATGTTTATTCAAGTGTAACTTCCAAGGAAAAGCAGGTCAGTCAGTGCGAGTAGAACTAAAATTTGCATTTGGAGGAAGAGTCGCTCTCTTTCCATTACTTGCTTTGAAGGAATCACAAGGGGATTATAACACTTTCTTTACTGTGGGTCTGGAAAAAACACAAACACAAAGTAAACTAACAAACCACAATCTTTTTACTCCCAACAGAGACTTCCTGGGTGATGCTCTTCATGCTGATTGTTAGTACAGCTTCGGCATCCGGGTTCACGTCACTGCAACCCACTTATGCAACATCCACCAAAGCTTTGTTATGACAGCTTCAAGTTGATACATATACAAAGAAAAAGAGTAATTACCAGTTTAACTCCTGATCTGATTTTAACATTATGTAGAGTTAGAGTTACTTTTTCAAACTTGGAACTTGATGAATAAACTTGAAATAAACTAAAAATGATGGGTTTCACAAAACTAAATGTTGGACAACACATAAATATGCACAACTCCAGAGATTATTTTCACTGTTCTTTTTGTTTTTTCTTTTAATTGTGATATCTATGAAATTGTCCTAAATTGGTGTATCACATCTTCCATTTGTACCTACTGTTCAACAAAGGGGGCAATATCCCTGAAAGCTTATGTGAGAAGACATGTGCAGGTATTCTTGTGGTGGATATGTGTGGGAAACTGAAGCCAAAACTTTGTGTTGAGGTACAAACGAATGGAAAATGCAGCCTTGTAAAGGTGATTTGTTAAGGATCTGATTTCAATCTGTTCTCCTGGGAAAGTGCTCTGAGTGCAGACTACAACTGTCCATTTAATTAAGATTTAAGTTACTTAACACATGCAGGTTTAAATCCTGTCAGTCCCTATAGTGTAAAAACAAAAACAAAAAAAACACCATTATTCTGACAGGGAAAAATAGGAAAGCTCGCAGGCCACTGATGTCAACAACTGGAGGATTTTATCAGGGAGGGAAAAAACACGAGTTCTCAAAAATAATAAAGACATGTCCTACTATTGAGTATGAAATAAATATTATTATAATTTGATTACAGGACAAGTGGATTCCCTTATTTCCTTTTCCATGATGACTCTGTTTACTGAATGGATATTTCGAGGCCATCTACTGATAAAAAAACGGAACTGCAACTTATTTATCATAAAAGCTGTACACAGTGTTCTCTAAACAAGGGGGGCACTAAGTTGAAGCCATTCTCCCATGTTGATTTTGTTAAGCATATGTCGGGAACATATAAGTATCCTCCAGAACTTCTGTTGTTTCGAAACCAACAAGATTCATCTGTTGATATATCCATAGATATTTTTTTTCATTCAGAGACTGAGTTGAAAACATCGTGTTATTTTCTAAAGCAACACAGATGTCTACAATAAGATGCATTCTAAAATTCACCCTTTTTTCTCTTTTTCGTAGAGCTGGTGATTTTCCACAGTTTTGGCTTCTGACTTGGCAAAATATCTGGTGAACAGTGACATCTTGTGGTCGTTACCCCAAAATGCTCATGAACTTAAAATAGAGGTGAAAATAACTTTGCTGTGATCTGAAACACCATCATCAGTGTGATACTTTATAGACTTTTGGACAGTACGGTGCTCACTCTTAGATTATTACTAACGGTTAGAGTTTAACGGTGAATGAAAATATACTTGAATATTAGCTGTGCTGAAACAGACTTAACGGTTAGTGTTGGTCAAATGTTTTCAGCTCAGTGTAATTATTTAACAAGCAAAGGGTTTAAATTTCTGTCCGTCTCCACCTGACCTCATAATGCATTTAATTAAAATATCAATGCACTAGTCGCATACTTACAAATACGACCATTATTTTATACCCGTTCAAAAACAAAATATGTCACTCCCTAATAGCGAGTGCGAGTAAACTTAAACTGAGCAAAAGTGTTTCCAGGTTTGTGATATGTAATTTATGTAGAGTGTTGCATTTTGTTTCTTCCTTGGCTTAAAGGTAATTTGAACGTCTCATTAACGCCCTCCTGAGAACGTAACCTAAATATCAATGCGCGGACGGCGGCACTAACTCACACACTATCAAAAACATTTTATTTTATTTTATTTTTTATTTTTATTTTTTCTATTTTTTTTAAAGCTGTTAAAAACAAATTAATAAAAAGAAAAGAAAAAGAGTCAAAAAAGAGTGTTGGTAAACTAAAAGTTAATTAAAAGTTAGTCTTTCCAGTTCAAGGATCCAACTTAAGCGAGTAAACTGTTAAAGTTTCCGACTTTCTACCGTTCAACGCAATCTGAAAGTCTCCGTCTAATGCAATTACTCAACAAGTTATATGTAAAACGGGTGGCAAGTTCAGTGAGCGGAGGGTAAATTGAGCCCGGCTGTGAAGATATAATTGCTGCTGCTGACTTGCAGGATAGATGCTGACCTACAGAGGCTTGCTGCCAAACTCCGCCCGTTAACGCAACCGGACATCTCTCATAGAGTTATACTAGTACCCGGGCTAGTATATCTCCCTGGCATCTCCGGGATCTGACCTGCTCGCGTGGAGACTCCAGGGTAAGCTGCTCTATAAAATGATTTAATGTGTGAAATTACAAAATAATGAGTTGTTTTTATTTTCATAGTAATGTAACGCTGAGGGAACACATTTACTATTAAAGTTCTGGTGTCATATGACGAGCATGGTGCCAGAGCATGTGTGGGATATTTACATGATACTGGTGCATGCAGCAACAGCAGACTTGCTACAGAAAGTCTGCGTGGCATCAGTTATGAGTAAAAATAAATAAATAAATAATTCAAAACACATCTCTGACAAAATCAGTGTCATTCTGCAGATGTCTACTGGGACAGATGTTGACAAAAAAAGGAAAAGGAAAAGGAAGGGAAGTGTCACTCATTTTCCCCTGGATGGACACATCTTGAGTAACACTCACAGTGTGAATATAGAGTCTTCATTTGGCAGTAATGGTGTAAGGATGGAGCCGTTCCCAGAGAGTAATGAGACTGGAATCCTTTATCTGAATCCTCAAACACCAAACTTCTCTCTTGTGGAGAGGTTTGCAGGGCTTTCACCAGGAGAAGAAACACCAATCCAGGATGAGCAAGAACACAAAGGGGCATCGCTACGATGCACTACATACACTAAGACCAATGAAATATGTAAACCAAATGACGTGCTCCTGGATGCTGTGACACAGAATGAAAGGATGTTCTTGAAACAATCCAAGAGCCAAAGTGATGTCTCAGACCAACAGAGGACATCTAAGCTAGAGTTAAGTAGTGAGGAATCATCTCCAAGCGAAGGTGAGAATAAGACCAAACATCTGAATGTAAATAGTCCTTCACTTATGAAATTGCTTAAAAAGTGTAAAGACAACAAAATCCCTCGACTTTTGGTAGCGATGAAAAAACGCAATGGAGTTGACACTGACTCAGAGGAACGTCCATTCAAATGCACGCACTGCCAATGGGCTTTCAAGAAGCTGTGCAACCTGCAGAGTCACTTACAAACACACACAGGCCTCAAGCCGCATGTATGTGATATATGTGGCAAGGCTTACTCTCATCAAGGCACGCTGCAGCAACACAAGCGTCTGCACACGGGTGAAAGACCGTATCACTGCCCCTTCTGTGTCAAAACCTATATCTGGTCCTCAGATTACCGTAAGCATATCCGTACACACACTGGTGAAAAGCCATACATCTGTGACAGCTGCGGCAAGGATTTCATCCGCTCTTCAGACCTGCGGAAGCATGAGCGGAACATGCACACCAATGACAAGCCCTTCCCATGCACGCACTGCGACAAGACCTTCAATAAACCCCTAGCTCTGAAGCGCCACGAGCGTAAGCACCTGGGAGAAAGACCCTTCTCCTGCCCCGACTGTGGGAAGAGGTTTGCCCTGGCTAGCCGCATGGCAGAGCACCAGAAGATCCACAGAGGAGTGCGTCCTTTTGTCTGCTCTGTGTGCTCCAAGTGTTTCACAAAGTCCTCCAACCTGACCGAGCATGAAGCCATTCACAGCGGAGTGCGGCCCCATAAGTGCACAGAATGTGGCGTGGCATTTGCCATGGCTTCCCGTCTTGTTCGTCACCAGTTCATACATAGTAAAGAGAAACCCCACAACTGCATGGGCTGCAGCAAGAATTTTAGCCACCCAGCAAAACTGAAGCTTCATCAGGAGCAAAACTGTGCAGGGAGGATTTTTGTTTGCACAGAATGTGACAAATCTTTCCAGTGTTCCACAAAACTTGCACAGCATGTGCAGAAACATGGGGACAAAAGTGTCGCAGCCTGTTAAAGACAAGAACTGTACATATCCATTACTGTGCTACAGCTGTTTCATTTCAGTTATTAAGGTCAAGAAACATTGGACAAAAGGTTATAGGGCACCACTTTACATATGCTAATGTGCAATATTTATTTAGAGTGCCATGAGCTGTAAAATGTTCACTCTGTTTCCCCAGGGTGCTGGGTTCCCACGAGAATGTCTTGGGATAAAAATTACCGCCAGCACAGCACTGACACTGGAGCTGACAGTTTAATGGTGTGATATGAAACTCATTACAAGGGCATTGAACCCTTTTTTAAAACTGTGAATGCACTGTAAATGTAATTAATGTTACCCACAATATAGCAGTTTTGCATTTAGGCATTTTATCATACAACTTCTTCAATCATGCACTACAGCCATGAACACATTTCCCAAAGGAAGTGTGGAAATACATAAATGCACTACCACTCTGTAGCAACAGTGGCAGAAGCCAAACATACACTAGACATACCAGCTTCAAATGATAGGCAGCTTATTGTTCTTAATCCTTGCGAAGAATAATACAAATACAATTAAAATATTTAAGTACTGCTCTTGAGTAGATAAGATTTTGCATCACTGATACTAAAAACATTACTGTGACAAAATTAATAGACCAGTGCATTTGTAATCATTCAGGGAAGCTGGATTGCCAGTCAGTTACTGCTTACTCTTTTTGCTGATTTGGACTTTTTGGATGTGAATTTCATGTACTAGTACTTTGTATTCATAGTGCGCTTTATTTATTCAACTACAGCATTTGTCATGCTTACTTTTGTAGTTTAATTTCTATTTTACCAATAGAAATACACATAGTGAGAAAAACTGAGTTTGCCCGGATACAAAGTGTGATATTTTCTAAACACAGTAATAGCATTTATGATATTGTACTAGATGTCAGATTCCTATACGTTAGGTTTAAATGTATTTTAATCACGCATGCTGCCATGTTCTGAGTTTTGGTTCTTTGTAATCATATTGCTACATGTACAAGAAGCGTAGCATGTTTGGAGTTTATCAGTGAATAAAAGTGAACTAGCATTTTACTGTGAATCCAAATCTCAATAAAGATTTTGTATAAGATGTCTCCCTGTTGAGGAGTTTTTTTTATTTGTTTATTTTCCAATTATCAAAATATGTAAGTCTGTTCAAAATATATTAGGTTCTAGTATAGTCTCATCTGGATGCCATTTTAAGCAGTCTTGCATAAATCCACTCTGATAATTTGTGTAGTGACACTTTATTGGCAGGACGTATGCCGTAGTTCACATGCTGCTCATCTGCATGTGTGTGTTTGTTTGTGCCTGTGTTGAATTCAAGGCCAGCGTGTGCCACTCATTCTTGGCTACTGCAGACTAATCGTAAAAGGAGACGGCACCTGCCGTGTTGTCACTTGCTCTACATTAATTGAGAGGCTCTGTCGGGAATTGCAGCTATTTCTTGGCAAGATGTAATTATTCAATATGTGACTATTAACATGACTGCAGATACAGCTTTTAATAATACTTTCCTCTGCTGCGAGAATCTGCTGAAAAGCTAGAGAATAAACACATTTCATGTGGTCGTATAGAGGTACAAAAACACAATACATTGAAACTTAAAGTCAAATGACTTAACAACATCCCAGTTACATCCAAACATGTTTACACGGTGACACAGAAATAAAAATGGTCAATCTAAAATCAATTACAAGAGTATATATTACTGTTTTTTATATACAATTTAAAGAGCAGTGTGTAAAATCAACGTTTTATATGCTGAGCTCCATTTCATTACAAATAAGTCATCAGCACATAAACAGTTTGGTCCTGGAAGCGTCTGCTCTCTGCTGGGTGTAGAGGCTGTAAGAGGGTACTGGGTATTTGGCTGGTAGAGGTCTTCCCTGAGCTATCCTCCCCTCTCTCGCCATGTGGTATCATCAATCTTGGCAGTATGACAACATGAGAAGACACTATTCCAATTTTATTTTCAGCATTTATTTTCTGTCCCGTGTGCAATTTAAAATACAACTGTTGCACTTTTCAGATGACAGAAAATAATCAAGTACTGCCCATGATGTGGTATAGCTCTGCAAAGCTGGGCTACAAATTATGCTTAAAAAGCTTCTGTGACCACAGCATTTATTAATGTGCGTCTTATTTCTGTTTTAAAACAGTGGTTGGAGCATAGATAATATAACTGCAGTGGTATATGTGTGTATATCTTTAAATATTTTCCATGCTTATATTTAGCTGGATATTTAATTGCAGCATATAGCACAGATGATCGTGGCATAGTGATCACAGTTACACCAACATTTTTTGCCACAGTAGAACTTCAGCCCCAGTGTTGCTGGCGTAATTACTCTGAGTTAAGCTATCCCTTTCCCAAGATATGTACTGCGTCTGCTGGTAATTTCCCCTAAGTCAGCTTTTAGAACACACACCTCAGCTGTTTTTGTCACTGCAATACGAGTTGATATCCAAGTCGATGCAGAGTATTCCTGTAACTAACAAGGAACATGATGGTTTGCAAGCTGTAGGATTTTAAAGGGCATTACTAAAAAAGAACTAGTGAGCGGTATGCATCTTACAGTACACGACATGTGGTGTGACATTGTGATATCCTCACTTTTGGTGCAAGACGCATGATCCTGCAAACAGAACATGTTTAGTTAATGTGAATCCGTAAAGAATTATAAAGAATCAATATGCTTATCTTTAAACTCCTATGACCCAAACTCTTCCACGACATGCATTTTTAATTTCTCTTTGATATTTGGGCAAATTGGGCCCGACGAATGTAAAAACAAAGAATTACCAGATTTTTTTTTTAACCTTATTTTTGTTTTTAAGAAAAATAAGAGCTACATATGAGGATATTCGTTTAAAATTTTGATAGAACAGTAGCAGTATAATGCCCTCGTAAGTGGATATCAGGCCCACGTAGAGCAAAATTGAGTATTTTAGTCTAAATAACCCAAAATGTGATGTCCACATATGTGGACGGCAGGTCCTAGGAGGTTAAGTAACTTCATTTACCTGTGACAGAGGTGAGTCTCACGGTTTCTAACCCAGCTGCTGGCCTATAGTGAAGACATGGGTATTTAAAGAAAATGCTCACATTTGTAGAGTTAAATGGAGGTAAAATGTCCTTAGTAACAGCCAAAACACTGCAATGTTTTAAGTTTCTGCACTAAAAAAAATCCAAGCGATGTCCATCATGACTGTAAAATATGAAACTGGACACGCTAGCTAAGACACTCATTGACCTCAGAACATACCATAAGAATGTGGAAGCTGACAACATGTTTATGTTGAAATCTATTATTAAAATAGTGATAAGTGACTAACACTGACACAGAGCCGGAATATTATGTAACTGATCACGTGACCCACCTGCTTTCCTTGAGAATGGATTAATCCCAGCAGTGGAAGACTGTGGTGGAAACATGCCAGGAGGGACACTGGCAGGCGGTGGAGGAGGACAGATGTCAGCAGATGGCGAAAAGTCCTGTAACATACACAGCGATTAGTATCATTAAATGAAAACTGAGATCACATCTGAGCTCATAGTATGCTTGATACTTACTGTGCGAGCTGGGCCTCCCTGCTCTGAAGCCTCTTTTTGGACCACTTTAGGTTTTGACTTGAACCAGCCACTGAACCATCCTTTCTTTGTGTTCTGCTTTTAACACAGAACAAAGTGTGATGCATGTAAACTAATTCTAATATCACTGAAAGCTATGTGATATATGATAGGCAGCCCACCCACCTGTTTAGGAGGCTCAGTGGTGTCCTCAGAAGCTTTTAATCCTTGAGGGACAATCTGCTCGACTTCTCCCGGCTGACTGAAGTTCATCTCAATCATCTGACCGTGCATCTTCAAAGGCAAATAAAGGCAAACATTTTAACTTATAAGCAACACTAATCAATGCACAGCACAATACATTTGAATTTAATCTTTAAAATTATGCTTATGTGATAAAAAAAATCAAAGCGAAAAGTTGCCAGCGGAATATTAAAATGCATTTCTCACCATCCCTGCTCCAGAGGATGCTCCGGCCCCTGTAAAAGCAATAAAAAGAAAATGTCACACTGACACACCACGGGCCATAGTAAATACCCGAACAGAGAAGGGAATGATTGCTGTCTAACATTAGAGTCTCACCCTCTGCTATTGCTGGCAGATTATTTGGAGGACAATGTTGTGAGGCACTTTTGACTTCACCACTATCTGTGTTATGATAACTGAAGTTCTGGCTTGGAGCCACTGTGAGCACCGAGGGAGTATAGGCCACTGTTACTGGTGTAGCCGGGCAGTTGGCCTGTGGCCTAGACAAAGAGGCAGAGAGAGATCAGTGACATAATAGACTCTGTCAGGACTCAGTTACACATATCAAGTAAGAGTGTTGTCTGTGTGAAGGAAAAAGTAAATGAGGCACACCAGTCCTGAGCTGCTCCCATGCCCCATGACGTCACTGCCATTTCCTCAGTGTCTCCTCCATCTTCATGCAATATGCTTTCTTGGTCCTCACGGCCTCTATAATAAAGGAGTTCAGGCTCAAGACTCTGAATGCCGTGGCTCAATTCATCGAAATCTGATTCTGCATAGGAAAAAAAAGCATTTTATTAAGGTATACTTCTGCTCTACAGTGTGAAAAAAGTTACACAATGCAAAGTTACCTGAGGGCATTTCATGTGATATAACAGTATTCCCAGGAGCTAGCTGGTATGCTTCAGTAGAGTTGACAGTTCCAGTCTAATAAAGATAAATCAAATCAAATCAAATCAATTTATTTATATAGCACTTTTCACAGGATAAAAACCACAAAGTGCTTCACAGTAATATAAAACAGAAATACATAAAATACATTAATAATAAAACACACAGCACAAATCTAATTAAAAGCCAATTTAAATAAATGAGTCTTAAGCTGCTTTTTAAAAGAATAAATACAATCAAGGCAACGTAATGATGGAGGGAGAGCATTCCACAACCTGGGGGCCACCGCTCGAAAAGATCTATCACCTCTGGTTTTAAAATATGTTCGAGGGACTACCAACAGCCTTTGATTAGAAGATCTCAGGCTGCGAGAGGGAGCGTGGGGTTCTAAAAGATCAGAAATGTAAGCAGGGGCATCACAATTCAAAGCTTTAAAAGTCAGTACCAAGATTTTAAAATGAATTCTGAAATGTACTGGAAGCCAGTGTAATGAACGTAACACTGGTGTAATGTGCTCTCTTTTTCATGTCTTAGTTAAAAGCCTTGCAGCAGCATTCTGGACTAACACCATATTAGTTACAGAGTTTAAGTTCCATTACAGCTATGTTAGCAGTGTGAGTTTGTACTGTGTACACTCCGCAGATGCTAATATTTCCCAGGTGCAAAGTTTACCATGTGAGGAAATTAATTTGACAGTCATTTTGTTATAAAGCCAAAATTACAATAGTTAAAAAGAAGTGAAATATTGGTGGTGCTAGACGAAAGGAGCTAGAGCTGTCTTTGCAAAATTCAGAAGCAACCATTCAATATGTTCATCTTATGTCAAACTTGTCATCATAGGCTACAGTGCCTGGGATCCCTGCATGTCTGTACCAAATTTCATGGTAATCCATCCAATAGCTGCTGAGATATTTTAGTTCGCTCTACAGTAGAGGAGCAACCACCAGATGGGATAACATTACCAACTCTACTGACACAGTAACATGACTAAAAAGAGCTTTGCTACACAACTGGCATATAGGCATAACCAATATTCAATACATTTTATAATGATTAATAATTATTATTTTTAGTAGCATAATCAGCCCTGAATGTTTACATAAATATGGAAACTGAAGCAATTTAAGGGACCATTTTTATTCCTTTAAAATCTATTAAAGTAGGTTTTTTTCTTATTAATGAGTAAGTAAAGGGATTTGAAATGTAGAGAAAGATATAATGAAAATATTTAGCGGTCTATCATAAATGGCTGTGAGGCAGGCAGGATATGAACCCAATACGCTGGATTCAGGAAATGGAACATGAACTCAAAAAACAGCTCTAATGGTGAAGTCATCAACGCAGAGCTGTAACCAGGAATCAAAAACCTACGAATCTAGGGTAAAATTCATAACAATGGAGCACATAACGAGAGTAAAGCAGGAACCGCAGGAACCACCAAAAGCATGGAGCAGAGGAGCACATAACACTGAGAAAGGACACAACAAAGGGCAAGAGGAGACTTGAGTTATAAATACACACAGGGTAATTAGATAGATGGGAAACACCAGGGAACACAGCTGGAACTAATCAGGGAAATTAGACTCAGGAAAGTAAAACTGAACACTAAGGGCAAAGGTTAACAAAATGAACCAGGAAATAACTAAGGGAGGCAGGAATACACAGAGACCCTAGCCAAACCTAAACATGAAAAAACTAGATGTGAAATCAAAACTTTGAAATAAAATATAAAGAAACCAAGAAACACTTTAATTAAAAAAAAAGGTGTCCCAGACCCAGGGACCATGACACAACCATCAGAACAATGATGATTTGCGAGCCTAATTCATGAAACAACTTCCTACTACTTATTTTTATATCACAGGAACGCAACAGTAACTTATGTGTGCAAATAATACCACTGATATCTGAAAAAATGTGCCTCACTTACCGTTTTGATTAGGTACCTCGTATCACTCCTGTTCAAGGTGTGATGAAGGAAAAATGTGCACAATAAAATCACAAGTCACTTGTGAGCAGTTGTGATTGCTGACAGTGCTGAATTGATGCTAAGCTAAATTAGAAACCCTCACATATCATACATTTCCTCCACGATTTAATTCTTCCTTGTACAGCAGTGACAACGGAGACATTTCCTCTCACACACAGGTAAACATAGTATGATGTGAAAAGACTGAAGAACCTGATCACCTGTAAACTGTGGTGTCTAGCACGTAGGTGCTTCAGCCAATCAGGTTCTTGCCCGTCTCTATGGAGCCCTGCTTCACTGAACTGACCCTCTGAGTATCTCAGTCTGTCTGACAGCTGCAAGAAAAACATACATACAGTATAACCATTGTGTCGTAATTGAACAGATCACTGATAGTTAGTCAGATGTGTAAGACAACCTGTAGGTTTACCTTGACGACCTCACCAGTCAGCACAAAGAAAGGCTCCTGATGCCTGAGGATCGCCTGTCCGACCACCTCACAGTAATGAAAGGCCTGAGATGAAAGCCCACAGTCCAACAGACGATTGGCGTACAGGAACTTATACACCTGACCAAAATACAACAATAACCACAGTCATGCATTTATTGCAGATTTAATGGTAATGATTCCAAATATTTAAGTCTTTGCTAAGGGTTGTTTGATCTAATGCAGTGAGTCTAAAATAGTGTCCAGAGATAAAAAAAAGATGGCATAGTTTTGCCGGCAATCTTTATCCTTCAAGATCAGGTCCTCTACCAGAGGTCTAGGACTTGAGGGTCCCAAGCAGTATTTTTGCTGTTCCTAGGACTGTGATCTTCTGGACAGAGATCTTGGAAGTTGTTCCTGGGATTTGCTGGAGCCACTCAACTAGCTTGGGGGTCACTGCACCAAGTGCTCCAATTACCACTGTTACCTTCACCTTCAAGATCTTCTCAAGGACCATACATTGCAACAAAAAGTTATTCTGATTCTGAATGAACTGTTAATGTATTATCTTCCTGTACTGAATCCAAACTAGAAACCTTTTGTTAAACTGTGTAAAAGTGTCTAATAAATTGATGGGGGAAAATGTATTCTATGTGCTAGTGGAGCTGTGTTATAATGGAAAAATGTTAGATGTTAGATGACACAGAGAATATTCGGTGCCTTTAAATTTGATATTTCCATTTGGTACACCATTAACACAAAAAATATAAGTAGCACCCACCTGAAAGGAGGGTATTGAAAAGCTTTTGTTCCCAAGAGTCTGGCAATACTCATATAGTTCAGTGCACTGGATGGCAGTGTTTGTGGCAAAGCACTCAAACAATTTCCTAGAGGAAATAAAAACAGACAAATTCAAAGCAAAGAGCTGATAGAAATTAAGATCAAAATAAGACATGCACGTGTTTCAGCAGAAAATTAAGCTTGTGCTGTCAGTATAACCAGATGAACAGCACTTGGACTGATGAATGGCAGCAAGTTGGAATCACAGCTCACCTGTGGCTGCTGCCTAGAAGTGCCAGTCTCTCAGCCTTCTGTGTAAACACCCCGAAGGGAACACTGGCTGTCAAGTAGCACACATGGGCAGCATGTATGAGGCCTCTGGAGGCTGCACAGGGAAAAGCAACACACATCAGTTTGTATGTGTGTGCATGACAACCTGTCAGTCAGTCGGTGTATCAGTACCGAGTGTATCTCCCATGGTGACGATGGCCTTCTGTTGGATGGCTGGATCTCCTGTCTCATTGGAGAGCATAACAGCCAGATGGGGCCTCCAGTCTCCCCATTTTTCATTTCCACAGCACTGAGCACAGAAAATCACTATTAAACCTTAGTAATAAATACAGGCTATAGCATAAGCTTGTCTTCATATAAGAGTTTTGTTAGGTTCTGGATAATTTACCGTGGCTGCAGCAGGAATTCTCCCAGACAGCAGCTGAAAGAGAGTCTGGAGGGGATCACTGGGCGTTAGCTGGCCTGTAAACCTGCCAACAGAGCAGCCTGTGTCACTGCACGTCTTAAGCAAGGCTTTACAAAAACAGCAACTATCCCATTTAAAGTGCATCTGTTCTGCTAATATGCACACAAGTGAAACACCACACTGATAGCTCAGATTCTGCCCCTCTTGTCAATTACAAATCAAAATCAGTCTGCCTATCTGCCAGCCTTCTCCCCAGACATTCCTCTACTGACAACCTGCTGCTGGGCTGCTGAGACATACCACTTAGTCTGTAAAAATAGTCTGTAAAAACTAGACTGGGTTACATGATAAATATTCTCATTAAACTCCCGTGAGCTATCTGTATTATAGTGATTTCTGTTTATTACTGTTAATGAAAACTAAATAAAAAAGAGAACTAGAAATAAATGATTTTAATTACGAGGCTTTGGTACCGATTTTTATTGAGAGTGTATGGCGGAAAGCCAACTATTATTCTGTAATACGTTTGGTGAACTTTTCAAATGTTTCCACTGACAAACAGCACCTATATTGTCATTAATTAGTCAGTAAATAAAACTGACAGTGAAACTAAAAAAAAAAAAAAAAAACCAAACATTTTGAAAACAATTAAAACCAACCAGCGCGGTTACACACACACACTCTGAAACTCTGAAAAATAGCTGAAGCTCAAATTAATTGAAACAAAAATATAAAACAAAAAAATAAATGCAATATGGTGCAAAAGCCAAAGAAAAAAGAGAAAAGTTTTTCATATTTTGCTCGAAAAGTTGGAAATGGGTGCTGTGTGAATAGTTGACGCTTGGGCAAACACACATGAAAACTGAGTATTTATGGCAAACTGAGTTTGTACAATTATAATGATCTTCAAAGTTAATATCAGGCATGCATATCTTTATTTACAAAACAACCTAAACTCTCTTAGGCAGCTTTCTCATAATTTCTTTAGGTAGTCTTCAGTAATACTTCTCCAGGCTTTCTGAAGGACATTCAAAGCTCTTCTTTGGAAGGTTGATGGCTTCTGCTTCACTTCCACTGTGTTTTCAGAATGGTGGTAGATACTCACTACAAGACTTGTTGCCACTGATTGTCAGTCCATGTTTTGATTAATTTAGCATAGTGGAATGGCTCATCCAGTGGGATCAATTCTAGGGAAGCTTCAGTAGACAGATCAAATGAAGTGATAGATGTAATTCTCAGGTACACTTTCAGCTCTTTGCTGGATTTTTCCCCCTATTTCTAAAGGATATTGCTTTCAGATGCTGCTTCATCTGCTGTAGATAGATTTTAGGGCTGCTATACCTTATTTTATCCCCCCTTTGTCAAGTTTCCCGTTTTCATTTTTTAGGATGTGCCAGGTTTTTGATTAAATGCTCTATAGGAATCACCTTGCTGGGACAAAAATATATTATATGCCTGTAAAACTGTGTTTTCTTCAGTGTTCTTTATAGATTCAACTACATAAATGGGAATAATTTAAACCTTTGCGACAGGCTGCTGGCGACAAAGTGATTAAAGAAATCATTTAAGATTGGTTCTTTGCTAAGTTTTCTGCTATGTGTAGACACAAGACTGGTTCATCTCTTGAGTTCGGTGTCTTGTTATGTTTGAATGAGTCATAGGTCAGTGTTAAATGTGTTAAAAAGAAACAATCTCAAAAATGGACAGTTCAGGACCACGACTGGACTGAACTGGACTGAAAATGAGTGAAAAGCCGTCAATGTCCAATGAAAAAACTTTGAAAGACCTTCAGAAAGCCTGGAGAACTATTGCTCAAGACCACTCCAAGTCTAGTTTCCTGTTCTGGAAGCAGAATATGTAACCTCTACTTTTAAAAAGTAACCTTCTCATTACTACTCCTAGTCTTAGCTGTCCTTGCGCCTAAAGGCAGGAGAGTCTGGGTACTCACTGTGATTGCTTTCAGCAAAAACAATCAGATCTCATTTTAAAATATTTCTATCTGGAATATCAGATCACTAAGGTACTGTTGGACAAATACAAAACCTCTTGAAAGTGCTAGAGGAAGTTACTGGAACATCAAAGTTTCTATTTTTCATCCTCTGAGGACTTGAAAGTCCAAATTTTGTGGAAATATATCAAATAATTTAAGTCTGGACAAAAATGGACCAACAGGAACATTGCTCACACTTCCTAGTAGTGCTAACGCAAGTGTGAAGGAAGCCATAAGTATCTAAGTTTAGCAATTCTTGACAAATTACCACATAGAGCTGTGTGCTGATTTCTCTCAGCTGTCACGTCTCAGAGGCCATGAGTTTTCTCACCTGTTCAGTACAGTCATATAGGACCTGTTGTCCATTTTGCTGGCCAGAAAAAGTGCATGTCCCCACAGGCCGCTGGTCATAGCCGACTCCAGGGCCTCCTGAAAACCACATATGAAAGATAGAGACTGAGCTACAGTACACAGTACAGACTGATTAATATTTGATTATTTTATCCTGACTAACTGTGACTGACTAAATTCTTGCATATATATACATGAATTTAACTTGATTAGTTTCATTTTATGCTAATTTATATATTTACTCCAGAGCATCCCAGAGGAAACATTGTAAATTTGCATTCATTATACAATATCATATTACCTGTTGCTCTAAAGAGGTCTCTATAATGTTTCACGCAAAATCAAACATTAGAGAAAAGTGCAGAGGATTAAAACTAAAATCATGTCTCATGGTCACATTAATTTATCTTGGCTCTGTGCAGTGGGCCTGATGTCTTTTGAAGCCACTAGAGTTAAATGCTAGACTTGTCAGCAGCTGTTAAAAAGCGGATTAAAGGTGAATGTGGAGACCTTCTTTCTTCCAGCCAGCAGTAGTTGAGTGTAGGTCTGCAGGCCCTTCTCAGAGTTCTCTGAGCTAAAGCTGCTCCAGTTTCCTGTGAGCAGGTCGTCTCCTTTGCAAGGTGGTGCTTCAGCAGTTGTATCCTCATTGAAGTCAATAAGCGTGGGGGCATCTGATGGGCAGCTTCCATCTGAATGTGAGTCCTGCATCAGCAGCTCTGCGATATCTGACCCGACTATTTGCTGAAATACCAAAATACAGTGACAACTGTATCAAAAATAATCACGATAATTGCCCTGATGTCTCTCCGATGGCAATGTGATCCCTCTACATACTGTGTAATGCCAACACATAATCCACTTACTCCATTCTGTCTGCAGAGCAATATCAGAATATTCCACAAAAGGGCAGCAGAGCTTTTATCTTGCAGTTTGTTGTCCCTCATGCAGGCGCCTGCCATCTGGTGGGCAAACTCTATAGCATCCACTTTGTGCAAATCCTCCCTTCAGTAAAATATACATAACATTCAAACATGGAAGTCTCACAAGTCTAATAATAATCCTAGATCTGGCATACAGCTAAATGCAGTTTGTTATTGTCAGAATTACAAAACCAAAGACAATTACCTGGTTAAAGGCCCTGGGAAGCTTCTCATTTCATGCTGCTCCTGTGTCTCACTTAGAATAACCTATGTACATTTAAAGACAAAAATAATGTCTTGAAACCTTACTGGAAACATTACTGCTAATGTTTTATTGTAAGGGCCAATTTACTCGCCTGTAGCTGTAAATTATAGAGGTATTTCTAAAACAAAGATAAAAACAAAAAAGCCCATTTCTGCAAGATTTACTATTTAGTACAGAAAACTGGATAGTATTAACTACTGTAGTTACTAACATACCTAGTGGTAATATTTAAGATTAGAAGGTGTCAGTCTGATGAACCAGAACCCCAATACAGGAAGTCTGGATCAGCCCTCTGTGTTAAAAAAAAAAAGAAAAAAAGTCCAGCCTCTGACCCCAAGTATTACCCAGCAGGCTAAATTTCATGGGGAAGTGTTTAACTGTTTATAGACTCATATCCACTGTTTTACTATAACTTTTAGTAAAAATAAATAAATAAATAAATAAATAAATTTAAAACACTAGAGGTACATTTGAAGAGAAAAATCCTCCATCAAGACTTATTCTCCCATGTGCAGTTTCAAAACATGGATTTATACTGAAACTGACAGCAGACAAAACAGAACTAAAAACCATGGTGGACAAAATGTGCCACATCGAGTAGAAATATAAAACATATATTTGTAGCTACTGAGTAGTGGAAAACTCAAAACTAATGTGCAGCAAAGACCTCATTAAATCAATATTCACCAATTAATAACCCTAACTACTCTGTGACATAAATATTTTCAAACTCAAAGAGTTTTTAGGTTTCCAAGAAGCCATTATACATGCTGTGTGTTACACGTTTCAGGGGAATACAAAGCAACAACAGAAAAAAATAATGTATTCTGTATTAGGGCTGTGCGATATGACCAAAATCTCATATCCCGATATTAAGACATCTATCGTCCGATAACGATATAAATCACAAAAATGTAACATTTTCTGTAAATTCTGTGAATCTCGGGCAGCTCGACTTGCTGAAGTGTTTCCAGCTGGGCGTCTTGTACCTGGAGTTGAGTGTTTTAACCGATGCATGAAACTATACATTTTTAGACATAAGTTGTAACGGCCGCTGTTTTCTTTGTGAGTATTTATTATACAGCGTGCTGCGGGGAAAAGCCTGTTCTAACGTTTGAGTCTAAGATTTATTTTTTAGCACCTGACGGCTCTTTTTTGCTTCTCATCCTTAAACACTCTGCATCTTTCACGTGATTCAGTTTATTTTGAAAAGTCTCAACAGGATCTTGAGCTTTATTGTGAAAGGTTTATGTGGAACAAGCGGACACGCGGTGGTTTTACCGTCGTTGTTGCTAACTACAAGGCATAAAAACAAACGCTTGTCTGTCTGTAGTGTGGTTATATTAAATGTAAGAGAAAGAGAGAACTTTAAGAAATTAATATAGCCACTAC
This sequence comes from Perissodus microlepis, assembly GCF_051167445.1. Lineage (NCBI taxonomy): Eukaryota > Metazoa > Chordata > Actinopteri > Cichliformes > Cichlidae > Perissodus > Perissodus microlepis. The sequence continues at coordinate 28,395,328 of NC_140482.1, forward strand.
AGTGACCATCAAAATAATGAAAAAATATTGCCGTAAACAGTTTATTTTGCGACACCACGAAACAAACGATAGCATAAAATGAAACGATAGACGTTTTTATATCGTCATCCGATATATCGTTATATCGAACAGCCCTATTCTGTATGTATTTATTTATTTTATTTGTTATGGGCCCGTGTCTTTCTTTAATAAAGTGAAACTAAACTAAACAAATGACAATGCATGAAATAATAATGTTAATGGCTTAATTATCACCGACATGAGCAAAATAATTGTGGATTTGTGAAATCCTTTCCAACAGACCCAAATCAATCCTATTAGTCTGACTATAGTATACCTTTAGGACCCTTAAGGTCCATGAGAGTGCTATAATTTTCATCTGGTAAAAGATTAGTAGTATCCTCCATGAAAATCTGTTGCTTTTTTTAAACAACTTGACTGTGAACCTACCTCCAGACTGTGGATTTCCAGGTGGCTGACATTCTCCTGTGCTGACAAGCCTGTAGTGACCCGAATCAGTTGACCCGCAGGCCCAAAACTGACAACAGCATGAGGGATCGAGTACTTCAGAGGAGCTGACATCTGATGCACATGTGCTTGGTCTGAGGAAATACAAAGCTTTAAAAAAAGAAGCATAAGCAGAGACGATGTGGACGTGAGAGGAACTGCGTGCTCACCTCCATAGGGTTGAGGGGCAGCATCACTGTGTTCGGCTCCATTCATGTACTGACTCAGCTCATAGCTGCTGGAAGATAACCCTGAGTTTTTGGAGCTTTCTAATGTCCCAAGGTAAAAAGAGGAAATCTCTTCATTGTCTCTGGAGGGATTGTCCTCAAAGTCGTTGAGGTAATGCTGAGAGCTGTCTCTCACCTGGTTGTACCTGAAAGAAATGCATTTTCATGTGCATTGCTTTCTTCTTCACTGCAAGAACACATAGCATTTAAGTCTATGCTGTATTCGTGTGACTTTCTTGCTCACAGAATTTGCAGTGATTATTAGACAGACTGTAATGCAGGAAGTATGTTTGTTTTTTAATAAATATTTAGGCATTAATTGTTTATACTTGCCTGTTTGTTGATTTCTTGTGTACACATTCTCCTCTAGCTTATTTCTACACTCACTCTTGATCAAGAGTGACCATCTATCACCACAACATATTATACTGAAACTTGTAATATCCAACACCCCAACATTATAGGTTTTCTTTTGCTTTTTATTGTTTCTGCTTTTTTTGTTTTTATTAAACCCTCCATACAAACTTTGTAGTGCTAGAGAACCGTTTAACCTGTCAACATTTCTGGATGTACCTCTCTCTTTTGTGCAGGTATCATTTTCACAGTATCATCAGATAGCAAAGGCACTGGCTTTGATAGAAGTAGAGTGCACTGACCCACCTGTACTCCTGAGCATTCACGCTTCCTAGTTGTTCTTGGTTGTGTGCCCTGTCATGGTACCGATCTGCTCTCCGTGGTTCTTGAGGACCCCACTGGCCACCATCTTAAAAAACAGCGTTACATATCATCCCATCTCTCTTATACAGAGCGTAGAAGATGACTTTAAAAAAAAAAAAACGCTTGGCTGTTTTGTATCACTACACCTTGTCGTCCATGCTGCCCTCTGTAGTCATAACAACCATAGCTGTCTCTGTAGTCCCAGTGGCTGTAAGGTGGATAGTCATAACCATGCCTGAAAATAAAGGAGAATCTTAATGAAGTCATTACATTTCCATCATCTGTGATGCACTGCATATCCCAGCATGCACTGTTAGCAAGGACAGAAAGCTACACTAAGCTCAGTGTTGGAACCAGGCTTCTTTTACCAACTGTTGTGCAACTTTTATCCTACATTGCATTCACAAACACACTAATAATACCCAAATAATAACTCCAGCTTAGTAGCCAGTTGGGGTCACTTGTAACTGTACAAACCTGGACAGAGGTCTTTGGTGCTCAGGTCCATACCCATACTGATACTGCTGACTGTTGTATGGATAAAAATCAGGTCTAGGCAGAGGGAAATGAGCATTGTAATGGGCATCAGGATGGCCCCAGTGCCTGTCCCTCTCTCTGAGGTCCGGAGGTGGATAGAGCTGGTCCCTTTCCTGCTGAGAGTGGCTGGTGTATCCCTCTCTGTCTTTTGTTCTGTGGGAATTACGGCCTGAGTCCGGCCAGTAGTGACCTCTGTGATCCATGATGACCCTTTAACACCTGCGGTAAAAAATGGGAAATGTCTGCAATCATTAATTCGCAGGAAGAAAGTTGCAAACGTTTGTTATACTTACAGCTCACACATCCCAGCCGCAGTCAAAGTACATCCACAAATGCCACATCACTCCATGGGAAACTCACAACATGAGCTGATAACAAATCGGTATGATAACAAGAGGATAAAGTTCACAAAATACTGTGACCCATAAAAAATGTCGTCTCGGTGCTCTGGAGGTGAAATCAGAGTAAATCCAAGTTCGAGGAATATATATATTAGCATAGCATAGTTACATATTAAACAGATTAAAAATCACACATAAGCGCACATTCCTTGATCGCCGTTGTGTTTGCATTGTGTATCTCAGTGATCTGAAGGTAAACAGTGGAGCACGCCCTGAAGAGTTTGACAGCTGCTGTTCCAGAGCGCTGTAAAAGAGGAAATCACGTTCATCCTCGGGATAATCACAATAAAAACTAAACTGACCTTCTGGTCTACGTCAGCACAACATGACAAACCGTGCCTTCGACTGTAGGTTGCATGTGCAGAAAAAAGCGCAACTTGCCACGTTGCCGGTAGGCAGGATGCAGATGACGGTCAGCTGGTCTCCGATCAGATTTAGTTTTCGAGACAGCGAAAGCGTCAGAGCCCATCGTTTTTTCACAGTTTAAAAAAAGTACACATTACTTACCAGCAGAGGCGCTATATCCCACATTTCCTTTCATTCAAGTCATATATTTACATCTTCCGTCACATGGTGCTGCAGATGTGTAGGCTGCACATCCATGACGCGAATCTCGCGCTCTATCACATCCCGTTTGATTGCGATCTGGTGACTGTGGTGGTCATTTAAGTGCGGTGAACTTACTGTCATGTTCAAGAAACCATCGTAAGATTATTGGACATTTTAATTTTGAAGCCAGAAACTACTTTGCACCGTAAAACGAAATCACTAAATGTTAATGTTTTGAATCTGTATTTGTAAAAACACATGAATGCATTTGGGGTCTATTTGTTAAAATGAATATTTACTGGGAATTTTTTATTTTTATTTTTTGCAAATGTTCATAGAAGCTATGACATGTTACTTTTTTTCACCGTGTGGAAGTGAAATAAAATGTTTGCTTAGTTACTGTAATTCTGAAAATGCCTCGTGATTACTGACGAATTGGTTTTTCTATATTTCCAGAAACTAGTTCTGATTATTCTCATATTAGTCATTGTCCTGTTATGGCCACGGGATGTCGCTTTCTTCTAAGCACAGGTTCAATGTGAATCACGTGACCAGTCATCCACAACTGGGTAGGCTTTATGCAAATGAGTTCTGCGTACACAGGATTTTTACTACTGGAACCCGGACACTCCGAGCACAGCGAGAGTCTCACTACACAACAGAGGACGCACAGATTCCGCTCTGGATATTATACCAAGACCCGGTTGGATGTGCAATATGACTTTTGAAGATACCAGTGGAGATAATTCAACAGAAAGGTTAGCTTTGCGTTGAACTCTGCATTTTCCTTTAATTTAATTCTGTTTTTAATACGAATTTAGAAACTTTGTGTTAGAATTATTGGTTTGCAGATATAATTGCACACTGCCCTTTGTGACCGGCATTCAGCCCTATTATATTGAGCCGTCTCGCGGTTCTTGCATTTGTATCACACATGCAACGTTACATCACGAGCTGGCATTCATATATCACGTGAACGGCGTTAGATGGAAAATTGGGGCATCAAATCTTAAACTAACAGCCTCTCTGATCATGCGCGTTCTGTTAAACTTTTGTTTCTATAGAATGGACTCGGTGGCTACAGCGTTAGAGGAGGTCCTGAGCTCTGCATTGCCTCAGGGTTGCATCACTGTCGGAGTTTATGAAGCAGCAAAGTCACTCAATGTGTAAGTTGATAGTAAGCTCGCTACTGCCGCACTATGAAAAACTAGCTGGGATGAGCATGAAGTAGTAATGTTTGCTTTATCTTTTTCCTCATTGCTTTTAGGGATCCAGACAATGTGGTGTTGTGTCTACTGGCCACAGATGATGAGGAGGATGTGGCTCTGCAGATTCACTTTACCTTGATACAGGCATTCTGCTGCGAGAATGACATCAACATCCTGCGTGTGAGCAACATGAGGCGTCTGGCAGAGATACTTGGCGGAGTGAAGCCTGGAGGAGAGCCAATGGACTTACACTGTGTTCTAGTTACTGTAAGTACTGTTACTCACGTCCGTGTAGTTTAAACCTTGGGAATATTGCTCATTTCCCTTTGAGCAATCAAATGTACCTGGGGTTTATTGCTTCTCGTTTCTGCTGTCAGCACTTAGAAGGAGTTGGCATCAGTTATGCAATCTGAATTATTATTTGCACGTTTCATAAATGAACAGATGGTAACCGCTTTGCTCTTTCCTGTGCAGAATCCGCAGTCATCCCCGTGGAAGGACCCTGCACTGAGCAAGTTGAACAGATTCTGCAGAGACTGCCGGTGTTTGGATCAGTGGGTGCCTGTTATCAACCTTCCTGACCGATGAAGCTGCTTGGAATATAAATGTATTGTGTGCATTGGGGAAAAAGTAACTGCCTAAGGCCTGTGTTAATGTCTGTGTTGGACTTGATTGGAAAGTGCCCCAGAGAGAGAGAGAAGTGGAGAGGGAGCGACGGGAGAGTTAGGAGAAGGAAGGGGGGGAAAAAAGAGCACAAGCGTTCCAACAAATTTACCAGGTCAGGGTGAACTTGTGGGCCAAGGAAGAGTGACTCAGCTGTCTGGGTTCCCGGATTTTCTAACGTATGACTGCGCCTTTCTCTGCCGAGAAAGAATCATTTTCGAGGAAACTGAATCATGTGAGCATGGAGCACACGTGGTGCCGAGCACAGGCGCATGGACTGGGGAAAAGCCGACAGAGTGTCTCAGCTGACAAGACTCCAGGAACTGGACCACACCAGAGTGGATCAGTCAGCTGTCAGCTTGAAAAACTCCTCATGAAAATTTGACCAAATTGACTCAGCATTTCTTCAAGAGAACATTTACTTAATCTTATTTAAAAACTTGTCACTTTGATAACTCTGATAACTCAAAAGGGAAAGTTTTCACAGTTTATTATTATTATTATTATTATTATTATGGACAATACAATGTTTGTCCGGTAACTTGTTGTTATGTTATTAATTTAATGAGTTATATTTATTGTGCATAGTTGAAAAGATTGTGCCTTGAAAAGTTGAATAAAATAACATTTAAAAACAGTTCTCAGATGGGTTTTGCTTTACCTTTTCAGCAACTACTCCATCCGTGCACTTTTAGAAAATCATGCATGAATTTCCTGACATTTGGAGTTTGTTGTTACATGTCACAAGGGAAGTGACGCGTTTACTTATTTACTTGACATACGCTTTCGCTTTTCTTTTCTTTTCTTTTCTTTTGCATTTCAGCATAAAGCCAACCTGTTTAGGAGGGTGTACAACAAAGACAGAAGTGGAGTAGCTAACGTGTTTTCGGTAATCCACATGGTCTGAGAAGGAACTAGAGTTGTGCACCTCATCTGGGCTTTGTTTCCCAGCTTGAAGAAAAAAAAAATCTAGCCTGTGGCAGAAAAATGGACAACTACAACTCTTTTCAGACCAGATTAGCTGGCTTTGAAATGTGCTGCAGGCATTAGGTTTCTTGAAATAAAGTTTACTCCTGCATGGGAACCCTAGTAAACGTTGACCTTTTGCACATCTTGGAGATCTTATTACACAGAGGGGTGGAGAATTCCCATTGTAGTCAAATCTAAGTGGGATGGGGCTCATTGTGACAGCTCCTTCTTCACACCCCTCTGCATTCACGCAATCAGTGCTAAATTTACTGCTGAGAGAATTAAAAATAGCAGTGAGGCATGAAAAAAAAAATGTTGAAGACCCCTTTCAGGCTGTAAAAAGAGAAAACCAGAACTTATGGTGCTTGCACAGAGTTAGAAAGGACAAAGGTTTCCACACAGAGCGTCACGAGACAAAGGATGCATGAGTCAGGGCTATTCAGCTCTATTGCTAGAGCTGTACAGTACTTTAGCTTTATGCCTAAAAATAGCCACATGAATAGAGGCATACCCTCTGACCACTGACAATAATAGTTCTTGTAATTAACATGCAGTGTACGCACAGAGACTGACCCGCTGAAGAGATGTCAGTTTGCAGGCAGGGATATCACAAAGACAACATTCCTCTCAAGTGGAGGGCTAACAGATGGGGAGGGAAAACTGGGTCAAAAAGGGACTGGAAGACTGAGGAGGATTGTGGGGTATGACAGAAGCTACACGGTTTGTGGTTGTGTTAAACTGACTGCAATAAACAAGAAAATTTTGCAAATCTGATAAACTGTATAGAGGTCTGTACATGTAGATAACGTTAACCTTGATAGAATTTTTAGATCTGAAGGGGTTTTTTTAGGTTGTTAAACAATATCAGAAAGAGTAGAGTCTGATCTGTATGACATGACACCTCCTGAAAATCAGTTTGATCACTGAAAGGCCTTCCTGACACTGAGGGAGGAGCTTCTAAAAGTAGGTGAGATACTGGAGATAGTGGATTATTGGCTTATCCCAGGGCTTCTTCATTACCAGGTAACACTATCACTGCAAATGATGCTGCTACAAAAGCCAGCCATGTAAGTCATCTGACTCGAGTGGGGATTACATGAATGTGGGCCAACAAATATGGCCTGACCTGATTGTGGATGTAACATCACACCTGAGAAGACTGAGATAGGAGATAAAAGGGTGCTCACAGAAGTAGGGATTATTGCATAACATGGTACTCATGGCTTACGGGCATGTAAACAACTTTGCTGACAAATTAGAACAATCAAAAATGTTTGTGTCTTTGACCTGATTCATTCATCCACTTGTCTAAACATTGTGACTTGTGATTCAGACAAAGGAGTAATATTCATGTTGTTACAATAAGACATTTTCTATATAATTACAGTGGTGGGTGTGCATATAAAACATGCTCAAACTCTCAATTAATGAGGTCAGCAACCCCTCATAGCCAAAAGCTCAAGCTCCAAATTGCTTTAGATGCTCGATATCAGGACATTTTTCTACTCTCAGCTCTACATAATGTCAGTGAGAGTGGATATCCCTACTATGAATTTTTTAATGTCAGGAACACAGCTACAGCTACAACCACAGCTGTTCAAACCCTGCTGTTTACAAGGGGCAGCCAATCAGAAGATAGCTTGCTTAAAAGGTAGGACAGTTTGTTTTAGATGTTGGATTCACTTAAGATCTGCACCAAGGCTCAGTCTAAGACAAATAAGGATCATCAGGAACTTTAAATGATGAAAACCTACGATTGTAAGGTCCGATATCGAACATATGGAGCCGAAAAATGAACACAGTAGACCCTCTATTTGATTATATAAATGATGATTCATGCAATGAAAATGTCTAAAACAGGCTTATGTAAATTTCGTTGAATAATTTAACTTGTTTTCCATATTTATTTGCATTGAATATATGCAACAACAGGCAAAGGTTTGAATATGACAGTAAGCTGTTATTGACACCACGTGTGAGAAACCACAGACTTTTATCAATAAAAACATAAATCCATACAGACTGATCAAAATCAACCAGATGTATCGTTAACACAGCAACACGTAACACTTTTTAATCCCAAACATTGAAATCATGAAACAAAATAGAAAGTCAAATGTTAAGGTTTGACTGAAACCTGAAAAGAACATTTACAAGCAAGCACATACTCTGGTACATGGGCACAGTGTTACAAGCCTTTAGTAAGATATACCCCATATATCTCTTAATTCACCTAAAGAATCTTATAATTCACAGTTTTAGACAACAGCACTTATGTGACTTAAAGGTAGTCAAGAGGTTAAAGTAGGATTAACTTCATTATTAAGGCCCTGGCTGGTAAAATTACAAAAGTAGTTGCTCATGTTTTAGCAAGAGTATAGCTCACAAATGACATAAAGTTACAGCTATGTCAACATGATATAATCAAAGGAAGTTAGAGCTGTAAACATGAAATGTTTCAAACTCATAACAGTCATTTGGTGTTCATCGGTTTCACAGTGCCTGAAGTGTACAAACAAGAAGCCTCAGGTCTGCAGACAGAAGCAGCGAAACTAGATCTGATGAGTCTGATTACTGTAAATATTTTTCTTCTACAGTAACGGCTTCATGGCAAGGTTAAGGTTTACTCCATCTAAGAGTGTCATCCTCCAACTACTTGCATCGTAAGACTTACAGATATCATGTTCGTGTTCTTTTATCGCTCTCCGCTGAATACAACCAAAGTTGCAAAAACAGCAAGCTTACAGCAAAATTAAGCATCAATTCATCCTGAAATATTGGCACTGCACTGTACAAGTGCACCACATCATTTTTTTAAATGTCTAAAAAAATCTAAATCTGAATTATATTTGAACAAACTCTTTGCATCTCTGGAAAGGTTATATAAGGTTAGATATAAGAGACACGTATGATCGAGTAATCCCTATGATCTAAAAGCTCAGCCTTCAGACTGCTCTATGCCCAGCTTCAGGCAGTTCCCCCCCATCTTGGGCAACAAGGTATGGCGCAGAAGCCCCACCTACTTGTGAGAGGCAGCCAATCAGATTAAACATGGCATAAGAGGAGGGGAATAGGAAGTAAAGTGGAATGCGCAAAAACTAAGGAATATTTTAAATTGCAAAATCAGACTCTACTACAGTAGTTTTATATAAGGATAAAATGCGGAGCTGGAAATGATCATAATGGGTCTCCTTTGATGATTTTAGACCATTTCTTCTGAGTCAAAATGCGTGACAATAAAAAGTACATCAGTGGTTATGGACCTCCCTTTCTGTTTATCCCGGAAATGCAGGTCTATTAGAGTTTGGACAGTCAACTCATCTGACAGGATATCATTATCTTGTTAATTGTCTCATTCTGAACAGAATACAAACCGTTTCCTGATGAAAGCAAGAAGTGAAAACCCAAAGCCTAAATCTGATTAGACCAATGACTTGAAGGGGGCTTGTTTATACGTGCTGTCATAATTACAGTCATCAACTCTCAGCTCCTTTCAGGCTGAGGTCTGTGGCCTTCCAGATCCTGTCAGATTACAGTGCAGACAAACAAAAGCCACCACTTTTAATCATCTTTGTTAGAGCTGCAGCTTTGATCAGAGGCAACGGCTTCAGCCTTCTGCCCGTTCTTTGGTGTCACAGCTATTTGACTAAAAGGCAAAGAGGACTACATTCCTTATCAAACTCAAGCAGGCATGTGAAAAAGTTAAGGAGTATACTGGCCTTAAGGCAAGTTGTGAGCAGAGCTTTTACACATAGGATTTAGCATCAAAAGCAAGAGTTCAGGTGTTTCCCTACAAAACTGTGCAAGGCTTCTTGTCCTTGAAAGGGTTTTCTGAAGCAGGGATACCCATTAGCAGCGGGTCATTCTTGGCGTGCTCTCCACAGTAGCGCATCAGCTCCGATGAAGCCTTGGACACCTGCAAAGAAATCGGTAAATACACCAATCTCCTAAAAAAAAAAAAAAAAAAAAAGTGGAACAGTCATAGTGGTGTGAATGTGACTGTAGACATACCTTTATCCTCTCGATGCTGGCTTCTATCCTCAGCTGCTGCACCGTCCGTCTGGCCTGAACTATGCTACTGGAGCTCTGCATTTTTGATGACATTGCAGTTTTTAGACAGCTGTGCTTAAACCTGTGTAAGACAAAATATGATCCTTACTGAATGCACATTAATTAGTGTAGAGATGCATCTGGTATTTAGATAAAGGAAACCAAATAAACCACAGTCTAATTAATTTGTTGATATGCTGACTGGCAACAAGATGTTCCTGCGGGAGATTAAAGAAGTGACACAAAGGCCAAGCTGCTGCTAAAAATACACGTGCGGCTATAACAGCAACAAAACAGAATCTAAGTTGATGAACATAGACTTGATGCTATTAGTATATAGAGACAAATGAGCTTAGCATCAAGTCAAATTGCAGTTATTTGGCTTAAAAGCTGTTGTCGATACCTCCCATACCTTTCTGCTAAGGTTACTGCATTTAAATGCAATATTAAGTTACAAAATTAAATGTTGAAAAAATTATTGTTTTAAAATGATACTAATAAGAGGAAAGATGTGAAATAGAGCTATAAAAGTTGAAACTGAGCAAGAGGGAATCTGGCTTGGACTAAAACAAAAGAACACAAAAAAGTGTCTTCTGCCAAAAAATGAATGTTGATGTACTAAGTGGGAAGTGCAATTTTATTTCATGACCCAACGACAAATCATTGTGGCATGATTTGTCATACCTGACATCAATTGGCTTGATTTTCCTCCACCCGTCATAAGATTCTCCCAGTAAAGTAAAAATCCAATCAAATGACAGATCACTTATTGACACTACACGAGGTGGTTCTAGACGAAACATCAAGGACCAATGGCTTTAACCATCTTTGAGATACAGTCTATATCACTGTGTATGTCTGCATAAAAATGTTGCAACAATCTATGTAATACATGAAATATTTCAGTTATTGGCAAGTCAGGCACTCACTAACAAAAAAGGGCTATAAGAAAAAATACAAAGCTGCATGTTTATGCATTAGAGGTTTTATGCATGATGTCCTTAGATATAAGAAATCAAGTTACTAAAATGTGGAAGCTGAAACAAACTCTATAACTGTGCAACTTCTCAGAAGTGGCAGTTGACCTAATCTTGAATTCATTCAATATGCGTAAAAGCTGTGACCCAACCCAACAGATTCCTGTTTCACAATTCCCACTTCCAGGATACAGTGGTTTGCTTTTACCGACTCATTACGTCATTGCTCGTAGGGGAGGCGACACGCTGGCCATTTTTTACATTTAACTTTAGCCAACTGTCAGGCAGAATTCAAAGGGGAAGCAGTCTTTGAACAAAACTGCGTGTTTCCTTTCTGCTTTCTCCACTAAAAGCAATTTCCTTTAAAAAACAGAAATAGTCTCTAACGCAAGAGTAACACAATGTCTTGTATTCAAAGTTAGAGTAAAACACAGTAAATGCACTGTTGAGCAATTTTATTGAGAACTTAAACTGTGCATAGCAATTGTTCAGCTGATAATTTGCAGCTTTTGTTCCTGGAACACATTAAGAAAACACAGCAGAGAGCAGCTCTGTGGGACTGACAAAAATAACCTTTGGCATGTGGTGCAGTAAATGTTAGCTCTGTGCTCTGGTGCAGGATATTACGGAGGAGGGGAACACGCTGAAACGGAAGGGAGATGAAACATGGGCAACTGCAGAACTGACTACAGAAAAAAAGACAAGACCATACATCTCTCTAACCCCCCCCCACCCACCCACTCCTTTCCGCTTCCTCCACAGGAAGCAGTATCGCCTGTTACCCTCCAAAGTATAAATGATTAAATATGGGGTGGAGGTGCTAAAAATAGAAGCTACAGACATGGGATAATAACCTAGGATAGAGAAAGTGTAGCTGTTATTGCTGGAGTGCAAGGCTTTTGCAAGGTAGTTGTCAAGGTAGCTTTCCTGAAAACCTGCATGCTGACATTAAAACCAAAAGCACGATTGCACATATTTACTGTCAGGCTCGTGTACAACATTCTGGACCTGTGTAGTCATTGTACAAAGGAAGTTACCACTTCATGTCATGCATCTCTCGTCAACACAGCTGTGCTGGCCAGGCAGGAGTGGATTCTGAAAAAGGTTAGATCTGCGTCACAGCAGGGTTAGTAACTACCCACTAACGTCTGCACGGACACTGTGTGACGCTGGCTGTTACTATCAAGCCCTGAGACCAGAAACATAAAAGCACTGGGTAACAGTGACTGTTTACACTGATCTAAACATTTTTGAGATGGAAGTGTAGAGACCTTTCATCTTGCAACACAAGTCACAGACTAAAAAACATCTAAGGTATTTAGGGCTTCCATACCTATGCTGGTATGGCTGTGTAAGTTCACTTGCAGCTTGCATGTTTAATATTAGTACAGCAAAGGGCACTATGCCCTAAAAAACTGATTTAAATCAGAAACATGCAAATCATTCATAAATAATTTAAACGATTTTCCCCTGAAACTACCAAAGGTGCCTAGTGTTTTACATAGGACTGTGACCCCGTGTTGCATATTATTCCCCATACAAACTGCCATAATAAGTACACTTTAGAGTCCAAAATACTATTTCCCAACTAAGCAGCTTATCCTTCTAAATATTGCAATCCTGCTTAGCACATTTTATGCCTAAATGAAAAGGAATGCTGCACAAACATGCTACAGCTAGCATGAGTAACCTGTTTGGAATTTCAAATATTATAGCAGATATACTGATCCAAAAGAAAACTTCTATAGGTGTACTACTTTGCTCATATAAAACTGGGTCAAGGGAATTAAAGAATTTAATAGATAAACAAATTCAGTAATGGAATTGCTGTCAATTAGACGCATAATTAAGAAGATTGCACTAGTTGTATGACAGCTTTGAAAGTGAAGCAGATTGGTGGCTTTCAGGTTGTTTAAGTGAAGCAACTTTTAGCTATTGTTCCCTCACTGGCTATGCCTTAAACCATTAGGCAAGAAAGCAAGTAAACCTGGCTATGCCTCACATTTCCAGCAGACCAGGTGTGTCTACCCTGGAGCTGAGTACCTGAACTTAATCGAAACCCTGACCAAAAACAAGCCACACTCCATTCTTCAGAGAGATGCTCCACCCTGCATTTTTCTGGAGAATGATACATACTGCAGCAGGACAATGAATCCAAACACACCTCAAAGCTTTGAGGGCCTACTTGAACACCAAAGTAGACCAAGGAGTGTGGACTGCTACCTGACCTCAAACTCAAAGAGCATTTATGGGGGCACTTCAAAGACAAGTATTCCTGGCATCTCAAGAAGTTCAGTGGAACACTGTCAGATCATGCCAGTCTGTGTCTCTTCCAACTCAAGTCCATGCTGTTATTAAAATACAAAGAGTCTGAAACAAAAACATTCTGAAATAAATGTACTTTTTTTTCTAGAGATTCAGCTTCTCACTTAAACTGTTAGGCAAGAAAGCAAGCAGAACTTATTTATACAGCACATTTCATTCTAGGTGGATTCACAATGTGCTGCACAAAGCACAAGCTACCACAGAGGCTGCAGGCACAAACCTATTCAGATAATATGAAACTAAGTCAACAGACTGACGTGAGCAAGTGAATAAATAAAATAACTAAGAATATACCCATAAGATCCATAACACTTCACCACTTTTGTCCAAGAGATACTGATGTCCCAGAATAAGCAGGCAATAAAAAAAATAAATAAAAGTATTAGGGGTTTAGTTATAAAACAAGCAAAAGCCAATACAATGACCTCAGTACAGGTGCTAAGTGGTCATATTTCCTGTAGAGGAGCTGAAATTAGGATGTTTACCTGATAATCCTTTGAGCTGCACATCCAGACAACTAAAAGTAAAAGCATGGACAATTCTTTCTGCACATTAAACAGATAAAAGGTTTAAAACCTTTCTGGTATTTCCTGATTTATCAAATTGCTTGATTTATTTTGGCTCTGCTGCTGATTTGTGCAAAGATTTGTAACCTATAACACTTTCTATAGAAGGCTGTAAAAAGTTCATAAGAAAAACAAAGTGAAATTATTTGCAATAAAAAATAAGTTTCATGTTAAAAAAAAAACAAAAAAAAAAAAACTCATGAGAACAGCTAAAAAGTAGCTGCTGGGAGGTGCTCGTCCACCAGTCACAGAGACGTGGAGACCGCAGAGACCAGATGTGGCATACTGTCTTCAGCAGCCAGACTGAAAGAGGTGAATGGGTTTACAGATCCTTCCAGCAGGATTGGTTCATCACACACAGACTCTGCTGTGCAACTTCGTTCAAAGGAACTGTCTGATACAGGGAGGTCCCTCTCCTGAAATGAGCTGGATTCCAAGTAATCCCTTATTACAAGTCAAGGCAGTGACTAGTGTTACAGTAACCCTGCTGCTTCTGAGGGATCAAAATAAACTAATTACTTCTAAATTTCATGCATGTCAATAATGTGACTTTTGTTGTAGGTTCTCCTTAAGATTCTGACCGTACTAAAGCTATTTGAATAAAATTAGTATTTTTATATTTCTTGAAGAAAAAAAACTCCCATACTTTTCCCGTAATATGCATGTACTGTAGTGAGGCAAACCGGACTGGTTTATAGCATGCACACTCAAATACAAGAAACGTTTAACCTGGATTTGCCCCAAAGTCAAAAAACATAAACAAGCTCATTTGCCCCGAATGAGCTTGTTCATGTTTTATACTTCTTGAAAAACATGAAGTATTCCTGAGTTAAAACCACCACTGCACTATATGCAGATAGTTCCTACTGCAAGGAACACTTTTTAGTACACTAGAAATTTTATTTTTGAAATAAGACCTCAATTAAACAAATGCGTGGTTTAAAAAAAAAAAAAAAAAAAGTGCACTCATTCCAGTAAAACAAACATAAACAAGTAGTGAACTTTTATCACTGCGGGTGTGTGATTCCAAGTGCGCTTACAGAGTCTTTAAGATCCTGTTAGCCAAAAGAATGTCTGAAATGTCTTCAGCTGTGTTGCGCCTGTCTGGAAGTAGCGTGTGTGCTTATGTGTGGCAAATGTAAACATGTGGCACACTGAAAGGATTGATGAAAACATATTTGAAGTTTTACAGCGGAGGGCTTACTTTGATGTGGCTTCAGGGCTTTTGCACAGGTGGGCCCTCACAGTGCCAGCACAGAGGTCCTGCAGAGTTTATGACAGCAGCTTTTGGCCTTTGGTGTGTAATAGTGCACACAGATCTGCTGCCTGACCAAATACTCTAATGACCTACTGACATATCATATGCCCATATGTGTACTGAAATACTCCTTAGCTGTTATTATCATTTCTTTGGTCCATACAGGCTCCTCCCTAACCCTAACAAGCTCAAAGAGGGAGTGATTGCTACAAAAATTTGCAAAACTCCTTATGGAAAGCTCAAACTATTCCCGTTTCCATCCGTAACTAGCAAGAGTTCAAGAATTGGTTGTTGGTGCTGCAAATTCTTCATTTTTTAAAATTATGTTCTGTGTTTAACCTTTCTGAGACAATTCTTTTTTTTTTCAAGAGTGAAATGGTCAAGAGGGTGGAAAAAGATAGGCACACGCAAACATACAACTGAACAAATTAATTTTCGGTGCAACATTCAAAAGCATGGGTACCGTTTTCTTGATGCTTTACAAATGACTTAAATTCCCCCACTGCAGCGCTTCTCATGCTCTCTTTTTTTTGGCATGTTCCAGTTCCAAAGCCTCACTTGGCATCTCCCTGCCTCACCTACAGTGGCTCCAAGACCCACAGTTTGAGAAGTGAACTTGTTATTTAACTGACATTTTGGTCTGTTTTCTGGTTTTTGACGCGCAAACCTTAGGCTAATTAGAGATTTATTGCGCCGTTATATCGATACACCTCGTTCTCATTCCCCAGGCACCATTTAGTGGTATTTTATTAAATTTGTGACTCATTTAGGTACAAAGTGTCCTGCCCTGTGGCACTGGGTAATGGCAGGTTGGGTTACTGAAGTGGCTTTCATTTCCAAACAGAGTTACTGTGAAGTGAGCAATTTTAAGCTTTTTTTTTTTTTTTTTTTAAAAACACGAGTTATGAGAGTAACCACAAAAGTAAAAGTAAAAAGCTAGTGAGAACAAAAAGTAACAGAAAACCAAACTGCAAGAGTTCCCAAGGTGATGCACTTCCACCTGCATGTGTGCCCAACCTGCAGTGTCTCCATGCCTCCATGCTTTGAGAAGCACTGCAATAGAACACTGAAGCCTGTTATTTAGCTGGCTTACAGCCCACTTGCTGGTCTTTGATTTGCATGTTTCAGGCTAATTACAGCTCTAGATTTTTATGCATCAATTCAGCTCATTCTCATCCCCAGGCTTTTAGTTCTGTTTTACTAAATAAGCTCACATGGCTCATTTAGGAACACGGTGTCCTTTGGCTTCTGGACCCTTACGCACTGGGTGATGACATTAGTGATATGTGGGTGTAACGGAAAACTCCTACAAGCAAGGTTACTATTGTGAGGGGGCATATTTTAACTTGAAAAACAGTATTTTCCTAACCCTAATCGACAGGAAAAGGACCTTGAAAAATAAAGCAAATCAGCAAGTGGAGAAAACAAACAAAGTGCAAGCAGGACACACACCAGGGTATTCATCCTGATAACAAGGTTTGGGTTAGAACTGACGCATTGCCTGTCAACAGTGTGGCAGTGTCATAAAAAAAAGCACTCTGAACCTGTCTGATAACATGAAGTAAGCTAAAAGATCTATAAACGCAACACATCATACCATGATCTAAAGAACAAATGAGAAACAAAGTTATTTATATCTATTAGTCTGGAAAGACTAATAGCCAGATTGCAAGCCATTATCCACAAATGGCAAAAACTTGGATGAGTGGTGAACCATCCCAGGAGTGGCCAGCCTACCAAAATTACTCCAGGAGCAAGAAAGAACCCAGAACTACGGACATGCAGCACTCACTTGTCTCTGTTAAGGTCAGTGTTCAGAATATTTTAAAAAAAAAAAAAGAGTGGGCAAAAATAGAATCTACCGGTGAGGTCCACCGGTGTTTTTGGTCAACCACTGTTGACCAAAAACAACACAAAAAAACATTTTGATGAATAGATTCTGTGGACTGATGAGACCAAAGTTGATATTTCTGGAAGGTTTGCATCCTGTTATATCTGGCAGAAACAGCTCATGTCCTGAAGCTCAAGCTGGGCGATCGTGGCTCAAGAGATGGGAGTTCGCCTTGTAATCGGAAGGTTGCCGGTTCGAGCCCCGGCTTGGACAGTCTCGGTCGTTGTGTCCTTGGGCAAGACACTTCACCCGTTGCCTACTGGTGGTCAGAGGGCCTGGTGGCGCCAGTGTCCGGCAGCCTCGCCTCTGTCAGTGCGCCCCAGGGCAGCTGTGGCTACAATGTAGCTTGGCATCACCAGTGTGTGTGAATGGGTGGATGACTGAATGTGTAAAGCGCTTTGGGGTCCTTAGGGACTAGTAAAGCACTATACAAATACAGGCCATTTACCAAGTACAAATGATTCTGAAATACTACAGCAAATTAAATGAATTATTTTTTAAAAAAATATGTAAAAGTCAAAGTCTGGACTTAAATCACATTGAGATGCTCAAAAACCCTCCAAAGTGGCTAAATTGGAAAAAAAAAAATATATATCAGCAAAGAAGAGTGGGCCACAGCAATGTGAAAGCTATCACAGCTATCACAAACACGATAGAGTGCAAAGGGTGGCACTACCAGTTATTAAGTTTAGGGGGTAATTACTTCTTCGCAAAGGACCAGGTTCGGATATTTTTTGGCTTTTAATAAATCAAATCTTCATTTTGTATTTACTCGGATTGTGTATGTCTAACATTACAAATTCTTTGATGATGAAGGATTCAGCACACATATGATAATATGTCAGTAAGTCATTAAGAGTGTTTGGTCAGGCAGATCTCTGTGCAATGTTACAAGCCAAAGGGGAGCAACTACAGCTTTGGATGGACTATGCAATTTCAATACTCTGCTGCAATATATCACTATTTATAATACTTAATTGCTTCAATAAAGAACAAATGCTTCATTAACTCCTATCTATTGCATATAAACAGAGGTGTTATTCATTGTTTTGCCCAACTAAAGGCAGGCTACTAACCATGTCCTGTATGATTAGTTATCAGCTGCAGTTACAAAAGTGTTGCTCCGTGGGACACAGAGCACCTCTGTTATCTGTCTCTTACACTGCAACAACCCCGGCAGGCTCCACAGTCTGCTCCTGGGCCAGGATCTGTGGCAGCCTCTACAATAAGCTCTGAGGCTTAGGCTCATTTGAGAGGCACAGTGACAATGCAGACAGGCTATCAGTATTGTGCCACACTCACAACAGCTATTTTTGCATTGTTCACAACAGAGGCAACTGGGACAGGAGTTGTGAGCTTTTACAAGTTTAACTGAGCCCTCATGAGCACTAATCTCAGACAGCCTGATGTTATCAGGGAACCAGACTGCCCAGTCAGGCGTGCAGAGGAAAGAGACAGAGGCCTCCCAAAGAGAGACAAACACACAGCGTCTCTTCTGAGTGTTGGAGGAGGCAAACTGTATGACTAATGCTATAACATTTCAATGTGTGCATGAGCATCATCGATTACAAGCTTTGATGGTGACAGACTTTAAAGGCGTCGGCGGTGCTGTCCAAAAAGCTTTGAACACCTAACTGTGTGAAGTCAGCAGACATGAAAAGAATCACAGAAGGTATCGGTGTTTGCGCTGCAGATTAAAAAGGAGATCGGGGTTCCGAGCCGCTGAGTCACAGGCTGCAAGTTTCTCTCTGAGCTTCTCACTTCACTTTACATCCATTTCCTGAACTACTGGCATGCAGCAATTTTTTTTTTTTTTTTTTTTTTTTTTTTTTTTTTAAACCAAGGGTGAGGTCAGATTTAGGACAACAGATTTTCACTCCAGTTTCCGTCTGCCTGTCCTTTCTTCCCACCTGGGCCCCATGTGCGGAAAAACAGGTTTCTTTTGAGAGCGTGTGCATGTTCGGTCACACAGCCTTCAGACAGGCGCAGCCGTTTAAAAGTTCAAAGCTTTGTCTAATGTGCTTCTGATTCCCTGAGAAATAAGTTCATCTAGGTCTTTTTCATACACACCCTGTGGAGAGGTACAGTGAATGACATCTATAGATTAGAATGCTCTTTGAAGTTCTGGCAACTTGTCTTTTATGTACTTGGAATTTAGTGAAAGACAAGCAGCTAAAAAGCCCCAAACCAGGTGCTGCTCTCTTCTACTACACTTTATCATGCTGTATTCAGTTTCCTCCTCCCTCTGCTTTGATTATTTTCCAAAGAAATTCGATTTGGCTTTGGGAGATATTGCCTTTATTTGACAAATACAGAAGAGCAACAGACGGACAAAAGAGGAACTACTCCACCATGTCTGAAGCTAAATCTGGACGGCCAGATGTAAGACAACATGCCAGCCAGCAGCTGTTGCTATTAATATGGAAATTAATGTGGGTGGGGGTTATCATGCAAACCTGTTGCAAAACTCACTTTGAACATATGTAATATGTCACACTTTTTAAAAAAACTTGTTGAGTTTTCAGTCCACCCACTTTGACTGCAATCCATCAACAGTTGTTTGGTGGCTAACTTAAAAAAATTGTCCATCTAAATCAGGGATGTCAAACTCATTTTACATTGCGAGCCACATACAGCCCACTTTGATCTTAAGCGGGCCGGAGAAGTGAAACTCCCCTTTCTGAAGCCACATATTTGACTGTTTTCTACATCTTAAAGAAAAAGTTGCTGCGACAAAGAAAAAAATCTGTCAGAAAGTTGAAATCTCTTTAGTACTGAATAGCAGAAATTAGGCTCTCTTGTCAGATGTAATTTTTTGGAGGAAAAAAAGGAGGCCAACAACACTGTACACAATGATAAACTGGTGCGTAATGAGCAAGAAAATAAGGCAGAAAATAGAGATTTTTGATGGGAAACTGGTCTGGCACCCTTACAAACTCCAGCTACTGCAGCATCTCAATGAGGATGACCCAGATCGGCGCACAGAATTTGCAGAATGGGCAAAACAAAAATTGGAACAGGACCCTCAGTTCGCGCAGAAGATTTTGTTCAGTGATGAGGCAAACTGTTATGTGAATGGTGAAGTTAACAAACAAAACCACCGCTATTGGTCTGACACTAACCCACATTGGATGGATCCCTCCAAGACTGTTGGAACAACAAAAGTGATGGTTTGGTGTGGTATATGGGGTACAACGATAGTGGGTCCATTCTTCACCAATGGAAACCTCAAGCCCAGTGGATATTTGAAATTGCTACATGATGATGTGTTTCCCTCTTTATGCACTGAAGCTGGCACGTTCCCTGAGTTTTTCCAGCAAGATGGTGCACCACCACATTATGGGTGCCAGGTCCGAGCATTCCTAGATGAACAGTTTCCTGGAAAGTGGATTGGTCGTCGTGGGCCAGTTGAATGGCCCCCAAGGTCTCCCGATCTGACCCCCTTAGACTTTTATCTTTGGGGTCATCTGAAGGCAATTGTCTATGGTGTGAAGGTACAAGATGTGCAGCACCTGAAACTACGGATACTAGATGCCTGTGCTGGCATTTCTCCTGCGGTGTTGCTATCAGTGTGTGAAGAGTGGGAGAAGAGGGTTGCATTGACAATCCAACACAATGGGCAGCACACTGAACACATTTTATAAGTGGTCAGAAACTTGGAAATAACTCATGAAAGAATAAAGTTGCGTTGAAACCAAGCGCTCCATTGTTTTTCTTGTGACATTACCAATAAGTTTGATGTGTCACATGGCCCTCTTCCTATTGAAAAAACAAAAGTTGTATCCGAGATGGCCGACTTCTAAATGGCCACCATGGTCACCACCCATCTTGAGGAGTTTGCCCCCTCACATATACTAATGTGCCACAAACAGGACTCTAATATCACCAACCATTCCCATGTTATTACGGTGTATCCATATAAATGGCCCATCCTGTAGTTTTGGAATCTGGGAGATGTTGGCTTCCCACACCTGTTCGTTAATTGTTTGCCGTTTTAGCTTTTTGGTGGTTGTTGAAATGGTTTTATGAGCTTTTAGCTGAAATTCTGATGTTTCTGTTGTCTATATTCAAACAACAGATCTGGCGGTACATCACATTAAGCTAGATGTTCTCCCACTTGCCCCTGATTGTTTGAAGCGATGTTTAAACAATCAAAATGCATTGTGGGAAATGTAGTTTATAGCCAACATATGCTTTAAGCAGCATACAGTACATTTATTTGAAGACAATAATGCACAAGCTCTCGCGGGGGTTACGCTTGCAATATGTGAACTAAATGATCATTTGAGTCTTGTTACTAGCATCTGAAATGATGAACTTTCCTGAAATAGCACACATGAGTTTCCACTTCAAAATTAGTGACAAACTCTGAGTCATCACAAAGACATGTTATAGAGTGTGCACTCACATTTTTTTACCACCTATTTGTTCATTTTAAAGTTATAAGGCAACTATCTACTGATCCCAAGTAGTGCAAAGAAATGTATTCAGTATCTTTGTTTGACAGTAGTGAAAAGTTTAACATTTTAATATAATCCTCCCTGACACCACATTACTAGCACCCTACTCCAGACAAACCAGACATCCAGATTGAAGGGGACGGGGCGTCTGCAGGGATATTTCTGTGTTTATCCAGACTTTATTATCGTCACTTAGATTTTGGAAATGGTTAATAAGTCTGCTGTCAACCCTAAATCCTCCAGACAAGAATCTGTCTTGGCTCCAGGAAAGAGCCCTCAAGGCATGGCTGAGTGTAAGAGTTAATGAACCCTTAGTTAGTTCTGTCTGCTCACTGACAGTCATCGTCTTTGACTTATCTTGCTGCAAACAGCCACTCAGAGACAATTGAGCCACACAAAGGATGTCCATAATCAGAAAGCTAAAGACCCGTTTTACTTGTAAAAAAGTTCTAACTGTGATCCAACTGTGATGGGCCCTACACAAAGTGGCTGAGTGTGTATGCATCTGTAAATGTGAGTATTCAGGATGTTATTTCCTGGTGAGTGTGAGACATGAAAGCAGTGGGATTTTTATGCCACTGATATCACTGCACACATGCACCAAGCTGTCTCCACCCGATCATGGGAGAAAAACTCCCACCACCACCAACAAAACAAAAAAAACCCCACTCTCAGCAATAGGCTGCATTTGCTGAAATCCCCAAAGGAAAGAAAAGTGAGCAGGATGGAGGAAAAAAATAACAGCCTACTCTCTCCCACCAATACTTCCTGGAGCCTGGGGCAGTCCTGGATCTGCATGGGTCTCCCCGACAACTGAGCTTTGTCTAGACAGAAACCAATGCACCGCTCACCAGATAGGAATTCAGTAAACCCACAACCCCTCAGTCTCGCACCACCTTTAGCTCTCACATGGCACCCAACGTACAAGTCACAGCTCTCATTGTTTAAATAATCTAGCATTTACACTTCTAACCAACTGCACCACCCTGTTATTCATGAACAGAAATGGATGCATTTAGCTCCAAAGGGTTCTTTCTCTGCAAGAAGACCAACCCGTTTTACTCCCTACTTTGTGGGAAAATAAACAGGGAGAAGAAAATTCCTCTCATTCCACATTAAACTGCAGCATCACATCACAAGACGCTTCACATTTAGCTTCAAAAACAGCAATACTGAACACAGACAGGGGTGTGAATGAACAGTTGAATAACATGTCAAACCAAGTAATCTACAACTTGTTATTTTTTTACATGCTCTGTTGCTCAAGGATAAACGTCAGCAGGTCGTCCTCCCTTGTATCACCATTACACAATCAGCTGACACTTCCATGCCATTCCTCCAAGGTTACCAACACACAGTGCTCTCACCTTTTCCCCACTTCCCCACACTCAGCATGCCTAACCATCACACATACACTTATTAGCTTACATGCATGCAAAGGTTGTTCTTTCTTTACTGGTTCTGCCAGAGAGGAAGGCTAACTCACTATACCTTTACTACTGGGTGGCAGGTTTAAACATTTTATATATATTCTATTATAAAATAAAATTTTGAGAACATTTAATAACAGGCAGTACTTCACTCAACCATTAAAAAAAAATGCAAAATAAGAAACCACATTTTGTGGCAACTCATTAGCATACATTTTATCAATGCTCAGTGCACATGTTCTGCAAAGAAAGCATGCGATTAAAAGGGTAAGAACGTGTAAGAAATTATGGAAATTATGAGCATCCTGAGTCTAATTCTGAGTCTAATGATGGTAAAAATCTAATCTAGAAAAGTTAACGGAAAACCCAACATATATTTTTTATTTATATTGTGGAGCACCTCCAGGGTGCAAAAGACTCCTGCAAAGACAATGCAGTCCATTACTTTTATAGATTACTTTTGTGTCCATCTTTTCAGATATTACTCTTTCTACTCTTTTCCACTGCAATGCAAAGCAGGTCAGTGGAAAGTTGCTCCAATTACCCAGGATTAAAAAGGGAAAGTTTATCTGAAGCTACTACTCATTTTTTTAAATGTTATTTTTTTAATGATTTGTTGCTTTTAAATTTTAGTCACTTTCACTTTAAAAAAAATGAAAAGATGATTATTCTGTAACTGACATCAGCGAACACATGCATTCATTTGATCAGCTGCTGTGCTCGCAATTGCTATCAAGGTCAAAATGACCTGAGTTTGGTGGAACACCGCTTCCTCCTGAGGATCGGCAGGACATTTCAATGAGACCCAGTTTATCTTTGTGTAAGAACTCCATCCTGCAATTTAAAAAAGCAGGGATGATAACTGATCTACAACTAAAATCAGTCAAGGACTCTAAATGTGCTTGATTTCAGCACATAGACTTTGCAGACTCAAAGTTTTGGTGTTATCAGTGGTGTAGCACTAAAATCTGAGCCCTATACATGTGCAGGCGCAGTGCCACCCCGCTTCTTTTGATGACTCCACTATCACACCTCCTACATAAAGCTACATAAAGCTAAATCAAGCTAAATCTATGTGTCTGAAGTACTTATCCAGATTGTCAGTAAATGTTAAACGACATTTAAATATTTTCTTTCAACATACTTCAAGTACTGTGTGAATTTTTTAAGCAAGAACTGTACATGAACATAGCCTCATGTACAGTAGCATCATCTATTGGTTACTTTGTTCTAGACTTCACATCATGAGGTGTTTTCTAAGTGGGCATCATGAACCGGATCAGGTGGATCTCAATGAGAAACCGTCAGTGACTCTATGCTCTTAAGGTAGCAATTTCTCAGCCGATTCAAAGAATGCAATTGCACAAGATGCAACACACAATGTTTCATAAGCATCTGAGAAACAGCACTTCCCTTCCCGAAATATATGTCATGTCTGTGACGGAATCAGACTCAAGCAAGACAGATCTGAGTCAGAAACATAGAATCTGTAGCTCATGTATCTGACTCCATGCAGGGTATATGCTCTACTTTAAAAATGGCCAATGGAACAAAACCTGATGCACTCACAGGTCACATTTGAGTTATGGGAGCAATGTAAACACAAATTGATTAAATGTTTTAATTTAACTATGCAAGTGTGGGTCGTTTAATGTAAAACAAAAATATATATAGTTTTTATTAACAGATTTATGCGCTAATTAGACAGTTAGACTGCACATATTTATTGCATTACATTGTTTGACTACATGGCATGAGCAAGCTGAGCTTCGAAAGCTGGACCTGAAGACCTGCTAAGTTTAACACATATTTACACATACTGTAACTGTATCTCCATACCAATATCAAACACAAACAAGTTTAGCAGCTTGCATCTTTTATGGGTGTTTTTGAAATCTAAAACAAATACTTGAAGTTTGAAAAACTCTTCTCTTTATTATGCTAAGCTGATGTTCTGGTTTTTCATAAACTGGAAAAGATTTGTTGTCAATAATCATAGTGACTCTAACATGCATTGGATGCATGCTAGATTTTGAGGCAACCAAAAAATTAATTCTGGTATGGCATACCACGTTGCACGGCACATATAATACTGTCTGCAAAAATAAAATGAGAGTCTGGTTTTTAGTCAAATGAGAGCTTCCTGTGGTTTTTGTAGAGAAGTTGACATAATCGCATGATGTAATCAAACATGCCCACTAGTGAGAGAAGGTGGTGTTAAGTGATAGTGGCTGACAGGGAGACTACTTCTGCTGCCACCTGACTGCTTATCATGACGAACAAAAGACAGAGGGGCATAAAAAGAGGCTAGGGATGGGAAAGAAAAACACAGCCTTCTGACCTCACACTAACAACTCTCCCACCTTCCTCTTCTTCTCCCTCCGGTGAACTCTAGAGCACCCCAGAGCTGAGTGAGCACTAAACTGCACACAATGAACAGCCGTGGGAGAGGCAGAAGACAAGGCTGCAGACGTAAGAGCAGCTAGGGTGTACACCGTGCAAAAGTGTCCTAATAGGGACACTACACAAGTGCTTGCAGCTGATTGTAAACCTGCAGTCCTAACCCATTACTAATCTGCCCTTTGGACTAACACGTTATTACCAGAGAGTTTGCATACACTGAGTTGAGAGCAATGAAACAGGTATTATTAACTGAGAAAGAATTCGAAACATCCACCTCACCCATCTCTGCACAAGGAGGCAAAGTACATTTGGGAAAGTTTCAGGATGACAAAAACCTATACAGCACATCACTGAGGATTTAGTTTTCAAGGAAATGCAAGTTTAACTGGTCTGAATGCAACTGCAATCTCAGTGGACATTTTGAGTGAACCAAAATAATAATAAGAAGAAGAAGAATAACAAAATTACTATTTGAAAGTACATTAGTTTATTTAGTTAAGCATTTGTCTTTAACTTGTCCATTTATAATGTGTCACCTTAAACAGTCACACTTTCAATCATAAATATTTTAAATGTATTTTACAGGTGCAATTATAAAGCGCAGTTAAGCGATTACACTTGTTTAACAGATTTCGTGAAAAAGAAATTAAAAATAATGATCATATATTTATACCTTTTTAAGTTTGTATGCGAGTTACTCTTTCAGCTCTGTTTTTGTTTTCTATCAACTTACAAAAGTTGTTTTGTTATAGACACCAGATGTTTGCCAGCTACATTAATAACATAGTTACAGCTAAAATGAAAATAAAAGCATGTCTTTACTAGTTAGGGCACATATCTTTGACTGGGCAAAGGACAGAGAGACCTTCAGAATCTACAAGGCAAACCAGTTCTCACTTTCACATTAACTGGCTCTACCATTAAACATGGCGTCATTGTGCAGTAATCTCATAATAACCATTAAGAATATTGTCATTCCAGTTCTGTAAGATATAAGAAGAATTCTGCAACCCCTCCTGCCTTCATCTCCAAGACAGAAACAATGAAGACTGTAGTACATCTTTCCATGCACCGCAGCTTTAACAAGGTTTTACAATGTAGTGTAGGTTTTGTGTTGTAGTCATGCATACCATGTTTGGCTCATGTCAGAAGCATGCTGAGCAATAGATCAGAACGCTGTTGACAGTCAGTGATACTGCTCATTTCCAGTCATGACAGTTAAAATACCAAATAATCAGGATTTACTGCCTCCACCAACCAGTCAAGCTGCAGTTCACATTTTCCCCTCTAGTTCCTAAACAATGCCCAACGGACAGAAAATCATTTTTGCAGAATATTATAAAGTGAGGTTGACCTTTTGCATTTAAAAATTAATTACTTTATCACTTCATTCTTTCTTTTTTCACTCTTCATACATTTAGTAAGGTTAAAGCAACTTTTGAACACCAAATTTGAATAATTTCATTACTGACTTGCATTTCACTCTCAGCATCTTCAGCAACTTCAAAACTTCAATGTCAGTTTGTCTGCCACATGTTCTGACCTGCTGTGTCACTGTTGAGAAGTGAATCACAGCTGCTTCAATTTTAACAATGAAAGCTAAACAGAGCGCTTTTGAATATATAATCTCTTGGCAATTAAGCATTTACATCAGTAAGAGCATTTATGCTGTCATTAGGTTACAAAGACCTAGACAGGTCTGCGATTTCAAAAGTGCAGAAATCTGTAGTTTCATGCAATAGCGACCTGCTTATTATCCAAAATAAGCAATTTAACTTCCCAAAAGATTACCTCAGTCTGTCTACATGACCTACACGATATGATAGTCAAACCCGGTCCAGTGCAGAGAGTTCAGATGGTGGCTGAGCCTTTTTCAGTCATGCATTTTGGAGTATTATAATGCTGCATTCATTCAAAGCACCGACCAGGATCTCACAGGGAAAGTATGTGCGCACCAGTTGGAGCGGTTTGTTTTGAGAACAGTGCAACTGCAATGGAACGTGGCTGCAGTGCTGAGCTGCATACCACCCTGTTTCATCTCTAATGAATGTCAATCAAAGGCACATTTTACAGCAGCACAGACCGAGTGTATACTTGTAAGGCAATGCAATTAAAAGCAACTTATTTCTGGACTGGAAAATATTTCGCTGTGCCACTGTCTGTTAAAGGAAAATGTTTTAGGAAAAAAAAAAATCAAAGCAGGAAAGAGCAGCTTGTACAAAAGAATCCCAGGCATGTAACCAGTGGCTAGGCAGAGTTTCTGGGCAGGATGACATCCCGACGGCTGCTTGGCCTCCCTCTCTTAACTGCCAAACCCTTATGTTTGTTAACTGGACGCCAACACTCCCCGAACGGCTTCCGCAGCAAAGATCAGGGTGGCTGGAATTCTTGTCTGGCAGACATGTGGCACAGGAGCGTCTCAAAGTGGACACCACAGCACAGGAACAGATAAAGCAGCCTGTGTGCACTGTTTATTGTCAGGGCCCTGAAACCATGATTAGAGGGTTGGGTTTTTTTTTTTGTTTTTTTTTTTAAACAGGGCACATTTGTTGCTATGCAGAAGCACTTTCTAATACCTTCTATACAATAGCATGTACAATGACAGATACGTATGAAAACAAGCAGCTGCTGCTTTGTCTCTACAAGGGAAAGTCACCCATGCTTTGTGTGAACTATAGCTGGAGTGGACAGGTACTATAGTTGCATGCTCAAAAAAACAAAAAAAACAAAACAGGAACACAGGTTTGCAGGATAAAAATATGCCTTTAGTTGCATTTATGTGTACCAAGGATAGAAATGGAGCTAAACAATGCATGGAGCCTGTGTAGACAGCTGCATGCATTGATTAATGAAGATCATTACTACATCATCAGATATGCAGTACAGGGACAACTGAACGCTTCCTGTGTGGACACAGCTTAACTGCCTATTGCCGTGTTAGTACATCCATGAGGATGTACACAGTCCGCAACTACAAAAATCTTGCTAACCTACCCACATAATGCTAATGTTCTAATGTTGAAACGGATCATGTTTACCATGTTAACCATTATTTACAATTATTTTTCTATAAGGAAATGGCAGTGGATCATCTTTCAGTTCATCTTTAGAAAACAACTATCTGTTGTTGCAGACTGGAGAATGTATTCAGTTCTTGAACCATGCATGCGTGCGCAAAACTTCATGTCAGCCAGTCCACTCAATAATTGCTGAGATATTTCAATCTAAACTTAGAAAGTACCTTGCCATCCCTGGAGAGTATAAGGAATGCATACAAGTAATACTTGCAATTACCCTCACAGACAGAGAAGCTGGCAGTTGTATGAAAATTCTATTGATGGAAACTGGATATGCAGTGACCTAGTTGTTGACTAAGCTGATATGTCATCGGGAGCAACAAGAGGGCGGCATTGTAATTACACATCTGAAACTGTAGCAATAATTCATTTGTGGCTTTATGTCTACATAATGATGGGTAGACTGAACGTTCTGTTTTATTCTCACAAAGCATGCCATGGAGAAGGTTCCTCTGCTAACAATAAACTACATAGTAGAATTATAGTATTAGTCTAATGCATATGGTTCCCACTGAAAAGGGTTTTACAGGTAAACAAGGAGCAAGTAGAATCAGTGGCTGAAGTAGCCCCAGCTGCACACTTCTGAGACTTTATGTTCTTTGACTTGCAAACTTGATGAATCTGTTTGTCCTACTTCAAAGCTAACATGTGTCTACATTATAGTTCTGCAGAAAGGAGAGCTAATCTCAAGTGGCATCTGCAAGCCTTCGGGGCAATCAGAGGCCACCCAGTGAACGCCAGTCCATGTTAGAGGTACATAAATAACACTAGAACTTAAATCTCTGCTAGAATATGATTTATTTTTACAGGATATACTGTGTACACTGCAGTTTCTGGGAACACGGGACCAGTGCAAAAGAAAGTCCAGATGAAAAAGAAATGCTATCGAACGCATTCACTTCCCATACACTTCAAATACGTTTTCCAAGAAACAACTTGAAGCATGGAATGTGCGACATGAGAGGAAAAAAAACTTCGCAAAGCAAAGTACAAAGTAAGTGCTACCCGGCATGAGAACTGGTGAGCAAACTACTTCCTGCAGAGGGGCCGGCCACTCCTGCCTCAGCCCATTGCTAACCGGCATGAGTAGGAGTGTGCGTGCATGTTTGCGTGTACAGTAAGTGATTGTGGGGTGAGAGGGAAATTCGAAGGGAGGGGTGGGGTTGTTGTTCAGGAAGTAGACACAGTGCAACAGAGGAGAAGGAAGGAAGATGCCCATATATGAGCAGGCGCTTACGAAACAGGATGGAGGACATGACTGAAGAGGCCTGGGATCTCCCGTGGGTGCAGAAATAATTAAGTAAATGTGAAAAACCTCCTACACATATAAAAACACACACACACACTGTCAATCAAAAAAAGCCAAGCCCCAATTTTCATGCATCCTGACGCTTGCACAGTAAACTGCTGTGTTCAGTTAAGATCTCACATTAAACCTGCTCAGTAAGAAAAAAAAAGGTGTTAGAAATTGAAGCAGTTAATGAGGAACCAAGATAGTCCCACCAAATGCAAGACATTGCCCCACAAGGTTTCTGTTAGCACAGTGGAAAGACTATAGACAGAGGCCCTGCAGCCAATTAATAACACACCTGCACACAGGCAAAAAGAGCCTTTGTTTAACACCTGCATGTAGACTGGGTCACCTTTTTTCACTTGCTGTTTGATTTAAATTCAGGTGAATGCATATGTTTAAAAGTACTTACTTTGGACCTACAACTGATTTAAAGCTTTTATTTCCTGAGGGGCTGCCCCCACAAATTGCATAGTAATTTACATTACACACACCATAAATTTCACTATACACCCACAGGTTCCTATAAAGACAAAAGGTTTGTGTTGTACCCCTACACAAACATGTAAAAAACCTACACGTTATTAACAAATGCAAAGTTCTTAACAGGGTCACTCTGCACAACACATGAGTATTCACACACAAGAGTCCCAACACAGCTGCAACAAATGAGCAGATGTGCATGCTTATGGAGGTCCCAGTGTGGGACATTTCAGATTCTCAGTGTTTCAATGGCATAAGCGAAAAGGAAATACAAAGCGGTTTCTACATCAGTTATTAATTTAACTGGCCTTCATTATGCTGTAGTGATGAAAGGGTTATCTCACGCCTAACATAAGGACAAACCTATAGACTGTATAATACTGCCACCATGTGGGGGAAATTTGTAGAAATGAGTCATACAACTATCTGTAAGAAGGTATCCACAGAGAAACTAATCTGAAACTAGCTTTTTTTCTTTCATTTCCTAGATTGATATTGTGTTAGCAGCAGATCTCTTAATTAAAACAGATACAAGTAACAAAGAACAGATTGTTTCCTTATTAGTACATGTGTATTGATTGGCAAACCTGAGACTTTTATTACGTGTAATATACTTTTAACTGAGTTATTAGCCAAGATATTTTTTATTATATTTAGGTGCATATTTTCCTGACCAAGAAAATAACAAACATTAGTTCAAGTAAGTATCCAATGCACCTAATCATAGGTAATTATTTAGAGAAATTCATTCATTAATGCTATCAAAACAGCTTCTATTTCTAGTTAGAGAAGATTCTTTGGATCTAAATCATGATTTTGTAGAAATGTTTTAAGTACTGATATCATTTGGAGCCAAAACGTGTACAGGCTTTTCTTCCTTTCTTCTTTCTGGCCTGAATCTAGTAATGTTTCACATTTTTTCCACTCAGAAAATAGGCAATTTAAGGCCCTCACAGTAAATTCATATTAAAGAGGTTATCTAGTATTAAGTTGGATGCTTGAAAACAGGGGCAGGGGTGAGTAAGATCCAATTTCATACAGTTAAGTGAAACAAATTATAAATGTTATGTTTCACTGTGTTTGAAGCATACATTACCAGTAATGCAATCAGTAGCACGTATTTGTATCTTACAAATTCCACACCTGTGATGCCTTTTTGTAAATGTAGGACCCAAGTCATAGTCCTAAAGAGCAATCCACTATGATTTAAGAATATAAGAAGATACAGTGTAGACTCTTTCTAAACACAAGAGGGCAGCACCTCACAGATGGTCCTTAAGTCTGAAGATATGAAATACTCAAACAGGCTGTGCCTAATTAATAATGAATAGGCTGGCGAAACAATGTTTGCAACCTGAGTCACCTTGCAATTACAGAAATGGCTGGTGGCAATAGTTGTTTTAAAGATGGGAGGCAGCCTGAAAACAAGGACACAGACCTGTATGTGAAATGTTCTCAGGGAGCATGTACTTGGGCAGCATAAATCTGGAAAGAAAAAGCAAAGAAAATATTATTTTTCAAAAATTAGCCAATCGTGGATCCATGTTTACCATTTCTTCCAGATGAGGCCAAACAAAGAGCTGTGAGCTCCCACGGTGTAATTAATGAATGCTAGCCCTCTGACACTAGTTTCCACATCATTTAGGACAAAATGTGAAGCAGCGGTGGGTGGGGTATACCCAACCCACTGCTCTACTTGCATTCATTACCACATTCCAGTGAGACCAGTTAGATGGCCAGTCCTTTAGTCAGAGAACTTTCTGTGTCTGGGCAGTTTGTCCCAACAACAGAGAGGAGGCAGGACTTGGTGGTTTAAAGTAAGGAACAGATATCCTCAAATATTTTTAGTACTTTCCACTGTTTATTATTTTCTTTCCACAGTAGTAATTCATCATACACGTTCTTCAAGCCTGAGCAATACTCGGAAGAGTTGGTATATAAGCATTAACTTATAAATAATATTCTTAACTGAAACAAATGTAACAATTAAATACAACATAAAAGGTTTTTGCACAGCATCTATCTGAAGTGACACTTCTCTCTGGTAGCACACACATGCCGACATTGGTGTAATGCTTTTTCACTGTGTTTATGAGTGATTTCATTCATTCATGTTTTTCTTTTAATTAATTTCACATGTAGAGTTTTTGGGGACAAACATTCATACTGAAGGTACGATTTATTCAAAAGCACAAATTAACTTGGATTCACTTTAAATGTGTAACTGTTACTTAGTCATCATTTACAGTAGTTATACATGTTCAATATCAAATCAAAGCACACACACACAGTCCTGGAGTTGGTTTATGCAATTGTCAGTTGAGCTGTACATCATGTAGAACTGCACAACGAAGCATGTGTCTATAAATAACCCACTGCAGCAATATGACAAGTCCCAAAATGTCACTGAGATCAGACACAGGGTGGCACTAACAAGTAACCTGGCTACTGTCACACAGGGTCTGTGCATTGCTCTGCGGGTCAGGGGGAGACGCGGCAGATGAGATGTTAATCCTGCCACAAGGATGGGAAAAACAACAATGAGGCTGCAATTTCTGCTCCCGCTAAAGGAGTTTACAGCAGATGTTCGGTGGAAATAATTTTGAAAATTAAAGGAATCTTTGATGAGAACGCAGAAGTAATAAAATTTCAACACGCAATGTTCTAAGATGCTAATATTGGGAGCAACAAGATAGCCAACAAGTAAGGCGAAGTAAGAGACGAGAGCATGAGTTGGTTTGGATAAAACAACACCCTCCAGGGCCAATCCAACAAAGAAAAAAGCCAAGACTGAGGTTTCAACATGTGGAATCCCAAAAACAGATGACATCATGGTGGCTACATCCATCTTCTACATACCATCTATGGTTTATAGACAGATAAATGAACTGAAGTGGCACAGCAGTTATAGTCAAATATACAGAGAGTTTATTTGACTACACAATCATCTTGTTCAATCAAACCACCTAAATGTTGTGCATGCGTTTCAGTCTGAAATGTTACATTATAGGGCGCTCATTTCAAAATTGCTTTCCAAGTACACAAATAGTAAAAGAATACACGATCCCAAGTGACATCTTTGTTCATTTATTTATCCGAATATTGACATAAATCCTATAAGAAGTATTTTTATAAAGGTTTAAACTGGAAAAAAAGGGAATCCTTACACTTGCAGAACCTTTACGAATTGCTGCTTGATGAATACCTGCATCAATTAACTTGTAGCTGACTAGTTCCCTGCATTAAAATATCTGTTAAATGTACATGCTTCTAACTGTCTCCATGACATCTGGAGGAAACAGCTGCTGTGTGAACAACGGTCTGATTTTGATTAACTGATTAAGAGCTACACTGGTTAATATTACAATATTAATAACAAAAGCCCTTCTCTAATCTAATAACTTTAAATAGAACAGTACACTTCCTGGTGGCCATCACACAGTTTTCAGAAATGCCACATCTTGCTTGAAGACAGAGAGAGTCAACACTGTGATTACAGGGTGCATGTAACTAACTATCGGTTTAAAAATGGAAAGTATTTGAGAGGTAAAGTCATTGAAAGCTAATTGTGAAAGCCTTTCATCACTTGCTGATAAGCAGTTAATGCCTTGTGCACTAAGCAGCCCTCTTACGTGCGACATATTCTCCTCGTTGAGGGTATAATACCTTCATCACTGCGACACGCTCCAGTGAGGAGGCTAAGAGAGCTCTGACATACGTCAAAGCAGGAGGACATTTTTCACATATTGCTGTGGACTAACAGCTCGAGGGTGCCGGCGGCGACTGTGCTGTGCTGACTGGAACTTCTCTCTAAAGGTCTTTGTGACCAGAGCTGTGACGCACAGACGAGTTCCCCAGAGGCTGAGCGTGGAATTTGAGTCAAGGGATAGAAGGGGGGCAGGGGGGACCTTCTCACGAGATTAAACCACGCTAAGGTCTGCACCAGTAAGTGTGGGGTAACCAGGCAACATGACCATACCCACGTCAGCACCACAAATGCACTCAGGTGGAGTCACGCTGGACTGCCAGAAGCCATGACAAGATAATTCTCCTGAAAGATGAAAATCATTTGTCATGGACACACAGAGTTACGTTGCATGCTCTCCCCAAACATGCTCACAGGTTCAATAATAATAACAGCCATACCAAAATTATCTCACAGAAACGTCATCATACTACTGAAAGAAAGTAAACATGTGTAGCTCTTATAAAAATATGTAGCATCTGTTTATGCAGTGTAAATACAGCTGTTTTGATCAAAACTTTGCCAGTTTTACACTCAATTTTTATATTAGATTTTGGCATGCTGCACTTTCCTTTGGGGTGGACCGAACATTTGCTCAACAAAAAAGATTCAACTGAATGCCCCCTAAATGCAAAATTTTCAAATGCATCCCTTTATTCATTTAAAAAGTCTGACAGACTAACACTAAAACACTGCTGAATACTGCAGATGGATTTCCCGGTACTAAAAATCTTGATCAATATGTATTTAAAATGATCATCATTACCTGTCTCATTAGCTACAAAAACAAACAAAAAAGCTATTAACTGAGAGTTAATAGATTACTAGCTCAGTTAGTAAACTGAGACTAGTTTTGCCAATTTTCTGTAGTAATTGGGGATGGGAATCCAGAAGTGGTTCCAAATTATTCAATACATGGGAATTATGTGCCTCAAACTTCCTTTTATCATTGCTGGCATGTTTGTTTTCCTGACAGTTGGATGTTGCAAAATGTCAGAAGCTTTTGCACAACTCAGTCATATGCAATTCTTTGTCTTCTACTCTGTTTCTGCAGTCTCCAAAGTCAGAAAAAAAGACTAAAGACTAGTGCAGGTCTTCATATTATCCACAAAACAGATACTGTGTGGAGTAAACGGATCAGAAATCAGAAAGGGATTAATACCAAATAAATGTAAGTACTAAAAATACTCTTAAACACTTATTAACATTTAAATAAAAGCTAAACTCTACAGTTATTTTTTAATGTATCTCCTACCTCATTGGAAAATCCTAAATCAGTCTATTATCTACATTACTAAAAGTCCAGTCCAAGAGTTTGTGCAATTCATAGGTTTTAAGAATGCGACTTCACATCTTAAATTCAGATTTTAGCTGAGCACATTCACTTGAGAAATACACCGCTTGGAACGTCAGATATTATAATGAAGTGTTGCTACTCCTACAAGACCAGCAACTCCTCCCGAAACACATGTCTGAGTTAAAGAGAAGTTTAAACATTTAAGGCAGACTATGTTAATCTACTGTTTACTTCAGCTCTAATAAAGCACTTCATTCACATTTACTGAACTACGTTTAAAAAGAAGAGCATCGGTTTCCCCGCTCTGACCCTGATAACCTACAGTATGATAATTTCCCACAACACGCTGTAGTGTTTTCACACTGTTGTAATACTGGCGCTGTTAAATTCAAAGAAAGCCCTGCTGCAGGTAGGCTTTCCAAGAAGTGTAATATTCCATCATACTTGTAAATCTCTCAAATATTCGCTGACCTTCACAGAGATTTATCCAGCATGTTTTCTCAGAAATATCGCCATGACATCACTCATGTCTCCTCTTGAAAAAAAAAAGAATCCTAACCGCTGATTGAAACACCTGTTTACCAACCATGTATTTGCACAAAAAAATTTGCCAACCATTTAAAGCTGCAAAGTGTTCTTTCCCATACTCTTACCTCGTGTTTACACTGGTTGTTGCCTCAGGTTAATGGACTGGAAGTCACAGTCTACCATCTGGCGTTTATTAAAAGCAGCAGCAGTGTGGACACAGCAGAATGAAGAAAGATTATTTATGTAATCTCTGTACTGATACTCACCTGGCCTCTCGGATCCAAAACCGGGTTTGTTCCTTTGTTTTGTTTTTGTTTTTTATGTGGTTGTTTTATTTGTTTGGGGGTGGTGGTTTCAAAGTCGAGCCATGAAATAATCCCACACGAAGCTCTCGCAACTCGACAAAAATGTCGACTGAAAAGTTTCAGCTCGGATTAAACAAACATTCAGCCGTGTGGAGGTGAAAGCGCAGTGACGGGAGACGAGCTCAGTCATCTGCTGTTGGCTGCTGCTGGGCAGGACTACACGCCGTTTCCTAATGTTTGGACAAGGCAACAGCGCCCCCTGTCGGTGGCTTATACAGATGGTAATTCATAGGATCCTGATTGTGCTACAGCTGCACCTGAGATATTCAAAATGTAGAAATGCAGGTGTCCACGTCCACATTTCAAAATGATCCCGCACTTACCATAAATATATTTTCAGTATGAAGTGCGGTTTTGTTTTGTTTTTTGTAATCTTGATAAATAAAAAATACAAATATTTTTCATTAGTCAGAAATAGTCTTTTTTTCCCCTTTAATTTTGTCTCATATATATATATATATATATATATATATATATATATATATATATATATAAACAAATCGACTAATTTTACTTACTTATCTAGCTCAGTGGTGTCAAATTTAATTCATGGACTTCACAGAGCTTCATCTACTGACTTGACCAGTACAACAACTGCATAATAATCTAAAAATGAATAAACCAAATAAACATTTTTAAAACTATAAATGGGAAAATTCTTCCCATTTCTTCTAGTATAGGTTTTAGCACATTCTGAAAACATTTACATTCCATAAAGCATCTTGCAGATGAACAGTCTGAGATGATGAAGAAAATTACATGCCATTCCAACAAAAGGCCTCAGGGTTTTTGTTTTTTTTTCCACATTAAAGAAATGCTGTTATTGTAGATAAAGAGAGCTGTTAGCTGGACTCCTCGGGTTTTAACCACAATCAAGGAAGTAAATGTCTAAAGTTACAGATACAGTACTAGTAGTCTTTTACCCGGACTTTGCTCCATAAATAAAAACAAACAGGACAGTGGATGTACTGAAACACAAGCAGGAAATTTTCAGTGATATAATCAAATATTTGCTGGAAAAAACACCTAATTTTATTTATTTTTTTTTTATCTCTTATCAGCTTATTTTGTTGTGCTATGGCAGGCCATGGGAAATATCTTAGACGTCTATAAAATGAAGACTTCAGACTAATTTTCAGACTTTTCATCTGGTGGCTACATGGGTCTGTTCTGGCGCTTTGGCCACATATTTGAGATCCCTGGTCTAGATGTATGATTTAATTCATTTGTTTGTTACCACCTTACGCTGCACCTCAGTCATGAAAGCTCATTTGTGCATAAAGTAATAAACGGCAGAAACATTCAGTAGCAAAGTAAGTTAAAATAAGCAATTTGAGCACTGTTTTATTAGTAGAAAGCATATATATAATACTTTCACACAATGCTTTTTCACTATTTACATTAAAAAAATTAAAGCTGTATTTTGTATCTGTGTTTTAGACTGAATGTGCACAAAACCTGAAAAATTGTGAAGAAATGTTTAACTGTCCATGCACTTTGTTGAGCCATACACTGTATATATATAGTATTCAACCAAGTATTTAACAAAGGATTTAGATTTATTTTGGCATTTTGCAAAGATACAAAGATTGAAAAGATTGGCCACTTTTTCTTTTCATTACAAGTTTAAGGAAACAAATCTACATTATAGGAGGTTGTAACAACATAGTCACATAAGGGGAGTCACAAGTTAACAAATTTCCTGTCATACCACGTAGAAGATGTCTGTTAGATAACAATAAGAACTTCAATTTATAGCATGCTTTAATTATTTTTCCCACGGTCACAAAGTTTAAAATAAGCAGCTTTTGGAGGCCTCTAAGGTCTGACCTTCCAGTGAATCTAACTTTGAATATTCAAGCTTTCCTCACTTTCCCTTATACTGTAGCTTCCTGTAGCTTTTGTTTTCCCCAGTCTGTTTACTTTCATTGTTAAAGGTTACAGTATTGTACAATGGCTCACTTGTACATTCAACAGTGTAAAAGACTCTGGCAAGTAACATCAAATTAAAAGATAACACACCACAAATGTCCTGAAACTAAACCGAGCCCAGCAGCTATTCCTCAGCCACCTTCCCAGTGATCCTGTAGACCTCTGTCGGCCCCTGCTCTCCACAGGTCAGCTGTGTCTCTTGGCTCTCGGGCTTGTCTGTCATATCTGCAACATAATCTCAGACAAACACCTCCAGCATATTTACAAAGCAAATATCTCTCGCCATCGGTTCGCTAAACTGGATTCTGACCAAACAACAGAACTGTTACGCACCTGTGTGTTGAGTGTCTCCTGACTTCTTCCTGTTGTGCTTGTGTGAGGGGGCATAGAGGAAGATAATGGTAAAAACGTACAGGTTCCACATGCCATAGATTCCTGTAAGAAAAGCACTGTGGACTTGGAGAGTGTAGTCTCCCCAGTGCCAATGACCTTCGCTGACCTATTTGAAAAAATAAGAATATTTGAAATAATTTTTAAGAAACCCAAACATGTCCAAATAACAAATCATAAACATATTTTAAAGAAGAACAAACTGCAATTAAAACTGCTGCTCCTTAGAAGGTTAAAACTTACTTGATTTAAGATGAAGAAGATGATGGTGAGAGCAGCACATGTGAGTGTTGCCAGCATTAAAAATTTAAACCTGAAAATAATACCCTGGGGGGAAGCACACCTACAGTCAGTAAAGTAAGTAGAATTTCTGCATAATCTAGTGTATGAAAAGCTTTTTCTTTTTGTCAAATTCACTACTTTTTCTTTTGTGATTTTGATAAAAAATGAAACCTTATAGCGCAGTCTCCGAGTCTCTGGCATTGTAGGAAGCTGTTGCATTTTCCCACTAATGGTTCTGAACACACAGTGCACCATGTGACACAGGGAGAAGAAATAAAGGCAAACAGAAATCCCTGCCACAATAATGAAGGTAATATGTGGTTTCAGATAAGAAAAAAAGCTTGGATGTTAATGGTAGCCTGACTGCTAAATGACTTTTTATAATAAAGAATAGATATTTGAAGGATACTGCAACCTTACTCCTGGATTCTGACGCCCACACACTGTAGAATGGATTGCTCAAGCGAACCCCCCTTCGGTAAGAGAAAAAACAACTTAATTTTTTTATTAAATCCACACTAATAACACAAAAAATGAAAAACATTTACCTTTCACTCAGGTCAAATATGAGAAGAACAGAAGATCCAAACACCACAAGCCCAACTTGCCACCAATAAGCTGAGAGGAGATTCCTCTGACGTTGGTCCTGGTGATTTAATGAATGAAAGAATAAGTAACAACTGGCAGGAAGGTGCAGAGAAATGTGCAACAGCAAAGAAAGACCTGCTAACCATGAGGTGTTCACCACAGAAGATTATCCAGAAACAGAAGAGTACAGAGTATAAGGCGCCCTGCTGGGCATCTTCAAACAGCAGCATCCATGTCCACTCAAAGCCCATGGACAGCCACTCCACCGGCATGTCCAGGAAGGCCATTGAGAGGC
Organism: Perissodus microlepis; assembly: GCF_051167445.1. Classification (NCBI taxonomy): domain Eukaryota; kingdom Metazoa; phylum Chordata; class Actinopteri; order Cichliformes; family Cichlidae; genus Perissodus; species Perissodus microlepis. Next base: position 28,434,739 of record NC_140482.1, read on the forward strand.
CCAGAGCAAAAATTACCCTGAGCAGGACAAATACATCTGTGAAAGAAACACTTACATCCACTCTAACAGACAAATAACTCCTTCTGCTCTATTGCAAATGGAGCAATGACCTAGCTCTAGGCAATCATGCACTTAGATCAAACACTTTTCATTTCCTCTGCTTGGAAATGCTACACAGAAGTATGTTGGACTTCTGAAAAACAAGCTCTTAAAAGTATGCCAGAAGGTTTACTCGCAGTTTTAAGTTCTCATTGAGTATAAAAGAGCCAGGAGCTCCTTACAAGTAGCTGTATTGTATAACTTCACTCTACCTTTTAAATAAGATGATTTTGTTTCAGTCTGCAATAAAATAATATATATAATATAAATAAAATCAGTCCGCAGAGGCAGCAATCGCAACCTAAAGTGCTCAAAATTAAATATTCTTATTCTTATTAGTGGTAGTAGGAGCAGTAGTAGTAATACTATAATTATTATTATTATTATTATTACATTGTTTTTTATCATTTGAGAAATTATTAAATTTCAACTCAGTATTCTGACATAAAATTCATAAATATACTTAAATGTTAAAATGTCACTCTTAATCTCTCTTGCAGGCAGGCTAGCCAAAACATACTTTTCCAAAAGGACCGGAGGTCTCGCCAAGAGCCGAATCCTGTACCAGTACCAAACTGTAGCCACTGATATCCAGGGACTGAACACAGTCTTCATGCTGATCCACACTTTGGTGAAGCCTCCATTCTGGTGGATGCCCTGAGGAAGAGGAGGGTCATCAGATGTCAGAGTGCAAAATGTTTAGCCTTTGGAGATTAATTCAAACACAACATGCCGTGTAACAGAAGTTAACGTGTAGAAATTATACTCACCACTACATGGATGTCCTTTATTTCCCCGATGCCAACGTTCATTGTGTCATTCACTGGCAAACGCAGGTTCATTAAAAAATATTTGTGGACTACACTTCCCAGCTCCATGAATGGTATTGGGTCACAGTGATAAAAGCGCCCTTCGTTTTCATACGTCTGAAAAAAACACTGGGTTTTTCCTCACTAAGCAGAGAAAAGTGTAACTATTTTTCATTTCTGTGTATAACACGGAGTCATGCAGGTTTACCTTGGATACTGCAAATGTGCATCTGAGTGGCCTTTGCTCCACCGAGTGAAATTTTGTGGTCCACTCAGACGTCATGTCGTCCCTGTATGCCAGACGGGCATCGATAGTGATGACCACATCATCTTCTACACAGGCAGGAAAATTGCTCATTTTATTAGAAACCCACTGTAACTAGGAAACTACACTATTTACATTTCTGACAAAGACAAGACACACGTCTTACCAATCTGATTTATCATTTTGAATGCAATGTCAAACTGCAGAACAGCCAGCATGTATTGAAACCACGGACTCATTTCAGTGTTGGGTAGGGGTACATGCACAGCAAAAACAATGTCGTTGGCATCGAGCGTTTTTGCCAAAGGGTCGTCAAAACTGTGGACCTGCTGGCATCGATTTGAGCCCCATGGCATGAGCCAAGCACGTGTCCTGTGGAAATTGATGCATTTGGTGGCCAAGTAGCTGATTGCAGTGGTAGGACTGGGAGCTATCATAAAAGAAATCAGATATATATTGTGAAAAAAGACAGACTAAAGCTTAATCATTAAGAGCATTGGGAAAATTTGTTTTTCAGAGCGCTTCCAACACAAAAAATAATGTTAATTAGACTTCATTTTCCTAAAATTGAAATCATTGAGGGCTATCCTGCATTTACAATCAAGCTGAGTAGCTCAAAAGAACACAAACAATAAAAAATATACAGTAATGTGCAAAGAAACTCCATGCAAAAACTATAAATAGAATTAAATAAGGAAACTCTACTAGATAAAAGATGCAAAACTGCTCACCCAGGTGTAGAAACAAGCTAAACTGCTTGCAATCAAGATTTTAAATTAAATAAATGTTTAGTTTTTAGAATACATTGTACATTTATTATAAACAATTCATGCAGATCTTCCAGTCTCAGTAAAAACTTCAATATAGAGCCCACGACCTATGCTGTAACATCTAGCATGTAGTTCTTCTGATTTCGGGGTGTAATTACCAGTACTTAAAATTACTTACTGGTTCCTAAAGATAATTAAAACATATGTAAATGAAAGTGAAAAAAGTGAGACAAATTATACTGTAATCATTTTTGGCAGAGACATGCCTGTACACCACAACACCAAATCCAGCTTGATTTATTTATTTTTTCTATAAAATACTGGTAATTTAGTTCCATTTCTAAAAATTAAATGACACTTTGAACGAAAAATAAAAATATGGAACTTGGTACAAATTTGAAAACAGTGAGGAAATAATTGAGAACATTAAAGGAATGTCGCCAGCTTTCATTGGCTGGCTGAGTAGAATCTGCAGTGCAATAACATATAAGCCCATCTAAATGCACATAACAAAGAATGAATAAGATGAATTACTCCAAATAATTATTAGAAAACATTATTATTTGCAAATAAATTTAAAAATATGTTAAAAAAAATCATCTACTTACATATCAATGCTCCAACCAAGATGGAAAATATTTGGAATAATAAAATGAAGAAAACAAATAAAACCAACTTTTTAGTGCTCATCTTCTCTATGATCGCTCCTGCCATTTGTAAGAAATATTTTGGGTAAAAAAATATAAAAAGAAAGTGTTGTCCAGACAAGCCAAGTGCCCCACTGAAGCTCATCTACCTGCTCACACACATCTGACTCTCATATGGGATACGCCAGACATCAGGCTCAAACAGAGCGTGTGCAGAAGGGACAGGAGGTGGAATCATTAGGCATTAAAAAGATCAGAGAACACTGGTCTATAAAACATGATTCCTTTATTGCTTAAAGAATACAACTTTGTAGTATAGGCAAGTGAATGTGTATCACAACTAGGTTACTTATCTTTACACTGAGGATTGACCACAGTCACAATGCAAATGTTTGATACTGCACCCAAGGAAAAGGGAAATAACAAATCTGGCCTCGATATCAAAGCGTCTTACAAAGTTATAGGTTAATAATATTTAACATTATTCACACTGATCTGGAGTCAGCAATGAGAATCACAGTAGCACCTACACCTTAAAAAGAAAACAAAACACGAACTCTGGGCTGTTAGTCTATCTTTGGTTCTATCAGACAAAAATATTCAGTTTTTCAAAGGTGCAGCTAAGAACCAATACTGTGTGTAGTTCAAGGTAGAAAGGAAACAACATAATGTTTCTGAATAAGCTAAAACAAAAATGTATTTTTCATTATCTAATAGCACAATTTCAATATTCACGCCCCCTCAACTCTTCCACTGTCGAACAAATAACTCCACAGAGGGGTAAAGAAAACCCTTTTTGACAAAATGGCAAAGACAAGAGAAGAGGAATTAGATGCTCTGGAGTCGTCAGGAGCGATTCGCCTACACCACTGATTGTTATCTAGCACTATGGTTGACATAAACAAGCTAGATGGTGCAGTACCTGAAAGAGCAAACACCTGCTGCACCATTACCAAACTTCAGTGAAATGTGCCTTCAGTGCATCCACAGTACATCCAGAAATCTACAAATTACTCACAACATAACATCAAGACATAATTAAACGGAAGTAACTTAAAAAAAGGGGGGGAGGGATAATCCAAATTTTATTAACAGCTTTTCAAACCAAACAAATTTCAGGTTCTGGTATCATCATGTTGACATCCCCCTCCAACTCCATCTCCACTGTCAATACCAAATGTGCATTTTCCTTGTGTCACTGATGTGCACCAGCGGTCAAACACATCTCAAGTCTCTGTCAACAACAGCACTGGGAGGTTTGCCCGCCAACACTGTCCCAGGAAGGGATTCGGACAAGCTGAACGGTATCCTGGGATCATATGTCATCCTCTTCGTCTTCATCCTGAGAGGAACCGGCCTGTTGGGCAGCAGTGGCAGATGCTGCCGCCATCTGTGCCTGCTGGGCGGCCTGCTGCATCTGCAACCATTCCTGCTGAGCGAGTTCTGCCTGCTGCTGTCGCGCCTTCACAAACACATGAGAGGCATGAGACAGGCGAAGGTGAATGAGGATTATATCAGGCAATTAGAGAAGCTCATGGTGGTGATATCTGATGTCTAATTAGAACTTGAATATTTTAAGACACTTTTGTTTTATATGTCACTATAGCACTGAACATTGAAAAAATGAAAATAAAGTTTCTGCAACATATTACTATCGCTGAATTATACTTGCTTATACTTGTTTCTAGAAAGGGATTGAGTTAATAATTAGCAAAGTACTGCTGAAAGTTAACTAAATGGATCTGTCATGCATTACTGAACAGTATAGTGCAAATAATGTGCCTCAAGTGGTTATGTGTAACAGCCACTCAGCACACAGATGATTTAAATCGGACATGGCTTTGTTGTATTTCTCCCTAAAGGTTTACTCATTTCCTAAGGAACTTAGCCCAAAACAAAAGACCAATCACAAAAGACCTACTTCAGAAAAACTCAGATCTCTACATAATGTGAAGTTCTGGTCCAATAATTTTGTTTTTTATAACATTTCTGAGCAATCATAGTTGTGCTGGTTTGTTTAATAATTTTTTAGAACACTGTGTGGCAGCAATAAATTCACATTTTCAATTCCACTGTTTTCGCGGACTCTGAAAGCAGCACAGAATGATTTCCTCTAGTCAGAACTTCAAAAACAGCTATGCTCAGTTCAGTGGCTGTTGGAAGCACCTGGACATTTTCTAACAGCTTCTTTTTATCATTTTATTATGTCTTTGCTGTTTTTTTAAACCTGATTTTTAAATGCCCCTCAGAGTTAGACTAAATGACCTGGTGTGGCAGTCAGTTCCCTGAGCTGAATTGTGTGAATTTGTACTGTTTCTTGTGTCTCCTCTCTCAAAATCATACCTTTGCAAACAATTCCTGTTGTTGTCTGAGGAGCTCTTCTTCAGGGATGCCCAGGTTCTCCAGTCTCGAGCTGGCCTTCCTCCTCTTCAGAGCAACAGTTTTACACTCCTGCAGGACGTCTTTCACCTCCGTGATGTACGATGCGAAACCGAGGCTCTCAAGCGCTGCGTTGCGAAAGCAAGAGGCGAAAGTGTTTTAATTACTCTCTGTGGTTTAAGGCTCATTACATGGTGCTGCACACATACACACACTTTTCAGGGTGTAGGGAAAACAAAGCTGGACTCACCGTTGATGACATGCTCTGGGGAAATGGTTTTCTTCTCCGACTTGTTGCATATATCATTGGCTTCTGAGGATATGAGGTGGATGAACTCTGTGCAGCAGTTAACAACAAGCTCCCTGGCATCGTTGGCCACCCGTACATTGGGGAGAGTTTCTTTAATCATTTTGTTGATAGCTGCTCTCGGGATGGTGAGGTCGTCGTCATTTCCAGAGGAAGAAGCCATCGTGGCAGTCGACGGGACAGAAACCAGGGAAAAAAGAAAGAGAAACTCCGATACTCGACGGAAGGAAACTGTTACGAGGCCTTCTCGGGTCGGCAGAATTAAAATATAACGGTCAGGTCAAGACAACGTCAACGCAGAGTTAAATGTCACATAGGAGAGTGACGTTCCTCCAAGTTAGCCGGCTAGCTTAGCTAGTAGCTAATAGTTGAAACAATTTCCGCAGAGTGGAGCCTTTGTGCGGAACGTGGTAGAAAAGAAACCGTTAGAAAACGCTAAAGCACATACACCATAAAAGAAGACAAAACGTTAATACTGTGGAAAGTGCTTAGCTAGCTAGCAGCCAGGCTAGCTAGTAGCTGTGGTCCCTGTCGCCAGAAAGCCGCAACGCAAAAGACAAGTGAAAGCGGAGAGCATGGCTACCGCTAGGCTAACAATGAAGTGCCTCTCGCATGGCTAAACAGTTAGCTGCATAGACACAGAAACAGGACACGCGTGCCACAACACTGCCTGTTGTTCTACCCTGCATCGAGAGATGATTTGGACATTTTAGATCAGCAGAAACATGGTATCGATTCGTTTATACGTTTGAAATGTGGGCAACATTAGCTTAATTCAGTCCGGATGCAACGTCAAACAAAGAGCCGGATACCGTTCTTCTTCTTTGGTGTTTAAAGCCTGTCTGAATCGCATTGCTGTGGCCTTGTGGTATTTGTCGTCCATTACTGCCCTTAGAAGATATGTTTGGAGAATTAATACAGATGGTGGAAAAACATCGAGATCAAAACAAATAAACTGAATATGTGCTTTTTTACATTATCTATATATTTTGATGGTAGCTAATATTTCGTATATAGTCAGAGGACCGAATCCCATATGCACCTCACATCCAAAACATAAAAGACGAGACCAATCCATAGCTGATTGTGTGAGTTTTATATCCAGGTATGTTTTTACTACATTATCTTAAAAAAAATGAAGCTGTTGCCAATCAGATGCTTTCCAGATGGTCTTGTTGTACCCATCTCCCGAATTTCACTTTTTTGTTTGTTTTTCATATTCACCATTCCATAATACCTGTTTCCATTGATCTTCAGTCCAGTTCAGCAATTTCTCCCTGTGTCCATAATTCCAGTGAAACCTCTTCTAATGAAGCTTCTGTTCATGGATCAACTGATAGTCTTTGCTGGGGGGTTTTGTATTAAGGACATGATTTCCAGAGACTTTTCATCTGCTGTACATAGTTTTTCAGACCTTCCACTTCTTCTTTTGTCCTCCACTTGTCCAGTTTTCTCAACAACAACAAAAAAAGCACACAGTGCAATATGCCAGGTTTTCGCCTAATAGTTCAGTGGGATTTATATTGTTGGTGCAACAACACAAATTATGTGCTTTGGTGACAGGCTGCTAGTAACAAAGTGCCTAAAGACACCGTTTAGAATGGGTTCTTTGCTAAACTGTCTGTTATGTGTTTACACAACACTGGTTCGTGTAGTGAACCAGTATCTTTGTACAGTACTGTATGTTACCCTCGTGTGGTAAACATAATTATCAAGAGCATCTCTTTTAACCCTGTTATCTCCTCCCCGGAAGGGTACGTCTGATAACGTGTCTACTAATGCTTTTTCATGTATATTTTTCAGCACAAGCACAGATCTTGCTGAAACAAATTTGAGCCGCAGTCATTTATGGCCCTATTTCTGCAATAATTATCTATTTTATTTTTGGACTTATCAGTGTTCAGCAGCATCCAGACTGGTTTCACAGATGTTTGAATTTCCTAATAATTGTTTACTGCCATCTAGTGTCCATCAAGAGAATACCAGCTTTTATTTTATTATTTTCTTTTTATATTCTAACATGATCAATTTTCTAACCAAATCCTGTCAATATCCTACAAAAAATAAATAAATAAAAGTTTTCTCACATTAAAGTCCATGTGGCGCGAGGCTCAGAATTCAGCGGCTATATTCCAGATTAAGCCACGAGTAATTATGTTATGTAATCCAGCAGATTAAGATAAGATAACCTTTATTAGTCACACACAAGATTATGTAAGATATACATAATCTTCTGACACTGTAACAGAACCCATTAACAAAACAATGCTTTTAAAAAGACAAAAAGTTCATAAATTAGTCGTTATAACTCTGACCTACCTGATTTACTTTGATTTAATCTTGCTGTTCGTATAGCTTTGCTTGCTTCCCATATTACACAAGGCTCAAGGGCTTGTCAACTTAAGACAGTTATGCCACTTGAATGCACCAGGGTGTGGTTTAAACCTGCAAGAGCTTACTGCCACGTATGAAAAGAGACTGCACTGTCATGGCATTTCATAGCTTTATTTATTTCAGGGAGGTAACACTGCTAGACAATAACAGCCAAATATGCCCATGTCACAAAATAACAAAGATATGATGTGATTCAGTTGTTCTTCTCTAACTTAAAACTCTTTCGGCTTCTCCACTGCAAAAGCTTGATGAAGTTCAGGCTGGCTGTGAAGACCTTGTCGTGTTCAAACACCATTTTGTAAAACGTTTCAATCGGGAGGTCACCATTTGGGTCAGCGTACTTGAGTGTGGTCATAGGGGTATAGAGAGTGTTTGTCTGGTGCCGGAAAGGGGGATTATCCATGATGAGGATCTTGAGGGTGTGCTATGAAGAAAGATCATTCATAATATAGTTTATTGCTCTTGTAGTGCATTAAAGGTTAAAGGTGAAGTATTTGCCGAACGATACCTCTGCCACGTCCTCAGGAGTCTGTCCGAGGGTTTCAAAGATCTGTTTGTAGTTCTTTAAGTAGACATTTGTGAACATGTCAGCAGTCACTTTGTCTGCTTTGCTGAGATCAATCTTTAGGCCCTCGTCATAAACCTTACGCTCAAACTCGGTTATCACTGGACCTGGCTCTATCAGGCTGATGCTGAGGAAGAGACAGAAGAGAAGAACATTAAAAAATCTCTTGAAATAGGAAACTGAAATTCAGTGCACAACTGTGAAAGGTAATTAAATATTACTTTCATTATACAGGAAACTTTAGAAACCACACTAACATTCAGTTACCATTTGATACTGTGTTAGAACATGCCTAAACATCACAGTGTTCTGTGGTTCACATATTTTCCTCCTAATGGTGCAGAAAGTGCTAGGTGTTGTTGTTCAATATGACTTCACAAATATACCAGATGCAAGGGCTAGTTTTCAGGTAGTTACATTTTGGTTGGCACTTTTTTTCTCTCACAAACATGCTAGTAAAAGATGAACAGGAATAAAACATTATAGACTTAGTATCTTACTTTAGACCAAACCTCAGGGCTTGTATTGCTAGGCTTTCACAAAAGCCTTCCAATGCAAACTTAGATGCTGCGTAGATATCGTTGAATAAAATCCCTGAAACAGGGAAAGAAGTTGTGAAGCAACTGTCTTAAAAAATGTTCTCATGATCAGCAGGTGAAGCAGCTCTTACCCTGAATCCCCATGACGCTGCTAATGACCACAATATGACCCTTTTTCCTTCTCTTCATGTCGGGCAGGATTTCCTTCATTAATCGCACAAGTCCAAAGAAGTTGGTGTCCATGACACTTTTCATCTCTTCAATAGACTGACACTCAATGGGTCCAATCAGACCCATCCCAGCATTACTTACTGTGAAATAAGGTCACACAGACACATATCATTTAAATTTCCACAGACGGTCGAAAAGCCAAATTAATACTGTTTCGAAGCAAATGGTAGGAGCTTACTGAGAATGTCTACCCTGCGCTCAGGCAGACTGTCCACGCAGGCTTTGATGGAAGCCTCGTCACATACGTCCAGCTGCTTGATCTCCAAGGTCCGGCCCAGGGTCCGACCTGCTGCCTCAACCAGAGGCTCAGCCTTACTCAGATTTCTCATGGTGGCATAGACTACAACAACAAAAACTCATCTGAAGCTGTTGTGTTTTTATTAAATTTAGAACTGAAATTAAAATTTTACATTACATTTGAGAAACTATCACAAAAATAATCTCCACCAGGAGCAGCAAATGTGGATTTTTCTCAGATTTCAACTTTCAGGTGTTGCCTGTTACATCAGTACAACATGGTTACTAGTTACTCAGGGTAATCAACAGACCAGGAGGACCATTTCTTCCATAAAACATGTTTAAGATAAAAACTGTTGATGGTGAGCTGTATGGATTGTTTCTGGAACCAGAGTTAAAAAAAAAAAAAGAACTTGTCAATATTTTGTTTGTAGAAGAAACCCATCACATATTGATAATGTAAATAATGTGAATTTTATCAAGTTAATATCCTTCTAGTGAATGGTTTCAAACTGGTATTACATTTACACAGTTAACTTTAATGAATAGTCTGCAAAGTATTAATAGTAGAAATTATTGAGCCAGACACAGCAGCCATGTAAAGTTCAAGGAAAGTTCAAGTACATGTGAGATGGTAATATTTTAAAACATCCTACACACTTCCAAAAAATTCAAAAAGAAAACATATTTTTACACCATTATGTGCTAGTTTTTTTCACATAGTTCCTCTAAGTTCTCTCATTTGAAACATTTTCAATCACAATTTAAATACATTATATTTTTCTTTGATTCCCTTTGATCCCTCCACACCTGACACAGAGTTTTGAAATATAGTCAACAGCCCCAGCTATCTTAGAAAAAGTCTGTTAAAAAGTTACCCATGAACCTCTTCTTCTCATCTTTTGCAATATGGACAGCCAATGCGAGGCCAATCCCAGAGGAGCAGCCGGTGATGAGTACCACCTTCTGGTTCATCGTGCCTGGTTAGTGCTTTTCTTGCAGCTCCAGCAGTAGAGAATAAAACGGGAACAAAAGAGGAGAGGCAACACACCACATGCGGGCACTTTTAAAGCCCCTTCCTTAATCAGAGGTTTACAACTCAGCAAAAAGCTGTGTGCACATGGTCTGAAGATTAGTATCATTCGTGGCATTCACATGGTGCTGTTACATGGTGAGGATTTAGGCTAATGATAAGTCCAGTTGTAATATGAAGAAAATATCAGACCTATAAGCAAAGTGCATCATCTTATTTAAATAAAATAAAATACAATCAAACAATGGTGAAATATTTTATTTAAATTTGGAATTTCCCACAAATTGTTTTGCAACGAAGACAGCAAAAGGTACATTTTTTTGTAAAAATACAGAGAACTTAATTTGTGGTTTTTAAAAGAATCTATTTAAAACACAGTTTTCAAAATAATTTTGAGTAAATTGTAAGGTCACACTTAATCTAGACAATGTAGTGGGTTGGGTTTTTTAAGTAGATGTAAAGTAGATGAAAAAAAACATTCATTGCTGTAGCAAATAAAACTTTCTCAACATTGTATTTTTTTTTTACTGTAGGCTGTGAATTATTAAATTCAGTTTTTTAAATATGTACCCTACTGCTCAAAGTTTTGAGATAAAAAATAATTTTTGAAAATTAAAGTCAAACTTGATGAGAAATGCTATTAATATTTAACATGAACATTGTTTTTTTTTTAATATCTATGCTGACACACACACAGGCCCGTTTTCACCAACTGCCATTCATCTGTTGTAATAGCACACCGAGTCACCTAAAGCAAGTCTATCCCATTAAATCCATTAATCATTCAATTACAATCATCTCAGCACATCTAAAGTTTGTGAAGCTGAGTCAGTGAGTTTGGTTATAGTCTCAAGAAAAGAAAACAAAAAAATAACGTGTACTGCTTTTACAAAACAGGAATAAGTGGCTCTGACTGGAAACTAGAGAGCACAACTGAGTAGGACAGCTAAATCAGAAACCTTTTGGTTCCAAAACAGACACCTCACAGGTCCTTAAATGACAGATTCATTAAATGATATCTCCAAGAGCCAAATTTTGTTGGTTTGTCATGAGAATACCTAAAGCTGTTGTATGAAAATTTCAGTTATCTGGTCATTTTCTCCTATAGCCTCAAACAGCCGTCATTTATTAGAAAAACTTTAAGATGATACATTTGCTTTGGGTTACACATGTTGCTGGAACACAGCACTGACAGCTGCTGAAAAGAGCCTGAATGCACTTACGTAGATATTGCCTTAAAAATCAGTAATTAATCATTACTTCTCTTCTATAACATTTATGAACATTTTAATGTTATTTTGTGTAAAAGCCAATGTACTTTTCTTTCTTAAACAGTAGCTTGACTATATATATTTTTTTTTTTTACTCTGAAAAAATGGGTTGGAAATCAGATGGGTTACGTTTTAACCTGCACCACAGCTTCAAGCACATATTTGCATCTGCACTTCACCTGCAGAGAAGTTCCATCTTAGGTGCCAATTTATGCTTTAAGGTCAACAAAAAATGGCAAACATCAAAACTATCCAGATTTTTCAGAGATGCTTAAAATATGCGTTTATTCCAATTTAATTCTACTGGGCATAAAGATTTTGGGACCACATCTTTGGGTCCCAAGCTTGGAACCATCCGGTGAAGGACGGGATCTCTTCCCCCTGCTTAAGGATGGTGATGGGGGTACCACGGCGGCCAGAGGGGTCTGAATCCACATATTGTTTGGCTGAAAGGAAAGCAGGATGTATTTGTGAACTGAGGTCTCTTCTGTACAGTAGGATTAAAGGGCCATTCACTATAGCCAAATTCAAATTGGAGCTAAAATTATAAGAAGAGTGGTAAATTTAGAAATGAATGTAAAATAATATTATTTAATATTCTTTAAAATTATTCAGTCATAAATTTGCAAGATTAAAATCTTAAATGTCCAGCAAAAATATTTTATTCTCTGAGAGTAAATCAACAAATTTACAAACAACATAATATGAGAAAAAAAGTCTTAAATTTCTGAGATTATAGTCAAATTTTGGAGAAAATAATTTTGTAAATTTGTAACTCAATAATCTCAAATATTAATCTCAAGAAATTGTTTTTAGGTAAATTTGGTCATTTCCTTACTCATAAATTTACAATAGTTATCTCAAATAAAATATATTTGCTATCAGAATTAATATCTATAATTCATGCCTTATTTTCTGGGAAAATGATTCCCTCTATATATGTTTTTATTCTCCCTGAATTGACCCTGTTGCTGTATTTCTGTAATTCCTTCTCATGTCTAATAGTTTTCTCTTACCCATCTTAGGTGATTCAAGTTTCTCCGTTTCATTTGCTTCGTTTCCAATCCAAACAAAAATCTGATGGGAACAGTAATCAAAGAGCTCAAGGATCAAAAGGAGGAAAACATCAACTAGCTACAACTCGAGTCTTTCATCAAAAGTGCTTTTATACCTGATCCCATGTGTCCAGAATCATGACATCATCAGTTGCCAGATCAATCTGTGAGAAGTCCCCGGGAACTTCCTCAACCTGAAAATTGATCAGCACACAATTACAAAGTGGCCATTTAAAAATTGTTAAACTAGTTGGTAAGAAAACAATATAACTGTTTATATAACTACTTACATTTAAAAAATCTGATTGATGAACACTTGAATACTCACTGTTAGCCTGCCAGTTTTGTTTGAACATCCAAACAGTCGTGGTTGTCGGACCACTCCCTGAAGAGCCTTGGACGTCTGGTATTCTTTCTTACCACCCAGAGAAGCCCAGAAAACAGCTGGAAACAAGGAGAAAAGGACCGTTTTCTACTGGGGACATCTCACAAATACTACTTTGTGGAAATCAAAGCTCTTTACCTGGCTCCTGTGTCTCCTCCACCCCAGTAGCAGTTCCTCCAAGGAGGCTGGCAACATAGTTAGCTGCAGCCATCTCATCTGAACTTGCACCCTTTCCCTTCCACAGGAAAAGGCAATCAGGAGTCTTCAGCACAAACACATCATTGGTGTTCAGAGAGGATGCAGTGGGCTCCACCTGTGTGGGTGTGACAGAAAGATAGGGAGGAGTGGTGGCATCTGTTCATTATAAAGAACCAGTTTATTAACATTCAGTGTAATAAATGAGGCTGACCTCAACAGCTCGTGTGGTATTGTTGCCGCTCTTGCGGATATGAAAGAGCCGTGTGCTGCTTGGCTTAGTCTCGCCACACTTGCGGGATGTCCCACCCTGATGGATGACCATGGGCTTGTCCTTAAACAAGCTCACAAGATGGGGGGGTTCTTTACCTTGAGTGACCCGAACCTGCGGAGATACAGCCACACAGTCATTAAAATTGATTAGGAGACTGATCCCAGACTTATCTCTAAGTACAGCTGGGAGGTGGTTAATAGGAGCTCAGGGTAAAGACTGAAAACAGGGGACAGCAGTTCCTCTGTATGAATGTTAAAAACATCCACCTACCTCTTGTTCTCCAGTTTGTATACTAAGCTAACAGCTGCAAGATGCCAAGGAGGTCATGTTTTTGGTAGTGTCTGCATGCACGTCATCTTGTCAGTTTGTAAACACAATAGCTCAAACATTTTTGAATGAATTCTGATAACATTTTGTAGGTGTGTTGAGTGGGGTCATGTTAACACTCCATTAAAATCTGGTTTAAATCCACCAAAGTCTTCAAGGTCAACTTAATGATTTGTTGGTTGAAAATGGAAAAAAAGCCTGTTAATGTGAATGATTTTGCAAGTGTGTTGTGTATTTTATTGCTTCTGGTTCATAATATAAAAGATGGATCTGAGAGTTGCATCATTCCTTTCACTAACTGTTGCCAGGTACTTTTATTTCTTAACATTTTAACTCTTACTTGAAATCTGGAAAAATCTTACCTGTGTTGCTACTCCATCCATGGAATCATCCAGCTTGACGGTGAGGAAGGCCGAAGCAGTCAGTTCATCCTGAGTGCATTTCTGCCCTTGCCTACAGCGAGCAAAATTAAGCACAATTAAATATGATATTCACAATTAAGGCATAAAAGTAATGTTTCAAAAACTCTTGATTCTCTCAGCACCCTCACACAGCTTACAAAAACACTAAATACATAAACTGACTACCCACAATTATATTTTATTATTTTACCACAAGTTTAAGAAATCATTAATGTTGGGGGTTTTTTTTATCACGTCATGAAATTTCAGCAGTACTATAACTGGTAACTGTTTTCATTCTGTGGCATCATCATATCAGACAGACAGAATGGATGTGATGAAATTTGTTACATTTACATTCCACTCTCAGATTATATTAATATTGGCACTCATTTAGTCCTAGAAACATTAAAACTGCTTTAGGCTGATTCAGAAGGGGTCGGCATAGCAACCTCAAAGGGGATTGTGTCTCCTCCCAGGATTTTAAAATCATTAATGGGTCAATGTGTATAAACCCTGCCTAACATGCCTGCAATTGAACAATCCCACCAGCTTTGATCACTTTCATTTATTGGTTCATCTACGAATTCTGCATCATATTAAAGAGTGCTTGAAGATAAAGCAAAATTTCTCTATATCAAACCCAAACCCTTCATGGATAAAAATCTTGTTACAAAGACCAGTATGCTCTACAACTCAATGGCTTTACTTCTGTGTGTGTTGTGTCACAAGTTCATATCATGCTTACATTTTTCATTTACCTAAACAGAGAAAGTGAGTACCAAGCCAGGAATATTTGCCTTGTACCCCTTAAAAGACCAATTCTGCCACATTGAGCATGTTTTACGCACCAGGTGTAAATGATGTGCTTCTCTCTGCCTCCACTGTTGTAAGAGTACAGCACCAAGTAACAGTCACCTCCAAAGAACTGTCCATAGGTGGATTTGTCCACTGCTACCTTATCGCCTCCTTCCACACGCCAAATCTGCAGACATCCACCAATGTTGCATTTACTTATTAATTTTTAAGGAAAATAAAACACTGTCAAGCTGGTTACTGTACCTGAACTTTCCCAGAGCCATCATCAACCACGCCATACTGGGCAGCCATGGCGGGGTTGTTGTGGAGATTGGATGGGTCGAAGGGAATCTGCTCCACCTTGGCAATACGACCAACTGTGTGGGTCTGCCCTGGGCCTGTGATATTCCCTTCAAACCATTTGAAGAAGAACTGCTTAAACATGGTGGGCTCGCTCCCTGCTGGCACTATCAGGACCTGCACACGACATAATAAACAACGAAAAACATGTTAAGTCATAAACACAATGAGATAGCAGAAGGATGAAGTTCTGGCAGCAGATGATCACTACATGCTAACATTACCTGAGTTTTACTGGAGTAATTTTTGTCTGCGATAAACTTGTCAGCAGCAGCCTTCGCTGCTTTGCGCTCCTCTTTGCTTGCTTTCTGTCCTGCAGATTAAAGTTTGGTACAGAGATCAGAGGTTAAACTGGTCAAATCAAAGTCAATGACTCATGTATGTTTAACAGTAGAAACCATCAAATGGTTCATTATGATTCTTTTAAAAATTGTGTAACTCTGTTAAAATAAATCCACATCATTACATATTTCATGAATTTTTTCCTAAAAAGGGCTTGTTTATCAAACAGGAAATTTGGGGGTCTGTGGGAAAAAGATTTATGACCACATGTACCTAGAACCAATGAGGACATAATTTTGACCTTACGGAAATGAATGTAATACAACAAAGGGTTCACACTGGGTTGCCTACACATATTTTCATATGAAAGCTGCTCAGTGACAGAGGGGGTATAGCTCAGTGGTAGAGCGTTTGACTGCAGATCAATAGGTCCCCAGTTCAAATCTGGGTGCTCCCTGTTCATTTAAAAGTCATTATTGCAATTGACTATGTGCACGTTAGCATATGCTACTTCCGGTGCAGAAACTCCTGTGGGGAGCTTTGTTTCCGGTGTCCTATTCACGCCCTGTTTACGTTCCAAAACAAGTTAAGCAAATGAATGAATCAAGCGGCGATTTACATTTCTATAGATGTCTTGGGCATTTACCCAATATATCTGTAAATGATGTTCATCGACTTGTCGATATTTTTTCCCCGTGCCTCAGAGCAAAAGAGAAAATGGATTCAAATGTTATATTTCTCAGCTGTCCCTCGTTTATCGCGGGTGTTATGTTCTAAAAATAACCAGTGATAGGTGAAATCAAGTAGCCAATTTTTTTTTTTGACGGTGCAAAACGTTTGGTGGACATCGTGGACGTACAGCACTGCACTTCAGAGTCACACTGCTAGCGATCGATGCAGCGATTCTGTACTGTACAGGAGAGACGTCACGGAGGAGATCGTCTGCAGCGATCAGGACGCAGGACACAATGTGACATAAAAAAAAACGTGCAAACTTGCACTAAAGCGAGGTGAAAGGTGAACCGCGTTATTAGCGAGGGACCACTGTAATTTTGAAGGTAAGTCACAACATACCCTTCGTAAATACTAATGTATAGAAACCCTTACCAGCAATCATTCATTTTTTGTGTGGCTTTTTTCACGGTTTGTTAACATGCTGCATAGGTGTGTACTTGACTAGCTGATATCGACATAACGGGGAAACATCTGGTTTGACTATTCTTCACCTGTAGTTTGAATGCTGAACATTTGCCTGTTTAAATCATAAGACCAGTCACTATACAGAGATGTGCTTCTGAATGTGGACGATGTGTCTTCTGCTGCAGTAATGCAGTTCTGCTTGTGTTGAGTGATGTAAACAACTGATCGATCTAAACTCTTTAAACGTCAAAATTGATCATTAGATTTTTTATGACACAACAGTGGTGAGTGTTCCCACCTTCTCCTCTTTGTAACTTAACGCAATCTTTCCGTTTTCGAGTTTTGGACATGATTTTGGAGTATATCTTCGCAGTAGCGATTGACCGCAAAGTAAAGCTACCGGAAATGTACAACCCCACATCCGGTCTCAAACCAGGAAGTTAGCATTTTCTCGTGCACAGGGTCAATATGATAACTTGGAGTGTTATACGTTTATAGTAATTAATGTATTTAAAATTTATGTTTTTTGTAGACAGCTATGAGGTCAGTTATGAAATATCACCAATGAGTTGTTTGATCTGTTTCACAATGAGCTCAAATTCAGTTTTAGCGTTTCCTAATAACAGTCGTATTCTATAATTATTTGTTGCACCTTTTTGTTTATTAGTTTATTCTAATACACATTTTATCTGTACAATCCATACTGATCCACATGTAAAAATGAATATTAATTATATTTCTTATTTGATGACAACTAATCTTCAAAAAATGGGAAATTTTTCTTTCCCAATATTGCTGTTGCAGGATGGGGTCAAACTGACACCCACTGACAGTACTTGGGGTTTAAAATTCTTCTGGGTTCTAGCGTTAAACAAAGAGTTTAACGCTAAAGAGAGTTAGTAACAACTTACTCCAATGAGCAGAGACTTGATTAATATAGTAGACAAGAAGTTGTAGAAATAAACAGATGTAAAAACTTAATACCTTTCCAGACAAATATATTATTATTCAATCCATTGTCCAAGATGTAGCAATCATTCTGGTTGAGCATATCTTGTTTGAATGGGTTTTTATCAGCCACCAAAGATGTCTTCATGGTACCAGCAGCATCAGAAATCTAGACAGCAGAGAGATCAGAGTATCTGTATTTGTCATCTGAATGTCTTATTTACAAGGATCATGTCAAGGGACCATACACTACTGTTGAAAGTCTGACAGAGTCTTAAATAATCTCTCATATTTTCATCTAAACCTTGAAATGATCCCATAGTGTTAAATTCCAGAAACCTATACACAATCCACACAGGAAGGAATGAAGAAAATCAAACATTTAAGTTTTTCCTCTATTGTTAGCTAGATCAGATTCATCAGAAGCACATGGTATAGTGGCATTAACTATGCTTGACTGCCTTGTGTACGAAGCAATGCACAACGCAGGTAGGATTTCCACTGAAGCAGCATTCAGATAAAACTGTATTACAAAGAACAGTTGAAACGTTTTAATTGATTCATTAGAGGCGTGTTGAGGGAAATCACCTTGCAGCCACTGCACCTCTTTTCAGCACAGTGAAATCAAACTCAGCATCAACTCTGCACTTGAATGAGGGCTTCAGTTTTAATAGGCTTTTCCATGACAATATGAAGAATCTGTGGAAATTGTAGCATCAACCACAATCGCGCAGACTACAGGTAAGAGAGAATGCAATCAGCAAAAGTCTTGCCAGCAGAAGGCTGTGCAGGGGAGATCTCAGTGCATGGATGGATAGCATCAGGGGTAATAAGAAACCCACCATCATTTATTAACCTATACTGTGCTAAACACTTAAGATGGGCTGAGACTTTTAAGAGCATTTCTTCCTCAATCACCTGATCTCAACTCCACTGAATGTATTTTGGGCACATGAAGACTGAGAAACCCCCGAGGCTCTTTAAAACACAATGGCAGGATAACATGGATAATCAGGTGTTGCAAAGATTTATAGCGTCCATGGAGCTTGAGGGCTGCAAAACTGGAGCAAATCAAATTCGTGGACATTTTTTTTAGAAATAGAACTTCTGCTTTAAGCTGTTCAGCCAACATGAAATTTTGCAATAGAAATGCCTTTTACTAGACTAAAAATGAATACAAGTAGAAGTTTTTTCACTGCTGCTCCTTGACTTTTTGGGCTTCTCTGTATGTGTGTATTTACCAGATAAAGTGACGCCTTGTTCCTGTTTGTCTTTTCAACATCTGTATCACTGCTTCCTGGTGGGAGATCAGGCTTGGGTCCAAGTACCTATAATGAATACAACATTGTACTTAACATCCTCTCTAGCCACCAAATGAGACAAATAACTTATTTGTTACAGTCACAATGATTCTAAACAAGGAGGAAGTCACTAAAACTTACCTTTGTCACAGCTTCTGGCTCTTTACCTTCATCAATTGTATGGACTTCACCGCGGCCATTTCGCTCATTATCACGAATATCTCGGGCCATCTGAGTGGTTTTGAGCTTCTCAAAGTGATTTGCTTCACTGCCAAACCAGCAGTAAATGTTCTATTAATTCACAGAGAAGATGCAAAGAAAAGAAGAAGTAAATAAGGTTGAGATGACAAAACGCAACATCTAAACTCTGTGCTATCTCTGTAAAACATTTTAAATTGTAGATCACCTTTCCCAGATCAATGATGAAGGAGTCTCCTTTGTTAAAGCTTTGCCAGGACAGATCCTTCTCAGTTGCTCTGACTGGTCGACGACCTTTCAAGTGCAGCAGGCGTTTGACATCTACATCATTGGTTACCACATGTTTAAAGCCTGAGGCAACTCCACCTTTCTGTGTTAAAAAAAATCTGAGTTATGCTCTGTGTAAGTGATCTAAGCGCATAAGTTATGTTTTTGGTAGCGTACCGTATAAAGTACCATATAAAGATTTAAAATATTGTGTCACATCTGACCCCTGACCTCTCCTGCAAGGCCAATAGATTGATAGGAAGCCAAAGTGATACTAATGCTAAATACAGCTTTTTAAATCTATTTCTTACTGACATTTTTCCCCCTCCTGGACTTCTGACCTGTTCTTCAAGGTCAAACTTTAATAAAAATGTATTTTATCTTTAAAACAGTACTTAAAATTCTACTATATTTGTACTGGCAAAAGTAAATGACACTGGTATACTGGGATCTAAATATCACATTATAATTTCCATCCAAGTAGCATGTCTTCTTTGACCTGTGTCCTCACTTTTAAATTTTAGATCTGCCTTTCTTTCAAGTTGACTGAAAAACATGTTATATCTTTAAAGAAAGTACTGTCAGTAGAAAGAAGATGACCTGCCTAGTTAGTTAGAAATAGACTGTAGTATAATATAATATAATAAGCTAAAGTTATTCATGTCCACTTATTTACAAATCAATAGCTTTTATCCATTACCCACTCCTGTATAATCTTTTAGTAATCAAGGTACCCTTAACTGATATACAAAATACAGCACAGTGAGCTGCTTATAGAGGAGGTCTGCGCTTTCGGAGTGCTTTTTATATGAACTTTTTAGAAAGCTGACACCGCTGTTATGTCTGTAGTTGCTCTAGTTGCAAGAATTCACTTCTTTAAAGTCAACATAATCTCTAAAGATCACGCCTACTCGTTTGTTTACACTGTGCACAAAATGTCAGCAAATCCTACCGCTGACTGGAAAAATACATAAATAAAAGGCAAGAGCAGGTATGGCAAACCTGACAGACAACTAGCTTTGTTTCTAGGAAGTCAGTTCCTAGAAACAGTCCAGCACATAAATACACAGTATGCTAAACATAAAAAAGGATGTAGTCTTTGATTCTGAAAAGTGAAGCAAATGCAGATGCTTTGAATTGTCATGATGATTGAAAACACAAATTTTCGTGCCATTTTCACTCCAATAAGCACTGTTTTTATTCATATCTCAATAGTTTAAGTAGCACAATAGTTGGACCTTTTTTCGCTCTGTGTTTTTATTTTATATACTAGTCCTTTAGTTCTTAACACAGTTTCATAACCCAGTGCTAAGAGGCAGAAAAACTAGTTCGTAACCAGGATTTCCCCTCTTTCAATGAACAGGTGGTGTAAAAATGCAGGGAATCTTCTTTATTGAATTCCACCATCCATTTAGTTCTGGTCCTCTAGTTATCATACTTATACAGGATGATCATCAATATGCAATAAAGTAATAATTTCTTAAAAATAGTTCTAAACCCAGTATTACTTCTTGTGACAGCTTTGGCTATGGTAGATAGGGGTTTAGCTGCATAAACATGTGGCTGACAAATATGCACGAATGATATGAAGCAATCATGATAACATCGAGCATTATCTCAAACAGATGTTTTCAGGTCGTAGCAGGTCGTAGCAATTACTAAGGCAGTTCTAATGCTGGAGATTGATCAGTGAGTCTAAGGACCCTGTTAAAACTGTGAACACATAAAAAAGAAGTAAATACAGAATTAAAAGATGGTGCCTTAATTATTTAAATGGTTTATGCTCATATATTACATCTTCAAGGAAAACCAGGTGTTCACCAAACTTCTCAAACCTGAGGCTTATAGAATGTGTTCTTTAGAATAGACAGCATGACACCATAATATTCAACATAATATTTTAGGTCTCCCTGACTATCTAAATGTTTTTAGACTCAAATTCTCATAATATAAAGAATGATTTCAGACTCTTGTATGTCGCCATGTTTTGCCTCTCCTTTTCCAGGAATTGTGAAAGGGAAAAATTCTTTGGGGCCAGTGTGTATCACATGATAAACAGAGAAGGTGTTATAACATGCCTCAAATCCTGCACACAGTGACTATACTCCTCTGCTTGTCCTGAAAAGACTTGCTTATGTCTAAGGGGGGGGACGACCCAGTTTAAAGGACAAATTCGAGGAAGAATGATCATTCCTTTTCCTATGACAAACAAGAGCAAGGTCCCAGTCAGACTAGTCACTCATTTTGGAGTCGCGTGGGTGGTGAATTATGACTTTTTAGAGCTGTTTCCTTGCCTGAAGCTATAACAGTATATTTACAGAGTTGACAGACATGCAATAAACTGTCACAAAGTCACAGTCATGGTTTGGTAGCTTAGACTCACAACTTTTACCTTTCTGAGGCAAACAAATTCAAATGACTTATACCACCATAAGTACGCATGCAAATTTCACCTTGTATTTGATGCCAGACTTGAAGTAGCCCAGGAAGGTGGTTGACTCTTGGTTTTGAAATTCATTGTACTGGATTGCAGCTCCTTGCAGGTGGTCATCCAGCTGAGTTATGAAAATGGCAGCTGCCCCACTCTCATCCTGGGAAGCTTCATTGCCTAAGATAAAAAAGGATGGTAAATAAACAGTGTGGAAAATGAAACAGAACATTGACAGGAAGGGAATTTAGCTATTAGGTTGTCAGCAGAGAATCCAATACCAATCCATGAATGAACATTGTATGAGGGAGCCTTGGTGGTGTAAAGCAAGATGTAAGCATCTCCGGTGAAGAAGTCTCCATAGAGTGCAGGGGGCACAGGTTTCAGATCCATGTTCTCCACCCGCCACACCTGCAGGCCAGGCTTCTTCCCTGCAGTCTCAAACTCTTTGTGTGCCATCGTGATGATGAGGACCTGAAAGGTGATTTGTCTTCATTAAAATCTTCAGGTCACAGCAAGGCCAACAGCTACCATTATATGACTTTTGGTTGGCAAAAAGAAGCAATTTTCACATCATTCTCTGACAATTTAGAGACTCAGCAATGAAAAGAATCGATTGTTGGAGCCCCAGTTTTATATATAAATAGATATAAAATCTGCCTTCATACTGAAAGCTGCTGATCCCCACTTTCTTTTAAAGCCATCTGTAGTTCACATCACAACATTTTATATTACTATTTCAGTTACTTTTCATTGAATCCATGTTTATTAAGAATGCAGTTTTTCAAGAACTTTTCTGCAGTATCTGTTACTTAACCTGTAACGCAGGTGCTTGCGCTGCTTAATTAAGCTGCGGTCGGTACGCATATCACAGGGTGTGTCTGCTCTCAGTGGCAAACTATAGATATGTTGTGGGGGAACGAAGAGCCGCTCCCAACAAGCAACCACAAAAGCAGGCATTTGTAGGTTATCTTCTGCCTGTATAATACGGTACTACTACCTTGTGCAGTTTTCTACCCAACCATGTAAAATATGGACACATGGAAAAATGCAATAAACAACAATTTATCGACGAAATTTATATTAAAAGCTTAACCAGTAAGAAGATAAGCACGTTTATTCACGCATTCTCTCTTTATCCTCAACGTAACTAGTTACAGACACTGAAAATAGTTTTTAGTTTGACTTCCTTAATGCAAAATGAGGAAGAGCTTTTCTAGAGTAACATGCTTCAGCATTGTAAGCATCGCTTTATAAATGCTGTGTGAAAGGCTAACTGCCAGCGAGTTATTAGCATTCGTTCTGCAGCACATAAGAAAACTTTATATTACCTGGTATAGACCGTAGACAGATGTTGGGTGTTAAGAAGATGCGCTGCTGCTCTTCCAGTTCTCCGCCCTGGTTTCCTGAGCTGTCCTCTGCTATATAGGCTGGACAAACATCCGCGTTGAGAGAGGCGTGTCAGTTCGCCCATCCCAGAACAGCGGGTGATGGAAAACAACGCCCTTGAGTTGGTTTAGTTGTTTGGAATGCTTTTTTTTTTCGTCTTGAAAGCCCAGTATGCAGGTCAGTTTCTTATTCCCCCTTCCCTGTTTCGATTAAATTGGAGCGGTGGATTTCTACCAAATTCTGCCAAATTTCATTTTTTATGTTATTATCTATGTATTATTTATGTATCTTACAGCTTTAGATGCTGAATACTATATAGTTTGTGAAGTGTAAAGTGTTCTCTGATTATAGCCCTGTTTTGGGCAGTGCTAACAAAGTTCCACCTCTTCCAACATTCATGTCTGAATGTTCATGTACCAGCAATACTGGTTGTACAACACAACAAAAATAACTCAAACAAAGTCTCTCATTTTACTGGTGGGGGGGGGGGGGGGGGGGAATATTTATTTATTTTCAATGCAACACTTGAATGACTGACATTTAGTTTTATGGAAGAGGATGGTTTGAATGGAGCCACCTTTGATGAAATCCATGCATTTATCCATAAAGTGTGTGCATTATGTGTGGAAAAACGTTTAACTTTTATTTAAGCCAACATTTTCTTTTTCATTGACAAATTCATAAAGTCATACTTAAGAAATACTTGGAGTGACAATTAAATCCTTATCTCATATTACAAAACCTTTTCAAATTCCAACAAAGTGGTCCAGAAAAATATAATACAATACAATAACGTATCAAAAGGATCAAAAACAGGATGCTGAATCATCTCCTTCCGAAATCCTAATTGGACCTGTAATGGCAAGAACAGCTGTCCTTCTTCTGGAAGCAAATGGATTGTATGACCAGTGATTGAAAAAATTGAGTTGATGTAGCAATCACATAGTTGGTTGGGGATGCATTTGAGTTTGGGGTGTGATTGCGTGTCACTTGTCTGTCAGCAGCTTAAGTTAGCGACCACTCTGACTCCCATGTGGCAGCTTGACAGAAAGCAAAGGCACAAATCTCTCCTCTGAGCTCCGCCAGTCCCCTCAGGTTAGGGCTGGCTCCATCACTCCCACTGCCAGAGCTGCATCAGCACATTCTGCCCCATTTAACAGTGTACACAAAACACACACAGTCGGTGTCTGGGACATACCGCCATGCCTCCACAAGTAAAAGCATACACAATCCTATCATAGTGACTGAGCACAAAGGCTGCCAATTGCATCCTACTTGTTTTAACTTGAGTGGGGCTAAAACATCCTTGCATTTCATGTTCTATAATTGTTAACTAGTTCCCAGCAGCATTTTACTGAAATAATGCACTGAAGCATATGGCACAGTCACATACCAGGGCTTCTCCCTGGTATGCATGTGGCTACATGAATCAGTGAGTAAAAACTGACTGTAGGTGTGTCTCAGAATTGTTCAGCACTCGTTCATATAGAAAATCCTTCACAGCCATCAAAGAGAGGTCCGTGGTATTAGTAGAACTGATTAGTATACCCGAGTGTTTATCACTAATTTTAATCTACAGGT
The DNA here is from genome assembly GCF_051167445.1 of Perissodus microlepis. Lineage (NCBI taxonomy): Eukaryota > Metazoa > Chordata > Actinopteri > Cichliformes > Cichlidae > Perissodus > Perissodus microlepis. The sequence goes on from NC_140482.1 coordinate 28,459,614, forward strand.
AGGTAGAGCTGATTTTTTTTAGATATTGTTAAACTAATTGTTTTAAACCAAAGTAAAAAAAACCAAAAACATAAATAAATAAAATACAAGTCTGTAGTGTTTCTGTTTACAAGTCGGAAGGTTTCTACTAGGGTTGAATTCTCTAGCCTGTTGTGGCCTGTCTGTGTGAGTTCCCTCTAGCACTTGAGCTTCCTCCCATACTCCACACACATGCATGTTAAGTTAACTGGTGATTTTAAATTGGGCGTAGGTGTGCATGTGAGCATGAATGTCTGTCTCTCAGTGTTAGCCCAGTAGTAGACTGGTGCAGAGAATCTTTCACCATGGCTGTACAAAACCAGGCAAAAAGATAAATAATATAAATTCTTACAATGCTTTTATACCGTATATGCAATATTGATACAATACCAGCATTTCAGTGTTTTAAACAGTCTTTTATAACATGTTAACTTGACACTCCTAAACATCCAGTTAGATTAGTTGTGAATGCAGCCTGAAGGCAAAGGAAACAGGTAATGGATGAACCATTGTACTTAACCACAGCAGCTGTTTACTCTTTGCTATAGTTGTAGGTAGTCACCCTTTTTATCTAATTCTTGGGAAAAAGCCAGTGTGTGTTTTCCCAGAATAGCTCTTTAAAGCAATGTATTTTTCTATAACAAAGCCTCAGCTGTTAGTGCAGCCACTGAACTCCTACTTCTGACTTATTTGAAAGACCAATAAAGCAAGGCAGCAAGTTTTCTTTTTATTATATTTAGATGAACTTTGCAAAGCAATATTTCTGGATTAAGCAAAATCTCCATGAGGCCCATCACAACACCCTTCCCTTTTTTTTTTAACAAGGTTTACTTTAGATGTATATGGGATTCATACGGGATACAGAGAAGGAGAACAATAACCCAGCTGGAATACTGCATAATGCTGCAAAGGACAAGGTATTCAGTCTTCGGTGTATGAGTTCACCTAAAGTGTGCAGTTGAACAGGAGGTGAGGGTCAGGACTGTACAAACTGAATTTGTGCTCCTCAGTGTGTTCATGAACATATTCTTAGCTACGAAAAGACAGCACTGAAACATAGTTAAAGGGGAACTTGCATACATTTGTAAAATAGATGGAATTTATCAAATCAGCAGCTTTAAAACTGAGCCAGGCTGAATACAAAGACTTCTCAAGTCCCTGAAGGGGTACTCATTTCATTTTATATCAAATGTACTAATCATAGGAAGCTCTAGTGAGTGAACTGTGTAAGTTGAATTTTATACAGTTGTAGGGGAGCGTTGCAAATTTTTACTGAAAACTATATCATACATATGACTACATTTTTATGGAATGCAGATTTTTAACAGAATTTCTACGTTCCCAATAACAAGGAGGGTTGAATAAAAACAAGACAAGTGAAGATTTTTTTAATAGCTTAATTAATGAAAAATAAATAAATAAATAAATAATAATAATAAATTTTTAAAGAAGTTATGGTATCGGAACCCTTCCTTTGGTTAAAAGGGTTAAAATAATGCCAGAAGCCTATTTATATACACTTAAGCATTAATCAGTCTACCTGCTGTTACCTCAGAATAAAACTGGTACAGAGAAGGCCAGCGTGGTGGCATGGTGGTTATTACTATAGCGTCACAGCAATAGTCCTAGGTTCAAATTACTGTGTGGGTTTACTCTAGGTGATGTACTCCTTGCACAGTCCAAAGACATACAGATAGCAGGGTTAGATTAATTGGTGAGTCCAAATTGGCTGTAGGTGTTAATTGTTGTCTACCTCTCTGTGTTAGTCCTATGACAGACTGGCAACCTGTCCAGGGTCTACCCGACCTACACGAAGTACCCTCTAATGGTCTACTAGAAGATGCAAATGCAGCATTAGCTACAATCCCTACTGCAACGATTCCCAACACCAATCTTCACGGCACAGCAGTGAGATGCTTGGCTACAAGGAACAGTACACTTCATGGAGAAGGAGACTAGAGGCCAAGATCAAGGCAGCATGGAGGGTTTTTGGCAGCACTGTCAGCACTATCTGCAGGCGAAGAAAGGGATGCCTATGGACTCCAGCAAGTTGCCCATACCTGAGACCAAGCCAAGGCTCACAACCTTGCCAAGCCACTTGAAGAGGTATACCAAAGAGATAGAAGCCAGGAGAATAAATCAGCTGTTTTCCACTGAACCATCCAAGGTGTACTCTCAGTAGCAGAGGAACAATATGGCAAACTAGTGGAGTTAAGAGCAGATGGAAACCTCTCTGAACAGGTTCCAGTAACCATCACAGTGGCAGACATCTCAAGCATGAAGGGTTGGACAGCACCAGGCCCTGACATGAGTCACACCTACTGTCTAAAGAAGCTAACTACATTCGATGAGCATGACCCAAAGATCCCCAGAAGGGACCGCTCCCATCCAACTACCAATAATCTGCCTCAGTACCACATGGAAGTGCCTATCAGGCATTATAGCGGTTACGATGACTATTCACATGGCTCAATACATGAGCGGGGCCCAGAATGGAATTGGCAGGAGAAACAAAAAGAGGGGGAGAACACCAGCTACCAGACTAATCAACCTGTGTACTCCCTGGACTGAGTACAAGAAACCCTAAGACTCAGTGTCTCACACATGGGTCCTGGAATGCCTAGAACTGTATACGACCAACAGAAAGAAGGAGGCAGGGGACTGGTGAGTGTCAGCACCACAGTCCAGGATGAGACAACGAGCATCCACGAGTACATCAGGAAGATGGCCACGACCAACTGCATGCTCAGTGAATACCTCAGGCAGTAGAAACCCAAGAAAGAGGAGGAAGAGGAGGAAACATCACAGAAGGACAGGCCCCTGCACGGTATATACCACCAGCAGATAGAGGAAGTGGCTGACATCCAAAGCTGGACTGAAAGACAACACAAAGGCACTAATCATGGCACCACAGGAACAAGCTCTAAGTACAAAATCCATAGAGGCTGGGGTCTACAACACCGGGCAAGACCGAAGGTGCAGGCTGCGTAAAGATGCCCCTGAAACAATCCAGCACATAACAGCAGGGTGCAAGATGCTAGCAGGCAGGGCATATACATGGAACGCCATAACAAAGTGTCCGGCATAGTATATAGAAACATCTGTGCAGAGTATGGCCTGGGAGTCCCAAGGTCAAAATGGGAGACAGCCTCTGGGTGTTGAGAATGACCGAGCTGAGATCCTGTGGGACTTCCAGATACAGATGGACAAAATGGTGATGGCTAACCAACCAGACATAGTAGTGGTGGACAAGCAGAGGAAGATGGCCATAGTGATAGATTTCGCCTGAGAAGTGCCAAGGGCTCAAAGAAGGGCTCAAGAAGCTGTGGATGGTGAAGGTAACAGTGGTCCCAGTGGTAATCAGAGCACTAAGTGCAGGGACTCCTAAGCTAGGTGAGTGGCTCCAGCAGATCCCAGGAAATACCTCAGAGATCTCTGTCCAAAAGCGTGCAATCCTAGGAACAGCTAAGCTAAGAACAGTGAGAGGGGACTTTTTATATATAGTGGGCTACTGGAACATCCCACCTGAGGTTGCAGCGTTTGTGCAGGGTGTGGTGCCTTGGGTAGGTTTCCAGTCCATCAGGGGCTGACACACAGATATACAAAATTACACTCTTAAATGTATACCTCTGGTCAACTGAGAATTAAATATTCTAAATCAGAGCACCCAAACCAAAAGAACATACGATATGTGACAAAAGACAGGAATGTCAGAATATTTTTGCTGCATCTATTGTTTATCACGTTCTGCAATATCTTGATTATAATTAATTATCATTTGTGTTTACTGATAAGTAACTAAATCAGTGCTAGGATGTGATTAAAAGTGATGAAAAGTTAAACAAAATGTAGTTAAACGAAATGGAAATTGCAAGCTGGTGTCAAACCCTAGAAATTTTGATGTTGGAAACCAGGCAAGGATCCACACATATGTCTTCAGTGTGCAATGGGACATCCCTGCTCCAGTGCAGCAACAATTTAATCAAATTCAATTGCAGAACTGGCACTTCCCAGTTAATATACCTAATTTACCTGATTTCCATGTGCATGACATTCAGACTACTCATTTATGATGCAGAACTCTAGTCAGGCTCATTCAAGTATGGTTTGGGCTCTGGAACCAGTCTCCTGGAGAGGGCTGGACTCCTAGTCTGGAGTTCCCCTTGGTGAGAGACAATGTGCTAGGGTGGGCTGGCTTGCAGCCTGTACATTGGAGTTTTTCCAGGTGGATGAGAGGGTTTGTTCCCTGTGCCTTCAAGTCAGAAAACAGGTCCTGAATTTTATCTACACGTATGTGCTGAACAACAGTTCAGAGTATCCTGCCTTCTTGGAGTTTCTGGGTGGGGTGCTCGAGGGTGCTCCACCTGGGTCGTCCTACTGGGAGACATCTATTCTCATGTGAACAACAACAGTGAGACCTGGAGATGCATGATTGGGAGAAACGACCTGCCTGATCTGAACCTAAGTGGTATTCTGTTATTTGACTTCTGTGCAAACCACACCATGTTTGAACACAAGGGTGTCTATAAGTGCATATGGCACCAGGACACCCTATGCTGCATGTCGATGACCAATTTTGTAATCGTATGACACTGGATGCAGCGCGTTCGGGTGATGTTTACCAACTTTACTTCGTAACCTGGAAGTTCCCCCACACAAAGCCTTATGGGAACAGTAGTCTACTGCTACACCTCCTCCTTTTAGCTAAAGACATACTTCATAATGACTCAAACAGCTCACAAGAACAGAAATGCGGAGCATAATCAAATGTGAAAATTATACACATCACTCATTTGTTCACTTACATTTAAACGAAACACATTATTGTAAACATCTCTTACAGCCTAACCCAGCTTTGAATAGGGCATGAATGGATAACTTCAGAGAATTACACATCCAGTCTTTCAGGAGGTCTCACCACTCGACCAGATCTGGTAATAGTCCCTGTTGGTCTGAGGTGGCTCCTATTTCTCCTCAGAAAACCCCTGTCTGTCTCTACCACATAAGATCTGGGAGCATTGGCAGGTCCAACTACTGCTCCAGTAGTTCCTTCAGTGGTAATCCACACTTTCTGTCCTGACGATAGTTCCGGAAGTGGTCTGACTCTATGTCTGCAGTTGTAGTGTTTTGCCTGCTCACGCCTCCCCTCCTCATCTTTATTGCGAAAAGCCTGTAGGTCAGGACACTTTGGCACCAGCTTTGCCACAGCTTGTGGCAGTGAGGTACGCAGGTGTCTCCCCATAAGCAACTGCGCCGGCGAGAGCCCATGTTCCAGTGGGGTGGCCCTGTACGCTAGCAGTGCTCTGTTGTAGTCACAGTCCTTTTTCCACAAGTCTGTAATGGTACGAACAGCGCGTTCTGCCTCCCCATTGCCTTGGGGGAACCTGGGGCTGCTCATTTCATGTGTGAACTGGTGCTCTTTGGCAAAGTGCTTGAACTGTTCTGAAGAAAATTGCGGCCCATTATCCGATACCACAGTCTCGGCAACGCCATGTCTTGCAAAGGCCTCTTTTATAGCATTTATAGTGACCTCTGCTGTTGTGTGTCTCAGTTCAGCTATCTCAATGTACCTTGAGAAAAAATCAATAATCAGCAGGAAATGTTTCTTTGACCACTCGATCCATGCCAACTTTTTGCCATGGGCGGTCGGAAACAGGAGTTGCCAGCATTGGTTCACAGCAATGTTCCCTCTAAGCTGCGCGGGTGCGCAATTGTGCACTGCTGGCACGGTCTCTGCGCACAGAAAATCTGCGTTGCACACAAAAAATTTTTTTACCTGAATTGAAATTAAAATTAATACTTTAACAATTCTGTTTTGCAGTGTTAGTCAGTAAGTGACTGGCTGCTCCCGTATGGGATTAGAACGATGCCACCTTATCCCATAGTCCAGCCAATAATGCGATTCACATTCGTATATACGCAGCTAATCAACGTCGTTGACTGGCTATGACAGCGTCCTTATGTGCCGACACCGGTGTTTTAGCTAGCAAAGCGGCGTGGCTGATGTGGAGTGAAGCCACGTTAATGACAACATGTACAACAATTGGAGATGTGAGCAGGACCAACGGAACAATTGAAAGTTGAAAAGTGTGGACTTCATACCAGTTTTTAAATTGTGGGCCACGTAAAACCAGAGTTATGATAAAAATAAATGCAATGTTTGGTTTTCTTCCTGAATACTATTGTTGTTTATATTTACTAGAAGAAACAGTAAAAACAGCGTTTTATAAGGAAAACACTTGAAAGCACTCTCCTCCTGTGAGCAAAAACAACACCAAAACCCCCCCCCGACCCTTTCCCATTGGTCGAAAAGTGTACCATGTCGACCAATCAAAAAATGATATGGCAACATGGCATTTAGTTGTTTAGGAAGGGGGGAAGTTTTAGGAGTGACAGCGGTGTTTTGAGATGTGAGAGATTTGAAACGTTTAGCGCAAATCTTGTGTAGTTAGTGTGTAGTGTAGTCAATAGTTTTGTTGTGTGTATCAGAACAATGAGGCGACTGCTGAATGTTACAGGTGTTACAGGTGTTCTCCTGTTGTCAGGCCTGCAGGTATCAGGCTGTTGTTCTCCTTTATCTCATAGTGGACAGAAATTATTTTTTGGAGTGGCACAAATAATTTGTGTGGCATCAAATTTGATGCAGAACAGCTGATTGTTCTGTAAATAGTTTGAAATGTTTCTTTCAAAAAACGCCTTGGCTGCATTTTTAGGTAAACAGCTGCAAAAAACTTTATTGTTTGCGTAACTCAGGGAGCAGGGAGTTTGAGTGTTCGCTCAGACACATGAAAAATTAGAGGGAACATTGGTTCACGGCACCGTAACCTGTGTTTTTGACATGTTTCGCACCTGTCTACCATCTGAGGTATTTGGATTGAGATGCCCGGCCACCACACCGACTCTTTTGCTCTGGCCCTGCATTTTGAAACACCCTGGTGGCCTTCATGCAAACGTGACAAAACCTCTGCTCTCATTTGAGGTGATATCACAAGTCTTTCCCCTTCCATAAGAAGACCATGAACTACATTGAAGTCCATTCTGTATTGCCAGTACCCCTTTAACTCTGGATCTAGTTTACCTTTTTCTGGCCAGCCCGTCCCACATTGATACACAACCTTTCTACACAGGTCATCCATTTCCTGCACCAACTTAATCTCCTCCAGCCTTTTATCTGTGGCTGGGAGATAGAAACTACACAGTCCACGAAAACCTCCACCTCTTTTTCCAGCTGAAGATCCCCAGCAGAAGGAGGGCCCGCCAGCGGTGCTTGTGAGAGTTTATCAGCGGTGACGAGGTTCTTCTCTGGAACATGGACAATGGTGAAAGTAAAGCGCAGCAGCCTGAGGCGGAATCTCAGGATGCGTGGAGGCAGGTCATCCAGGCCTCTTGTGCTCAGAAGAGGGACCAGGGGTTTGTGATCTGTGATTAGAGTGAACTGTAGGCCCATGAGGTAAAATGACAGTCGTCCACACGCCCACATTACAGCGAGCGCCTCCTTTTCTATCTGCACGTAGCGTTTCTCTGTGTCTGTGAGACCTCTTGGCGTGAGCGGAATTTGCCAGAATCCAGACCGGGTGTCGAGCTTTGTGAACACTTTATCATCTTTCATCATCGCTAGTGTTTGATCTACTGCTGGGAGGATGTGCCTTTCTCTTTTGACTACTATGTTCAGGGGTGTGAGGTCCACACATATTCTGGGGGGCTTTCCTGCTGGTCTAGGGATCACTACCATGCCTGAACACCAGTCTGTAGGCTCAGTGACTTTGGAAATAACTCCCATTTCTTCCATTCTGTGCAGCTCATTTGTCACTGCATCTCTGAGGGGAAGAGGAACGCGCCTTGGGGCAGATAAGGCTATTGGTACAGCTCCTTGCTCTATCTCGATGTGGTAAGGCTCCTTCAGCATGCCTAAACCTTTAAAAACATCTGGGTATGCTGCCCTGAAATCTGTCACCGATTCCGTTACTGTACTTACTCTGTACACAAGACCCAGAGCCTCACACGCTTGCCTGCTTAGTAGTGGCTGTACTAGACCTGACACAAGGGAGACGTCTTGAGAAACACTGCGCCCTTTCACCACTAGCTGCGCCTCAAAGCAGCCTTTAACATTGAGTGGGCAACTGCCTGGCCCTAGTAACTTCTTTCTGGGTCTCTGCAGCATACCACCCCTGTCTGGACTGTACAAACCCTCTGGAATAGACGTAACATCCGCCCCTGTGTCGAGTTTAAAATATACATTTTCCCCATTTAACTTGACCTTTTGCACCCAGGGCTGTGACCTCTCAGTCTCTACTTCTGCCAAGAACACACAATCCTCGCTGTCTGTATCTTTCTGATTTTCTGTCACTTCGCGTAGTGCTGCAGCTTCACTACTGCAACAGACCACAGCAAAGTGTCCTTTATTCTGACATTTTCGACACTGTACCTCTTTGGCTGGACATTCTTTCCATGAGTGTTTGTTCTTGCAACCACAGTGGCCACATTTCTTTTTACTTTGCTTGATTGTCTGGTGTTCTTTCTTATGCCACGTCTGCGTTTTCCCACGTTTTGTATTTGTCCGTATTGTGTCCATGCACAATTTTCTGCAAGTTTGTGCACAGCAGTGATGAACGACTCTGTACTTTCACCATCCTGTTGCCGTCTGGAGTTAAACTGTGCTCTTTCAAAAATGACGTTGTGTTTTCCTATGTAATGTTTGTCAAATGCCTCTTTGACAGTTGCATATTTCCTTTTATCTGCATTGCTCAGTGGTAAAACTGCCAAAACATCAGCAGCAGCATCTCCCATAGCGTACAGGAGTGAGTTAACTTGATACTTGTCTGAGTGCCATTCGGCAAGTCAAATGTTTCTGGGGGTGTTATTTGTACCGTGGTCGCCATCGTGATGTGTGGATCCCTGGCTTCTTCGCATTCAGAATCCAAGCTTTCCGGTGCGCCGACCCCATCTCCTCCCTCCGACATGTGAGGCTCGTGCTCGACCAGGTCACGCACATGCGCACACGCGCCTTGTTGCTAGCGCTGGTAACAGCCTCGGCCACGCTTTACCTGCATGCCGGTCTTGTTCGGGTCACCGATGCGAAAACTTCTCTTGCAAGTTAACTGCACCGTACTGTACTCGAAAATACTGTGGAGACCGCTGTTCGCACCTCTGACACCACGTATAAATGATGACACTGGACACAGCGCGTTCGGGTGATGTTTACCAACTTTACTTCGTAACCCGGAAGTTCCCCCACACGCAGCCTTATGGGAACAGTAGTCTACCACCACAGTATCATCAGAGGGTGTACTGGGAATGCCTGACAGAGGCTCCCGTCTGCGAGATCTCGAACTCCCACCTCAGGCAGAGCTTCAACAGTATTCTGATGGAGACTGGGGACTTTGAGTCCGAATGGACCATGTTCACCACATCCATTGCAAAGGCTGCTGCACTCAGCTGTGGCCACAGGGTGGTTGGGTCCGGTTGTGGTGGTAACTTGCTAACCAGATGGTGGACACTGGAGGTGAAGGGAGTCATCAGGCTGGAAAATGAGTTCTGTTTGGTTTGGTTAGCATGTGGGACTTTGGAGACAGCTGATATGTACTGAGAGGCCAAGCAGAATGCAACCCAGGCAGTAGCTGAAGCAAAAACTGAGATGTGAAAGGTTTGGGAGGAGTTCAGTGAGGCTCTGGAAAAAGGTTTTCAGACTGCCTCAAAGAAATTCTGGCAAACTGTCAGGCGACTCAGGGGGGAAAGCAATGCTCTACCTCCTTTTACCCTCTCGAGGATATTTTAGAGTGCATGGGAATTTGCCCAACCACTCTACATGTGTTTTATGGACTTGGAGAAGGCATTTGACCATGTCCCTCTGAGTAGTCTGTGACAGGTGCTTCAGGACTCTGAGGTGTCTGGCCCATGGCTACAAGCCATTTAGTCATTATGCAACTTTTGCAAGACCTTGGTCTGCATTTCTGGCAATAAGTCGAACTCGTTTCCACTGGGTGTTTGACTCCACCAGGGCTGTCCTTTGTTACAGATTCTGTTAATAATTTTTATGGACAGAATTTCTAGGTGTAGCCATGTGGCAAAAGGCATTTACATGGGTGGTCTCAGAATCTCGTCTCTGCTTTTTGGAGGTGATGTGGTTCTATTGGCTTCATCGGGTGGTGGCCTCCAGGCCACACTTAAGGCATTAGCAGCTGAGTCTGAAGTGGCAGGAATGAGAATCAGCACCTCCAAGTCTGAGGCTATGGTCCTTAGTCAGAAAAGAGTGGCGTGCCCACTGTGGGTCTGGAACGAGTTGCAGCCTCCAGTGGAGGAGTTTAAGTATCTCAGGGTCTTGTTCACAAGTGAGGTTAGAGGGGAGAATTAGATCGACAGATCAGCGGCCCCGGATAAGTGGAAAAAAATGGATGGATGGATCTAGATTAGCTTGTGATATTTTCATGAAAACACCAATAAGATGTCTATCACCTTTTCTCTTTTAGTTTGTGTAAACATCACACGGCAGACCAGTCCACAATTCAATGCTTTTCAGCATACTTTATTGACTTTATTCCTTACAGTTGCTGTTCACACACACAGCTGCAGCTTTTCAGCCGCCAGCCAATCACACATCACCGCCAACAACAACATCATCCTTCAGGACTCAGTTCGCTCTTATTGGCAGTGGTGGTGTGGTGTGTCAGCCTCCCTGTAGCCGTGCTATGAACCATCCCGCCGCAGTTTGATATGTATTTGTGAAGCTATAATTCAAATGTGTAATCTTACTATGCCAATGAATCCTTCCAAAATTCCTGAATCCAAATATGGATCAACTTCCTCATTATGTTGAACTAGGAACTGCTATGCTGAGGATGACTGAAATAAGATTATCTCAAACCTCAACTTATGACACTACAACTGTTTGTAGGAGTTGGTTTAAAAAAAAACTGGGCTGTGATCACCACACTCATTGTCGTGGTGCCTGTTTTACAATTTTTTGGTTTGAGTAAATGTTTTAAAGCTGTCATAACAAGAACATTTGTCACGGCTCTGGCAGACAATATGTTTTTCTGCGCATACAGTAAACTTAGCATCAGCAGTTCACACAAACAATTCCAAACCATTCATCAGGCCTACTGGTGTTTCACCAGTGTTTGCTCAATCATTTAGTGGGTTCATGATGCAACACAGTCAGACTACTATAGCAGTTGAGTGAAAAGAATACCACGGAGTTCATAATGCTTGTGGCTAATGCACAGGTGGTGCTTTCAGAAATGTTCAGAGAGATAATTAGACTTTAACAAAGAGGATTGTTGGCAAGTGGGCTAACCTGTTCTTTCGCTGCCCTCCTTTTAATGAAAATGTCTTACAGTTAGGTAAGACCTTAAACCTTTAAGCTTCAAACTGAATCGAAGGTGTCACACCAGTGCTTCTGAAAGTCTTTCTGGTATGTTCATTTTTATGAGCTTAAAAACCCAGAAATACAGATCCCACTCATAGCATCAACAAACACTAATTACACTTTACTTTCATTTTACTTTACATTATTTACTTACTTCATGAATTATAATGCTATTTAACCACGGTCACAGCCCTCCTACAGTGCCTCTATGACCCACCAGGGGGCATAACTGTACAATTCCAGTACTACTGTGCTGGCTGGTGGAAAACACAGGTGAAAAATACTTGATTATTGTTTTCTTTCTAACTTATTTTAATATAAATTCAAAAAAATCAAAGGTCAAAAAATGGTTGAAAAAATATAAACAAAATTTCAAGGAAAACATGGACATTTTTTAACATCAAAAGCATCTGCTTTTGTTTACATTTCCTATCTAAGTGCAGAATATATGTACCAAAATCATTAATTTCACTATTAGGTGTTTTAGCGCCTTTTTATGTATTGCAAAATGGTTGCAGTGGTAAACTCGAGAAATATACAAATGCAGTTTGCAGTCTGATAAAAATGTGTGAAAAAGGTTACCGATTAACTGCTGATTGCGGTCTGTGACGTCGGTGGGGTTGTGTTGGGGGTAACTGCAGTTCATCCACCATTTGAAACAAGCTGGTTTTGCTCCCTTCTCTTCCAATTTAAGACAATATAGAAAAATATGTTACACACATTTCCATGTTAAGAAGATTTATTCTCACTGACATCATACAGAGCCAACAGTATAAAGGACGTCTTATTCTGCGTGTTTAACGCATTCTGAAACCTGAGGTTTTAAGTGACTCATGGGTAGTGATGTCTGATGTTGACATCATTATTTGAAACTCTGACCCTGTTTAGTATGAGCATCCACAATTCTAACAATCTTTACTTAAAGTCAGTTCGATTTTATATATATATATAGTGCCAATTTTACAACAGTTGCCTCATTTTATATTGTAAGGTATAGACCCTCCAATATGAAAATGAAGGATCAGACAGCCCCCTGTGAGCACTAGGTAACAGTGGGAAAGAGAAACTCTGTTTAAACAGGAAGAAACTTCTGGCAAAACCAGGCTTAATGGGGGGCAGCCATCTGCCATGACCAACTGAGGATGAGGGAAAAGAGAAGAAAGCAGAGAGAGGCAGGACAAAATTCACACTGTGGAAGAAAATGATTTACTAAAGATTAAAATGAGATTAAACACACAGACAGTGACAAGAGGTGAGTGAAGCACAAACACTCGGAGCATCATGGGAAGCTCTCTCAATAGCCTAAGTCTATTGCAGCATGGCTAAGGGAGGGTTCAGGGTTTCATTTGGATATGCTTTTCTAACAGTATGAATGTAGCATGTATAAAAAATAATAATATTTATCCCAGCACAAAACCCTGCGGAACCATGTTAAAAAATTTACCAGTTCCCAGCATTTGAAGTCCTTGAACTGTCAGTTGGCTTGTCTATCTATCTATCCTGCTTATCTGTTCCACTTGCACTTGTGGTACACTCAGCTGATTTAGTCAAAGGAGCTTGCAAAGAAAAGCGTCTGGACTTCTTTAAGTTACTTGAAGACGTTTCACCTCTCATCCGAGAAGCTTCTTCAGTTCTAAGGTCAAATGGTGGAGAGTCCCAGATATAAACCTAGTGGGAGTTTCCCCCCACAGAGGGACAAAAGGACCCCCTGATGATCCTCTAATCGCCTGAGCCAAGGTGTGAAACGATTAGAGGTGTGAAGCGATTAGAGGATCATCAGGGGGTCCTTTTGTCCCTCTGTGGGGGGAAACTCCCACTAGGTTTATATCTGGGACTCTCCACCATTTGACCTTAGAACTGAAGAACCTTCTCGGATGAGAGGTGAAACGTCTTCAAGTAACTTAAAGAAGTCCAGACGCTTTTCTTTGCAAGCTCCTTTGACTACGATGACCTGGATGACTGAGAACCTTCACAGACATATTCAGCTGATTTAGGTTCATAGTGGCATACTCTGCAGTGTGGATGTGGACATTAATTTTATTTTTATTGCACAAAAGGATGAGAGTGTGATGGTAGATTGGAAACGGCATCCAGGGCAGAAACAACTGCTGCAAACACAACTTCAGCTCTTTGCAAGCATCTGCATAGACAGCACGCTAATGCTAAGCTAGCCAAGAACCCGGAGTGACGTAAAAGCTGAGTGAATGCTGACCCCAGTCCAGCAGCCAGATCCTGAACTTAAACAGGTAACAAACTGGTGAGCAGTTAAGCTTCATTTCTACCTGTTGCTGATGTTTCTAAAGTAGAATCACTGTAGTTTAAAGTTTCTTTGTACTGGTTTTCATTTTGCTTTGTGCTGTCGGTTTTGTATTCATACCTAAATACTAAGAGAAAGATCAAATGTGTGTCCTCATGAGGACTGGTATTTGGTTAAGTGTGTAGGACTGTAGCCTATAGGTTTATATTGTTAACTGTTCATTATGAGACAATTGCTTTTCAGGTCATTTTACAGTAACATGAAAGCAATGTAACAAGTAGTATGATGAAGTACTTTTTGCTGTGAGTAATACTGTAACGTATTGCATTACTTTTAAGAAAAATATTCTGTGTGTTATACATTACTTTTTGAGTAATCACCCCAACACTGACACAGAACAAATAAAAGAAATATCTTGACCTGCACAAACATTTGACCACACAGCATGCAACTGATTTGCACAAATGTGATGTGATATGCTGTTTAGAGATGGTGATGACACTGGAGCCAGTGAGAATGAGTTGAATGAGGTCTACAGAACAAGAACAGAGATACGCTCACTGTCAGAAGCCAACAGAAGATCATTACCTTTACTAGAACTATTTTCTTTGCTATGATGTACTCTGTAGAAACCACAATAAATCTATTTCAAGCATACTTCAACATATGGATGGAGGAAATGAATGTTGTGCCACAGGCTGAGAAGAATATTTATAAAGCAGTTTATTATTTTGTTTTGGACAAAAGCTTATCTAGACATTTCTGAATGCATCAAACTGATTACAATACAAGCAATCAAATCCTAATGTGTGGTCTAAAGCAGGAGAGGAAGAACGATGCAGCTTGCTTTTTTTCAGAGATGTCTCCAGTGTCCCCTGTGGGCTCATTGCTATATCTGTCTCAAAAAGACTTCTGCACCAGTTGAAAGGGAGAAATAACAGAAAACAGTCCAATTCTATGTAATTCAGTTTGAAAAATTAATCTGTCAGGAACATTGTGTGATGATCTGTGAATATGTTATGGCCTCATATGGGTTTGTTTACTTTCCAGGTCATCATAAATCACCTTCAATGTTCTACTTTTAGCTCTCATTCATATGTATTTGTGCAATGTTCATAATATCGAAATCATACTTTACATGGGACAAAAGTATGAAGGAAGTTACGATCAAGCAGAAAGCATCAACATCAGAAAAGTAAAACCAGCATATGAAATCCCCTCTCGGCTGCACAGCATGTGATGCTTTGTGAAACAAGCTGTACTAAATTAGCAAACATCCAAGCCACAGGGAAGGCACAAATACAGCTTTCAGATGACTCACCACAGGAAACAGACAGAAACAGCCTATTGATCCCAGAGGGAGTTGAAACACTGGAAACTTCAGCACTGCACTCAACATAGTGAGTGCAGTGCAGTTGATAAGGGTCATTGTTAACAACAGGGTCATTCCTATAATTCTTCAGACCATCTGTGGCAAAATGTTTAAAGTTAAATTGCATAATTCTATATTTGTGTGCAATAAATCATCAACAAACATTTTTTTTTCTATACTATTCAGACAAAGATATAAATCTATGTGCTGTTTATCATTTTAATATATAGCAGAATTCATAATAGTTTGAGTAAGAACTCTCATTCGAATAAGTTGTGAATAATAGTAATAACAATAATACTACCTTCAGTAATGTCATGACTGACTTATTAATAAATTCAAATTCTGATTTCAGTAAAAACCTAAATATTATTAGTTAACAGGGATATATTCATTAAATGTGATTAAAAGAAATGTAAGATAAATATAAGATTTACTGTATATCACTGACAGTTTTTCTTCTCATACAAAGAGGAACATATGAATGTGGAAGAGTTCAGGACATCTTTCTAGGAGATAATACGACTCATTGTTGCCTCTAAAATGAGGGATCTAATACAAGCCTAAGCTCCATATATCAGGCTTAAAAGGTACTTCTTAGTAATGTGAAGAACTACATGTATAATTTAATATCTATGAAGACATGTGTAATGGGTTTTTCCCATTCGCATAAACACCGATGGTTAATCATCTTTCAAATACTTTTAGAAGGTACAAAGAATCAGATGCTTTAAATTCACTATATTACTATGAGACTTACTGAGATTAATGAAAAAGCGAAGGAAGAGTAGTTGAAACATATTCATGATTCAAGTCCAAATGATGAAGATTTACAGCCTCACTGCTGAGATGGGGAAAAAACACAGTGAAAGGACTTTCTTCCTCTATGATTTCACTGGTGACTGGGTGTCATCTCGTTAGATGTGAATTCTGCACAGCCTTTCTGACAGGATGTAGGATTTCAGGTTTATTGCGGTCAAAGGTTCTTCACCTGAGCCCTGCAGCCAGCTTCTCCATTGCAGCCTTGCGTTCTTCTGCCTTCTGCTGTGAACGCCGTAGGACATTCCTCAGCTCCTGAAGGTGGTCCAGGGTGCCCACCAGCTCACCTTTCACAGTTTTCATCTGGCTCTCCAGCATCTGCGTGTGATGGAGGGAGTTTCTCCTGTATCGTCTGCTGGAGCGCACCTTTTCCTCCAGGTCCTCCACTGAGGCAAGCAACATAAAACGATGTCACTGACTGCAATCAAATTTTTGTAAGTGAAAATATGAAGTTAGAAAGCCTTGTTTGTAACACTCACCCATGTTCTCCTGGTATCCCAAGCTCTTCGAACCAGACTCTGTCTTCTTGTCCAGCAGATTCTTGGTCTGCTGGAGCATCCTCTCCATCTTGACAAGTTCGGCCGCCTTTGTGTCGCTGTCCCGCCGAATTTTCAGCATCTCCTGCTCCTTCTGAGTCAGTTCACTGTGACACTTACTCATGTTGAGGGCTAAAAGTCTAAATGGGAAGACCCAAAACTGAACACAGAAAAAATGAAGACAACTGAACGGCCAGAAACCTTAGCGAAGACAAGACGCAAGGATGATGGCTATAAAACTGTTTTGATCATCCAATGAAGCACTACTCTTAAAGCCTCTGAAAAGCATAAACTTCTCTTTCTGCTGTGGAAGCACATAAAAGACTGCTTTGTTTGCAGTTTAAAGGCGCTGCTGGTAACATTTGGCTTTTTATAGGCCCAGACCTCAGTACATACCCAGAAGTCATCTGAAAACAGCATCTCTCAGTACACACCGTTACAAACTCCAAGTCATAAGACCGGCTCCAAATAGTCATAAAGAAAAAAATAATAATTTCACAACCAGTCCTCGCTTACTTAAAACCCTGCAGTTTTTAATGAGATTAAACAACTGAAACATCTTTCTTTACTAAAGAATAATTGTTGTACTGTTATTAGGTGACAGAAAAAGGCAGTTAATAATATATCATGTAAGCCTAGTGTGTGGTAGTAGGCAGCTTGGTAAAACACCATGAAGAAAGAAGCTCATACAGAAGCTGCAAGTCTTGTTTTATTATTGACTCTAAACATTAGTGTCTATTTAACCTAATCTTTTTTTTGTATTTTGATAATACTTTCATGTCTTTGTCCTGTCTTTCTCCCCTAACCCCCAACCGGTCCCTGAGCCTGGTTCTGCTGGAGGTTTCTTCCTGTTAAAATTTCGTTTTTCCTTCCCACTGTCACCAAATCACTTGCTCATAGGGGCTCATATGATTGTTGGGCTTTTCTCTTTTTTCTTTGTATTATTGTACAGTCTTTACCTTACAATATAAAGCACTTTGAGGAAACTGTTGTTGTGATTTGGCGCTATATAAATACAACTGAATTGAACTGAATTGAATTAAATACAAGCTGTCTCCTGATCTTAAAGTCTAGAAGAAACGGGGCAAGTATGTACAGCCCTCGGAAAGGGACTCGTAATTCTCTTTCCTTAGAGAGTATATGTATTTAGACTCTACCTGTAGAGAAAGAAATAAGCTTTTACTTTACATGTAATTCTAAGCATGCACAAACCAAATCAACCAGTAAGTCATAGAACAAATCTCATACACTCCCTTGTTTCACCTTCTTTCAATAGCTCTATTAAAAAACCTCACGTTGTATACAAGGCTTCATGTATAACATCCTATTTTTGTGAACCCGTGACAGGGCTGTGCTAGTGGTTTCCCAATGTGACTTGACTCTGTGCTAAATTAGGCTTGCTGTCTTCTGTATTTAATGGAAAGACATAGTTTTAGTATTGATCTTGTCGTCTAATTGTCTGTAGGAAAGTGAATAAGAGGATTTTCCAGAATGTCAGCTGGTAAAAATGTTAGTAAATGGTGATGCTTTGCACGTCTAATCCATAAAAGTGATTGATTTGTTCATTTTACCCATTAAGTTTAAAATAACGACTCTTAAAGCCAGTGTAAAATACAAATTGCAGTGCAGTTACTGATCAATTCTAATTATTTATCTCTTTATTGTTCTTTATTGTATCTTAACTTTAGAATATGGATTTTGATGGTTGAAGCATTATTAGTTTAGTTTCTCTGGCAGATTAACTGTCATTCAACAACAGTAACTCTTACAATAACACACTGTGAAGTGTTTCTGAATTTTCGTTGTGGCCTGAGTATTTTTATCATTTGGGTTACTGACATTGTATTGGGAGAAAGGAACAGCGTAGGATTAAAGGTAGTGTTACAAACACTACAAGCATCTTTCTCTGGAACCAAGCAGAAATAGCTACTGACTGCAGTGATAAGAAATAAATGCAGGTTACTTCTTAATCAATATAAAACGTAAAATTTATTTCATCCTGAGCTTTTATTACTTTGCCACATTTCTCTGCATGGATTATCCTACCTCACAAGCTTTCCATGGCTTCTTTTCTCATTTTGTAGTGTGACTTTCTCGAAAGTCAACGATTTCCTCCAGGCTGGCTACATGCATAAACACTAACAAAAGATTTATTTTTAAACACAAACCGTGAGCCTCGTGAAACACCAGTGCTGTAATGTACATCCAGCATCTTTTCAGAATTAGGATCAGACGTGCATTTTGATAACAGTGTTTTAATGAATAAATTTCCATTAGATGTGAACTAATCAAACATTGTGACTGGGTTTCAGCTGTGTGCTTGTTTATTTGTTGTTGTTTTTTTCTTCACATTTGTGTGACTCAGTTACAAAGTAATAAAACAAGAGATACCATTGAATGAGTCACATTTATATTTATTATAACAAGAACACAATGCCACTGAAAAATATAAACTCTTGGATGTTTTTCACGTAGAAAAAAAAACTTCTTCCCTCAGGCCAACCGAGTTAGACAAGTGACTCATAATAGGTCACTGTGTTAAAATGTCAGTGAATAAGCTGGTGTACTTTGATCAACAATGAACCCTTGTGCTCCTGAAAGCGTTCAAAAAATGCACACAGAATCACAGCCTGCTCAACATGAACATGAACTGGATAAAGGGAAGCAAATGGATGGATAAGCCAGATCTGTCTTTGTGGATTTGCTTTTATATCTGAAAGAGAGACAAAGACAATGTCAGAACTGATCAAATGAGTGCATGGTAATTAGTAATATTCATTTTTATAAAGAATTGTGAACACAGCAAGGACACTTTAAATAATGGTTTTATTAATTAAAATAGAGATATTGTTTATTTACTTTCTAGTTACTGTTTACTTACTACATAGAATCCCATAATTACCGTTCTGCATTTCATAATCTAATTTTAGCCTGACTTAATTTGTGACTCTGAACAGAAATGGCCTTTGCTAATCCTGCCATACTTATCCACCTAAATCTGCTCTTAACAATCCCATTTGTTAGAAGTTGCTTCTAAAAAATATCCACATCAGAGACTGAGACATAGAAGGGCCACTGTGTTTCACCACCTCATTTCACATGCAGGCACAACTTGAAAACATTAGTCATCACATTTACATAAAACTCACTTGCAGTGATGCACACCATCTGTTATGTAATTTTAAGCTATACCAGCATATTATTATAAATGCTGCTCCAGAAATAATTCCCCATATGGCGTGTATAAAATAATCTCAGGAAATTCTCAAACACTTCAAAGCACAAAATACTGAATGATTAAACCATCTGGGAGGTTTTATGAAGGGAAGTGTATGGTGGTTTTATTGTAGGTTCAGTGCTTAAATGTACCCAAACACATCCCACGATATGTGCTGAATTTCATTGTGCCGATGAAGATAAACAATCGCAGCCCTTTCATACAATCAGCTTCTTCAGTAGAAGCCCTCTGAGCTTTGGCAAACAGTATATCCATTTAAAGCAGTGGTTCTCAGACTCTCACGTGGGGTCTGAAGGCACGGACAACAAAGCAAAAAACATGGATTAAAAATAGGCTGAACTGGCAGGCAGCACTCCTACTGTTTACTGTAATTGTATTGCAAGAATGACAGATTAAGATACTCTATATTGAAGCCTCCACCTCTAATAATACATTTGCCTAACATGAAAAAGATCCCTGGTTTGAGAGCAGGAGGAGAACGGGTCAAAAGCTTGTGTACTCCTAGTGCTGATCCCAAGCCCAGGTAAATCAGAGGGTTGCATCAGGAGATACATCCAGTGTAAAATCTGTGCCAAATCAAACGTGTAGATTCACCTGCTGTGGCCACCCCTTAGAAAATAAGGCACCAGCTGAAAGTAGTTATTTGTGTTATTAACATATCAAAGTTTCACATTCATACAAGGATGGAGAAGATGGAGTCGAAGGAAGAAAAGTTCAAGACCACATGGAAGATTTATGGATGCTGTGATGGAGGACACGGAGAGAGTTTGTGTGACAGAAGAGGATGTTATTAATGAGATGGAGGCCGATGATTCACTGTTGGGGTCCTTGCTGGTGTAGCTGCTGCGTGTTACTTATTACTTACTTATTTATTTATTTTTGAAATATAGTAAATGCTGTTTAACTTACACCGTGAAGTGATACATTGAATGCATGAATATGATTTATGAATGGAAGCAAAAAATAGTGCTAAGCTTGTTTGTTTAAATTCAGCCCAAAGCTTTATTTTACTCTTGGTGATAAAAAATTTCTATATGTGGGTTGGAAAAAGTTTAAATACCACTGAAAGGCAGAGAGTTTCAGAAATAAAGATGGGCAAAGGTTCACCAATCTACAAAAAACTGCATGTCAAGTTATGGAATAATTTCAGAATAATATTGCTCAGTGTAAATATTCACACCTTTTTAAATATGTCATTCATGTTATCATCTAAAAGAAATATCTATGGATTTCTGCACAGATCTCGAGAAATCTCTGTGTGCAAGAAATTAGGCCAGAAATCAGTATTGAATTCCTGTGATTTCCAGACCATCAGGTGGCATAGCATTAAAACAGGCATGATTATATTGCATTTATTGCACATTTGAAAAGACACCATTAATCCTGTAAAGTACGTATGGGTTTTATAGCAACATATGCTCCCATGTAGACAATGTCTTTCTCGGGGAAGTCCTTGCATTTTTCGGCAGTTCATTGCTAAACTGCAAACTGCATCTGTTACAGTACAACAGCATGGCTTTGTAGTGGAAGAGTCCAGGTGCTAAATGGTCTTCCTGCAGTCCAGATCTTGTAGCCTCATGCAGTTCATACTGTTTCACATCAGAATGGAACAACATTTCTCTCCCAAAAGTTCAGCAGCTGGTGTCTTCAGTTCCCATATTTTTTACCTACTATTGCAAACCACTCTGTTTTTATTTATAGTTTACAGTGTAAAAAAAATTTTAAATTTAAAAATAACTTAAGGCTTAACTCATTGTATTTGTTCTAAATATCATAAGGTCTAATAAAAGGGGGAAAGAAATATCTTTTAAATGCTATAACAATACTAAAACAGCTTGGTATAGAAGTAGGGCATATTTTGTATGTTGATTGTAATGGGAGAACAAGTCTCCCAGAGCATCAATATATGTCATTCAAATATAGGATCTTTTTAAAGCTTTTAAATCAAGAACAACTCCCCCCCCCCCCCCCCCCCCCCCCCCCACATAAATCACATCAAAAGTTCAGAATTGGATCTGAAAGGTTGTGTTTGTGCCACTGAAAAATAGTTATGTTTTGATTAGAGAGCTTTATATTTTTTTCTAAAAAGTGTAACTCAAATAAATAATAATAGAAAATAGCATAGGTCTGTCTACGCTGGCGTCTCTTCCCAGTTGCAAAACCTTTAAAGTCAGGCGACCAGCCTTGAACAACAGCCCAAGAAAGAGCAGCAGAGCACATACTTTGATTTTTCGCTAACAAACAGAAAACCAAATTGAGCCCATGAGCGAGAAGATACTTAGACATTACATTAATATTATGTTGTACATCAAGAGGCTGAGATTGCAGTTATTTTTCATTTTTGTGCCCAGTAAACTACACAGTTGCAGAAACATTGATTTTATTAACAATTTTATTAACATTTGAAACACAGCACTGAATGGGAATCTTTAAATGCTACAGCAGTCTCAGTCATTATGTCCTTTTGTTGGACAAATCTGGAAACCACATTACACACATCTAGAAAAGTCAAAATAAACTGTCTATCTAATGTCTAACTATGTTGTTACATATATTTTTGTGATCATTACATACAATCACAGAAATATAGGAGTATTAAGAGCAGTCTGTTGTTATGGATGTTATGCTTGTGCTTCACCTGCTAACGTGGTGGATAACTAAATGACCACTACGTTTTGATTTATTTTTTTTAAATGAATAGTATTTTCATACACCCATTATCTCCTGCTAATGGTGGTAGCAGACAAAGAAGAGTATTCCAGATGTTGTTCTCCCCAGCAACAATTTCAAGTTCTTCCTGGGGGGGAATCCTCACATTCCCAGGCCAGATGAGTTATAACATATCTCCAGCAGACTACAGGACTACATTGGTATCTCCTCCTAACCTTTACAGTAATGCAACCAGCAGGCCTGGACTGGGACAAAAAATCGGCCCTGGCATTTTGACTAGAGTCCGGCCCACCAGGTATTATAGGAAAAACCATAAAGCCTTTGAATGAAAACAAACGCTGTTGTCACAGTGATGTACACTGTCTTGTTGGTACATATGTAT
Source organism: Perissodus microlepis (assembly GCF_051167445.1). Classification (NCBI taxonomy): domain Eukaryota; kingdom Metazoa; phylum Chordata; class Actinopteri; order Cichliformes; family Cichlidae; genus Perissodus; species Perissodus microlepis. The sequence goes on from NC_140482.1 coordinate 28,482,271, forward strand.
CAGTCTAATAAACTTAAACCTACACCATCCTCCCTATTCTGGTATTCTAAACAGTACCCAAAAGTAGACTGCTTGGTCGAGTTAACCTCCTGAACCATCTACAACACATGGTGAAAACCTGAAATTAAGACAGAGAAGACTAGAAGTGAGACATGATCATTACTGAATACTGATGACAGATTTAGTTATATTTTCATAAACCATTAATTTGCCACATCAATAAACAGCATGGCAGGGCAAAATATTTTTTCTAACATGGCATTAATTATTTGTTAAAAGCGAGACATTTTAAATGAGAATAAGAAAGAAAAGTATTTCCTTGTGCCCACCTCTCCCTGTTAATGCCCTACCTGGGTCCCTGGCAAAACTTTGCTAGACCCGCCCCTACACAGTTACCAGCTGTCAGCTACTTAGAAAAGGATCCTGGTGTTATTAGTCTCTCAGAAACAGTTCATAACTTCCCTTCAACTCATTTATGTCACCTAAAAGGTAAACCTGTTTCTCCATCACCTGTTCAGCTCTGATGATTCAGTCAGGATGTCTCCTGGTTTCATCTTCATGTTTCCCTCTCACCAGACAACCAAACCGACATCATGACCAGCAGCTTTTACAGCTGTGGCTCCAGCAAACATCAGCTGATACTAGAAATGAATATCAGATAAATTCGAACAACAGCTGATCAAGCTTAAACGTGCTGCTGTTGTTTAGCGCGACATCCGCTGGTTTCCTCTTTCTGGCGCAAAGTGGACGATAAATAAACAAGAGAGAAAAGCCGATCAGCTGATCATTGATCAGTTTCATGATTGAAGTAGAAACAGGAGAGGGAGGGGGAGAGAATGAGAGAAGAAGAGTCAGCTGTGCAGCAAAGACACAGAATAACTCCAGCTTTGTGTCTTTTTCATTGTAGCTGACTGTAAAAAGTCAGCATAACGAAAATAAACTCCACCTAAACTTGGTTTATATCTGACCCAGATAGACTGCAGGTCATAACTTCTTACCTGAAGTTCAGTTCACCGCCTTGGGTCTCTGCTCCTCCTGCCTTTCCGTCATCCACCTGCCAGCGTGTTGCATCTGCTGGCCTCCACCCCTTGCTAATGTTACTGAATCTGTGGAAGCTCCGCAATAGCCACCACCAAACAACTGAGTTATTTTTACACATCTCCCAGCATCTGGCCAATCCACCACCTTTCAGTGTTTATACCATTATGAAAAAAAAACATCGGTCCATAAAAACGAAAAATCACGTGGGCCGATGGCCAGTCCAGCTATGGCAACCAGTCTTCAACCACCTCAACAGGCTCTTTTTGACAGGGAGGAGCACATTCTTAATTGTTCACCTTTCATTGTTTTACATGCTCTAATTCATTTCAGCTCTTTGTATGTTATAACTTTGCTGCCGTCCATTTCTGGCTAATGGACCAACAGCCCAAGCAAAAGTAGCGGACAGGCTGGTTGTATCACATACTTTGAACTCTGCCTCCATCTGGCAACAGACAATCTCTGCATGTAGACGAGCAGTCCTTGGCTACCTATAGTCCACGCTGATGAAGCAAATTGAGCCCAGGAGAGATAAGTACACTTTTACACTACATTAACATTATGGTGTACTTTAAATAGACAGAGATTTCGGTAATGGTTCATTTTTGTGCCCAGTAAACTGCACAGTTACAGAAAAACATGTTTTATTAACATTTTAACACCAGCACTGAATGGGGGTCATTAAACGCTAAAACAGTCTTTCATTGGTCAAACCTGGAAACCACATTACATAAACATTTTAGCAATCCATCTGCTCGGCAACACTTCTTCTTTCATGAAAAACAATCACAGAAATATAAGACGGCTGTCTGTTTTGATGGATGATGATGCCTGTGCTGGACCTGCTAATGTGCCATATAACTGAGTGCCCATTACCTTTTGCTGGTGCACTCACTTGAGATCCAGATTTACTGTATCTCTTTATTAGATACCAGAAACAGAACTCTCATCTCAAAGCAAAATACAGTAAAGAGGAATCTTTGTAATCTTAGGACATAAAGAGATCCACTACACCTGTTGAAATACATCATTAAAAGAAAATGCAGGTATGTGCCAAAACCTCTTAAAATATACATCAAATCAGGAATGTTTTTATACATGATCCTACTCTGGCATTATAGCTGAATGCTTTTGGCTCTCCACTTTCCTCTGCTGATACAAGCTCCCTCTGAGCTCTGAGATTTATCCTTAAGGAACATCACCAGGGAACTGTCTCTTTCTCCAGGGAAACTGTGAAAGTCTGCCAGGAATTACTCTGCTTTTGTGCACTGTGTGTTTCTGTTGTTTTTACCCAATAAATGATTAAAATTCTCCCCTGAAGCTCCTGATTTTTTTTTTCTCAGGACCTGAGATAACTTGTATAGGTCATCTTCTTTTCAAGGTAAGTGGTAAGAGACGCTTAGAGCAGAGGCTCCAGACGTCCATTCCAACACAAACACATGAAAGTATCACTGATAATTCAACAATAAAATAGTTTCATGTTGTGGCCATCACATAGTGTTTTCCAAAGTGATCAGGATAATGCTTTTTTAGGTTTATTATTTTCAACACATTTATAGATTTATTCCAACCCATTCCCAAAGCGTAAAATACTTGTCTGTATTTTACGCGTTGGGATGAGAACGCGTTGTCCATCCACAACCAGTGTTGGGAAGGTTACTTTTAATATGTATTCCACTACAGATTACAGAATACATGCCCCAAAACATATTTTGTAACGTATTCCGTTACGTTACTCAATGAGAGTAAGGTATTCTGAATACTTTACTTAATACATTATCATTCTTTTTACAACTACATGAATGTACTATTGCTGTGTGATTTATTACTATTACTGAAGGATACTCGCCATACCAATACCAACTAGATCTTTAAATATTAATCCAAAATGAGTAACAATAGGGTGGACATTAGGTAAGGCTGCACTTTTTGCAGTGATCTCGTATAGAAAACTGTTCCGCGCGTATATAAAACAGCAGCTCTATTAAAGGGACCTCTGGTTAATAGGTCGGGTTCCGTGTCGGGCTCCTAGCCAAAAACTAGCTTTACTTTGTTGTCTGGGTCAACTTTGTTAACGAGAGACAGAGAGAGGCGTTGAAAGGCTGCTCCAACGGAACTTATTGTTTCTGAGAAAAACACGAACACAGTGTACAGCTGAGTCTTAATAGCTTACTTACAACTGGGCTACACTGCCCATAAGGCTACATTCTATACATGGGCCGTGAGATTGAGACCCAGGCATTAAGAGCCTCTTAATGCGTGTTTTGTTTGGGTTTCCACCGGCGTGGAATTACCAAAAATAGAGAGGGCATAGCCAAACATATGAAACAAGAAAAGACCACCGTGTAATCCCATTATTTCAACAAAATAACTGTATTCTGAATACCACCTTTTTAAACGGTAACTGTAAAGGAATACAGTTACTCATATTTTGTATTTTAAATACGTAATGCCAGTACATGTATTCTGTTACTCCCCAACACTGTCCACTACACATGGTTAGTCATTAAAATACTCTGTGGTTTGGATTGATTGCTATGAAAATGTTGTGATCTTAAACTTAAAGTTAACACTTTCTGAAGGTTTCTAAAAACTTTGCTTAAAAACATGCTGCACATAAATGGCACAAGAGGCTGGAAATTGGTCAGTTTTAGGGTTCGGAACTCTAATTTAAAGAAAAGAGACACAAAGCATTACAACCAGTAAAAAAAAAGATGACGGCCTCAATCAATACAGTAGAGAACTGGAAACAGAAATAGGGTTGATATGTCGTCACTTGTTTTTGTTTTTACTTTAAATGGGACCACAATTTACAAAGTCAAAACCATTACGTATTGAATATGACTTAAAGAATACTTCAGCTTCACCTTTCAGATTTGGAAGCGACATACGTCCTTCTTTTATATACAGTCTATGACTTACACAATATTTTCCCACTTCCAGGAATCATTTGGTTTATCTTCATTTCCATGTTCAACTTTCAAAAATCAAAATTTGTTTGAATTAAGTATAACGAAATAAACAAACTTTCTTTACAACACTGATAATAAATATTAAGTTTAATTACTAGTAATGTAAGCAAGCATTTCACATTATACATAATTTTGAACAAAAGAAAACGAAACTATGACAAAATCCACTTACCTGATTGACTGATTTGTTTATATTTCAAGTCCTCAAGTTGAGCTTTACACCTTTACACAGAAATGGAAAATACCTACAGAGCTTTCGATTTCCGCCTGCCCTTAGACAAATATAAATATCCTTTTTTTTTTAATTACTGTTCCATGTAGGTATTTTTGTTTCTGTTTCGTAGTGCTCTGTCACTAAGCCGAATAACAGGAAAAAAATAGCCTGTATTTCTGACTCATCTGAATGTTTTTGTTCTATTTAATGATTAAAAGAAGAACATGGCAGAATTGAAAAATCAATATTCAGCAGAATGAGGACTTGCCAGTGGTATGAAATGATTTACCCGTTAAAATAACTTATATCCGAAGCGTTCGCATGAACAAAAAAATACTGAATAAACTACCTTATGGCCTAATTTGCAAAAACAGAACCAAAACGTAACCAAATCGCCAGCATTTGTTAAGGAAACGCGGGAAGGTTAGCAAACTGGTGCGCATCCTCTTTCTGTAATTGGCCAAAACGCCTCCAGAAGTGATCATAAACCAATATGAGTCTGACTTCGCTGCAGCAAGCGGTGCAGCTCAGTCCGCTGTCTCTCGGCGCCTAAACGCACATCCACGGTGCTGCCGACACCAATAATGATGATTTATATGTGGAAATTTTCCAGGGTCACTCCAACAGGCGTTGCCTGATACGAATGTGAAGTGCACACCGAATTTATTGCTTCAGCAGCTGCTGTGAGATGTTCGGCATTTGCCATGGCAAGAGGTCTGTTTCCATGGGGGTTCTTCAGAAAGCCTCTGTACATCCAGGTAAGGAAATCCATCTTCACTGTGGTGCGAAGTCCATTTAAAAATCTGTCGATGTATGTTTGCATGCGCTCGGATGTTACAGGGAGCCTAAATGAGTGACGCTGCGCTTGATTACTGTTAAACATATATATATATATTTTTTATTTAACCTTCAGATATCTCACATGGATTTGGAGGTAATTTACAGAATACTGTGTAGGCTTCTTACAATGAGTCATAAAGTCACTTGATGCTCGACGACTCGACAGGACTCAACCATCCTCCTGATCTCCGTTACTGTAGCAACCACTTCCATGATGCATTTAGCTGGTTGCCATCCATTCAAAGGAGGCTTTTTTATGCTGCAAAAGTTTAAGATCTCCTTTGATTATGTAAGTCATTCAGATATCTCACATAGATCTAGTGTGATATATCTAGAAGAGTCGCCAGATATTAATGGCTGTTTTACCTTCACTCAGCTGGATTAAGCACTGCAAACGTTTCATGCTTTGATGTAAGTTAATATAAAGTTCTAGATTTATGTTTGATATGATTATGCTCCTCATTTGAGAATCTTTGAAAGAATATTGTGTAATCATTTTCTGTGAGTGAAATTAGGTGAAGTCCACAGAGGAATTGTTCATAAGTAAAATTAAACTGGGGAAGTCCCTCAAGGACAGGTGGAGGTCTCAGGAAACGAAATGCACAGACGAGTAGCAAGTCAACTTCAGCGTGTTTTCCACTTGGCTAAAGAGGGTTAAATGCTTCACTTCTCTGTCAAACTACTGTTATTGCATTTTGTTTCGTTTGCTTTACCTAATTTAACAAATTTCCTTATCTAATCTGCACCATTTTCTTCACTCTTTTATCTCGGCAGCTGCTCCTGTTTGCTTCCTGTCCGTACTCATGTATGTTAGAAACAAAACCGTCAAATGCAGTGAAAAAAAGAAGAGACAGTCAGTCTCAAGGCGCAGCCACCAGTATCGCTCAGTTTTCTAGGCCACCCTAGCCTTCCAGTGATGACTTAAGAAGTGTCATTCAGTCATCCTTCGAGAGAAGCTATTTCCACTGAAATAGTGAAATACTTTATTTTATTGTTAGGGGGGGGAGGGCGCATATAAATAGTATTTTTTTGCAACAGCACTAAACACTGCACTACTAAGCCTGTAATAATAACAGTATTATTTCAAATTTCATGAGTAGTTCAACTGTATATATATTATAACTGAAATCAGAAAGAATCGATGTTGTCTCCAAATGGAGCTGCACATGAAGTATTTCATCACAGGTAAAGATTCAAAAGATGTAAAATTTCAACCAAGAAATAAGAAAGAAAGGTCGAACATATGCACCAATCCGGCTTAATATTATGACCACCGGCCTAATATTGTGTTGGGCCCCCTTTTGCTGCCAAAACAGCCCTGACCTATCAAGACATGGACGCCACTAATCCCCTGAAGGTGAGCTGTAGTATCGGGCACCAAGATGTTAGCAACAGATCCTTTAAGTGGCGATGTGGGGCCTCCATGGATTGGACTTGTTTGTCCAGCACATCCAACAGATGCGTGATTGGAGGCTTCCTAGCAGAACATTGCCCAAACTGGTGTACTGCCTCTTCTGGCTTGCCTTATTCCCATAGTACACCCTGGTCCCAGGTATTTCCCAGGCAAACGAGCCACATGCACTCAGCCATCCACATGATTTAAAAGAAATGTGTCATCACCTTCTTCCACTGCTCTGTGGTCCACCTTTGATGCTCACGTGCCCACTGGTGTCTGTGGCTGACTGGTCTGTGGCTATGCAGCCCCATGCACAACAAAGTGTGATGGACTGTGAATTCTGACATCTTTCTATCAGAACCAGCATGAGCTTTTTCCTCAGTTTGAGCTACAGAAGCTCATCTGTTAGTTGGTTGTACTACAGCTCATTATGTATATTATTTAAATACTGCAAAGATATCAGTAAAAGAGAAAAGATGCTTAAGATTTGTTGTTTTAGAACAACGGGAAGTGAATGGCAGGGTTTGCAAGTTATTATTGCATGCATCGCTGCAAAGGAAATGGCCATGATGTCAAAGAGCTAGATGTCTAACTTCACAACAGAGAGAACAATAAAGTTCTCTCTGTTGTGATAAAGTTGGTGATAAAGTTCACATGTGTTAACGTTGCTGTATTACTCAGGAGGATATTACAGGGGCTGGGTTGTCTGCTGTCTGTACAGTGATGAGTCAGATCTTCATAATGTCTGTTCCAACAATGTGGCCTCCTTCTCACTTCAGAGACTTCGAAGAGAGAAGAAGCGGAGAAGCGTGGCCGGGCTGTTTCTGATGCATCTTTCTATCAGTCCTTTAGCTGCATCTCTCTTTATGTTGGCCTGCTTTTCTATTTGTCAGTGATATTAAGCAACCTCTCTGCAAATGAATCCTCCTGGCCTCTCCATCTTTTGTTTCTCTGTTCTCATGTCGTTCTCATCCCTGCACAGAAGCCCATTAAACAGCAACCTCTGAGGGATAGCTGTATAATCATACATAATGGATGAATGGTGTGCACGCTGCAAAAACCAAGTGTCAGAACAGTGATGTGGTGCTCGTGATCAGCTTAAATCTCCTCTCTGCTTCAACAGATCAACAGCAGGTGATCCTTTGTAATAGTACAGCACGTCCTCGATTTTTTTCAATGTTATTTCACGAAACCTTCAGGGCTAAATACAGAAGCCTTTTAACAGAGCCGTGGGTTGGTTTAGAGGAGAGTTCAACCAGATGAAGACAGACTGTTTCTTTCCACCCACCTCAGCATATGGCCACAGTTCCCAGTCAGTCTCTAATTAATAGCTGTCACAGCAGCCACAATCAATATGGGCTCATTAGCCATGTTTGTGTAACTCTCTCAACTCACAAAGGGTCAATACATGATGCAGCAGATAGAAAAGCATAGGCCAGACTTGAAACGAAAGCCACAAACTATCGATTAGAAAAAGGCCAACCATGCATTTGTTTTCCCCATAGAGCACCATTTCCATAATGTTTTTGCTGTTGATGTATTTCAACTACAACACAATAGATGGGAGGTACACACAGCACTTACTCGTGCGGTTACTGCTGTTAAATTTGCTGTGGATCTGCACGGTCAGATTTGTAAGTACATCAATCAATAGACAAAGCAACAACGATGATATTTAAATAGCAAGACTTCAATGGATTTCCTATTTTTTTGCAGGGTTCTTGCACGGTGATTGTGCATCATTTTTTTTAAACATTATCAGTAAGACACATTGAAAAAGTGTAGAATTTGGAATAAGATGTGTGAGGGCCAGCAGATCTCAGCGCCAGTCAGAATGAACGATTGTTTTAAAATGTCAAAAAAGGAATGAACCTGCGCTCCCAGTGATATCAGTGTTGCTGTTAAATGAGAATTCTGTGAAAGCAGAAGATTCATGCGTCAATATTGTCATGTTAATAATGGATCAAATGATTGTGCATTATAAAAGCAATCAGTTTTGATAATGAGTACACATCAAATTATCACCCAACTCAGTTGGTTCAGTATATACAGCTGTGAAAAACACAGTTTTAATGTCTTCCAGCTTGATAACTTTTCAAAAGGTGACAACTTTAATGTTCAGGTTTAGTCCCAATGCTTCCACCAGTGTTTTCCAGCCACAGCCTAAGAATTTCGCTCTTAGACTGCAGGCAGAGTTGTGTTTCTTCCAGTCTCAAAAGGTAGGATGGAAGGCTTCTTTCCTATGAACCAGCTCCCAGTTTAAATTCAGGAGACAGACAGTCACTACTTTTAAGATTAGACTTCAAACATTTCTTTTTGATAAAGCTTAATGTCAGGACTGAATCAGGTATCTTAATTTTCATTCCTCTTTTGTTTATATGTCACTACCAAATGTCATTAACTTTTGTCATTTCCAGTTTGTGATTTGTCCTTGTCTCTCTGTGCTCCTGTTTTTTCTCTACTCTTTCTCCTCACGCTTCAGCCAATCGCAGTAGATGATTGGCTGGTTCTACTGGAGGTCTCTTCCTGTTAAAAGGGGTTTTCTCCTTCCCACTGCTGCCAAGTGTGGCTCATAGGGTGTCACCTTATCATTAAGGTTCTTTCTCTAGTAATCAAGGGTCTTTACCTTATGGTATCAATGAAGCTGTTGTTGTAAATTGTCACTACATAAATAAAATGTAAGAGAAAATGGAGTTTTACTAATAGCATCATGAATCTTTAAGTGTCTGTCTGTCTATCTGTTCTTCCTCTGTTTCAACAATCTAAGCCGGTGTTTAATTCCAATTTAAACACTAAACCTAAGCCTTAAATCTCAAATAATCCTGTGGAGATGTGGAAAAAGTGACATGCAGCCCAAGGTGCTAACCTTTACAGAATGTCACTCTGATGGTGTAAAACTCAAATTGGGGCCGACAAAATGTTTTATCAGATTTTATTTATTCCTTCTCTATGGTTTATTGTTACAAATACTCAGCCATTCTATAATGCTGAGCGTTGTTTGGTTGAGAAAGCGACAGCCCACAATCTGCCCGTTTTGCACGGCTACGTTTTTAACAGTCACGATCATTCTCACACTCACACATCCACACTCAGTTGATGCAGCCTTACAGCTGTCCTCTTTTCAGAACAGTAACTTTATGAACAAAACGTTTAGGGGACGTTTTTAAACTGCAGCTGCAAAAACATGAACAAGCACTGCACCGGGGTTTGATTTTCTTTCCAAAATAGGTTTCATTGTTACATAAATTATCTGAATGTTTCTCTTCCTCCTCACTCTTTGCTGGGAGTGAATAACTGATAACTGACATGCTTCTGTGGTTTTAAATCTTACTTCCTTTACTGTGTTTCTGCATCATTGACCAACAGGACACAAACCTCTTTAAACACCATAGAGACAGAATAAATAGATACTGACTTTGTGTGTTGCTTTTTCAGTGCCCTTAGTGAAACATAAAGTAAAATAATGTACTCAAACTTCACAGTCCCAAACGGTAGAGAGCCACTGTTAACAATCAGCCAGTGAAATAGGTTCAGCATTTAATTTCTAGTGAGAGTTCAATTCAGTTCAATTCAGTTTTATTTGTATTGTGCCAAATTACAACAGCAGTCATCTCAAGGTGCTTTATAATGTAAGGTAGAGACCCTACAGTAATGCAGAGAAAACCCCGAGTGGGAACGAAAAACTCCCTTTTCACAGGAAGAAACCTCTGACACAACCAGGCTAAGGGAGGGGCAGCCATCTGCCACGACCGGTTGGGGGTGATGGGAGAGAGACAGGACCGAAAAAACATACTGTGGAACAGAGCCAGAGATTAATAATAACTAATAATTAAATGCAAAGAGGTGTGTAAACACACAGGGAGTGAAAAAGGTGAGTGAACAATAAACTAAGGCAGAACAACCTTAACTATAAGCTTTATCAAAAAGGAAGGTTTTAAGCCTGATGTTAAAAGCAGAGAGCGTGTCTGCAAATGCAAACTGGAAGCTGGTTCCACAGAAAAGGAGACTGAAAGCTGAAGGCTTCTTCTCCCTTTCTACTTTTAAATATCCCAACCACAAGTAAGTCAGCAGTCTGAGTGCCAAGTGCTCTATTGGGGTGATAAGGTATTATGGGGCCTTTAACTTTACAACAAAATAATGGTTCAATAGTGTGTTTATGGCATGATACACTGCCAACAAGCAGCTCAAAATTAATCTAATTCTGCTTTTAAATGTTTAGTTGTTGTCTGCTCCTTTCATCCTAATAACACCAGGACTGAGTACCGCGAGATCTGAGGTCACTGCGTGGCAAAAAATTAGATTAGATAGTGACATATGGAGGCTGTCTGAAAGCAAAATTTCTGCATTATCTATGGTGTTGAAAGCAGAAAATGGTTGACAAAGCCATTTGGAAAGAGATACGAATGACAAATACTGCGTAATCTACTATCCAATACTGGAAAAAATCAGATATTTGACTTTTATTACATTGTTAGATTGTCTTACAACTGCTATTAAACTATCATTGATGGGACAAAAGAAGAAGATGGATTGTAGAGTGCTACAGAGAGGAAGAAGATGAGGGGGACAGAGACAGAGTGACTTATGCCAATAAATAAATTGGATCTGAAAGGGGCAGAGGTGGGAAGCAGGGGGTGTCCATCACTGTCAAGCACTAAGTGCAAGAACCATTAATAGAGAAGGAAGTGGGACTGCTAAAAAGTCTGTTTTTGTTCACTAATGTTCTCCAGTTGGAAAAATGCCATATAGATCTAAGTGGAGTGTATATTTTATCAGGCAGGGAATTAGAAAGAAAATCAAAAGACACAGTAATGAGTCTGGAGTCACTCTAAATGTTTCACACAGCAGGCCGCGAACACCATTTACTGTTAATTACTGAGCACCTATTTAGAAGCAATTGCTTTAATGATGTACTCAGTGATACAACTCAGTTTAGAGCTTATTTGCATTCCTTTTACAGGCTTGTTCCCTTACTAATAGACCAAATGACCACTGAAAACATCAATTAAAAGGTCTCTTTATTCACTTACATCAGACCATTACAACTGTAAACACATTTTTTATACTCATTTTCCAAATTGATTGAGCTTTCCATAATTATTTTCTTCAAAAAGTGGAACAGTAATGTTAATGATGGTACTGAGGTGCACTCTACGGCTAGTAAGTGACCTGCTTGAGTCATTTATTCAGCCATAAATAAAAGCCATAGATAATACTGGATTAAAGCAGTGCTAAGTTTGAATTTAGCATTTTCTCAGCAGCTGTGTAGCAACAAATTCATTCATCTTTTAGCCCTTAAACTTGTGTTAATTACTATAATGACTGTGAGTCTGAATATTGTAAAAGGGAGACATCCATTAGTGGTACTGTGGTAGTACAGTTCTGTATTTGAATACTTCCTGATTTCTAGGTTTTTGGCATATTTGTAAATGTTTCATATACTTGGACAAATTTTATTTTGATTATTCTTAAAAAATTAATAATAACTTTCATTAACCACATTTTTTGGAAAGCTGAGTTAAATGTCACTAACCATACCCACACCTGTTGAATCAAAAAATACTTTAAATAGAACGTGTCTGGCAAAGTTAAAGGCTCTAAAACATCTGAAAAAGCAGCACACCATGCAACAATCAGCAGAGGTTTCAGGTGAAAACATTGTTGAGACCCTGCCTCACCCTGTCATGTGACTTATTGAGATCAACTGACACATGCGACAGATGTGAGTGGACGTCAAGAAGTTTGGGTCTCACTATGGTTGCACCCAAAACCTCTGCTGATAGTGACCGACGGCCTTTTTCGCACCTTGGCTCATGTGATGAGGCACATGATCAATAGTAGTCGACGACCCTCTTAGGGAACTTCAAATCAGGGACTAGCCACCATTTGGGCTTAAAACTGAAGGCGCTTCTCGGATGAGAGGTGAAACGTCTTAAAGAAACTTAAAGAAGTCTAGTCGCTTGTCCTTAGATGAAGTTAGATGCGTTCAAATACCTGGGATCTACCATCCAAAGCAATGCACAATGCACAAGAGAGGTGAATAAGAGAGTGCAGGCATGGTGGAATGGGTGGAGATGAGTGTCAAGGGTGACTTGTGACAGAAAGATAGTGCAAGAGTGAAAGGGAAAGTTTACAGAAAGGAAGCGGGACCTGCTATGATGTATGGTGTGGAGATGTTGGCACTGATAGGAGGTGGCAGAGTTGAAGATGCTACGATTTCATACACGATTAGAATTTAGTACATCAGAGAGACAGCTTAAGTTAAGCAGTTTGGAGAGGCAAGGGTAAAATGGTTTGTAAAAAGGAGGGACAGTGGCTGTTAAATATGGACTTGCTAGGTATGAGGGGGAAAAAAAGAGGAAGACCTCAGAGGAAGTTTGTGGATGTAGTGAAGCTGGACATGCAGAGTAGGATGATAGGGATCAGGTGAGATGGAGGCAGAGGCAGTAACATGCATGTGCTTGGACTGTAGGGGTCACTGTGGTGCCCCTAAAGGGAGAAGCCAAAATAAAGAAGTAGAAGAAGAGTAACATTACCACTGGTAGCAATTTTATTTATTAGCTAAAAACAAATAAACTCTTTTTTCTTCACTTTTTTTCTGAGGATCAAAGCACTAACACCATTAACTTGTTATTTAATATAATAATAATCATACAGCTTCAAATAACGAATGGCAGTACAACAAAACAAACCATCACTGTGTACAGGATGCAAGCAAGGAAACATTTTAACAGAAAAAAAGCTGAATCACTAAATTGACAAAAACATAATGGAATCAGAAGAAGCTTTCCAATAATAGTATGTCTTAGAAAGAGATTTTAAAGAGGCCGCTGACTCTGCTGCCCTCATTTCTTCAGGCAGCCTGTTACTCAGTTTTGGATCTCTGCCTCAATGCCATCACTAGTTTGCAGCTTTTCCTCTGGAACAAATAAAAGCCCTCTGCCTGAGAGTCTCAGGCTATATACAGATCATATGCAAGAAAGAGGTCAGACACACAAGATGGTGAGAGGGCACGATGAGCCTTAAATGTCAACAGTCATTTGCTCTGTCAGCTGTCATCGAGCAAAAGGGGTACATCCTGTCACCAGTCCACCACACACACTCTCCCATACATGCCTACAGGTAATTAAGCGTCACCAGTTAGTCTAACATGCATGCGTAGTAGGAAGCCAGAGCATTTAGAGCATTTAACATTTATTAAATAAGGTGGAATTCTAAGTGCTTTTTGTCAGCAAGTGGTGGAGAACAAAAACGGTGCTAAAACAAAGCAACACAGCAGAATAAATGAATATTCTCAATGAATGCTAATCTTTCTTCTTCTATGTCTGCTGGGTATATAAACTGGTAATCCCAAGGAGGACATAACGTGCAATGAAAGTGTTTGGTTTAGAGATTGTTCTGCTGCCCTCAAGTGGCAAAAAGTAAATTTAATTTTTGCCATTTTTTGTTTGGTTTTTTTGCACCCCGCCCCCAACACTGTTAGCATACTGTTGTACAGGCACACAACTAACCATTGAGAACAATGTGCAGTTCAGTCAAAGACATTGGAATCAACTCCTGAGCCACTTCTCCAAATGAATGATGTCAGTGTTCATTTGAAAATTGTGTATACTGGCCTTAAATTTGTTTTTTTTAGAAGATAAACCCATTAAAGTTAACCATGTCAGACACATTCATCCATTTTGTTACTCTCTTATCTAAATCAGAATTGCTGTGGGTTGGAGCCTGTCCCCGCTGTGTTAGGTTGAGAAGTGGGGTACTCCCTGGACAGGTCACAAGTCTATTGACGGGGTTGATTTAAGTTTTTAAAGAAGCAGAGTGTGTGGGAAAACAACTCAGCAAACCTCAGCCTTTGCAAAAGACAAAACTGTGTTAATTATCCTGAATGCTGATTTGGGGGAAAACACTGTTTCCCCAAAGTTTAACTTGTAGTTTTGTTTCTTTTTGTTACAAGGCCTCCAATTTTTTATGCATATTTGTGTTCCTGCACAATGCAATTGATGTCACTGTACCGTTGTTGCGGTTTTCAAGTTAGTGATTTCTGATCATAACAAGCGAGCTGGCTTTGACATATAAAATATGTGGAGCAATGCTTCAGTCAACATTAGCAGCAGGGTCCTGATTTTATCTATAAATGTGCATTAGCAAAAAATGAAGTAAGGTACAGTGTGTGCTCATCAAATGAAGGAAGAGCAATGAACTGGCCTCAAGTAACAAATATGACTCTTATTCTCTCATTAATCTCCATTATGATGTGTCAAATCTCCAGTTTCACAGATCTGACAGTTTAATGCACTGCAATATCAAGATATCTGTATGCAGTTACAGTACTGAAACATAATAGAGTGCAGATTGTTTTTTTGAAAGCCTGATATCACTCTGTGTATGAATTTAAAACAATGAACTCCCATAATACAGTTTTACAGTTGCAATTCACTCCAAAAGTAACGTAAATGTTTGAAATATGTTGCCAACAGGCGAGGTTCTCCTACCTGCACATGAAGTACCTGTTCTTCTCGTGGCTGGCAGTGTTCGTGGGGAGCTGGATAGTCTATGTGGAGTACTCATCCTACACAGAGATGTGTCGTGGGCACGAGTGCAAAAACTCAATAGTGAGCATTTCATACTCCCATTATGTACCCGCCCAATCCCATCAGGTCCTACAAAATGTTTACAGTTCTGTGCCAATTTTTTTTTTTTTTTTTTCAGTGTGACAAATACAAAAAAGGAGTCATTGATGGCTCAGCCTGCAGCAGCTTGTGTGAGAAACAGACTCTTTACCTGGGAAAGTGCCTCACTGCCAACCCCAACAGCCAGGTCAGCTTTTTTTTTTTTATAAATGCAAACATCACTCTCCAGTCTGCTTTTTATTAATTTGGCTGCATCTTTATTTTAGGTTTACTCGGGGAGCTGGGGAGACCTAGAGGGTGTTATTAAGTGCCAGATGGAGGAGGCTCCTCGTTATGATTTGGGAGGTGAGCCCAGGAAAGAGACTTCTGCAGCCTTCAACAAACCAACCAAGGGAACCTCAGTGGAAAAGTTCAGAGAGATGATCACTGACCACCTAAAGGTTAGAAAGCCAAACACTAAATACTGTCAGATCCAATTTCAAAGCTTCAGTTTGGATTTAAACCTCATTTAAACTACATTTCTTTACAGGCCAAAGTGGGGGATCAGGCAAACCTCGCTGAGCTGGCAACTCAAGTATTGTCCATTGCAGATGGCAATAAGGACAGCCATATCTCACTGCCAGAGGCTCGCTCCACATGGGCTTTGTTGCAGCTCAATGAATTCCTATTGGCTTTAGTCCTGCATGACAGAGAGCACACACCCAAGCTATTGGGCTTCTGTGGAGATCTATATGTCATGGAGAAAGTACCACACTCTCCCTTGTATGGGATTAGTCTACCCTGGATTATCGAAATGTGGATCCCTGCCGGTCTGCGCCGCAGCATGGACCAGTGGTTCACTCCATCCTGGCCACACAAGGCCAAGATCTCCATTGGACTGCTGGAGCTGGTCGAGGATATTTTCCACGGCACTTTCGGAAGCTTCCTCATGTGCGACGTGAGCGCCACCACTTTCGGTTACAACGACCGCCACGACTTGAAGGTGATGGACGCGCGCCACATCGTGCCCGAAGCCATCTTCCAAGAAGTCATCAGGCAGCAGCGCTGCGACGTGGACGAGGACTGTCTGTACGGAGCCGACTGCTTAACTTCCTGTGACCTCACCAAGCATCGCTGCACAACAGAAGTCACCAGGCCAAACTTAGCCAAAGCCTGCGACGCACTCAAGGACTACATTCTGAGGGGAGCGCCATCTGATATGAGCGAGGAGCTTGAGAAGCAGCTGTACGCTTGCATCGCATTGAAAGGTTCAGCAGAACAGATGGAAATTGAACATTCGCTCATTCTAAACAACCTCAAGACTTTGCTGTGGAAGAAAATCTCTCACACAAAAGATTCCTAATAAGCGAGAATTGCACAACAGCACAACGACTGACGCTTGCCCTTTAAGTTTATTAATAAAATGGACAATCATTTTCACTGTGGAAACTAATAATCCTGTGGTATTCAATGTTTAACAGATGTATTTTAAGTTGGCACTATAGGTGTCAGCAACGTCACCAATATTAAATCATGTACACAAACGGACTCCGTTAGGATTAACTGCAGTAAACTGAGTGCAATTTTTTTGAAACCAGGATGAAGGTGAATAATAAATTTGAAGTAAGGTCCTGCATGTTCTTTTGGGTAGCTTGTGTACTATATGCTGACTGAGTCTATGGGTGTAATGAACAGTTTTCCAAGGCTTCCAGTGGATATCCAGTTCAACACTATTTTTGGCAAATCCCTGTTTTGCTCTTTTTGACCTACTTAGAGAGATTAACTAAACTTTACGAAAACAAAAGATATTTTTAATATTAAAATAGTCTCAAGAGCTGCCCATTATAGCAAATGCCGTAGGAAAAAAAACTCACAAGAGGACCAATTCCTTTTCAATAGCTTTATTAGAACAAATTTCCTCATTCGGAACGGAGCAGACCAACGCCTTAATCTGCAGCCTCCTGTTCCTGAGCCCGGAGGAAGCTGGCCTTCTTCTGGGCGACACGGTCTTTCCTCTGGGCCAGAGAGAGCTTGGCACGGTTCCACCTTCGCAGAAACACACATAGACAATTAGAATTTAGTTTAAATTAATTGCGTCAGAGCCGCTGTGGCAAAACTAGTTCAAAAAGGCACTGGAGTCATGGTATTCCCCATGAATTAGCCTAGATCTCAAACTGACATTTCCCTCCCAATTTCAAATTTCAGTTCTGAGAAAGAGTAAAGTAAAGCCCAGGAATCACTTCTCA
This sequence comes from Perissodus microlepis, assembly GCF_051167445.1. Classification (NCBI taxonomy): domain Eukaryota; kingdom Metazoa; phylum Chordata; class Actinopteri; order Cichliformes; family Cichlidae; genus Perissodus; species Perissodus microlepis. The sequence continues at coordinate 28,499,586 of NC_140482.1, forward strand.
CCTCTTCTTCTTGACTTCTTTGGGAGGCTTCTTTTCATGGACTGGGTTCTCGCGAATGGCAGCATGAGCCTTTTTGTACATTTCCTCAATCTGAAAAATGGATAACGACTCAATCTTATGTCCTAAAAAAAAATACCGATTTTGGATTTCACAATGTACACACACACACGCACAAAAATAGATTCGATTATTATCATTTGGCTGATTTTTCAGCCCTAAACTATTCTAAGAACCAAAATGTTCAAATAGTGGCAACTACATCAATGATGAAATGCTTCATTCGTGCACTGCATCGCTCATTCCCCACGCAGAAATCCTGCTCTCTCATTTTACCAGCTGAAGTAGCTCCGCTAAAATTGCTCAACACACAAAACTAAGCTGGCAAATGTGTTGTGCAAATGTTCTATGTTGAGACGTACAAAGGCACAAATTTGCTGTGATTGATCTAAGATTTGTAAGTCAACAGCTTAGCCTCAGGAAGTGACATGGGATCACTTTAGAACTGAATCTCAAACCATTATCACACATTTTGAAAACCATCAATACCCTGTAACTGGGATTAGAATGTTCTAGTTAATTACTTTGTGAATGGCAAAGGGCCATTGCTTAGTAAACCCCAAGCTTAACCTAGATTAACTACAGTTACAGTGCACAAGGTTCAATAAAACGAACAAAAATATACTCCAACACTAAAGAAAACTAGAGCCCCCCTGCCACCTGAAATTTGAATAAATCTACAAATCCACACAAAACTCAAATGTCACAATAAAAACACCAGCTCCCTGCCATTTCTGTACAATGCAGAACAGACTAAAGGTAATTTTATAATGCAGAAAGTGAACTTGCCGAATCAGGGGTGACTCCATTCTTGATGAAGCGAGAGAACTGTTTCTTGTAAGCGTCCTCATCCTCCTCCATCAGATAGCTCATGTACTCAGACACGTTGATGCCCATGATGTGCTTGCGGTGGACCTCAGCGTTGAACTCTTTGCTCTCTGTATCATACCCAGGGAAGCGCTTGGTGCTGCAGACCAAAAAAAAAAAAAAAAGAGAAAGCACTGTTGATATGCAGTGCAGATTCCACACACTTGGTCTTATCTGTGTCTATTTAAATTATTCTTCGAATACAAAAATGGTTCAGTTAAGCAAGTTGTCCGATTTTCACTTCGGTTTCCAATAAGTTCACTTAGCCAAGACCAAGGCTACGTCCACACTAATGCGTTTTCGTTTGAAACCGCATCGTTTTCTCTCCCTTTTGGCCTCCTGTCCACACTGAGACGGCGTTTTGGCTGATGGAAGACGTAGCGTTTTGAAAACGCTCTCGAAAAAGCATACATTTCGCAGTGGGGACGGCAAAAACGCAGACTTTCTAAAACGATGACGCATGTTAGTCATATGAAGCAGTCATGTGACCAATTAAACTAAGATAGCAGTTTAATGTTTTGTTTGCTCTCAATTTTGACAGCCCTATTAAAGATTAATATCAGTCTGCCCATGCTCCAGATGGCTTATCTTCAAATTCTTTAACTCTCACTCGCTTTTGCAACTTTGTACTTTTGTGTTACTCGCAGCAACAACTCCACCTCATTGTTAGTCCATTTAAAAAACTTGGTGCTTTTCCTCAACATTCTGCCGCGACGTTTCAAAGAGCCAGAAAGGAAATAAATGAGGCAGGTCAAATCTTCTTTCGTTTCACGCGTGCGCAGTACTGGAGCGTAAGCGCTTTCGGCCGTTTCAATGTGGACGCACAACTCTGAAAACGCTAGTGTGGACGCGGAGTGTTTTCAGACAAAAATGCCGTTTTCAAATCTATCCGGGCTAGTGTGCCTACCCTACTCCACTTTCCAGTGATCGGGCATTGTTTTTAAAGATTTGGACATTCTAGTTTTCTGTTCTCACTGGACCCAGCTCTCACTGAGAATGCGGTTTCAGTCTCTTTGGCTTTTTATGTTTCTACTGTTTGCAGAGGAGCATCTATTCTCTCCCTGCCACACGCAGCTAACACTTTCAGTAAATGAGGTCAAACAAACTGCCTCTAGGTGCATTGCTGCCATCTTCAGGGAGCATAGGTGCATTACAAGATATCAAGTGCAGACTAAGAAGTAAAAGAAATTATTTTAAGAATTAGTTGCATAAACCATTTTATTTCTAATTTTAAAAAAAATGCGCTTTTTAAAATAGTGGCCTCCCCAGAACAAACTAAATATACTTTCTGTCAAGCAAATAATAGCGGGTAAGATGAACTAGTGAAATAAATCTACTTAACATGCTTTTAAAAGAAAAAGGCATCGAGATCAAAATACAACCTGAAGTTATTTTTGCCTACAACGTTTGAACCCAACACATTTACTCATATTTGTGCAATGCAGTGTAAAGTATTCTAAATGTCATTAGACAGGTTGTATAAAAAGAATCAATGATCTCAAAACGCTATCTATATATATATTTTTTTTAAACTAATGGACAATTTTACATACAAAACCTACAATGTTCACAAGTGAAATATGCCGTGCCGTCCACAGTCAACCTTTACCGTTACTTTTGCAAGTCTGGACACACTGCTACTGCTAGGCTACCAGCAATCACCAGAAGCTCACGAATGCCTCCCCCCCCAACATCCATCGTCACTGATGAATAGCAGCGAAATTAAAGGACTCTGATATGAGATGATTCTTTCTGACCCACCCTGTATGGCTAGAGACTTAAAGACATGCCACTAATTGCTGCTCTCTTGTCTCACAGGCTTCACATATTGCAAAACTCTGTTTCAATTACAAAAATAAATAAAATGCCACACAGAACAGCTGCAGGATCAAGCATTATCCACCTGCAATTAGGCATACTGTTTGTGTAGCTTGCGAGTTCAGATACACTGATGGTAGCGAGTAATACAGTCAACCGAAAGCGGAGGATATCAGCTGCCTCGTTTTACACTTAATCTTCAGATCCATCAATTACTTCCACATGTCTGCGTTTGTAAGACGAGTAACAGCAGGATAACATTCAGTAGTTTAACGTTTGTAGCTTGTATATGAAAAAATAAATAAAAATCCTGATGCTTATTTTATTATTGCTTTCCTGCTTGGTCCGACTCAATAACTGTGCAGTGATTAACTCCGTAAAACGGCAGATCCTTAACTGTGCCAACAGAATAATAAACAGGCTAGCGGGAATCTGATCGTTTTATCTTTTACTTTTCATGCTGAGGAAAAGATAACTGTCCCACGTGTTCACCGCAGCACTTAAAGCGGCAATCCAAAGACCCGTTTCTGTTCTTCGTTTTTTGTTTAAGTAACACAAGTTTGGACGTTTCTGACAGCATTCGGACGACCGCTTTGTTGTTCTGTTTATAAGTCCATCTTCTACAAAGACTCATCCGACACGATGCACTGGCTGTCTCATTCATTCATTACATGTAATCATTCCCACTAATAGCCCTACTTATTCTCTGCCGAAGAGAGGTAAGTGACACATTCTCCCACTCAAAACACCTGTGGCTCTGACTGAGGTACTGTGATTGAAACCAACCACTTTTACCGAGCTGCTTCTGCAGAGTCTTGAAATAATTCAAAGCACTGTCACACGATAGGATTCAATTTACAAACAACTGCTTTTCTACCGCCACCCAAACCAACTGAGGTACTTCAGTAATCACTTTATGACACGGTAGTAACAGCCTTCAACTCAAAGACGCTTTATCAAAAAATTGGTGGAAAACTCAAAGACAACAAGCTCAACATAAAAGGTCTTTTTCTCAGCAGGCAACACTAATAACGGTAATGATAAATATTTTCTCTCAAGTTTCCTCAGTCAGCACACGCAATACCAAGACCGAAACTAACCGTTACATGTAAACCAACTTCTAATTGCTGAGACTTTGCCAAACGCTTTCCATGAAGGTCTGTAGTTCAAACTCAACACGAGTAGCACCAAGATGTTTGAACGTTTAATTTTCTGCATGCATCTATGGCATTTACAGGGCTTTTAGACTTTAACTAGACCTAATGATTTACTCCTTATGACATCCATACAAAATATTACAGGATGTAAGACCGTCCCTTAAGCAATTTCTCAAAAGTATAAATATTTCAAGAACTAAATTGCTGGAGCGTTTTTTGTGTCTGTAGAAGTTACCTGTGTGGAATGGACAGGCCTCCATCCACAGCCCCCTTCAGGGCACCGAACACCTTGTTGCCTGTGGTGGTTCTAGCAAGCCCAGCATCCAGGTAGCAGGAGAAAGCGCCTGGCTGACCATCAATGCTCTCCACGTTGAACTCGTCACCTGTCACCTCAACCTGGCCTTCGTACACCTTATCCAGGCCAAACTTGTTCAGGAGCTGTGCACAGAAAATGTCATTTAAGAGATTTAACGGCTGGCTATTTCTGGATCTGGATTCTGGTTTCCAAGACTTTATCTATACAAATTTGCCCCGATTTCAGCAAATCGTTAGGAGGCTGACATCTGCTTAAACATTCTCAAAGGACTATGAATATCATCGCTAAAATTTCAGGTCAATTTAAGTCTCTTGGAACAGGTTTAATACATACTCTGCGGGCCAGCAGCAGACCAGTGCAGTAGGCTGCGGCGTAGTTTGTCAAGCCCACAGTGACTCCATACTTTGGCAGCTCGTGTGAGTAGGCAGCACACACGATCATATCACCCTCAATCTTGGCATAGGCGATCTGCAACACAAGCGCAAGGAAATGAATTCACAGGAGGAGAAAAATCTTGAAGGTGTATTTATACTCTGGACTATAAAGCAGCTCAGAATGACGCTGCTGCACATCACAATGATTTAATGGCAACTAATTTTAAACTTTTTATAGATTTAGCAAGATTTGGTTATTAGAATATTGCAGCTAACAAAAGGGAAACTGACTTGGTAATAAAATAAACCTGATCTCTAGAGATGAAAGTAAGTGAATTTTGGGGTGTGTGCTTTTTTCTTTTCTTTTCTTGTGACGCTTAATTTTGATCTGCATGAGCAAGCCAGACTTACTGCTGTCATAGTTATACCGGCACCAACTTGAATTAGCTTGTCTGCAATGCTCTGTTCATCAAAAACTACTGTGCTGTACCTGAGAAGTACGCATATGCACAGCTTTTTACCCTTGAATTAAGATGGGCATGAAGGATATGAGCTGTTAAAATGATCTGCAAGCCAGTTACTACCCAGCAAACATGGCTGAAACAGTAGAACCATTTTCCCAATCAAATCTTCCTGCATTACGAAGGCAAAAATGGTACGATAGATGGCAGGATGTTAAGGTTCTTAACAGCAACCCAGCTGTTTCTGACAAATTAAGCAATTCTAAACATTAATGCAATGAAGAAACATCAGAAAAATGATGTGCCATTCTGTAAAAATGACTGACAAACACTTTAGTTATCAAATTATTAGGGCTGTCAACCTTAACGTGATTAACATTTTTAACGTATTTAACCCATCTGGAGGACAGAATGGACAAACTTTGGACAAACTGCCCGAAATGCGTTGACAGAAACATGTGATGATGGATTAATCCGCGTTAACACATAAACTTTGACAGCCCTACAAATTATTAAAGTCAACGTCACAAACATCTACTACCATTAACATGTTTTTAAAAACATACACATCACTTCTCTGCCCCTGACATCAGCATTATAAATGATTAACATAAGTGGTTTGGTGGATTTGTCAGCTGATTTGGGTAAAAAGTGGACCTCAGAGTGAGGTACAGAGGAACACCAACAGCATATACTCTGACCCTTTCTCAGCCAAATGTTGTAGTGTCTGCCAGATATTTTGACCTCCTGCAGTTATAATGGTGCAGGTGCAACAAATGCTTACCTGGCAGATGATGTCCCTGTTGGAGAAGCGGACAATCATCCGGTACTTGGGTGTGTTGTACTTATTCTTGTCCTGAACGACCAGGCGCTTGCGAGCAAAGAAGTCAGTCTTGCCCTCTGTCAGACACAGAAATCATTTGTTATTAACAGCACGACAGCCATAATAAGACAAACATGAGACGCGTGGGAGCATCACGGGTATGGGTTACCTCTCCTCCTCCTGAATTTGACCTGGTACCTCTTAAAGTAGGCCTTGTTCTTCACCACTTTAACAAAACCCTGAAAAAACGAAGTATCAACTTAACAGCAAGTTCAAAAACTAAGACAGATCTTAACTCCTCAGTGAGACACTTGGAGATTGGTTTATAATGCTGCTATGAGCTGGACTGTCACTGTCAGATAGAAGAACTACAGTCGGTTAACATCAGCTAGCCGACCCAATGAAAATCAACGGGAGGAGTTAGCATAACTGCTAAGTAGGGCAGTCGCTAAGCTACAGGACCAAACGTAGTTTTAAAAATATTAATTAAGAGGACGTGATCTTAAGGACCTACTGGTCACACATCAATGTAAACAATTAAACATTTTACAGACAACAGGAAGCGGCAACTTTGTAAAGGCAGCAGGTAGGCCACGTTTAAGCAGACCAGGGTAGGCATTGGCAAGACTGAATCTATCTTCATCTGAACACCAGCAATGTGTTTTCAAACGTCTGACACCACACAGCACAAGATGTACGCCTAATGTATACATATAGGCACATATGTGGACAGATTACAAACCATTTTGCAGTCTTTTTGTCTCCTTATGAAGGAGCCCGGAGCCAAAGACTGGGGCTTGACTCCGCTGCACTGGAAAAAGGAAGATCATCGTGCGCACGCTCAGTAAGTACCGCGTCACAGGATGAGCCATGCCGCTTTGGAACCTTGGATTCACAACACTGCCTCCTAGAGAGGTGGGGAAGCTATTTACCCGATTATCTGCTTGGGGTTTTGGTGTGTGTTTTGTTTTGTTTTGGTGTTTTAACATTCCCGTGTAAAATCATTTAGATTACATCACATTTCCAACCTCATCCCCTCAGAATCTCTATCTATCTATCTCTCTATCTCAGCCTGTTGTAGGCAGAAAACTTTGGTGACCTGTATCATGAAACATGCATTTGTCGAGACTTACCCACCGCTGAGATGTATGTCAAGTTTGCAGCTGCATTCCACTTAGCTCCTTCAGTTTCAGACTCTTTGTGCATAGCCACTGACACACCCTGTCATGGATAATGAATAGAGTCATTTTCAAGCGTAGTTAACTTGCAAGTTGTAATGTCTGCTGTGGAAAAGCTCTGCTGCTTAAAGTTTCATTTATCTACTTTAACTTTTTTCCTCACACACCTGTGTTAAACTATAAAAGCTTTTTCTGTTATATTATTTCTCCATCTTCAGCAGGACATAATTTGGTTCCTAAGGTTTAATTAACTACAATATAATTGTGTGGATGCTTTAAGCATCCACACTATTGAGTTCCTCTTGGGACTTCCGTACACTTTTTGGCACTTAACTACTTCCACAATTTTCAGCCGATTTTCACCGTTCAAATTTTAAACTATTCTGCTATTTCTGCTAATGTGTGCTATGTCTTTTGGTATTTTTCACTATTATACTTTTTAAAATATTAAGCTTAATTTGTCCCATTGAAATGAATGGGAAACTTCTGCAATTCTGCTAAAATTTGCTTGTTTTTGAAACTTAACTACTTCCTCATATTTTCACGTAGAACAACCATTCAAACTTTAAAATGTTCTCAAATTATTGGGCTATTCAGGTATAAATCAGCTTTTTCAAATCTTTTACCGTTTTGCTTTTATGCCTCTTAAAGTTTTCAGTTGCAAAATTGTGATTTTTCACAAAATACATGCGTTGTTATGGTTGCTATGCACTTGGCTTCCAGTGTGCCACTGAAGGTTTTGCAGTCTTCTCTTCATGTCCGAACAACTTCTTGCTACTTGCTCAATTTTCACTCAACTTCCACAAATTATACATGAAAACGCAGGTATTTTTGCTGGCTTTCCGAAAATGTCACTATCATTGTTGTGGGATTTATAGAATTTTGGCAAATCTCCTCAGACCAACACAAAGTCTCAAAACTCTCCATATAAAGACAATGGAGAGTTTGTTCAAAATCACCGCTGGATTTCTGTAATGAGAGGCATATTCGAATCGTCATATCTCCTTAATGAAGCGAAGTTAAGACATGAGGCTTGTCCCGGGATATCTTCAGACACTCCTGATGCTCACAATTCAAGAATTTTTTTCTCACCTATTACCGTTCTGAGATGAGTTGGACTTGTTTGAGGGTAGGAAATTCGTCCTTCGCTCAGATTTCTTCAGATTTCAAACTCTGGAAATGAACCACTTTTTTCTCTCGTCATATCTTTTTAATGGATTTCCACAGAGACCTGAAAATTTCCATGACTGTTCACCAAAGCCTGCTGTCTCTTACGGTGAAAGAATGATATCGATACTCCAAATAGATTTAGAGTTACAAAGCGTTGTTTGAGGGCAAGTCAAGGCAGTTTTCGCTTCGCTCTACTCAGTTATGGTGCATTACAAGTCAAATATCTTCAATAATTCATATTTTAATGATAAATTGTCAACACTTGAAGATTCCCCCATCTCTTCTGAACAAAACGGTGTAAGAATGACCGTTCTAGCCCCTACGGTTAGGAAATTATGGCCATTTGTTTGAGGGGAGTCGTCACTATGAGAAATAGACTGCAATAATCCTGTGTCTCTCTGTGCCGCGTGCACCTGTTTTGGCGGGAAAAAGTACACAGCCTCTCTGATTGGTGGATTCAAATTCAGCAGCTCCCAGGCTGCTTGACTGAGCTAGAAACTTGCTTCTCTCTCCCTGTGTGTGTGTGTGTGTGTGTGTGTGTGTGTGTGTGTGTGTGTGTGTGTGTGTGTGTGTGTGACAGAGAGCGAGAGAGAGAGAGAGAAAGTCTTTTTATGGGATGATCTCATTGTAAGATTTAAATTCAATATATTTAGACTGGTTGACTGAATTGGATCTTGTGTGTGTGTGTGTGTGTGTGTGTGTGTGTGTGACAGACAGAAAGAGAGAGAGAGAGAGAGGAGAGAGAAAGCCTTTTTATGGGATAATCTCATTGTAAGATTCAAATTCAATATATTTAGACTGGTTGACTGAATTGGATCTTGTGTGTGTGTGTGTGTGTGTGTGTGTGTGTTTCCATATGTGTCCATTTTTTTGATTGTGTGGCTGTTATATTTTTTTTTTGCCGATTTTTTTCATTTAACAAGTATATTTGAGGGACCCTCAGCATGTTCAGCATTTTTTCAGCTGTCCATTTTGCTTTTCCAATTTTTCTGTTTAAGTTATTACTATTGCGCTAAATCATAGCATTTCTGCTGTTTTATAAGATTTGTGCTAAATATAGTATTTCTGATTAATTATAGTTTTTCTACCAAATCATAGTACAGTATTTTTGCTTTTTATAGGATTTTTATAGGATATTTATATTGCTTAATATAGTATTTCTGCTTTTTATAGGATTTGTGCTTAATATAGTACTTCTGCTTATTATAGGATTTGTGCTTAATATAGTATTTCTGCTAAATTTAGTATTTATGCTTAATCATAGTATTTCTATATATTTCTGCCAGGTCCCCAGGCAGCCAATCCTCTGTGAGGACTGAGGCATTCAAATTTACATATCAGGGCCTGCACGGCTTCCCAGCCAATCATATATGTGGGCTGAGGCATTCAAATTTACAAATCAGGGCCTGGACGGCTTCCCAGCCAGCCAATCAAATATGTGGGCTGAGGCATTCAAATTTGCATATTGGGGCCTTCGTGGCTTCTAAGCCAACAAGTCATCGATGTCATATATCTCTAAAAATTCATATTTTAATGATAAATTGTCAACACTTGACGATTCCCCCATCTCTTCTGAACAAAACGGTGTAAGAATGACCGTTCTGGCCAATACAGTTAGGAAATTATGGTCATTTGTTTGAGGGGAATCCTGACTATGAGAAATAGACTACAAAAATCCTGTCTCTGTGCTGCGTGTGTGCACCTGTTTTGGCGGGAAAAGTACACAGCCTCTGTGGATTCAAATTCAGCAGCTCCCAGGCTGCTTGACTGAAAACATGCTTCTCTCTCCCTGTGTGTGTGTGTGTGTGTGTGTGTGTGTGTGTGTGTGTGTGTGTGTGTGTGTGTGTGTGTGTGTGTGTGCATGAGAGAGAGAGAGAGAGAGAGAGAGAGAGACCCTCTTTAGGGCAGCATCTCATTGTTGGAAAAAAATATAATATATTCAGACTGGTTGACTGGCATAGACCCTCCGTGTGTCTCTCTCTCTGTGCATTTGTGTATACATATTTGATTTTGTGTGTATCTGTTGGCTGTTCCTTCTTGTTTTTTAAATTTATTTTTATTTCTTTATTTTTTTTTCACAGGTGAACAACAATTAGTTTTGAGGGAACTTAACCATGTTCCGTTTTTTTTTTCAGCTTGTCATCTTACTTTTCCAGTATTTTCACTTAAGTTATTACTATTCTGCTCAATCATAGTATTTGTTCTAAATCATTGTTATTATGCTATATTGTAGTATTTCTGCTAAATCATACTATTTCTACTATATTATATTTTTCTTTCTAAATATAGCATTTCTGCTATATAATTGTATTTCTGCTATCTTATAATATTTGTGCTAAACCAGAGTATTTGTGCTGAAACATAGTATTTCTGCCAAATGATAGTATTTCTGTCAAATTATAGTATTTGTGCTAAAACATAGTATTGATTTAAAATTACAATATTCATAGTTCATCACAGTGTCTCTGTTAAATCACAGTATTTCTGCCCTGTTGTACTATTTTTCTAAATCATAGTGTTTCTGTAATGCTTAAGTATTTTTGGCTGAATATATTCTTTCTGTTATCTTATACTATTTCTCCTAAATTCTTGTATTTTTGAGAAGTTATCATGTTTCTGGTAAGTTACAATATTTCTGCTAAGTTCTGCTATGCTATTGTATTTCTGCCAAGTATTATGTTTCCTCTAAGATATTGCAGTTCTGCTAAGTTATTCCATTTTAGCAAAGTTCCTTTGATTCTGCAAAGTTTTTACAATTTCTGCAATTTTTTAGCTTTTTCAGCTAGTTTTTGCATACAGCTTCAGCTTTAAAGCATCCACACTGCATTTTCGCAGGAAATGCAAATTTTTCTAGTTTAGTTTGGTGTTGTTGTTACACACTAAAAAAGAAAACTAAAAATAAATTTTTATTGTGTTGAGTCTACAGTAGCAGGCTTAAATATAAAGGTCATATTTAGGTTGAAGGTCCTTAGAACTTTAATTCTTTCCCCTGCGGCGGACTACAGGTCTGCTTCCAGAACAAAACAAAAAGGGTATCTATCAGAAGTTAGTGAGGATGATCAGGTTATCAGGGATACCTTTGAAAACCCCCAGAACTTATATATATATATATATATATATATATATCTCAGGAGGGCAATGCTGTCCCATCCTGGGCAGCTCCTCTGGTAGGAGGTACAGGTGTTTAAAGTCACCTTTTTTTTTCCTGGGCCATCAGAACATTGAACAATAAGGCCAGTGATTGGACTTAGTGAGCCTCACTCACCACCCCCTACCTGTTAATATTCAGTACAATTTTCACACAAACACCAGCATAACATGGCACAATATACAATAACACCCACAACATGGCTGTTGCAAAAATAAAGGAATCTTTACCTTCATCCTTACAGCACTGTAACCTAACTGAGCCATTGATACAAGTCATGATGGATCCTTTGTTTCATGATGTTTGCCCCCAATCTATGTCGCAGCTGAAATCAATGCTAATCAGATCAATAGCACTGCACTGCACTGCAGATACTGCACTGATTGATTTGGTATCAATCAGATATCAAGTAAATAGAGGGTCAGTGTTGCTGATACCATACCTTTAACTAATGAAAGCAGCTCATCAAACCATCATAAATTTGCAAACTCTGAACACATTTTAATGACCACTACATCGCTGTGATTTTTATTTTCCACATTAATTAGTTAACACAATAAGACACACTTTTCAGCTTTTCATGTATTTGGAAACTGGGTTTTTTGAAGACGTGGAATGTAAATGTGTCTGTCTTTAAAGCACTTTTTGTCAGCTTATGTTGTTTAACTGTATTATAGACTATAAATAAAATAGATGTGACCATCAACACAAAAGGTTCAGACAGTTTTCATAGTGCCATTGAGCTATATTTTTTGTTTCCAAAGAAAATAGAAAAATTCACCGAGCTACATACTGAACTCAGAGGGTAGAAACAACGTATCGATTTTATCACGGTAGTATCAACTGGACACCAGTACACGAGTCCACTTCTACAGACCAGACAACATTTTCCCAGTCATCTGTTCTCCAGTTTTGGTAAGCCCATGCTGACTGTAGCCTCAGTATCCTGTTCTTAGCTGACAGGAGCAGCACCTGGTGTGGTCTTCTGCTGCTGTAGCTCATCTGCTGCAAGGTTTAGAGATGCTCTTCTGAATACTTTGGTTGTAACAAGTCGTCATTTCAGTTATTGTTGCCTTCCTGTCAGCTCAAAGCAGTCTGGCCATTCTCTTCTGACCTCTGGCATCAACAAAGCATTTTTACCAGAGAACTGCCACTCACTGGATTTTTTCCCCCAGACCATTATCTGTAAACCCTAGATAATCCCAGTAGCTCGGCAGTTTCTGAAATACTCAGACCAGCCTATGTGGCACCCACAAATATGCCTTGTTCAAAGTCACTTAAATGACTTTTCTTTCCTATTCTGATGCTCGCTTTTCATTAATGAGCAGTTGATGATGTGTTATTTAGTAACTCCTTGAGTTAAAAGTAACTTTTTGAAAAACTCTGTTATATTTAGAGCATCTTTTCAGTGGAATAAGTTGCCTTATGCAATTAGAGAATTGGCTTCTATTCATAATTTTAAAAATCACCTAAAAGCCTATTTAGGCAGTTTTTAATTTATTTGTAAATATTGTAAGAGGGCAATGTCACTTGTAATGGAAATTGTGTATTTTTTTTGAGTGTTTTTTATATTTTTTTTTAATATTTACATGCTTATATTTTCAGAATTGTAAAACCTTATTGTGGATGTAAGAGCTAAATTATGTGGATATTTTGCATCCAATTCATTGTGTAACATTTTATTCGATGGTATTTGATGGTTTGGGCCCCAGGAAGACTAGCAACCACTGTTGTGGAAGCTAATGGGGTTCCTTATAAATAAACAAATAAACAAATAAACTAATAAAGTTGTGGGCGAGCATATATAAGAGAAAATAAAGACCTCATTGCATCCCATTAGAGTAGATCTCTCTCTGAGTGCAGTCACATTTGTGGTTCCAAAGCAGAAAAGGAGTCATAGACTGCATTGAGGACACTGGTCTTATGCTGTGGTGCTAAATAAATGCAACTGAATTAATTGGAATTTTCTATGCAATTATGGGAATCCATCTTGTAACATAAAAAATACATTTTCCGTGTCCTGATCTTTGACAGTGCACTTTGAGGTGTGGTCAAAATCAAGATAGTACAGTAGTATGGATGTTAATCAAGTCTGCATCAAAAATTGAGCGATAACTGTAGACATCAGTTAGGAGTGTGTGACTGCAAACAACACAAGTCACAGTTTGATGATGCTCCTTCACAATAATTTGGCTTTTTGCTGGCTCAGCCAATATTAGCACAAAACATTATAAAGATCTATTTATAAAAAGCCAGCCAACTTTCTAATCTATTTTAAAGTCTCTGTGACTCAACTGTTTCGTCATAATCTACCTCAATAGTGTGCGTTACAATTTGGGTGCGTAGCCATAAGTATGTAAATATTTATGGTTGACGGGCTGAGATGTCATTGTTGACAGTGTCTCAGAGTTAGAAGCCTACATTCACTGTGGTGTTGCCAAGTGTCATCTACAGTTCGAGCTGCTTTCCAGCCACTGTCATGAAGGAAGGAGTGTCCAGCTTGTCAACAAAAGAAATGAGTCACTGCTCTCATGTGAAACCTGAAAAGTAGGTTTCATGAGTGCATGGTATGTAATTCTAGTCAGTCGAGTCATATTTTTACCAGAGCAAGTGATTGCTGCATTATGAGCTACATATAGCTACTGAAGGCACTTTGATTGAGGTGTCATATTATAGATATTTTTCAAATTAATATTTCCTCATACGTTAAAGTCGTTTTTAAAGGTTTACACCAGAGTTTTTTCTGGACTTATTTTTGGTGTTTTTCTGCTTTTTCAATGAAGATAAGATTATTTAACTGAAATTTATAAAGACCAAAGTGTTTGTACCTCCAGGTTTCATCTAACACAGGTAGTTTTCTCTCAGCAATGAATTTCAGGTAAGAAAATTAGGTAAGCATTACAACATATGTGTGGAGCTCTTTTCTCTGACTTGAAGATTTTACATTGTATAGACACACTGGTTGCAAATTAGAAGCTGTTGAAAAACAGTCATGACATGAGGTGATGTCTGTCGTATCGTTGGCAAAAAGACAAATAAGCCTAAATTGAATGTGTGTGAATGGTTCGCTTTTTTATATCCTGTTCCCTGAATGCCTTGTGTATTCTGGAGCGTGTTATGACACTTTGGAGCTAAATTTAAATAAGGAAAAAAGGCATAATTATTTGAAAAGTACTTAGACAAACCTAATACAGCCTTATAATTTTGATTCCTTTCAAAGATCTTTCATATGTATCTGCTTCTGTCTTTGATAACAGGATTCTTTAGTATTTTGTTTCTTAAAATGTCTTATCCATATTTTTTTAAACAGGTTACAACTTCTCACTCACTCTCACTCTTAGTTTATAAATATTGTTAATGAAACTTAATTAATTCACTAACCAGCTTTTGAACAAGATATTTAACATAATGTGAAAAAACCTGTCCTGGCAAGCAGGTTTAAGGTGTCACTTTAGTTGTGTTTGTACAGTTTGTGGAGAGTGATCATAAAGAGCAAAAGTAATGACGTCCTTGGGTACAGCCAGAAGCACAGCTAAATCATCTGTCATCATCAATCTAGCTGATGATCTTAAAGCTGTTCACAAGGAAGAGCATAGGGAAGAAAACGTAACTTAATTCCAATATTTTCTATAACAAATGCATGATTTTCCCTTTTAAAAAAATACTTCTTCTTTTTTTAAACGAATGAAAGAAATGACTTATTGGAGGTGCAGTTGCGCAGTTTGAACGCTTGGTGTCAGTATTGTTCCAAACCGGGCATGCTCTGTGGGATGTAAACACTCGGGTAGGCCGCCGTCTGTCCCAGCTCCGCAGACATTTGTGTACACGTATTACGGCTGCATGGGTTGGACCCAAGAGTCAATGGGAACGAGCTAACTTAACGCTGGCTAGCTTTCAAGTGGAAACCGATCTAGGCTATCTTGGGTAACATATGTACTTGGGTGAACCGTGTGAAAACCTGTCGTTTTCTCATAGTATCAGGACTAGCACACTTTCGTGCATGGGAAGCAGGCGACGTCTGCTGCGTGTGGCTAAAGACGGTTCAAGGTAAATGATGTTCTTGCTATTTTCGGGCTATGTCTAAATACTGGAACGATCAGTAACTCGTAAAATCTTAGTTCTCACCCGTGACTGTTAACGTGAACAGTGTGACATTACTTTAAAGTAAAGCAGATTATCTTTACTTAACTCAAAAACTGCGGTTTAGTATTAGCGTGTATCACGGCATGTTGGCGCTGTTGCTTGTGTTAAATGTTTGCTGTTGATCTCCAAACTACTTTATAAAGGACTCGGGCTATCGCCTGGAACAAAAAACAAAAACCTAAAAACACTTCATCCTTTAATAAGCATTGTATTTAATCTTGCAGGGTAGTGTCTGTTAAAGTCACATTTATTCAACATGTAACCTCCTGTAGTGTTGTCCGACGCGTCGACTTTAGAGCCTTCTGGAAGACATACAGTGTGCATACTGTTGCATTTGATGCTAGATCTCCATTTCGTCATTTCACAACATCAACAAGCCATAAAAGGAATCGGGAGCTCGGCGTCTAATGCATCTGTACTCAGCTTACTGCCCGTCCCCTAAAGTGTTTTTGATAGGTAAACAATATTATGTGTGTGTCAGTAGACTAAGCAAAGGATTTAAACTGGTCAGCAGTAGTGTTGGCTGTGTTGCAGCTAAGCATATGCGTCAGTCCAGCTGCAAAGAAGTGACTTGCAAGTTGCAACAGCTCTCAGAGTAGAGCTCAAGCGGGCTTTTAACCCACCAGAAGTTATTATAACAGGAAGAAACGTCACCAGACTCAATTAAAGTGCATTTCATTCCTACTTTAAATTCCTAAAGGAATTTAAACTGATCTAAATGTATAATATTGCCAGATTAATAACCTAATACAGTGCATTATATTGAGGGATGCACAGACTGTGTTTTTTAGTTTAATATAGAGTGTGCCAATTCACAAAAGTCATCTTAGGCCTCTATATTTGGTGACGGGAAGACCATGCAATATTAGAGTAAAAACCGTACCGATCACAGATGTCCTATGAGCTTGAAAATGGCGGGGAGGAAGAACTCTGTTAACAGGAAGAATTTACCAGCAGATCCAGACTTAGTGAGGAAGGGCTATCTGCCCTGTTCAGAGAAGGAGAAGAGAGATGATAAACAAACTATGTGAGAGAGAAGAGAAAAGTTGCGAATATCACTATGATCATTTGGCCAGGTGGAAATTGATGTGACACAAAGGACAAATATCAGCTATCAATGTCATTTTATTTGCCAATATGCCAGTATAATAATCGTTTCCTCTACCTGTACTTAGCTCATCATTTCACTGAAATAATCAGTTTCAATACACATTTACCTCAGATTAGCATTTATTTTTTTTGTTGTAGCTTGAGCTAGGGCTGTGCGATATGACCAAAATCTCATATCCCGATATAAAACATCTATCATCCGATAACGATATAAATCACAAAAAATTTAATATTTTCTGTAAATTCTGTGAATCTCGGGTAGGTGAATTGTTTCTAGCTGGGCGTCTTGTACCTGGAGTCCAGTGTTTTAACCGATGCATGAAACTACACATTTTTAGACATAGGTTGTAACGGCTGCCGTTTTCTTTGTGAGTATTTATTACACGGTGTGCTGCGGGGAAAAGCCTGTTCTAACGTTTGAATCTAAGGTTTATTTTTTAGCACCTGACGACTCTTTTTTTGCTTCTCATCCGTCAATACTCTGCATACTTTTTCACGTGATTCCGTTTATTTTGAAAATTCTCAACAGGATCTTGAGTTTTATTGTGAAAGGTTTATGTGGAAAATAAACAAGCGGACATGCAATGGTTTTACCGTAGTTGTTGCTAACAACAACCCATAAAAACAGGCGCTTGTCCGTCAGTAGTGTGGTTATATTAAATATAAGAGAAAGAGAGAACTTTAAGAAATTAATATAGCCACTACAGTGACCATCAAAACGATGAAAAAAATATTGCCGTAAACAGTTTATTTTGCGACACCACGAAACAAACGATAGCGTAAAATGAAACGATAGACGTTTTTATATAATCATCCGATATATATCGTTATATCGAACAGCCCTAACTTGAGCCACAGTGCATCGGTGAACAACTTTGGCTCATGTGGTGTCAATTGCCAAATTCCCAACAAACACATAACAACTTCTCACTCTTTTTGTATGTCAGTAAGTCATATCTGTGAACCCAGGGGACATGAAGCTTCAAGTACTTTCCTGTGACCCCCATATTTAAGAGTCCTTGGAGATCATGGATCAAGGAGTTACAATAAATCGTGTGTGACTAAGCGAGGCAGAGGATGATCGTGTTATGTACTCGCCACCTACACTCTATGTATGTGCCTGTGGCTGAACAAGAAAAAAGTACATTTGAATCTATTTTTGGTGATTTTACACAGATTACAGTGGTTTTCTCCCTCAGAGAACTTATCGCCAACAACTAGTACTGAAAACAAAAAGTAACATTTAACTTGTCATGAGACAAAAAGCCAAGCTGTAATTATTACTGTAAACAATGTGTCAGGTGTGTTTATATTAGCGTGTGGCCTGTGAGAAATCTTATAACTGCAGTACCTAACTGAATGCATCCAGTTAAGCCTGTGATTTCCACCCTGTGGCGCATCAAAGCAAAGATAATACCTACAAATACAATCACCAGTAATGCATTACATTATTTGTGTAGCTCAGAAAGAGAATCCTAAAAGCCACAAATCAGTAATGCTGTCACTTCAGTGTAGTTTCAGTGTTTTGATCCCCCCCCAGCCACCATTTTCCCCCTTGTGAGTTTTTTTCTTCTTCCCCACAATTTCACTAACTGGTGTTTATGTTATCCTCATTTATTTAATAAGTATGATCAGGCAGATTGGACTTATATTTATATTATATTTAGTGTATATTTATATAAAAAAGAAAGACAAAAAAGCCTTATAGTTAATGTTTTAGATTGGCTGTAGCTGTTTCTCCCAGTGAATAAACCATCCATTGCTGAAATTTAAGTACTGGTATTATATAAAATGAGCTGCTGCCAGCACACATGATTTGCCACACTACTGTAATGCTAGATTTTTGTGGGCCAAATGTAGCTCTCATTATGTGGGTGCATGTTGAAGAATAGCCTTCAGCAAGACCATTGAAATGCTCATGGTACACTGGGAAAATCTGCACTTGTGTGTGTGAAGTCAAAGGCCTTCCCACCTCAGAGTGTGTGTCTGTGTGTGTTATTATAAGTCAGGCCTGCGTTTTAACACCCTCACAAAGCACATGGACTTTTTTCTCCTCTGAGACTAGGATCTCTCATGCTCAGCCAGACAAATTTGATGTAATTCCCCTCCTAGAAATGGGAACACGAAAGCCGAGTGACTGTAAATATCTTCTTGACTGAAACTTCAAGCTTTACATTGAGCTAAGAGAGTTGTCTGTTAGGTGTTGTTCATTTTGAGTAAAGACAGTAAATGCTTCTGCCTTTGTGGTCTTTCTCAGTTCCCCATGAAGTTATTCCCTAACGCCTTCTTCTGGCCTTTCTGTGGGTTTCATTAGCTATGCACACTGCATCTCAGGGCCCCTTTGAGTTCTTTGGCAAACAAAAGAAGCAACAATCTCTGTATCCAGGATTTATAGAGAGGCCTTGCTGCAGTTGGCGTGCCTTGTTGGAAGGAATGTCTCCTAAGGCCACCTGGACATTGGCATCTGTCTAAGCATGTCCTGTCGTGAGATGATTACATTTTAGTTGCTACTCTCAGAATGCTTGTATATCCTGACAGAAACATCTAATATAAAATACACTAGGATTTGTTTTTGAGCTTTACTTTTTTCAGTGATTCTCATTATTAATGAGATTCACAATTTGGCTGGGTTATAGGAATCCACCAGTGCATGTCAGGAAATAACATGGGTTTTACCCAATGTAAATGGCTGACGATTGTGTGACATCAGCCAGGTTTTACATCAGTTTTGAAAAGGCTAGATGTTCACTTTACACATTTAGTGTATTCTATTTCAGTGATGCACAAAGCTTTGAGTTAAAAGAGACCTCCATGCAAGATAAAACCTAGAGAGGTCCATTTCTCAGGATCGGTTAATGATTCCCTGACAGTTTAAGAATAAATTTGTTAAGATGTTCTTTTAATAACGTCCATCTTTATGGTAGTTATTTTTTTAATTTGATTCACGTGGCTGTAATTCAAATATTTATCATGATTTTCCAATCAAGGAGCAGTACTGCCAATGCTTTGTTTTGGAAGCGTGGCTCAAGAGTTGGGTGTTCGTCTTGTAATCGGAAAGTTGCCGGTTCGAGCCCCTGCTCGGACAGTCTCGGTCGTTGTGTCCTTGGGCAAGACACTTCACCTACCGCCTACTGGTTATGGCCAGAGGGGCCGATGGCGCGATATGGCAGCCTCGCCTCTGTCAGTCTGCCCCAGGGCAGTTGTGGCTACAACTGTAGCTTGCCTTCACCAGTGTATGAATGTGAGAGTGAATGAATAATGGTATTGTAAAGCGCTTTGAGGGGTCCCAAAAATATAAATGCAATCCATTGTTATTATTATTATTATGAATGAATTGATTGGACTCTAAGCTTCATTTTGCTGATTGTTTGTTTGTTTGATTGCTGAAATGGGCTGAGTAAAATCTGACAGAGACCTTGCACTGCTCACATCAGTTAGTGCTGGTTTTAGTAACTCGTTCTATGCAGGTCTCAACAACTGTTGAAAGTTGTTCTGCGAGTGCTGGACTGACTGGAAAAAGCTTAGTGGTAGATGTAAAGGCCAGTGGTCTTTATGGTCATGCAAACGGTCATTTTTAGTAGGATTTCACAAATCAAATGGAATTGAATTTGTTGATGCACTCGTGGTTTATTTATAGTAAATGGTTAATATTCTACCTCCCTTGTTTTCTGCTCCTCTTTTTAAATAACCCTTCATGTGTTTGTGGGAGTGCGCTCATTACACAGACCTTTGCTGCTTTTGTCTTGTTTTTCTGCAAGGTTAATGTTACCCTCTGTGTGTTCGGATGTCTTTTTGTTCTCCATCCATGTTGACTTAATGCAGAGACACTGTAGAGCTGCAGAATGAGGATTTGTTTGTTTAGCTCTGTCGTCATATCGCTGATGAAGGTCAGTAAACGTGTCCCCCACGGTGACAGGTCAGCAGCTGGGTGGTGTTATGAAAATAGTAAAGTTGGTGTATCAACTTCCTGTTTCTCTCTGTTCCAGAATAGACTTGGCACAGGCCCCTGTTTATATTAGATGCTATGTCTTTTATGACAAAGTAAAGCATCTTTGTTTTTCATATTCAGTGGGATAAATCATATTTTTTTAGCCACTCAGAGTAGAGATGCTAAACTATGCGTAAACAGCTTAGTGAACCACCAAAGTCCAGTCGCCTTCTTTTCAAGCTCCTTAGACTACCATGACCTGGATGACTGAGGACCTACACAGATGATACTGAACGAGCAAGGGTTTGTGCAGTTTTAGGGAGCCAGCGTGCATTGTTGCCCAAAGAGGGAAAATTAACAAACAAAATAATAAGATTGCAGACAGTGCCATAGGATGCGCTGCAGAGAGGGCATTGCATTTCTAAGCTGACACGGTTGTGTTAGAGATGGCAGTTTGAGCCAGTAGCCCGATAGTGTAATACGTACAGGCTGTTGTGTCCTTAATTTTGCATTGTATATGTGATGGATTGAGTTTTAATGTGTTTTCTCTGCATATTGTTCATGGTCTTTGTTTGTTTTTTGGATGATTGAGTTTATAATAATGATCGATTAATGGGTTTCAAAGTGAAAGTGTTATTGTCAGTCAGTGCTGTAGTTAGTCTCTCAGATAGTGAGTTGTTTTTGTTTTTTGTAATCTTTGCATTGCAGTTTTGCTTCTGTTTGTGAGATGACTGCTCGATGTCATATACATTAAGTTTGTGGTGAAATGAGTCTGGAAAAAAAAACTGTTCTGTTTCCTTTTTAGATCTGTTACTTCAGATTTGCATTTCACGTCAGTGGTATCCAAAGCTCAATAACATCAAATCATTTCATAGTGAAGATACTATATTAAAGGACGGTTTCTTATATTGTCACAAAGTCTGTCTGTTTCTCTTGACAGGAGGAAAAAAAGCTTAGCTAAGACACTTTCAGTGTGCACCATAGTTCATTCCTATCACCACACTTACCACAAATTGTCCCTCCTCCTATGATGTGATACTAGATACAGAGAAATTAGTCATCTTTTTCAGGGTAGTTTTTGAAATGATTGGTTTCCTGTCAGGTCTCAATATCCAGACTTCCTGTCGGGGTGAAGGTGAAGTTAAAAAGTGTTTCTCAGGTGTGAGGTGAATTTCTTTCTGCTGAGCACAGTGATATGCTTCCTGCTGTAATCTTGTTTCACTTGAAGGAAGCCGGTCGTTTGGAGCACTTTGACCCCTCCTGAGTTTGATCATCATATGACTAAAGGACCGTGTGTCGTTGAGTCGATCAAAGGTTCATAAGAGTGGAATACTTTTTGCGTTGGATTTGAAATATTTAAGCTGTCCTTTTTAACGAAGGCATGCTGGATTTCCTCATGGAAAGCAGCTGTAGCTTGGATTGTTTGGAGTAGCAGGTAGGAGTGGATTTAAGATGACCTGCATTCATTTTATGCTGTTATTTGATGGTTGTTCTTTTTTTCTTATTTTTATCCAGTATAGTCTCTCTTTATGATAATAGATGATCAGTTTCCAAGTGTTGCTTTGAGCCATTCTTCATGCTGCAGTCAGTAGTGTCCAGTGAAACAGAGACAGTATTGTCACCCATTATAGTGGTGTGGCATGTAGTGCACAAAAATCCCTTCCTCGGTAATCCTGAAATGTCAGTTATGACCAAAAAGAATGGACGATACTTCTGCATTAGTAATGTTTACAGATAAAGAAAGCAGTATCTTTATTTTAAAGGGATTTATTGTTCCTATTTCCTACACCATATATCTTTTTATTCTCCGACTGGTTTCTTGATTTATACTTCAAAATAATCATTAATCTTTTCATGCGCTCCTGAAGGTTACCTCCACTTTAAATGGATAAATGGTGTTTGGCTATCCCCCACAAACTGGAGTGAGCTTCTGTGTTCACAGCCAAACTGTCTGTAACTGAACATTGGTCTCGTACGGATTACTTGCACATGTACTGACCTCATTATTTAAAACTTGGACCTTTTTAATATGAGCATCAACCATTGTAACGCACATATTGCAAATATGCAAGTAAAAGCATAATGTTTCTCCTAGAAAGTAAATAAAATCCACAGAACATCATTTTAAGAACCTCCAGAATTGTGACAGAATTATTTTTAATCCCGTCCTTGGTCAACGCGCCTTTACTGGAATACGAGCAAGTCATTTAAAGTATTGATTGTGGTATCAGAAAGAGACAGATTTGTTTGCCAATGCTGACTTTGTAAACTAAGCAGGTGTATCGATCCAGCTGACACTGACTCCTGGTGCTGCTTCCAACAAAGCTGATAATGTAGCACTAAAGGCTGCTGGGATGTATTGATATTCTATCAGGAGGAAGATGTTTTGATAAATATTTAATTCTTTGTAAATGTAGGCTTCATATAAGTGACTGGAAGTGATGTTAAGTGGTGTAGTTCAGACTAGGATGTGGTTAGTGAAAGTGTTTAATTTTGATGAAACTGAGAGATTTCAGAAGGCTTGGGCTCATGCTTCTCATCTTCTGCAGGTGGCGACAGACAAGGTTGCTGGTAAGCTGAGTTCTACTCTCTCATGGGTGAAGAACTCGGTGTCCCACACGGTCAGTCAGATGGCTAGCCAGGTGGCCACGCCCACATCCTTGCAGACCACTGCTACCTCCTCCTCCACCTCTTTGTCCTCGCCTGGCCTCTCCCCATCCTCGCCGGCCCAGCTCAGTCCTGATGATGTGGAGCTACTTGCCAAGCTCGAAGAGCAGAACAGGTAAGCTTCTCGTGCGAACTGACTCATGTTTGATTTCAGGTTGCGTGGCACAGGATGGACTGTATTGAACCATTCTTTGAGACAGTTTGTGATGTAGTTATAGAGGGGTGGAGAATACAGTCTGACTGGTTTGGAGACAGTTGGAAGAACTGGTTTTTTGACATTGAGACCTTACAGAGACACAAAGTTAATTTCCTCTGGACAATGTAGACTATAACCTCCGTTTGCTAGTCATGAAGCACAATCCTTTGTCAAGATTCTGCACCCAAAGTTGCTCACCAATGCTTCTGTCAAAATAAGAATGTGTGAATGTCGGTGTAAAAGAGAAAAAAGTGCTTGTATGACTGAATGGTGTGAATGAGGCCTGTTTTGCAGTACTGTACAACACTCGAGTGCTGGAGTAGAAAACCACAGTATAAGAACCATACTATTTACCATTTACCATGATTATGATGGCATGTGACATGTGAGCAATACTCACTGACCATTTAAGGTAAACTTTGCTAATAGTAGTATTAACTATGAAGTAAGATTTTAGAAAGTTGATAGTAGGGCTGGGGAGTACATTATAAGTATATTGATATGTATTAAAATTAGGCATAGGGTAAATAGATAAAATTCCTTCATATAGTGCTGTTCAAGAACAAAAGTCACAAAGTGATTTAAAATTTAAAAGGGGTCTGATAATACACTTTACAGTATGCTGAATTTAATGTTATGGCGTTTTGAGAAACGTTACCTTGTGTAAAGCTGTGCCAGCATTTATATTTTGCTTCTTTTACTCTCCGTAGTGCTTGCCCATACACTTTCTTTCTGTGCTCTGCAAGCAAACCTGGCAAGAACCTCATTGGAGCCTTCCCAAAGCTATTTTAGCCAGAGCCAAAAAGAAAATCACCGGCGTTGGAATGACCTTTTTTTTTTTTTTTTTTTTTTTTAAACTGGCAGGCTGTGAGGCTTACCACTTAAGCATGGGTGTCATAGGTGGACATGGGCCTGCCTGTCTGTCATGGTTCATGTCCACCACTTCAGTATTATCATTTGGAGCTTTTTAATGACATTAATTCATAGCTGTACGGTTAAATGCCCATTCTAACCCAGAACGGGCCATGTGCAAGCCCAGAACGGGCCATGTGCAAGCCCAGATTGCACCTGTGAACGATGGTTTGTTGATTTGTTGAAACAACACAAGCAGGGAAAAGGGTTACACCACCTGGGTCTGGGTGCAGTTCCCCCCTCCAGGGGCAAGGGTACCTAGACCCGGTTCGTAGAGTACGCTTGGGGAGTGTGATCGTGTGTACAGCGTCTCTTTATGTTTGTCTCCACGTTGGTTGAGTGTGGAGTAAGTGCATATGAGAGCATGAGGGTGGGAATGGATGTTTGTATCTGTGTGTGCCTGTATGTCTGTGTCTATATGTCAGGTTGGGTATCAGACGCCACCTCTCTGGGGACATCTCAGGCCCTCCAAGGTTTGGAGGCCTATCTCCCCCCACCACTTCCCCTGCCAGTGGCAGACGCCCTCAGACATCGGTGCATTGGTGGTTCTTTGTGTCCGGGGGTGGGCGTCCAGGTACACACCGGCTCACTCCTTGGTGGCTGCTTGTCGGGGCCTGGAGCCTGGGGCTCGCTCGGGCCACTTCGGGGGTGGGGTGCCCTCGGCCTCTCAGCCTGGGGCTCGGTCACTCAGGCACAGCTGGCTGCCGGCGGAGCTCACGGGCGCGTCACTGCAACCCCCCCTGGCTTCTGCTCCGCGGCTGCTGGGTGAGCCCTCATCTGGGACTCTCCTCAGCTCTTTCTGGGACAGTGGCGCGGCTGCCCCTCTGTTGGTCTTCCTTGGTCTCTTGTGTTCTGGGGGCCTCTGGATGTCTGGAGTTTTGATCTCCTCCATACCTGCTTCATGCCCTGGAGGACGGGGCAGTGGCTCCCCACACCCTCTAGCAGATCATTACATGAAGGAACCTTTTAAAAAAACAAGCGCGTCCATGCTCACAGGTGAACACACGGGTGCTCACACACACAAACTACACCCTTTTTGGCTCCTACCTCAAAGCACACTGTGTTCTGTTGATCTTATGTGCTGCACAATAATGTTTAATATTTAGTATTTACTGTCATATTCCCATATATCATTGTGATGTTGTTTATTCTATTACTCTTGTTCTCTTCTGCTTGTTTTCTTTTTTCTTTCTCAACAGGTGATCCAGGTGATCGATAGATGCATTTTTTTTTTTTTCTGCCCATTCTGTTGGTTTTTGTTTTTTGCCCTTGTCCCTCTTCTCAGCTGTTTCTCTTTCCCTCTTTCTTTCTCCCCTTCTTTCCCCCAGTCAAGTCTGTCCCGTATTCAGCAAGTGAAAATAAAATAAACAATAAAAGGTGAATCAAATGGACCATTACGGCAAGGCTGGGATGGTCAATTTGGTAAAGTAAATCCGTTGGGCATCTTTCTTTGCCTTTAGACAATAATTCTGATGGCAAAAGAGCCAAACGGGACAGGCAAAAAAAAAAAAGAAACAACACAAGCAAAAAGTACGGCAGAGTCAGCATACACTGTTTGGATTTAGTTGTGCATGTCATCATGTATTTATGGTATAGTCGCATGGAGACAGTGAAACATTGACTGGAATCACATTTACTGAGTATTGTTATTTTATTTATCTTAAATAGATATACCAGAAAGTCTTACTAAGCTTCAGGGATTTTCCAGTAGCTCGTGACTGAGAAACTTGCGGCTTAATATGACCTATGAAATTTTTTTTTTTTTGTGTGTTCTGGTCACAGTTTATTTTAATAGTGTGATAAATCACACATGGCTTTCAGTACCATCTGATCATGTATTCAGCTGAGTAGAAAATACCAGTATTGTATGCCACTATTCAGTCTGAAAATACATGAATATGAGCTTTTTGGTCCACATTTCAGAGCTCTAGTTGATGGAATAGAACCTCAGTGTGACCCAGTCTAGCTCATGATGTTCTAAATGTAAGTGCTAATGGACTAAACTCAGACTGTGACAACTGCATTGAGGGAATATTCATCCTCCTGCTTAAAAATGGGAAGCAGGTTATGATGGATGATGTGAAAAGGAACTCATTATTCTATGCAGTTTGTCCTTGTCAGCAGCAGGCACACTAAAATGTGCAAATGTTGTAGGGCATCAGCTTCCTGTACACCCCAAACAAGTTGAACTTCCTCAGGAAGTACAGTTGTTTCTGGTCTGGTTTTGTTCTGCTGGTGTTTACAATAATATACTCTAAATTGCAAGTGAAAAAATTCTTTATTCTTATTGGTGCAAATACTATCTAAGATAAGTCACAATCATTAACATTTAGGTGCTTTAATAATGCCTTCTTCTCCGATAAATGCAAGATGGTGTGTTGCTTTTGATATAATATATCTGAATAGGAGTATAAAGATTCTTTAGGAATAGGCAAGATTTCTATTTTCATTTTTACTCTTGGAATTTGGGGTAGTTGAAGGTGGGAGGTTAAAGGTACATGGGGAGAACAAACGAGGAATGCATTGAAACCTTCCCTTATCCATATAAGATAATTAGGTTATTGTTATTGTTCCTGTTATTATTTATAGTCAGAACTGTAAACATTTCCAGAAGTCTTTTCAGGATATCAGCTGACTGCACCAGAAGCCGAAACACTGTTCCTCTGAAGCTACATTATCAGAAGATTGGGTCTGATACGTTTGTTAGGGCCTAAATATTCAACTTAAATGCAATCAAATATTTAACCATTCAGATCGTGCCCTGCCCCTCCCCCTGGGAAAGGCTCCAGTCTACTTTGAATAGTATCGTACTGCTTTGCAAAGAACAGCTTGCTCTCATGGTGCAGGCACCATGTGTTCTAAAGAGAGTGAAGTGAAGAAAGTAAGAGACCGTCTGTTGCTTCTTTCTCTCTACATCATCATTTTATATGGAAATGTAACCAACCTCACAAGCTTTAATTCCTGTACTTGATTTTGACTCAGCTCACTGGGTAAAGCTTCGATTGAACCCACCAAACAACTCACAAAAATTATATTCAGATCATCTCGAAGGTTTCTTAGTTTGTTGTTGACCGTTTTGTTGTTTCAGGGTGTGGAATATATTTCCGGGGTGAAGGTTCCCTGCATGTAGACTCCGAATGGAAAGTTTCCCTCAGGTTGACTCGCATATTGTACCCATATTTGTGCACACTGTACTGCTAGGTAAACAGTAAACAGCTCACATGGCTGAAGCAATGTCCATTAAACATTAAAATGAAGACTATGGTCTCTTTGGGAGTGTTTTTTTCCTGTGCTGGTTCCTAATTTAGATTTGATCAGATAAACGGTTCTTGCAACAAGATCCAGAATTTGATAAGGACTCTCAAAGCCACAACAGAGCATGTCTGGCTGTGGATGGGTTTATTTAAATATTGGATCAGTGAGAGAAGACTATAGTGTGCAGTCCCAGAGGTTCTCAATTGTTCACGTCACATAAAAGTACTGTTAGAGGATGACGCAACTATTCTCTAAAGCCAGCTTTGTGAATTCTTTCCCTGCTGTAGATCTCTCCCATGGATAGGACACTCTGTGTCAGCATAGAAACCAAGTGTGCCACTCAGACTGGGTCACAGCAAAGCTCTGTTGAACGCAGCGGTCGTTGACTCATCGGTAACGCCTACCACAGCTCCTGCCCCGTAATGCCAAGTGACATTTGATTAGGCAAGATCAAAAATAATCAGAGACATGTTCTTCATAATGTCCTTTATAAAGCTCAAACCACATCCATATCTATTGAATAACATTTTTTGTATCACAGAGCTCAAGTTCGTCTAACCTTTGACCCTTCCTTGACTTCACAACGCCCGTTTAGTGTCTTTATTTTGCCGCAAAATCCTAACGCAACCCTAATACACAAATCTTTTCATTTTGTCACTTAGGTGTTAATAAGATAGGTGCAATGGCAGGCAGGAGGACTTAGTTACAGATTCTGTGACGCGGCCTGTAGTTGTTTATCAGGTGCATGTGTGTTTGGGGAGCCCTTTGTACCCTTCAGAGCAGATAAAAGTCCGAAGCGTTGGTTCAGTGGTGTCACACAGTCGAGGAAATCCTGCACTGTTGCCTTCAATTTGTTAATGAGACTTGCCAGAATTCCTGAATTCTTAGAAAACTGAGACATGTAGAGTACATCATGAGTTTATCTTGGTAAGTTTGCAGTATTTCATTGCTTATTTTCTTGAAAATTGTGGGCATGACGCACTTTTTTCCCACCTGTCACTTTATCTGGAATTTGTTTTTGTCACTAAAATATTAGCTACAAGTTTGTTATATTCAGAAGGCTTTGGTTTTGTATTTGGCTGTTAGTGAGTTACTAGCAGAGCTGTAAGTATGTTTAGGCTCATGTGTAACACGTATTGTAATTTATCTGAGTCACTGTTTTCGATCATTTGACTGAATTGCTTGAAAAACGGGTAGTTCCTGTGAAACTTTAGCGCTCTCTTTAGCTCGGTGTCGAAGCTGAATACAAGTAAAGAGAGGCTCTCTTGCAGGCTGTTCTGTCGGGGCCGTCCGTTTCACTCCCTCCCACACAACCCAAATTTGGCTGTAACCCTAGCCATTCGGGTAGCGCACTCAGTGACATCACAGGCTCCACTGGAGAGGCCCCGTCCTTTTTCCGAGATCAGGTGTCTGAGCCTTTGTTTGTGTGACATAAGCTCTTCAGTGCCACGCAGGTTGGGAGTCACCGCGTTTTTTCCCCACATTCTAATCTTTGATCAGGTCACTTTGTGAGTGAAAGACTGATAAGACTGATGAAGTGTGTGTGATAAACGTGGCACACAGGCTTTTTCTGCTACTTGACATGCTGAGCACACATGAAAGAAATGAATGATATTAACAAAATGAGTCAGAAAATATTTTACTGACCTTTACAGCTTATTTTCAACCACTTACAGTTGCAGCCATTAGATTTTAAATAAATGTCATCTCTCTCTCTCTCTCACTCAACAGAAATGTTTTAAACCCTTTTTTGGTCAGCTTTCAGTCTGATTCAGTATTAAACTGTGAGATTTGGCTCATATGGTTAAAGAATATAAATGTTAGGACACAGCATTTACCTGATTCTCTTATGTGGCCACAAGCTGTGGGTAGGGACTAGAAGAATTAGACTGAGGATAGAAGTGGCAGAAGTAGCTTCCTCCAAAGAGTGTCCATCCTTAGAAAGAGGTTGAGGGGCTCAAAGTAGAGCCACTGCTTGTCCACATCAAAAAGATCCAGCTGCATAGGATTTCCCCCTAGCTCGAGTGTTTGGGACACGTCCACTCAGAAGAAGACAGGCTTTCAATGCCTTGGTGCATCCCTAGAAAGAAGAAAGTCTATGCATCTCTACTCACTCCACTCCACTGGCCTTTGACCCAGATCTGAATAAAGGGAAGACGGTTATTATGTGTCAAAACAGTAGCTGTTTAGATGCACTAGTGTAAATAATAATCCTCAAAAGAATGCATAAGATTTAAACTAGCTAAGTAAATATTTCAATTTGCTATAGTTTTACAGTCCTTTCTCTTTCTTCTTTTTTTAGTTTTTATTTTTTATTTTTGTTTTTAGCTTTCATATAATATCTCATGCACCTGTCATGTTGAAAGTTCTATCTATATCTACACAGCTTTCATTCAAACTGTGTTTTGCATTTGCATAGTGTTTTGCAAAATGATCTCACTATGGTCTGGGTTTCCCTGAAGATGTGAAATTGTACTTTGCCTGGTAAATGGGATGTCTGATGGACAGACATTGACAAAGTCACAGTATAATGTAGTTGCGTCTCTGCACAGTTTCTTAAATGTTCACAGTATATCTCGCCTCTCACCTTCTCTAAAGGCTACTGGAGACAGACAGCAAGTCGCTGCGCTCCATGAATGGCTCCAGGCGAAACAGTGGCTCATCCCTGGTGTCCAGTTCCTCCGCCTCATCCAACCTCTCCCACCTGGAGGAGGACTCATGGATCTTGTGGGGGCGAATTGTCAATGAATGGGAGGAAGTGCGCAAGAAGAAAGAGAAGCAGCTTAAGGTGAGACTCGTGCACATGACTACCTGTGAGGTGACGGTTGATCATGTGCAGACCTGCTTAAGAGCTTATTCAGCCTGGGCTGTTTTACTAGCTTACAAATAGACATTTGACGCCTTGAAGATGAGGTAAAGAGCCTTCTCTCAGCTGCTCCTTTACTCACACGGGGTCAGCAAAACAGATAGCTGTGCATATTTGATTTAGCAGAATTTGATGCCATTCCTCGCAAAACACCAAAGGGATTTGTGTCTCCTCCTAGTCTCAAACCTGTATAAACCTCTTCACACTTACACTTAAAAACAATAAAACTCCATGACAGTTATTCTAGGTTGCAAAAAAGGGTCCAATGATGCTGCTGTTTCTGCATTAAGATTGTTTAACTTAACATATTTCAAATCATGGCTTATTTGTTTTATTGTTATTATAATTGTATTTATATTTTTTTGCTGCCATTTGAATCTCCCTGGCTCAAATGTAACAAAGGCCCAGTTCATGTGACTGTTTACTTGGTCCAGTGATAATTTAAAAGCTATCTCTGTCCTCAGTGACCCTGTGGGGTTGCCCTTGAACTTGTTATTTCAGACGTAGATATTTGACGCTAATTTTAGCTTGCTTGTTTCTACAGTTACTCTGTTAAGCCCCGTAATAATCCTGTGCCCAGACAGTGGCAGTGGCAGTCTGATTTAAACTGCACAAAGACTGTGGACATACTCAGTGATTGTTGTTTGTTGTGTAAAACCGTGCCAGGTGTGTGTTGGACCACCTGATTGTAGCCACAAGTCTGGGATAGTGGTGACTCAGCAGAAAGCCTGATGTGTCTTGATGTTAAACGACTCAGTGCAGCTGCAACAGTTTGAAAGTTACTGGGGATCTACAGTTGGTGCTTTTTATCTTTATGCACTGACTGTTGTTAATGGAAGTTTTGTTGAATTCTACTCAAACTGAAGCCTTCTTTGGGTCATTTAGGAAAACTGACAACCAGTAGCTGTGCCAGAACAGCCAGGTGCTCAGCATTTATAGTCAGACATTTGTTATAACCATAGAGACTTCAAGCCCATTTCTTTTTGTTACTTAGATGACTGACACAGAGAAATATTTTACTGTAAAGTTTCTGTTAATTAAAATAATCATGCAAAAGACTAATGTCTTCTGTAGGGACGGAGTTTCTGTTGTTCTTGTTGCTGGATGTTTAAATGGGGAAGTGCTGGGAAGGAGCTGTGAACATACACAGTGTTATTATGTAATTTAACAGAAGTAGTCATCATTGCATGGCTGCAACTAGCCTAGGATATTAATGACAGTTGCTGAGGCCTCTGCAAAATTGCTGTTTTCTTCCGCTCTGCTTACAAGAAACACAGTTTCTGTTGCACGAAGGAAGAAACGTAAATTTTTTCTACACTTGTCAGCAAAATCCCCGATTTGTTCGTCTTTCTAATACTTTATATTTCATATGTAATCTTCTAAGACCCTCTGCTCTTGAGTAGTTCTTGTGACTCATAAGGCAGCTTTCGTTCAACAGTCAAGGTTTGAGACTGTGGTGCATTGTTTCAGTCCAGAACAAAGCTTGGTTTGTCTTATCTAACCTCTAAGAGGGGAGAGGGGTCCCCTGCTGAAAGCATGTGTGGGTGGACCTCTGCTCCAGATGCACCCTGGACTGACCAGATGCACGCAGACACCGCACACAGACAGACATACACAACCACACACTCACTCACATGGCCGCATAGCAGGAAAAATGACTGTTCACTGTCAGCACAGGAAATTGCTTAATCAAATTGTATCAGCAGTAGTATATGGAAATAAATCACTCTACAGAATGTATCACTGACAAGATTATGTTTGGCAGTGGAAACTGTATTATTATAAAAGATGCACAGTGTGCTGAAGTGGAAAAAGAAATATTAGGCTTTGAGGCATACCCATGGTTTAATCCTGTTTAAGATGCAGGTGCAGGTCTCTGATGTTTTTCTCCACGGAAGGGTTTGGTGTTTTTCTTTCTGCCGTTCACATTCAGAGCTGAAAAAAGAATCCCAAATGTGCATTTAGGTTCCCATGGATTCATTTTACATTGTCATGGTTTCCCCTACCATTAAACTCATGAAGCTAGTCCACTGCCTCTCTGGGGAGATGTTTTTATGATAAACTGTTCAGTGTGGGGGGAAAAAACAACCTTTTGCGATCCATTTGTGGTTCGAAGCGTCCACCGAAGGGGAAACCAGTACTGATAAGGATTCCTCCAAGTTGAGTGGAAATAAGTAAGTCATCATTTTTCTGCACTGCTAATACAGTGCAGCGGTATAAAGGTGTTTCAAATGAATGAATAGAGTTGCGGAGCTCTTAGTATTTTTTTCACTTATACTCTGGCCGATGTAATATGAAAAGCTTTTTTTCACATTACAAAAAGTGAGGAAGTGCAGACTTTTTAGAAAAAAAAGTTATTTATTAAGATCAGCTACATGCTCTAGCTGCATGACTACACTATTTAAGAGACATCCACAGTGATGCTATTTATTTGAACTTTTACTCTTTGTATACCAACTGTCCACGCTACTGCTGCATTGAGGGCACCAAAAACAGACTTCAGAAAGTCTTAATTAACTTAGATGAGGAGAAGTGGTCGCCCTTCCTTCTCCATGGCGTCCTCTGGCAATCAGAGGAACAGTTTCATCTTGTTGGTCCAAGCAAAGAAATTACTGGGTTACTTTTCACCATTGTTGTTTTTTCTCCATGGTATTTTCAACTAGTGAGCAACACTATGTTTATTTTTTTTTACACTACCACGTGTATGCCTGTGTACCCGAATGCTGGATTTCCACTAATGAATTAGAAACTCATTGGCCTGATGAGCCTGAGCTGACCCTCTGACAGACCTGTGCACTAAAGATTTTAACTATTTTAACCTGCAATGGATACATTTGCGTTATTAGACTGCGGTTCCCATGTAAACATTTTTGACACACACAAAAAACCTAATTTAAATGTATACTTTATTGATCCTCGTGGGGAAATTCCTCTCTGCATTTAAAACATTCACTCAGTGAAGCAGTGGGCAGCCACTGGGCGCCCGGGGAGCAGTGTGTAGGGACGGTACCTTGCTCAGGGGTGCCTCAGGGTAGCTGTTCAGGCGAATCGAACCCCCAACCTTCCGATCATGGGGCTATCACTCTACCTACTGAGCTATCCCTGACCCATGCAGATCATAAAGAAGTTAAAAAAGGATTGGAAAAACAAGGTGCTATAAGTTGGTACTATTTTACCTGTTTAACTAGTATCCATACACTTACCTGGGCCAAACAAGGTAGTGCAAGTCCTGCATGAGAGGATGAGAACAAGGCTAAACATGATAGCGTGCTCTCCTGCTGGTATTGATCGACGTTTCTTGGAATAAGGAATTAAACTTCTAAATGATATGATTTTCTGGTGAATGGTTATTTGATGTGCATTCACTGCCACGTTTGTGTGACTGGATATTAAATCTGACACTATCATAAAACCTGAACGAAGAACAAAACTGTGTTTCATTTTAAAAAGTTGTTGCCTACACCCTGCAGAAAACTTTCAGAACATCAAGAAAATATCTGCTCTTTTTTTTCTCTACAGGATCTTGTTAGGAAAGGGATTCCTCATCATTTTCGAGCTATAGTGTGGCAGCTGTTGTGTAATGCCCAGAATATGCCCATCAAGGATCAGTACTCAGAATTATTAAAGATGACGTCACCCTGCGAGAAGCTCATACGCAGAGACATCGCTCGCACTTATCCCGAACACGAGTTCTTCAAGGAGAAAGACAGCTTGGGTCAGGAAGTGCTCTTCAATGTCATGAAGGTGTGTCTTCTGCGGTGTCTAAGAAACCTGTTTGCATGCAGATAAAGAGATAAGTCTTGTGTTCCAGTAACAAAAACTGGTATTTGGTTTTAAGGTGGTTTAATAAAGAAAAAGAGAGAAATCTGATCTTCAGTGAGACTCCTGTAAAGATAATCTCTATTACCTTAGGCATATTCTCTGGTGGACCGTGAGGTCGGCTATTGTCAGGGAAGTGCGTTCATTGTGGGTCTGCTGCTCATGCAGGTAATGATTGTATTCTCCACACATACTCTCACACACTGTAACACAAACTTCCAGCTAGTAATTTGATCACTATCATAATATTTTTCTAGATGCCCGAAGAGGAAGCATTCTGCGTGTTTGTGAAGCTGATGCAGGACTACAGATTACGAGAACTCTTCAAACCCAGCATGGCTGAGCTGGGACTCTGCATGTATCAGTTTGAGTACATGATCCAGGTAGACACCCCATAGCTTGGGGAGTAACGCTTTGCCAACACGTAAGCTTCAACAATAGTGAGTCTGATTGTTATTTTTTTCACAGGAGCAACTCCCAGAGCTTCATATACATTTCCAAGCTCAAAGCTTTCATACCTCCATGTATGCCTCTTCTTGGTTCCTCACCATCTTCCTCACCTCCTTCCCTTTGCCCGTTGCCACGAGGATCTTTGACATCTTCATGTGTGAGGTCAGTTAAAGCAAACTGTGGCTGAATGATAAGCTCTGTAAACTTGTATGAACCAGTATGTTGAAAATGTTATCTTTCTGTCATTCTCTTTACTGAGCTTGCAATTTACACCTGTGTTCACATTCTTACAACACTGGCCTCTTCTGTTTTCTTTTTTCTTTTAACTTCTGTTTGCTTGTAGTTTTTGCGATCTAAAAGAGGAACTAAAACTGCTGGTTTCTGCCAGTGTATGAACTGAGGGGGTGCACCAAGGCCCAGGATTGATTTTGAACTGTGACTCATGCAAGGCTACTATAGTAAAGCCTGTGAATAAAAACGTTGAGCTGGAAATGAGTGCAATAGGTCCACTTGGAAATGAGCCACCATTATATCAAAGTGTCTAATCTGAAAAGGGTTTGGGGGTTATATCTTAAGCTGCTGTTATTGTAAGTCACTGTGAACTAATAGCCCCACCTCAGAAAAACAGAGTCTGTGCTTAAACTTTTAAGAGTATTTATTTAGAGATGATTTCAGGCCAGAACACTTATTCTACAGCTTTAAGAACAGTTAGGTAAAATCAGCTATCAAAAAAAGTTATCCATTAGTGCCACCTGTTGGACAAAATTAAGCACTACAGTTACAGTCACCTTTAGCAGTGTGGCCTTTTTCTTTTTCTCTAAATCACAATCACTCGGGCTGTTTATTCTCAGTCCTCTGTCCAATAAATTTGACAGCACACTGAGTATTATTTCATGCTCATTATTGGTGGGGTTTTTTCAGGGCCTGGAGATTGTTTTCCGCGTGGGGCTCGCCATCTTGCAGATGAACCAGGCGGAACTCATTCAGCTCGACATGGAGGGAATGTTACAGGTGAATCACCAGCAGCGCTTCCAGGGGAGAAGCCTCCATCACACTCTGTTTATGTGCAACCTCTCATCTCGTCCCAGTTTGTGGGCATGCTGATGTTTAGTGCGGTCCTTTGAGGTCAGAGAAGCTTGTGACTAAAACATGCATTCTGGTGTGACACTTGTCCCCGCTTTCTTTATGTGCTTCAGCACTTTCAGAAGGTCATCCCACACCAGTTGGACAGTGGACCAGATAAGGTCATCCAGGCTGCTTATCAAGTTAAATACAACGCCAAGAAGATGAAAAAGTAAGCACAGCAGGCATTTCATAACTTCCTTTTTCAGAGATTTTTTTTTTTTTTTTGCTGTGATTGTTTTTTCATTGTTCCTCTTTTACAGTTGAACCCCCTTTTTGTTTTTTTGTTTTTAAACTGTTGCATAACTTTAGACAAGATTTTTCCGTCAGCACTGCAGCAAATTGACTGCTAATTTTTGAATGCTGCAAATTCAAAACTTGGTTGATACCCATTCCAAGCGGAGGAAGCAACACATTTAAACGTTCTGTGTACCTGTTCAGTATAGGGGCCAGGGAAATTCCAGAGTTTCCATTTGTAATGATGTCTCTTTAAAGAAACGTATATCTTTTTAGAAGCAATAAAATATAGAAGACAAAAGGAAAGGGGATTGTATCCCAAATTGATACATGGAAATCAATTTCCAACAAACTCTTCTCAAAAAGATAAAAGCTCACCATCAAAATGCAATAAATTAATTTAAAGATTTAGTGAATACTGTTCCATTTCCCTCTAAACAACACAAAGTAGCATATGTCTTAACTTTAGAAACTCCCTGTTATGATTTTAAGTTACAAACTGTTAAAAGACAATCACTGTCTTATGCTTTTACTGTAACATTAAATAGAAAATCAAAAATGATAGAAATTTAGGTGTTTTTTTTCTTTGGGCTGCTATCTTTGTATCAGCCGACTTCATTCTAATCATTCTGTGCTTGATTTGTTTTAACAGATGCTCTGTGCTTTTTCTTTTTAGGTTAGAAAAAGAGTACACTACAATCAAAACAAAAGAGATGGAGGAACAGGTGGAGATAAAGGTGTGTGGACATACTTTAAAGTCCCAGAGCATCCCATGTAAACAATTTGTAGTATTTTTTTTCTCATGTCTTTTTGCAATTCTGTCTTTTTCAGAGGTTGCGGACAGAAAACAGGCTTCTGAAGCAAAGGATAGACACACTAGAGAAAGTGAGTGAATCAGTGTTTGTCACAGTCAGATACTGCGCTCTCCTCATCAACTTTACATTAACCCATTCTGCTGTTTATGTCCATATATCATGTGTATTTCCTAATGACAGAGTCTTGTCTTTCACTAACTGGGCTGTGTTAGTTGAAAGTTGCTGGTACGCCATCATGGACTGGCATGGTGAATGTTCTGATTGTAGATAAAGTCAGAAACATTGATGGATTTGGGCTTTAGGTCATGTGGAGAATTTAAAAACCCAGCTGACGCCACTAACAGAAGCAGAGAAGCCTGTTTGAAATGTGAACGGAGCTGCTTGATACTTGACGTCGATACAAAGCACTGCATGTCAGGGTGCACTGTTTGTGTCACTGTGCACAATACTGAGTCTCTCTGAATGGGCACTTCTACTGCCTGGTAAAGGCACCATGCATGAGGTCTGTTGAGGATATTAAGGGTGTCTGCTACGCTGTGTTTGCCTGCAGGGCGGAAACGAGTCCGTTAGTTTAAACCAAACTCGAGGCTGCTGCTCCTCGTCACGTAACTCTCAGGATCTTTTAACTCTCCACTAACTGAAACCGCTAAAAGCTTGGATAAACCACAGAGCCCCAGCGCCTCTGTTAAGTAAAACACCGCTCTTTAACACTGTCGTCATGCTGCTATTGTAGCAAACTTCACTCTCGGGCTGCCTTGTGCTTTTTCCTGTCTGAAACCTCTCTTTGTTATCTGCACCGCCCAATTCTTCACTCTGTCACCAGCTTATTTTTGCACCTTTTTCACCACACCTGCTTTGCAATGTTCCTTTTCTACCTCATTGCGTAAACAAAAAAAATTTGGAGGAAAAATGAACATTGCACTTCTTCTTTTAAAGAATCAGTTGTTCTTTTGTGTGCTTTAAACTGTCCTCTGGATTCTCTCTCTCTCTGCTGTCTCTTGTTGATATTTCTGTTTTGTAGGAAAGCGCTTCCTTGGCAGATAGATTGATCCAGGTATACTCCTCATTTTCTTTTTACCCTTAGAACTTATGCTGGACTTTCCTTCTTCCATCTTTTTGTCTCTCTTTAGCAATGCATGCCTATGATTAGTACAGGGCAGTGACAGTGCTAATCCAGATTATGACAGCTGATTACATCATTAAATAACTGCATGGAAAACCACATGGTGGCATGTTAGACAAAGTAAGAGAAGCACAAAAGATGCTAAATACATCTAAGGAATTAAAACTAAATCACCCGCTGCTTAGAGTTAAAAACAAGCATGTCCTTAGAAAATCCAATCCTTCATCTTCTCTGATTTGCCCACCCATTCCGTCCTTTCGTTTCACTTCCTGTCGTGCTCACTCCACCCCTCATCGGTTGGTTATGTCCAAAGGGACAAGTGACTCGAGCTCAAGAGGCAGAGGAAAACTACCTGGTCAAACGGGAGCTGGCTACAGTCAAACAGCAGAGCGAGGAGGCCGGTGCTCAGCTGGAGCAGGCCAAGAAAACCATCAGGCAGCTCCAGCAGCAGCAGCAGCAGCCACAAGGGGTAAGAAGAGCCACAGACAGTCTGAGGCAGGCAGGTTGCACTGGCTCATCTGGCTGACCTGAGTGTGACTGGAGCTGTGACACTGAGACTGGGGTATTGCCCAGGTCTGTGTGTGATGTGCAGTACGTACAACCTCAGGATGACTATTTTATTATTATTAGGTGTGCTACAGATTACTTTTGGGCCTGTAAACATGTGTTTTCACCTGATTTTGGATACATGGCGGGCCATCTGCAATGGCAGAGCAGGGCTTTTCTCACTTTAGGTAATGATCTGTTTTGGCATGCATGAATTCATTTTGAGACACAGCTTGCTACAAAGTTCAATTTATGTTCTTCTGCATTCCCAGAAATGCTTTCATGAATTTGTAAGCAGGTTGTATCTCAGGCTGGTAGATTTCACACATGGCCCCCTGTTCATTGAATCCTCACCTTGCACAACACATCTCCTTAATTATTAATGGTTGGATTCCACATGATAATGTGCAGGCTTTACTGTGTTTTACATAATTTGCTATCTTGCTGCACAAAGATTGTTCATGAATTATTTATGTGGAAGTGAAAGGAAAAATGGTTGATGTCAGCTGAAATTAATGTAAAGAGGAATTGAAAGTACTTGGATAAGTGTAAGTATTGTGGACATTACTGGAGATTGAATTTAGTTTGAGGTGAGTGCACACAGCTATGTCTGCTGTCCTTCCTGCTTTTTTTCTGCTTGCTCATTTGTTCTGTTTTTTTCTTTTCTTTTCTTTCTTTTTTTCCTTGTAGAAAGGACCCCCACGCTTCTCTGAGGAGTCCGTCCTGCAGCTGGAGAGAGAGCTCGTGCAGGCCCGACTAAAGGAGGCAGAGTCCCAGTGTGCACTCAAGGAAATGCAAGACAAGATTCT
Source organism: Perissodus microlepis (assembly GCF_051167445.1). Lineage (NCBI taxonomy): Eukaryota > Metazoa > Chordata > Actinopteri > Cichliformes > Cichlidae > Perissodus > Perissodus microlepis. The sequence goes on from NC_140482.1 coordinate 28,538,953, forward strand.
CGATATGGAAAAAGTGAGTTGTGTCATTTTAATGCAACTGCAGTGGGACTGTACTGCCTAAACCTCAGCCGGCACAGAGTATTACTGTGATCTAGCCCTACTCTGTCATTTGTTTTTTAAAGGTTTAAGAAAAATTTGATTTTTCCACCTTTTTCAGAGGAACACATCGCTACCAGATGACACCAATGTGGCGCGGCTGCAAGAAGAGCTGATCGGGGTGAAGTTGAGAGAAGCGGAGGCGCTGACTGGACTGAAAGAGCTGAGACAGCAGGTTAGAGATCTGGAGGACCACTGGCAGGTGAGCACCAACATTTCAGCACGCAGGACAACTTGAGATGGCTGATCAAAACCCCAACAAATCATAATGCAAATGTTGTACACACACACACAAACACACACCAAACTACGCTGTTTAAAATCAGAGTGGATTTTGGTTTTCAAAAAGTATTTAAATATTCTAAATTTAGATTGCTTTTAGTCATGCCATTGTGAGAAACGCTCATATGCAGTGCTTCTGTTTTTTCTCCCTCTGCACACTTAAATGCAACTGCATAATTAAGGCTGTGAAGTTTTAACGGTACATTAAACTTGTGTTCAAACAGTGATTCATGAGTTTGACTACAGTAATTATTTAAGATAGAATGGGTTTAATTCAGAACATTTGATTTGGCTTAATTGCCGTTTAATTAATCCATTCAGGCTGATTGAAAACATGAAACATGTGAAAACTTGAACAGATAGGTTGGTTAACTCAGCTGTAGTACTTAGTTTAAAGAAAGATGAAGATGCAAGTTTAAGCTAGTTAAAGGAGCTGTTTCAAACCTTGAACAATGGCTTATCATTTAGAATAAAAATAATATTTTTGTTTTCTTCTCACATTTATTAAAAAACATTTTGAAAAAATTCTTGCTCTAATTAGATACATCTGTGTGTTTATTTGAAGAGGGTACATTTTCCCTTTTGATGTGTATTTCCATTTTAAGTCGTATTAAGAGAATTTGCAGGTACCCTGTAATTCCTGCTAGTTACAGAGCACAGATCTAGTATGACACACAAATGGTAAAAGTCAAGTGTTTATTTGGTAAGTGATGGTAAACAGGACTGACTGTCCACGCCCTCTCCAGCGTCACTTGGCACGCACCGCTAGCCGCTGGAAGGACAGTCCTAAGAAGAACACCATGAGCGAGCTGCAGGACGAATTGATGAGCGTCAGGCTACGTGAGGCCGAGGCTCAAGCAGAGCTTCGAGAGATGCGGCAAAGGATGTTGGAGCTGGAGACACAGGTCAGAGGTTGAATCAGTCTAACAGCACTAATATAATTTATGATTTGGTTTGTTATCTGGATTATAACCTGATCTAGATCTTTAAAAGCATTATTCAAATTCCTCATCACATGTTCACAAATATGTGATTCAGATATCCTTCTCAGTCCAGAGATACAGTTCATACTGTATACTGCATACTTGGCAGAAGTATGCAGTCTTTAGGAAGAGACTTTTGTTTTCAGAGTTTTTATGTACTTGCAGTGCAGTTAATTACAGACAATTAAAGGTACATTGTAATATGAAAACATCAGTAAGAAAAGTGAATGTACATTAAGTGTGATAAGTAGTAAATATGCTGGAAAATAAGGGAATTCCCTCCCTGAATTTCACACAGCAGCCTTCAGGGGGCAGCATTTATCTTTGTATGCAACACAGAAACTGGAACAGTGAAGTAGTGCTGAAAGTCACATTAGGTTTCAGTTTCTTTATCCTGAACCTATCAGTCAATAACGTGAAATAATCCGCTTTTGCTTTTTGTTTTTTAAATGTGCTTATTCAGAATCAGATTCACAACAACCAGCTGCGTCGAGCGGAGCAGGAGAGTCGCTCTCTGCAGGAGCGCGTGCAGAAACTGACAACACAAAACAAAGATCTGAACGTGCAACTGCAAGAAATCAAGAGGAGACAAGCTGAGATTGAATGCAAGGTACAAACTGCTGCTGCACTCCACACTTTGCACCTCTGGGGCAAACCGTTGCTGCGCTATTGTGGTTTAAATCTGTAAAGTTAAAAAAAAAAAAGAATTGATTTCTTAGAGAGGTTGTCGCCTGAGAGTTCTCTGGTTTGTTTTCTGCAGAGCAAGGAAGAAGTAATGGCAGTGAGGCTGAGGGAAGCTGACAACATTGCTGCTATGGCTGAACTCCAGCAACAGATCTCTGAGCTCGAGATTCAGGTAAGGTTTTGACTCACACTTCACCCACTGCACCAAGCTTTGGATTTCCTCAACTCCCTCACAAACCACATTACATGTCAGCTTCCTTCAGCCATAAAAGGAAATGTCCCATACAGGGATGTGGTGACAAACCCAAGTTATATTTTTTTGGGCCCTATGAACACATCATCCAAAGTTATAACCATAATAGTGACTGTTTGACCTGGCAGATTTGTGGTTTTCAGTCTGAGCTTCTTTACTGGTTTAAGATATGCAGAAGGGAAAGAAAATGTCTGAATTTCCATTAATCAATCAGCATTTCAAAGCTTTGATGATATGAATCTCATGTGTTGTTTCTTTATGTTGCCTAGGAGACACCAGTGTCAATCAAATCTGGTAAAGCCGCAACCTCTTCCGGTTCCAATGAAGCGCATTTTAACTTTTTAAACTGTTATTACATAACCCAAATACGTATGCAGATCTGTTGGAAATTCTGAAAAAATGCACTTTAATTGATTTTAGTTGATGTGGAAAACTTGGGGGGGGGGGGGGGAGGCTTTTTTGCACAAATCAGAAATATTAAAGCATATCCCCTTCATCTATATTTATTCCCAGCGTAAATGGGAATTACAAGTCTTAACAAGCAGGAGAGAAGGAAGTAGTAGCATTTATCCCACTAATGAATTCAACATAATCCACAAGCTTAACCAAAAACAAATACAGGCCTGTTCTCCCAGTGACAACACTCAACAATACTAAAGAGAGAAAGTGATCTAAAAAGACTTGATATTGTTGAAGGTGTTTATGGGTTCAACACTTCTCACACCATGCCACTTTCATACAAGTAAAGATACTCGATGAATAGTGAGTGTTGCAACAAGCAGATAATCTTGTTGTGTGTAAACTGGCTATTGGGCATGGGTGTGAAAATGGAATTTAAATACCTGTGAAGATGGTTTCCGTTATGATTTTAAACACTTGGCTTGTACAAGCACCCTTCTAGAAAAAACACGCAATACAGCCCTGAGCATTTTGACATTAACCAGTCCTTAACTTGCTAGATCCTTAGTACAGAGTCCAGTGCTTTCACCGCTAGTGAGTTTGTGTCATGTGTGTCTTATGGTCTCCAAGCCAAAGTGTTTCCATATGAGGAAGGAAAACTTAGGAAAATATCCCCACCTGATTCGAATAAGGTTAAAGTCTTCTGTCATTTTTGGGACAGATTTTGGGGGATTTTTCAATCCACTTATTTGGAAGCTGGCTGTGGGAGCCACCAGTATAATATCTATTTTCCTGTTTTCTTTGTGTGGCTGCACTGAACCCACACACAGAGATAAGTCACAAACACCTTCATAGAACACTTCTGACGTCTTCGGTTATAGAAACTGGGGGATGTCCAGTGATGCCTTGTACTGAAACACTTGAAGCAACTCTGCGGATGCTCAACTATGTGCTTTTTTTTTTTTTTTCCTGTTGCGTGTACCTGGAATATTGCTCAGGAATTTCTCAGGGTAGCAGGACATACAGCCCTACAAGAAGAAGGCACTTCTGTCACATCTGCTATAAATATCAGTGAGCTGGTGACATTATCAAGCCGCTTCTTCAAAATTTGTCAGCTGAAAGTTTTATGTTTTCAGTAGGACTGGGCGATATGACCCAAAATTCATATCTCAATATTTTTTTTAGCTGGATGGCGATATACGATATATATCTCGATATATATTTTTAAAGCCATAAGGTAAGAACAAAAAGAGTTCTTAGTCAAAGCGTTATTCAAAAGCAACCGCGGGTGTCTTTGGTTTCATTCTATAACACTGGACTTTTCTTCGAAGGTTTGAACTTCGAGAGTGTTCAAACAACAGAGAAACGTGTGAAAATGTTCATGTCTGTCTGAGAAAAGTGTATAAAGTGTGTAGTGAGGGGTTTTACAGCCTTAAAACATCTATAATTATTGTAAAAAATAAAGTTCGCTACTTCGCGGATTCCACCTATCGCGGGTTATTTTTAGAATGTAACTCCCGCAATAAACGAGGGACCACTGTAGTTACACGCATAAAACAGATCAATGCTTTTCCATCCCACTGTGTCAAATACCATAGTTTTGTCAGCTTGTCCCTTGGTTTCACATTTATGCACAAAGGCGTGCTTTGGGACAAGTGGCTTGATGCAAAAAAACGCAAAGTTCAGGATGTTGGAGGGGTGGCAGGAACAGGTTTATCAGTCAGGAAACGGTGGTCAGGGTCTCCTTAGGATGTTTGTATGATCTACTTGGTTTCACTTTCACTTGCCGGTTAGGTTTAAGCACTAAAAACTGTGGGTTGGGGTGAGGGAAGAATTATTTTTCATTAAACAATGAAACTTTCTAGCAGGAAGGTCCTGAGTTCAATTCCACCATCAGGCCGGGGTCTTTCTGTGTGGAGTTTGCATGTTCTCCCTGTGTTTGCGTGGGTTCCCTCCGGGTACTCCGGCTTCCTCCCACCGTCCAAAGGCACACAGCTTGTGGGAATAGGTTAATTGATTAATCCAAAGTGCACATAGGTGTGAATACGCGAGTGAATGTGTGTCTGTCGCTGTGTGTTAGCCCTGCGACAGACTGGCGACCTGTCCAGGGTGTACCCTGCCTCTCGCCCTATGACAGCTGGGATAGGCTCCAGCACCCCCCGGCGACCCTGAAAAGGATAAGCGAATGGATGGATGGATGGATGGATGGAATAGTTGTTTTCTACCCTTGGTCACATATTTGATGTTGCAGCTGGTGATTTATGCTCGTTTTAATTCTCAAAAACTGCAATCTCTTCTTGCAGCTTTGCAGTTACACAAAACAGACGTTTCCTGTGTAGTGTTTTGTGCTTTCTTGGGTTTCCAAATGTAGTTCTTGCTGCTACTACTACTGCTACTACTAGTAAAAAGCCATGGTGTTGTAATAGATGCAATGTGGAGTTTAGCATCTTCATCTGGATAGGAGCATGTTTTACTCCAAAACCTGATAGTACCTTTCCAGGTGCACGAGCTGTCAATTACATAAGCATCATCATAGATGATAACAATCCGGATGGTCCATCTTCTCTTTAGTCTGGAGGACACAGTGTCCAGCTTTTCCAAAAGCCATAGAACAGTTTTCTTTTTTGCCTCAGCTCATTTTAAATGATCTTTAGCCCAGAGAGGACAAAATCTTTCCTGGATTATATTCACGTGTGGCTTCTTCTTTCCCTGATAGAGATTTAACCTGTATATGTTGGTGGCACTGACACAATTGAGTTCACAGATGGAGATTTCTGAAGGCATTCCTGAGTGCATGCAGGAATTTCCCTGACAGAAAATTATACTTGTTTTTAATATTCTTCAGATTTCTTCAAATTCTCTGAATCCGTTGATGATAGGGGTGGGCGATATAAACGATATACGATAGAAACGATATAAATTTGGCCAACGATAGAGATTTTGACTATACCGCTCTATTGCGATAGCGCATGTTGATGATGTCATCAAGCTGCGCCTGTTTTGGTCGAAAGTATCGCAGCGGCTACAACCATTATCATCTGCAAATTATTCCGGGCGACAGTCGTAGCAAAGAGATGAAGCACTTTTGAAATATGGGGAAAGCCAAAAACTGCGCTTCCTCCACTTCCGTAACATTGATTCATTAATGTTGAATTCTCTCGCAGCTGCTCTATTCCCATGTTGTTGCAGTATATTAATAACTAACCTCGTATTGTGGATGAATAATCTCAGTTGTTCTCCTGACTGAAGTTTGCCCCGTGTATAGCATCCTGCTATGCGATTGCATTTGTCCCTGACCACCAGAATCCCTCAGGTTAACTTTTATCGAGTGGAAAAAAAGTTGGCGTTCATCCTCCAGCTTCACTGTGCTAATGTTATGCTAACATAGCTGTGTCGCTAGCAATCACGTAGCACAACATTGTATACCAGGTAGTCCAACTTCAGTAACCCTGCAAACGTCACTGCTGTTTAGTTTTCTGTCTTCATTTATGTTGGAAGTGGTAGCAGAGCTGTACGTTTTAATTAGTTTCAAAAATCTCTTAGTCAGAACATGGTATGTCATGTTTAGGTGGAAACTAGCGAGCTAACTTCCTGCTAACTTCTAACTGCGTTAAATTTAATAAATTCTGTTTTCATGAATGCATGGATGTTAAACTTAATTGTTACACCTGCTAAAGCAGCAACGCTGATGATTTTATTAAAGATGAAAGAATTTAGACCGTTTTTAACTCTTAGTGTTCGTTTGACTTTGGGACCTGAAATGGACGGAGTTTTGGACCCAGATTACTCTGCGAAGCTCCTTACTACGGCAGCCGTAATGCTCTGACAATCCATCAAAACATTTTTTAACAGATTTCTGCACGCCCATATCGGTTCGAGGTCAGTAAGCACAACCAGAATTCATACATAAGGCACACTCTCGATTTTTGAGAAAACTAAGGGATTTTAAGTGTGCCTTATAGTGTGGAAAATACGTTATACAGAAGAAAAGAATATATCGCGATATATATCGTTACCGCACGTGCTTCAAATTATATCGCGATATGGATTTTAGGCCATATCGCCCAGCCCTAGTTGATGATATCATGCACTGTGGATTATGAAATATTCCGTCTTACAAAAGAAATCTTTCCGTATTTTATAGATCATTTTTTTCAGATTAGTGAACCTCTTCCAGTTGGAAATTCTTCCATGTGGTATGTGTTTCTGTCATTCAATTCAGTTTATTTATGAAATACAAAAATGACTCAGTTTGTATGCTTTCTGTGCTTTATTAATAGAATATGGGTTTATGAGATTTGCATTCTGTTTTTTACATTTTACATCTTTTTTTAGAACTGGAATTGTATATGTGTTGTAAGAGGTGCTGGGAGCAAACAAAGCTACCATAACTGTTAATTTTTCAGGAAATGGATACTGAAATTTTTTTTTTTAATATTTACTTACTGTTTGCTTTGGTTTGGGGTTTTTTTGGCTCCTACACATGCAGCATGTTCAAATTCCCCCTCTAAATTTTCAAGGTCAGGGCATCAAAAGGGCAAACTTGTATAAGAAGGTATTGGTGCACAGTGAGCAATATGACATTCTTTTTAATTCGTACTTAATGTGCAAACATTTGTGGCAGACAGTGATTAATTTAGTGTCAGGTAAATGACGAGGGTGTTACAGGAACTGTGGTAAATGCAAATGCAGTCCCAGTGCTCTGATTGTCTACTTTTTTTCTTTTTTTTAGTCATATGGTGATTTGCTCTTTGTGCTCTAACAATTTTCCTAAATTTAGATTAAAAAGACTTTCAAAACTCCAGTAAAGTTCTATGTTTGGATTGTTTCATTTGTGCTAAAATGTTATCTCAACTTTTCTGTAATCCATGAAATATATTTGTCATGATTTTGGAATAGAGCTCTCAGTTATTTTGATCTATCTAAAACCTGTTACAAAAGCTGCTCGGTTTATCCGGATATTGTTTTACATGTATCTAATGGTTTGAGATGAGTTGGCAGATAGTTTACTTATAATTCTTCCCTTTAAACTGGTTGCACGTCAGTGGAACAATGCAGCAAGGCTCTTATGTCACATAAACCTCACTGCAGCTATTGTGAAGTTATTTTATGCTGTACCCTTTTGCCCAGTTTTCTTTAGAAGTTTCCTTTAACTGTTGTTTGAACGACATTTCAGATGATGGAAATTGAATTCTGAAAGCACTTTGTGTTTTTTGTTTTTTACTTTCCTGTGCGTAATAGGCACATCTTCATTTTCAGTTTCTCAGTCAGGTGACTGTTTCTATTGACTTTTCACTTGGTTTAACTAAAAGGTTTCTCAGACTTTTGCACACGCTGGAACTACTGTCAGGGCTTTGGAGTGCGACCCAATTTCTCAATGGTGTGACAAAAAAAAAATCCTAGGCCGCACCGGCGCAACGGACCAGCCGTTCGAGTAAAAATAAAATAAATAAATAAATAAATAAAGGTCTCCGCAACTCTGAAATTCTCTGTGTAGCCAACAGCACACAACATTATGCCGATATCGTGGCCTTAACTGATCATGAAGGTGCTGCTTAGAGTAGCTGTTCGATTGACTTGTGTGTCACACGCGTGTCTCTGCACAGACGCGCAGGAAGGGGAAATGACATAGGGAATTCCCACAATAATCCAATAGCACACGGCGCACCTGCACATTCCGCCAATGTGCCAATGTTCCGCAAAAAAAATCCTAGATCGCACCGGTGCGACCAGCTGTTCGCGTAAAAGAAACCAAAAAAAAAGGTCTCTGCAATTCTGAAAGTCTCCATGTGGTCAACAATAGACACACATTATGCCCATATTGTGGTCTAAACCAATAAGAGATAGTCAAGGGCCCAAGGTAAGATGTTCAGATACTGAGATGTTCAGTTCAAAGCCTTTAAGGCACTTTTAATTTTGTCTTTCTTTGTATATATATCGTAAGATATTTTACATTTAAATTTCAGCTCAGTGAAGCACGTTAAGCACAAGAACTTTTTCAGTACCGTATTTTTCAGACTATAGAGCACACTTAAAATCCTTTAAAATCCTCAAAAGTGCGCCTTATGTATGAATTCTGGTTTTGCTTACTGACCGCGAACTAGGGCTGCTCGATTATGGCAAAAATGCTAATCACGATTATTTTCACTGAAATTGAGATCTCGATTATTTCACGATATTTATTTAACAATAACAATGTATTGAATAATGACTTTAAAGATTGTCAAAAAATAATATAAAATAGTGTGCAAATACTGATAACAGTGCAAATGTTTGCAATATAAAAAATAAATGAAAAATGTAAACATCTATGTTTAGTGAACTTTGCAGTGTTGCTGTGGTGCAGCTACGACACTGTAGCAAAGTTTACACACTATGTCTACTTGATCCACGTCTGACTCCGCGAACCCATAATGTTTCCACACCACTGAAGTTTTTTTTACCTCTCTTTTCAACCAACAGCAGTCACTCTCCTCTCCAGATAACTTCTGCTTAGCTTTCCGAGCTTCCCTTGGGTCCTCTTAATCAGCGGTCCCCAACCCCCGGGCCTCGGACCGGTACCGGTCCGTGAGTCGTTTGGTACCGGGCCGCGAGAGTTGAGGCTCAGGTGTGAAATGTATAGTTTTCAGGGTTTTTATCGGTTTTCAGCGTTATTTTGTTATCGTTTTTATCGTTTACTCGGTTTTCCTTGGTCTTTTCACGTGTGTTATGAATAAATCTTTTTTTTTTTGGTACCGGTACTAGTTTTATTTTGTTGTATTTATCCGCGACACCTTAAAGGACGGTCCATGAAAATATTGTCGGGCATAAACCGGTCCGTGGCGCAAAAAAGGTTGGGGACCGCTGCTCTTAATTGTTGTGATGCGTGTTCAAAATGCAGAGAGGTGCGCTCGATTTGCCACACGGAGCAGCGCGAGAGTAAAGCACGAGGGAGGGGCTAATAATCGGCTCAGTCATTTTTAATGATCGTAATCGAGATTAAAATTCGATTAATTGAGCAGCCCTACCGCGAACTGATTTTATGTTGTACGCAGCGCTTAAAAAATCTGTCAAAATGTTTTAGTACGACTTTGGTAAGCTATGAAGCCACACTGCTTGATGGATTGTTGGACCATTATGGCTACCGTAGTCAGGAGCGTCGCAGAGTAATACATATCGTGCTTCAACATAATACCACCATATTGTGTATACAGACCCCAAAATGACAACTGTTGAGAGACATGCTTATGAAGCAGATTTCAAACTCTATCAGTCAGCAGTAGAACACGGGAATAGAGCAGCTGCGAGAGAATTCAACATTAATGAATCAATTGTACAGAAGTGGAGGAAGCAAGAAGAATTAGTTGAGTAAAGTGTGACTTATCTGACTATTTGGTTTCGCTAAATGCGCCTTATGGCCCAAAAAATATGGTAACTTATCTTTGTTGTAGAAATGTGCTCCAAATAAAGAACTTTGTGTTGACAAGAAGCAAATACTAATGCATTAAGACGATAAGGCGATATATCCAGTTTTTAAATATATTGTTATACTTTTATACAAGATATAAGGTATGACAATATCATTTATATCGATATAGTCTATGTTGTGTTATAATTATATCTGTGGAGCCGCAAGTTTGCCTCTCTTTCGTCCACTTTTGCCTCTGCGCTTACGTTCCAATACTGCGCATGCGTGAAGCACAAGAAGATTCAGCCTGCTTCATTTCTGTCTGCCATTTATTTACTTTCCGGTTCGTTGAAACATCGCGGCAAAAGGTCGAGGAAAAGCACCAAGTTTTTTAAATGGACTAACAATGAGGTGGAGTTGTTGCTGCGAGTAACACAAAAGTACAACGTTGCAAAAGCGAGTGAGAATTAAAGAATTTGAAGAAAAGCCATCTGGAGCATGTACAAACTGATATTAATCTTTAATAGGGCTGTCAAAATTGAGAGCAAACAAAACAACTGCTGTATAATGCCCTCCGCTATCTTAGTTTAATTGGCTAATTGGTCACATGACTGCATCACATGACTAAAATGCGTCATCGTTTTAGAACGTCTGCGTTTTCTCTGTCCACACTGCGACGCAAACGCACTGTCTTCAAATGTATTTGTTTTCGAGAGCGTTTTCAAAACACCGTCTCAGTGTGGACGGGAGGCCAAAATGGAGAGAAAACGATCCGGTTTCAAACGAAAACGCATTAGTGTGGACGTAGCCTAACAATCAGTGGAGGACTTGGGTTACTTGGGATTAAACAGTCATGTGAAAAAGAGTTTTCCCAGTTCTGCATACAGCCGTGTGGAAAAAGAAAAATACACGCTTAATAGTTCCACTAGTAGCAAATCAATCAATCAAATGTGCTTGATGCACAACTGAGAGAGTTTGAAGTACTCAGCATCTGTGACTCTACAGAACTCAGTGAACATGTTAAATATAAGAAATAATGACAGTATGATTAGAATAAGACTGGACGACAGGACAAAGCCTCTTCTCTCTTAAAAGAATGTGGCAGCACAGCAGACTTGGAGATGTTTGGCCAAATTGCACAGCAACATTTTTGCAATAACCAGACACGGCATATCGGCACAAACACCTCGTACCAACTGTCAGCACGGCGGTGGAGGGGTGACGATTCTGGCTTGTTTTGCAGCCACGCCTGGGGACCTTGCAGTCATAGAGTCAACCATGTGAGTTCCTTTGTATACCAAAGTATTTCAGAGTCAAATTTGAGGCCATCTGTCCACCAGCTAAAGCTTAGATCATGAAACAGGACAGTGATCCCAAGCACAGCACAGCTTGATTTTCAACGCGTAGCATAAGCAGAGACAACCAGAGCTGTAGAGTCTCACGTTTTGTCTGAACTCCTTCCTACAGTGGAGTCACTCTCACCACAAAATGTTTCTGTGAAGTGCTGCAAGGACTGCTTTTCACTCACTTGGCCATCGACCTTGTGGTGATACTTAAATAGATTACCAAAAGAAAGATCTTCTGGATTTGCAGATATGTGGGTAGATGAAAAGTTTAGTGTTGTCACCTTAACTGGCAATCACGCATGCAGCGTGAGTAATACTGAAGCACTGTAACAAATAAGTTTCTACACTGAGTGAATTAGTCAGTTAATGCATTTCTCTGGTTCTGTTTGATGATTATACTTCCTATGTTTTATGGATTTATGGTAAATATAATTTCCTTTCAGTGTCAAATTGGAAACTTTGGTTATCCGATGAGTCCTGATGGAAACTGTTGTGACTTAGTGCTTTTTAAATAACCTCTGTATTCATGAGTTTTAAGGTGTTTTTGATCATCTTAGCTGGAGGGCCATGCTATTTATAAGTTTGACACCTACAAAAAACCTCCCCCTCTTCCCCTTCAGAAGCAGAGTGTGGTCTGAGGTTTGGTTACTAAGTGATGGAGCAAAAACACGCAACACCAAAAATTTTACTGCTGCCGCCCTCGTGCTTTCTTAATCTGCCTAATGAACTCTGACTCAAATACGTTAGCAACAAGGGTCGCGCATTTTTAGACCTTTACCGCTTTCTTTTTTTAAATTGTGTCTAGAGTTCAAATTGCAGATTTTTTTCGTTGTTTTGTTTTTTGTCAGTGCCACAGTATGAAATCACTGTGCCTTTTGGGCTTCTTGGTCTGTGGTTTGGTTACCGTCTCTATACCCTGTGGGTAAAATTTTGGTTTGATTTAGAAGAAAAGGTAAAAAAGAGCAGAAGTTTCATAGCTTTGTCGTCAGAGATGGTGACACATGTTGGTGACAGTTTGCACCTCGGTTTTCGTACAAGAGGTCAGACTGGAATCAGATTAATGTTGCGACTCTTAGTTCTTAGAACTGTAGCAAATATCGATGTAGGACATTACTTTGAAGATCAAATGCTTGAGTATCAAGTCAGAAAATGCTGCAGAGATTTAACAAAGAGATGAACAATAATGATAATATACAGTGTTTCACTGAAAACACATTTCAGTGAAACCAAGATGTCTAGAAGGGTTTGTGTGTAGGACTCTTTCACTATCGCAACCATGGCGTCTGTTGTCTTTGGGCTTTAAAGGAAGTGGTTTTTCATCTTGAAGCAGCAACTCTGCCAAAGGTGACATGCATGGTTTATTTTGAGGTTTCTATGACATACTCAGAGATTTATACTAAAGGTTTTAGTGTGTTTAAAAAAAACAAAAAACAAAACCCTGACTTCTCAGATGTGTACTGCATACGTGTCACGCTAATGCTGGAAACAAATCTGTATGATGAGTATCATTGCAGTGGCCATATCTTTATCCTAGTCACAGTTTTGTCTTATTTCAGCAGAAGGCTAAATTCTGTTGAAAACTTGATAGAGGAACAAAAAATATTTTAGCACTTAATTTTCACACATCTTTCATAGACGTCTTTGAACATTCAAAATAACCTTTACGTCATTACCACAATGTTGGAGATGCGCGTAAAGCCGACTGAAACGTCGCATGCAATCGGCATTTCATGTGCACTTTTTTTATGAGCTGTGATTTTGCCCACTTGCCCAGGATGTGATGAAATGGGCGGATGATTAAAGGATGATCTCAGATTATCTGATGCTCAGTTCAGATCTGCCAGGAGACTGAACAAATTTAGTAGTGTACTTTTTAGAACGCAGAAAGCCCCTACACTGCACTATTTGAACTAAACAAAACCACAACACACTGGGACTTGAAGATACAATGGAAAGATGTTTCTGTGAGACGTTTGCTGTCCCTGGCCACAGCCTGACACCTGGCGATTCACACAGCTGAACACCAGGAAGTCTCTATTAACTGCCTGTCCTTGTCGTTGCAGTGTTTTGGAGCAGCAAAACCTCAAAAACAACAGGTTCTTGGAATAATCTCTCTTGTTTAGACCTCTCCATGTGAAAAAAAAGGCCTATTGGGACCCGCCATATTGAACCCCACCTCACCACAGGAATCTAAAACCCTATCTGTATTTTGGGGTGTTGTTCAGGCGGTGAAGACTCGGTGTCACCGCTTTACCTCGACACCCCACCCCTTACCGAGCGCGCGTCTTCCCTTTTTTTGCCTCAGTGCTGCTGCCTGTGTTTTGAACTTACAGTGTGGAACTGGCAGGTTCAGGGGTGTGATTGAGGTTTGAAATAGAATATGTGTTTGTCTCCAGTGCCTGCAGATGTCTTCACTTAGGAAGGTAAACATCGCATGGGCTGTTTAACTGTTAGAGGCAACAACCAGCCTCATCCCCAGGGCCCCAGGAGGAAATCAAGCACAAATGACACTGTTTTGTGTTTCACCAGACATCTGTCACCTTGGTCGCCCGCCATACATGCAGGGTACCGCACGATGCCGCTTTTTTTTGCAGCGGGGCTCTCGAAGCTGCCGTTATTTCTCCTGCCTGTGCAGGAGTTTTCAACCATAAACAAGAAGACATAAGTGTAATTTCCACAGACCCTTTTTTATTTAAGTGTATGTATAATATACCAGAAATCTAAAATATTTTGACCCTGTAGATGATTAACACAATCCTTTTTTTTCCAAAAGCTGTGGAACATGTTTGAAAGTTGTGTATTTTGTCCCAACAGAAAGAAGAAGGAAAGGTCCAAGGCCAGCTGAACCACACAGATTCGAGCCAGTACATCCGCGACCTCAAAGACCAGATAGCAGAGCTACAACATGAGGTGAGACTCCTAAAAACAAGCTACATGTTCACCTCAGTCACACTACCATTTTTTTGTTGTTGGTGTAAACGCTTTGATCAAAATTTCACAACAATCCCTCAGATATGGTTTTACTTTGACTTGAACAGATTAGTTGAAGTGTTAACTACACCCAGAGACTTCCTGTGTGGTGCTGAAGTTGCGAACCTCTTAGAGATGTATTCACAAACATGACTTACAGAGGTTTATATGGCAGAACTTGGAGAACATTGAGGCACGATGCAAAGATGGATGCACATTCAAATGATAGATATTTGAGAGTGAGTAAAATGTCACATATGACGTCAGAAGTGACACATTCACATTCACAAAGATGTTTTAAAGAGTGCTGTCTCAGTCGTTTCCCTTCCCTGCCAGTTGTCTTTGAGTTTTAGATTGCCCGACAATGATTCTTATTATTTTAAGCATGCACAATGAGCAAAACTGAAACTGGTTTAAGTCCCGTCATGCACCTCCTGCACAGTTTCAATTAACATCATACATCTTGAAATTTTATGTGCAGCATCTCAGATGTTGATTAGATCACCGTTTCCTTTCACATGACAGCAACAGGAAGGCAGTGTGCCAAGTTTAGAGAGACCCAGGTAAATGTAGGGTTGTTCGGGTTTTGGGTTGTTGTTATCGTTTTTATGTACTGTGCTCTAAACTGGCCTCTGAATGCATCTCTTTCTACATGACTGTCTGTTGCATGGCAGGCCAACCCAGGTGAGTGTTTTCAGATGTTCTGTGTAACACCCCCAGCTTTTCAAGCCTGACCATGTGTTGATCTTTACCCAAGCCCTTTTTGAGTCTGGTTAATTCATGGTGTAGGAGACCATCCCAAGTGCTTCAAGGTAAAGCTCAAGAAAGCGGCCGTGCACGGCTGTAAACTGGAGGTGGGGACGTTAACTGAAAATACACTGTTCAAAACAAATTTAAAATTAGTGCATATGTAGGCCCTTTTTGAACTTATAACTGAAAGATAATCGGAGGAAATACAAACCCAATTCCAAAATAGTTGGGACGCTGCAAAGTGTGAATAAAAACAGAATGCAGTGATTTGCAAATCTCAACTGAGACATGAAAATTATTAGCTGATTTTGAATTGGATGTAAGAGAAAAGTTGGGACAGGAGAAACAAAAGAATATCTTGGAACTAATTAGGTTAATTAAGGTCAGTAACGCGAATTAGTATAAAAAGAGCATCTTAGAGTGGCAAGGTTTATAAACGGAGTCTACAAATTCAGCAACAGTTTCAAAATAATGTATGCTTTTGATTGCTTTGAATATCTCATCATCTAAAGTACATAATGTCAGAGAGTCTAGAGAAATCTCTGTGTGCAGAAAAGGCCAAGAACTGGATGCTGTGATCTTTGATCCTCGGACAGCACTTCATTAAAAACAATAAAACGATTATTTTTGCGATTAGTCGACTAATCAGATCATCATCCATTGGACGTACAGCGTACAGCTTATTGCACCAGCATGCATCTGCTCTTATATAACTATCATTAGCTTACAGCTTTAAGTGTTTTAAGGTATGTGCTAACTAAAAATAACGACAAGATGATAGTTTATTAAATTTTAATGACATTTGCAGATTGTTTCAGTGGAGTTTAATAAAGGAGCCGTCTGCTCCTTGCTATCTAAAATATAACGGGACACTGGAGTTTATTCTCGAGCATCTCACACTTCTGATAATCAGTTGTCTGCTTGACGTTTATTCAGCTGTGTAAAAACTATAACTTTATCTCAGCCAAACCGATTTACTCAGGAACAAATAAAATACTAAAAAAAAGCCAAACAATAACATTTTTAAGTTATCTAAGTGACTTATATATCACGTTTAACCTGAGTAGCGAAAGATGGCGGTGGGTTTGAAAACGATTTGCCGGGAGTCCGGTGTTCTCACGGGCTCTAGTGAGCCTTGCCCCCGGCTAGCTATCGAGCTAGTGGGTAACAGACGTCTCCGAAAACGTCGGAGCGCTTTTGAAAATATGTGGTGTCTTGATAAACTGAGCAGATATTTGAGGTTTACACAGCTACATTCTCGCCTGAAAATATGTTAAACGTTTATTTTGTGACCCAGAAAGAATAATAAGAGTAATATTAAAACTAAGTAGCTGCCGCCATTGTTGGAAACTGAGCTGCGCTGCGCTATGAATTCTGGGACACAGCTTCTTCTTCTTCGGGGTTTAACGGCTGTCACTACCCGATCCGTACCGGAAACCCGATCGGTACCCCGCATGCGCGAAAGGTGTCTACTTCCGGTCGAAGCATTTTACGATAGTTACAGGTCAGAGTATCTGTTAAGATGTTAAGAATAACAAGTATCTCTTAAAATGTTTCCGATAATGAAACATTTAATATAATGTAGACAAAAACAAAAAAATAAAAAGATAGTGACAGATCAGGACTCCCGATCCTTACTGCGCATGTGCAAAGTCGGACCGTACAAATCGGGTCTACCCGATCCGTACCGCGCATGTACAGGGGTTTTCTTCTTCTTCTGTTCGTTTAATGGAAGTTTACTCCCCAGTGTACGAGGATACCGCCACCTGCTGACTGAGCGAATGAACCCTATTGTAAACTGAATTAGCGTCATTACAAAACGTGTGTTAAATTTGATTTAGTGATAGTCGAGTGTGTTTATGCTTGTCTGTGTGGAGAGGATTGTTGGAATAGTGATGATGATGTCCGCTATCACTGTCAGTTGCCAGTAAACACTTCATCTGGCTGATGAATCTTCAAATAACACATTACAAAGTCTGTATTATTAACTCTGTCATTAGGCACCATTCTTCTTATTTTACGCCGCTGTTGTTCAATCGGGGGACGCGCTCTGTTGAGGAGAAAAGCAAAAATTTGTTGCGGATACGGATTTTCCATTGTTTAAATGTCCCGGTAGTCGAAAAGGAGGCAGAGCTGTTGAGAAATGCTAAGAGCTAACTGGGCGCTAACCGTGTCATTCAAATATATTGAATGTCGCAATGTTGGCAAAGAGAGGAAGTGACGTAAGATTTGCGCATGCGGGGTACCGATCGGGTTTCCGGTACGGATCGGGTAGCGACAACGGCAGCTGGCATCCTTGTACATGCAGTGCTGCCATCTTCTGTTTCAGTCCGTTATTACACTCTTAAATACTAGTACTTATTCCTGCGCCTTTTGGGATCTAACAAAGCTTCAAACGACGCGTCGACTATTAAATTAGTCGTCGACGATTTTAATAGTCGACGTAATCGTGACTAGTCGACTAATCGTGGCAGCCCTATTTCTAACTAACCTGGATAGCATTAGCTTATAACATCGCTCTCTATCATCTAAATATATTTCTGACTTTTAAAAAAAAGTGCAGCAATGCAAGTCTAAAAAATTAATGGATGAAAGCCAGATTGGCTATAGCCATCTTTTATATACAGTCAATGCAAAAAGTTCCTTACCAGGTATTTTGTTTTCCGAGAGAAAACAAATCCTCCAGTCTCAGACACCTTTCCTTTGCCTTGAAGCTCTGGAAGCACCTTAAACTGTTAACGTGGTTTAAGGTGCTTCCTGCTACCATGCAGTCTTAAATGGAACATAATTATATGACTCTTTGTCCCAAATCCATACTACACATTGACCTTAAGTGTTGAGATTATAAAGCACATTCGTGCACACATTCAATAAACTCATCAAAGATTGAAGCAAAGACAGCATATAGGCTTTGTGAATTGGACGGTGACATTTCTAAATCTCTATATAATTTTATATTGAGATGTGTGAATAAAAGCTTTTACTACAAATTTAAAAGAGACAACTTGTCTTCCTCCGTGTGAGTGCTGTAAAAATATTTATTTCATGTCTACTAATTATACAAACACGACACTCACCAGTTGTATACTCTTGGTGTGTAGTATGGCTCTGATTTTATTGCGTTGTTCCCTTTTGTTTTTATTTTTGGTTGAACTGGTGCCTGCATGTTGAAATTCTAGAGGACATCTCATCTTATTTGTTTCAGTGTTTCTGGTAAAATGTCACCAGCTCCCACTGACAGTTTGTTCTTATCACGTGTCAAGTTTTTGTTATCTCACTGAGTTGCTAGCAGTCACATGTTGTCCAGGAAGCTGTGCAAGAGTCATATTTTAAGTAAAAATATGATATTTTACGTAAAACTGGCCACAGGAAACACATTTGTTGAAATTCAATCCGAAAACTGTCTTAAATTTCTCTTTATTAGTAAACAATGAACAGCGGACAGGACAGGAAGTGCTGAACTAGATATCCGCTCTCTATATTTCCTGCACCTGGCTAAAAGAAGGTTTGACCAAGACTTTCTTCCTCCCTCTTTCCTTCTGAGTACAATAACAGCAACCAAAAAAATAAATAAATTAGTGAGCTGTCTATACAACTATACCCATTTTAATCATTCACACTTAAACCTGCTTCAGAGACACAAGACAGTGAAGCAAACATAGAGCTGGTCCACGACGATATTGGAGCAGGGGATCTCAGGGAGGTGATCCAGGCCTTAGCACAGCACCTCAGGTCATATAGCATCTGTAACAAGCAGTTTGCGATTCCTTTAAGCCAGTTTTCTTCTGAGCGTGCTCACACATGTGACAATGTCAGGATATCCACTGTCTCTGACGTCCTGTAGAGCCCCCTGGTCACAAACCAGGTGTGTAGAGTCTGGAGCTTTTGGCTTACTGGGATAACTTGCATGTTTGCTGACCTAATTTTTGAAACTTTGGCTATATTTAATGTGTGCATCCACCACTGTAACAGTGTATTTATGACAGAAAATAAGGAAAAGCATAATATGTTAGCTGTAATATTTTCAAGAGGTTTGGTGTTCATGCAGCTGCCTTCAGGCACAGAAGTCTGATCTGTAGGGGATTGTGTGGCTCCTGACTCTCACTGTTTGCTTTCACAGATTCGCTGCTTAAAAGGACAGAGGGGGCGCTTGGCCAATCAGCCCACTTTTGATGGGATCCATATTGTTAACCACTACAGGGCGGATGATGAGTCTTACCAGTCTTCGGACGACGATGGGGTCAAGGTCTCCCCCCTGCAGGTCCCCCAGCAGAGGAGCCGTATCAAACTACACCCCAAACTCGAGGACACCGACAGCGATGAGGAGGAGGAGGACGGAGAGGCCCTGCGGATCTCTGTTCCTCAGAGCAGCAGCCACAAGACCACCTCCGTGTGAGCGGCGCCCGCCGGCTGCTGAAGTGGAGACGGAGGCTGTCAGCACTAACTGTGGAAGAGAGGGTCATCCAGCAAACCATTTCAGAGGAGACTCCTGGACTTGAAGAAAGAAATGCATCATCATCATCATTTGATATCCTGAGAATCACACGTGGATTTAGTTTGTTTTACCTTCCTTTTGCAGTTTTTTTCTTGTTGTTGTTTTGGGGGGTTTTTGTGAGTAAAGCCAGAAGCTCAGCCTGAACCTCAGTAGAGGCTCAAATCACGTGGAGCGTCTCAGACTCTACTGGGCCACAGAGACCTGACAAAGAGGAGGAGAAGGGAGATCTCAGTCTGTCACTCCTGACCGCTTCTTCTAGGTACAACACAGAAAAAGAGACTGTGCAATAAAAACGTTTTACTCTATATTACACACTTCATGTTTTTATATTTTAAAGCTTTTTATAAATGAACATCAGAAATGCATTGATGCCGTTACTACTAAGTGTCCATCATGCAGAGGCAGATTTGTATGAGTGCTGTGCGTGCGCATGTATAAATATCTATATTTCTAATGTCTTGAAGAGCTTCATCAGAGCCTGGTATCAAACTCGCTTGTATCAGCCAGCGACGACTCGATGACTTTCTTTGGCCTTAGCTCGTGCCGCATGCCTTTCAAGGTCAAAGTGACATTGCGTACATGTAGATATGTAAATGTGTATCATGTTGTTTGTTTCCCCCCACTTCCTTTTGAACTTGAAAATGCAGATCTGGTGTTTAGAATATGCTGTACATTTGAGAGTAAAGGGACATATAATGTAGTTTAACACAAATAACAAATCCTGCTTTTGAGACGAGGGAGGTGAATTCCTGGTAGAATAACTAGTCACCCCTCTTCAGATGCTTTTGAACTCTCCGTTCTTAAAGCAGCCAGCATGTTAATAAGTGCAGATGGGGACAGGTTTATTTCTTAGCTACTGTTGCTGTTTTACCAAGTTCTCTGAAAGCATCACGATCTCACTTTCACGATGAGGTAAAAGGCGAATCACTTCAGCGCATAATGCATCTACCGATGACTCAAAGCTGAATGATGCCTCTCATATGTTCTGAGTGTCACTAATTTGCACGGAATTGATGACAGTCTGAGAGAACTTTGGTCAGGAGATGAAGCCGAGATAAAGCAACACTTAACAACACAACATGGAAACTAATCGGGACCGGCAAAGTGTTACCAAAGCGAGGCCTATGTTCTGGATCTACAAGCCACTCCATTTCATGACCTGGATGTGTAAAAGTGAATTTCTCTGAATGTCTGAACACTAACTTCTGTATGAATCGAGGCAGCCGCAGTCTCCAGGAACCAGCAAAGATTCTGACTTTGAGCAGGTGATGATGATGTTAATGTCTCTTTGATGATGGAATAGAAGAGGAACAGCTAATGGCACTTTTTTTTGAGTCTGCAGTGCAGTATGGACACACTATGATGCAGTCAAGCACACTCTGCAAACTAAATGAGATTGTTATATATATATATATATATGTGTGTGTGTGTGTGTGTGTGTGTGTGTGTGTGAGAGAGAGAGAGAGAGTGAGCGAAAGGGATGAATTCACAATAAAATTGTTTGATAAACTCCTGGCCTGGTCTGTCTTGTAATGGTGGCTGCAAACCTCTAACCAGAGTCTCCTCGTGCAGGCTGAACAGCACATGTGGGATGTTTAGTCTCAGCGCTGCCTTCCCCTGAAGATTCTTAGCTTAGATTGACTGTTTCAGGAAGTGATTTTTCTCGCGGTTTTCAAAGTTGAGCCTCAACTACTAATCATTTCATGCAGAAAACCGCATTTTAAAAAGAGCATCTCTCTTCGGGCACTGAAACATTTACCAGGTTTGTGTTTGGTTTTTTGACTTTTTCCCCCCCACAAAATGCTGATGATGAGTTTGTGTTGGACACTGAGGCCAGTCTGTTAGTGATGTAAGCTCAGATTTTTAGAACTTGCGTTGACTAGTAAGGTTTGCGATCCTTTTTTTTGACATGGCGCAGTGGAAGGTCGCTTATTTCTATAGCGGGTGCCAGATGTTACAGCCACATCAATTCTATTTTAATCATTTCAATTTTAATCTCAAAATTCGGATTTATTATTAATAATACCCGAGTTTAGCACAACCTAAACAGCAGTACTCCTGCGCAGACACGGGTGTATGAATACAGCTGATTTTATGTATTTCATTGATTTCTTTTTCTTTGATTGACCTTTGCAAATATTCGATCAGATTTAAACGTGCGTCCTGAAATGTTTACTATAAGGAGAGCGCGATACAGTGGCGCAGTGTGGGAGGCGTGAATCATTTGGTGAGTTCACATGTAGAGGCGTTTTAAAGCTGAATTTCAACGGAGAGAAGAAAATATTTGAATACTGCAGAAATAATGACGGAGTTAATTAATTGTGCGGTTATAAACAACCGCATATCAAATCAAATCTAGTTTCAAACCGCGAAGTTCTAACATCCTGCGTAAAAGCGGCATCAAATCCCTAAATGTATTTATTATATTATTAATATCATTAATATTATTATTATGTGCGTGTATTTAATCGTGATGGCATGATGCTACAGTTAAGAAACCGTCTGCCTATCGGGCAGCAGGCCCTGCTGCAGCTGCTTTTATCGGTTCGAGCTTCATATCTTCTCCAAAAAACTGTATCCGGATGCCGTGATGCGTCTAATCGAGCTGGGACATGTGGTCCTTTAATTTCCTGTCCTTTATTTACTGATAACGGTTTGCATGTAGCCGACATTATAAATGCATTCACTGACATGTTGGTGCCAAAGCCGTGTAAACGGTCTGAAACCTTTTTGGGCGTCCAGTTGTCTGATTTGGAGGAAACTTCACACCTTCACAGGCGTGGAGGATTTGACCGGAGCGGATTTGCTAGCGGTTACCTGATGATATATTAAAATAATAAGTGAAGAAACGAAATGAAATGAAAAGTCATCCAAAATGCGCATGTGTGAACTTCGGCTCCGTGGCAATTCAAGCGTCTCAAGCCACGAACAATAAAACTTTAAAGCGCAAACATGGCCTGATAGCCACCTGTATTTACTGCAAACGAATGCAGGTTTTTGATCACACTTTCACTTCAATGCCGTCTCAAAACTGTTTTATTACACCTGCAGTGGATGAAAGGCACCAGGACGCACGACTCCGTCTTACTGATCAGCGCGTAATGACGCTCTAATCTTCGACCTGTGGGAACAGAAAACAAACTGTCTCCGTTATTTGCTTCTTCCTCTCGGGGTAATGTGAAACGGTCACCGCAGGCGTTAGGACGGAGAGTGTCTGTCACATAATAACAGTTTATGGGCTCAAGTGACCACCAGACCTGGACAACACTTTGTCCTGTGTGGAGCCGGCAGTGAGTTTTGATCAGAGAGACACCGCGGTGCGTTTTTATGTGAGGATTTATTCTCAATGAATTATTTTTCCTCTAGCGTTTTATTGGCTGAACTCAACCAGAGACACTCTTGGCAAACCCGCAGCGTTTGGTCAAATTTTAATTGCAGCCTATAAGAATAATAAGACTACCCCGCCGGTTCAAAGTTTCTCCCACCCCTTTATTTTACCACGACGTGCTACTTCAAGCTCCCCAGCAAGGCACCCTGGGGTGTGTCTCCCCGTTTCCTCTCCCCCTGCCCCCTTTAAAGATTGAGAACGGCGCCGATAAAGCCTGTATCACCTCTCCCGACTGCCACGGGCTCCATGGGAGACACGAGCTGCAGTCTGCGAGAACTTCGGCAGCCCCAAGCTGTGGAAAAGTTAAACACTGCAAAAAGTGTCTCATAGACTTATCGTCCCAAGTTGTACTTTTAAACAATAAATAAACTTTTCTCTTCTTCATTCCACCTGCGTTTCTTGTAAGAAAGGAAACCACTGTCGGGTTCTGAAATGAGTCCGTTTGCTCTAAAGATGCAAGACGACGTCGCCCCCGCTGCAGACAGTTTTCCTACAGCCTGCCCCGCACTGCTCTGACTAAAACACTGCAGGCGGATATTTTTTACAGCGCACTGAGCTGTGGCGAGCAGCCTCGACACCTGTCCGACGACACCTGGCAGGCGTGACCGACAGTCCGCGCATGCTCCCTTGTCAGGTTGAAACCTCTTAAAGCACTCGGGAGCAACATCACCACACCAGTAGATGTCAAATCTTGGAGCGAGCGGCCTCGGGCGCAGGAGGACTGCTCTCTACAGCTGGATTATTGTCACTGATTTGTTCTGTTCCGCTTCAGAGATGCCCCGCTCCTTCTTGGTGAAGAGTAAGAAGGCGCACAGTTATCACCAACCCCGAAGTTTTGAGGATGACTACAACAAGCTGGACACGATACTGGCGCACATATGCTCGGGTATGCAAAAGGAGGCTTTTCTTCAATATTCCCCTCTTTGTCAGATGACACTTTCAATGCTGTATTTGATATTGATATAATCTGACGGGATGAGGGGTATTTTTCAAAAGTAAAATACATTTTTGATCGCAACACTTGCCATTAATTTGTAGGATGAATAATACTTTAAAAGAAAAGCACTTTACAGTTAAGAGTCATTGTAGTGTTTTGTATTCAATTATGAAACTGTTCTTTTGGTTAAATGCATGTATTTAAATATCTCGGGTTATTCACAGAACTGAGTTTTATTACATATTACAACGCTATTTTTTATTGTTATACCATATCATATATTAACACTATTACAACAAGAAAAATTTACGTTATCTCTGACTAATTTTGTCCACCAAAAATCCAGTTTTGTTTTGACAAATTACCGAACTGGCGACCATCGACGTCATTTATCAGCCCTTTAAAAACAACATAAGAATGGCTTTAATTGAGTCACCGGTCATTACGATGCTGACTGTCATTTGTTTTGTGCTTCTCAGAGGGAGATAAACTCCCAGAAGAAGACACGGATATGTCGGTGGACAGGTACGACCTGTCTCCGGACTCCCACCTGGGCGACGCTGCAGATTTCTCCCCCAAGTCTCCGCTGAGCTGTGCCGACAGCCTGTGCCCTCGCTCCCCGGACTATGAGGACTTCTGGAGGCCTCCATCTCCCTCCGTCTCGCCAGGTAGACAAAGACACACACATACTGATGATCCTGCAATAGATTACATTTCATGTACACATGAAAGACCCAGAGCGGAAACTGTAAAGCGTCCAGGACGCACAGATCCAATGCAGACTTTGATTTGTATTTTTTTCCACCATGGTTTAGAAAACATACAATACAATGTTCGTTTCGGCAAACTAAATAAGCAAAGCAGGCCTTTGTGATAGTTTACATATTTTGCTGTTTTAATCATTTTCTGAGATTGTTTTAAATGATCTATTGAAGTTATTCTTCACACAAATACGTTTTCAGTTTTTATAATAAATCAGAGCAGATATCATCTAATCTAATTTAATTTTAATCGGACTCAACCACAAATCATCACTTGGGGAATCTGAAATAAGTTTTCCCCTCAATGATTCCTCTGAGGCCCCGTAGATCCCTGGAAGTGCTCCTCTTCGGTCACTTCACTGCTTTCATTAAATTTTTATCTGTTCCCCTCTCCAGCTGATTCGGAGAAATCTCTTTCTCCCCTGGTGGACGAGACTCAGCCCTTCACCGTTCCATTCCGGCCGTACGCCTGGAGCAGCAGCTATCCCAGGCCGGAGCTGAGGCCGCTGGTGCAGCCAAGCCTCCATACGGGAATGGAGGTAGAAAGAGGCCCGGCTGCGATGGGTTTCTACGGAGACAGAAGCACCCATCCTGCCCTGTATGCAGACCGAGCTCTGGGAGAGGAGACCTATGGTAACTACAGGAGGCACGCTGCTGCTCTGCTGTTTCCTGAGGCAGGCCTGCACGGAAAAACCCACGACGTGAACGCGCAGTCTGATCTGCTGTGCTCTAGCCTCATCATCAATGGGGCTTACAAGTGCGTCAAGTGCAGTAAGGTGAGGACAGAGAGCAACGAAGAGAGCTGTGATTTCATATAGTCCAGTCTAATATAGTGTCTTCTATAAAATGCATGCATGTTTGTAAGAAAACACCAATAATTTAAAAACTTGGGATAATTTGATTTCCGCTCAACTTGGCCCCAAGCAAAGACTCACTGCAGCTGCTGTCTTTTGGCTGACCTCTGACCTCTCTATAGGTGGAACAAAACACAAACAATTGACTCTCCAGTTACACAGAATCGAATTTGTTTTTTTTCTTCGATGGTTTATTGCAAATTTTAAAACGTTCTTATCGTCAATTCATTGTTGTTCTCAGGTGTTTTCCACTCCCCACGGTTTAGAAGTGCACGTCCGCAGATCACACAGCGGCACCCGGCCATTTGCGTGCGAAATCTGCGGCAAAACTTTCGGACACGCAGTGAGCCTGGAACAACACAAGGCCGTGCACTCTCAGGTATCTTCACACCTCAAACCACAAGATGCAGTTTGCACCCTTTTCTTTTTTTGGATTCACATCTTGCTTTCAACCCGCCTTCCTGTCAAGCGTGGATGCGCTGACTCGAAAATGTGACTAAAACAGGCCTCTGCTCACGTTTCAGGAAAGAAGTTTCGACTGCAAAATATGCGGTAAAAGTTTCAAGCGGTCGTCAACTCTGTCGACTCACCTGCTTATCCACTCCGACACGCGGCCGTACCCATGCCAGTACTGCGGCAAAAGGTTCCATCAGAAGTCGGACATGAAGAAACACACCTTCATCCACACAGGTGAGCGAAGAAAGGGACGAAACTACATTTGTTGTTTTGATTGTTCTGTAACCGAGGTAAAAGATCTGTGCGCAAAATCCAATTTTTAAGCAGCAAAATGTATACCTCTCGTTCATTTTTATTATATTTGTTTTTTAAACCCTATATCAAATGTTTTTTCCTTTTTTTCTCTTTCAGGTGAAAAGCCACATAAATGCCAGGTGTGCGGGAAGGCGTTCAGCCAGAGCTCCAACCTCATTACGCACAGCAGGAAACACACCGGATACAAACCTTTCGGCTGCGACCTCTGCGGCAAAGGTTTCCAGAGAAAGGTGGATTTGAGGAGACACAAGGAGACGCAGCACGGGCTGAAATGAACTGACACGGCACCATGGAGTCAATCTAATCTGACTTCAGAGCAATCATTTGCTCATTCCTAGGAAGTCGTTTTTAGACATCCGGTATTTTCGACTTTTCCTCCTTCTGCCATCCACCTTGAGGACATTTTTCGGATCAAGATCGACTCTGACTCTCATTTAGCTTGTTAAACGTGCATTGAACCTATATTTAACAACGACAGATGGTGTTTTTTAATTTATTTTATAAGGGAAAAAAACGTTTAACGGGCGACTTTTTGCAGTGCGAAGACGAGCAACACTAACGAGACCAGCCTGCTGCAGAATGTTACATGCTCAAAAAACCAGAGATAAGCTGTGGACTTTAAAATACATGACATGTAAGCGCGATAATAATAACAATAATAATAAAATTGTCTGTGTCTTAAGCCCAAAATATTAGCAGTCACACTTCAATGACAGGATTGGCAGAGCCATAAAGAAACAGATGCAAATCTGCGCTTCTCCAAAAGAACAGACGTAGGATTTTGTTGTCAGCTACAGCAATGCTGGCAAAACAGCCTCCTTACACTGTCTGATTTAATAATCGCTTCCATTACCAAGCTGGTATCTTTGGTCTATTTTGCACATTTTCTTGTCAAATTTAAACTTCTATCGTTTACAAATAAATATTACTTCTCTTCAAATATGTATTCCAGTTTCTTGTTGATGTTTTAAAATGATTATTATTATTATCAAAATTTCAATGCAGTTAAAAATATGGATGAGTTAAGTTTTTCCAAACGAAAACAGAGACGGAACGGAAAAAGCGTGCATAAAAATAAAACAGATTACATTAAAGTAAAGGTCGGGTTTCATCACCCAAGTTTAAAAAAATTCCACAGTGCGTCTTTTTGTCACTGTTGTCAGCAGACGCGTCGGTAGATTTAAGGTCATTAGCAACAGTTATTTCAGATTTTTTCTCGATCGAACACACACACACACACACACACACACACACACACACACACACACACACACACACAGGGAGAGAGAGAAATAAAACTATGATCTAATCGAATAAGAGCTTTACGTTCCAGAGTGTAAACTTTAAAACAAAGGCGCCAGGACGTTGAGCCATCTTGCTGCCGTGATTGTGTGATTGCCCAGAGGCTACTGTTTGTTTTGACCACTGCAGACATTTGTTTGGACCTCAAACAGTATGAGCTGATTTAACCGTTAACCAAATGCGTTTTACCCTCATGGCTGTTATTTGGGGGGGAGGAAAAAAACGAGCTTTGGCAGAAAAGATATCACATGTGGCAGCTGTGATCCTGGGAAAAATGAGAGTCGGGAAGCACCCTGTCAAAGTTTCTGTACTGCTACATAAACAATAGATTAAAGGGTTTAATCTGATAAACAAAAACGCTCCCTGGAAATATTACGGCGCATTTAAGAAACAGGTGGTATCCCTGTCATAGAGACTATTTCCATAGATAGAATCAGTTTAATACTGTGAAAATACCTCTCATAACTGGTTAGGTGAGCTTATAAACAGTCGGCTTATTAATCTACCGATTCTTCCAAACTCTTATCTTTTAACCTCCAACACAAAAGAGGCGGAAAGAGGAACAATCACTTTGTCGTTTTCACTCAACATTGATTGAAATCACTGACTCACAAGGATTTTCTATGCCTCACTTGCCTCAAAATCGTACAACATCCAGGCCTGCGAAAATACTGAATATTTTAAACCCCGGGATGAACAGACTAAAGGAGAACAGGAACAGGCATGCTCATTTAAAGCAAGATTTAGTGGAGCTGTGCACCTTACAGCTACATGGCAGAGAGACTCACGCCGTTTATTCCTTTCAAACGAAAATGCATTTTATATGCAGCAACCACACATTTCAAGGCGAATAAAAAGCTTCAGTTTTGAAAAGACTTCAAAACTGAAGCTCCTTTAAAATAAGTCTATAAAGGAAATAAGAGGTTACGCTGCTTGAAAGGAGTGCACTTTTTGTTCAGACTGAATGAGGTTGAATCTGGTGACAGGGGAATTTCCTGATGCCTGATGCCAGTGCCTTTAACACTCAGAGAGCCCTGAGCCGCCAACCTCACCTTTGAAGTAAGCAAGCAAGCAGGTTCTCTCAGGTGGGACGTTTCACTGCTGGGCAGAGCAGGTCGACTTCAGCTGAACTTGTGACATTGAGCTCCTCTCATAACTGTTTAAGCAACTGAACAACCTAGATCGCTTATGATGGATGTTTTGTTTGTTTTTTTACCTCATAGAGTGCTGTATGATGAGTCCCTTTGAGAGATGCTCTTCAAGCACAATCTCAGAGTGAAGCTTCTCAAGTAAAAATCTTCAAACGAGCCAATAGGCTGACCAGATTTCCTCCAAGTGCATGGCTAGATTTTTCTTTTAAACTTTATCCCACTGCCTAAAGGCATATCAAATATGAATAGGAGACGGCTCGATTGATTTGAGTGGGCGAATAATCAGAGCATTGCAGTCTGAGGCCTGCATTTTGGCCCATAAGTGCACACGGTGGATAAACATGCACTCATCTGTGCACGCAGCCACACAGCATGCAGAGGTATGGCTGGATTAATTTTTTCTGACAGACATAGTTGTGCAATTAGAAAGTTCAAGGTCTGGGTTTGTGTGGTCTTGGATGATCTATTATTAATCTGAGATTATACATGAATAATAAAAGATGGGAGAGAGACTCGGGTGTTTGATTTTTTTTTTTCTTTTTTCGATTTTTAATGTCTGAAAAAACAGACATTAAAAATGTAATCAAATTATTAGCTAGTATTATGGGATATTTGGGGTATTATGGGATAGATGACACCCCCCACCCCCCCATTATACAAAAATTATTTTTGTATAAAAATAATCTACTGAAAAGAGGTCAAGTATATAGATATTATTGCACAATCAATACATGAAAAAACTTCAAAATAAAGCCAAGTTGTATGGGACATGCTACACCCGAACTCCCATAACTTCATAATGGAAGCTCTGATTTACCCAAACTGAGTGCGGTGGTTGACAGGAAGTTTCTCTACATGTCTGAATAAACAAAATGTGAACCGCTGGGTACACTGAGGAAATATAGCTGTACTTCCTCTAAACCATCAATGTGTCTAATAGACTCCATTCCTACAGGCTTGCACAAAAAGGTCTTACCATCTAATAATGCGGCAATCTTAAATATGATCAATTTAAGATTAATATTAATGTACGTACAACAGGCCTTTAAGGTGAAGTTACCATAAACCATTACTCAAAAACTGACCATCAACTGACTCAACTGTTTTAGATAATTACTGGCCAATCTCCAACCGTCCTTTTATTTCTAAAATTCTTGAAAAAGTAGTTGTGAAACAGCTAATGGATTGTCTGCAGAGGAATGATTTATTTGAAGAGTTTTAGTGAGGTTTCAGAATTCATCACAGTACAGAAACAGCTTTTAGTGAAGGTTACAAATGATCTTTTCATGACCTCTGACAGTGGACTCCTTTCTGTTCTTATAGTGCTAGACTGCAGTGCAGCGTTTGATACTGTTTACCACAATATCTTACTACAGAGATTAGAACACACTGTAGGTATTAAAGGTACTGCGCTGCTGCAGTTTGAATTATATCTAGTTTCTAATTTGTTAAAATAACTGGAGAGGCCTCTTCACACACTAAGGCTAATTATGGAGTTCCACAGAGTTCCGTGCTAGGACCTATTCTGTTCACATTATACATGCTTCCTTTAGTCAGTATCATTCGAAGGCATAGCATACATTTTCACTGCTATGTAGATGCCGGATGACACACACTAATGAGTTAAATTGCAGGAATGTCTTAACGATATAAAGTCCTGGATGAACTCTAATTTCCTGCTTCTAATTTCAGATAATCTGAGGTTATTGAACTCGGCCCCCAAAATCTTAGAAACATGGTGTCTAACAAGATACTGTGGATGGCATTACCTTGGCCAGGATATGTCCTTCAATGCTCATTTTATACAAATATGCAGGACTGCTTTCCTACATTTACATATTATCGCTAAAATCAGAAGCATCCTGTCTCAGAGTGATGCTGAAAAACTAGTTCTTAATTGTAGGCTGTAGACTATGTTGTTCTAAAATGCTTCAGTTGATCCAGAATGCTGCCGCAAGAGTACTGACAGGGACTAGAAAAGAAGCGCATATTTCTCCTATATAAGCTTCTTTTCTTCTAATTTTCATTGTCTCCTTGTTAAATCCAGAATCAAGTCCTTAAAATTCTTCACCTCACATCCAAAGTCTTGAATAATCAGGCCCTATATTATCTTAAAGACTTCATAGTGCCATATCACACGATTAGAGCACTTCACTCTCAGTCTGCAGGCTTACTTGTGGTTCCTAGAGTTTCTTAAAGTAGAATAGAGGGCGAAGCTTTCAGGCCCCTCATCTGTGGAACGAGCTACCAGTTTGGATATGGGAGACAGACACCCTCTCTACCTTTAAGATTAGAATTAAAGCTTTCCTTTTTGATAAGGAATAATGTTAGGGCTGAATCAGGTGACCCTGAACTCGCCGTTTGCTAATAGGTCTAAGCTGCTGGGGCTTCCCATGACTCTCACTGACTATTTCTTCTTCACTCACCTCTTTTCACAGCCTGTCTGTATGCACAACTTTGCATTTAATCTTAAGTCATTATTAATCTCTGGCTCTCTTTCACAGTGTGTCTTTTTGTCCTTTATTCCTCCCGTCAAACCCAACCAGTCACAGCAAATAGCCGCCCCTCCCTGAGCCTGGCTCTGTCGGAAGTTTCTTCCTGTTAAAAGAGAGTTTTTCCTTCCCGCTGTTTCTTGTTCATAGTGCTTGCTCACAGGGGGTCGTCTGATTGTTGCGGTTTGCTCTGTGTTATTGTAGGATCTTCGCATTATGTTATAACGACCTTTGAATTGACTGGTGTTGTGAGTTTGTCCTATATTAGCAAAATGTAACTGACCTGAACTGAAAGAAATGCAAAAATGAGAATATGTTATGAATGCATTGTATTGCATTGCATCGATCAAATGATGAAGTACTTTCTAAAAGAGTTAAAAATGAACATAAAATTTATTCAAACTGCTTAAAAAGTCTAGAAATGTCAAGAAAAGTTTACATTACTAATTGAAAGCATGGATAAATGATTGTGGGCTTTAAACGGTATGAACAGCTGTCAAATGCAGGAGTAACTACAAACAGGGAACAAACGGTTGACATAGTAAGTCAATAACTATAGAAAAATGTCTGAGAGAGTTCACTAGCCATAATTGACCAATGGTAAGCAGAAAGTGGTCCAGATCATGCTTACGATGGGTTAAAATGAGCATATTTGAGGGGCTACATTGCCGTTGATGGATTCTTAAGTACTGAAAGGCCTTTGGAGCTGATCAGATGAAAAGGTTTGGGAACCACTGCTCGATGTAACCACTCTTTTAATTTTGTACCATATAAAGGCAGAAAACTCTTGAAATAAAGCTTAAGAAAAGATATAGGAGACATTGCCCCAGGTCAGCAAGCTGGAACCACTTTTGATTTACAACTGTGATATGTCACCTGAGGGACTGAAGAAAAGAAACGATTAAAGCATTATATAAAGCGCCTCACAGATTAAGAAATATAAAGCTCACACCCACGCAGCTGACAATATCTGGAAAACATCTGCCGAACGGTGTTTTACTTTTTATGAGGGAGAAGACAGAGAGAGAGAGAGAGAACAAACGTGATTATTTCCCTGAGGGTGAGCAGACCTGTTGTGTATATTGTCATAATAATGCGGTATTTGCTTTCATACGCTGTTCAGCAGATTTCACACAGGTTTGACGAGTTCGAAGGTGAGATAAGCTGACAGCGATGCAGGATTTCTGACAGCAAGCTTTGGTGAAAAAGCAGTGATTAAGATGTTCGCACACGGAAAAATTCACGGGAGATTAAAAGATATCAAATTAAACCGTTTTCTTCTGTTTACACTTTTAATTTGGGAAAGTTTCAACATCAGAGACACATTCCTGCTTACCTGTGGTTGACACGCCAAGTAAGCTGGGGCAGATGAAGAGAGGCAGGGCTCATATAGAACACAGCTCTTTTGTTGCATAGGCTTATTCATTATTCACCTGATCTGAAAAACAGACTGCAAACCAACTGCACAGCTGTCATCAAGCAACAAGGCGTAGACACAAATTATTCATGACTGTGCAAAGAAAAGGCAGCAGAATGAGAGGAAAATAATAACAAGAGACATCAGTGAGGCAGCTGACAGGCCGAACATGTGCAGGGAGAGCAGGCCTCTTCGGGCTAACAAGCTTCCTCCTCGTGGAAGGCCAGCCGTGGCTGAGGCACACTTCCAGACTTTTGCAGTGTGTTAGTGAACAAGGAGACACGCTTACTTACAGTTTCTGAGAATGGAAATGGACTGAGACTGTGTATAACGCTCAGTTAGTCTTACTGACCAGTCAAAGCGCTCTACGCTACAAGACGCAATCACTCTCAAAGCCACATTTATATGGTGGTTTGGTTTTACATTTAGACCCACAACTAATCTAATCAATCTAACATGCACATCTTTGAACTGTGGGAGGAAATCACAGCCCTCAGAAAGAAGCCAGCAGATAAAGGGAAGACATGCAAAATTTGGTGTAGTGAAGTCTATAGGTCGAAGAAGACGGCTATATCAGACACAGGACTCATATTGTGCAACATTTGAATGTAATTTTATCCAATTTTATAAAGTACACAAGCTTTGATCCACCCTTCATTCCTTTATACATGTCTAGGAACATCTAAAATAGGTGCAGTGATGTGCTGAAGCATGCGCAAACGTCCCCAAATCCCCAGCACCCAAAGAACCCCCACATCTTTGAGAAGAGACCTGACCATGACAGAACCTACAGCAATCTTTTTTAAGACTTTCATTTCCAGAAATAAGAAAAAATACTGGTAGAATACTGGTCATCAATAACTGGTAGAAGAGGTTAGAAGAAGTGTCCGTGTGTGAATGTGGAGTATGGTGAGTATGCTCTTTTCGTTCGGTCTGGTTCACTGGAATTGATAGATAGGAGAGGAAAGGGAAAAAAACAACCAAAGAAAATTGATTAATTAATAAATATTGTGAATATTAAAAATGTAATTGAAAAAAATTGGAAAATGCATGGAATTCCTGGGAATGCACCTCAAGTCAGTGGCGTTGGTGTGACTGAGAGTCAGAAACTACAACCAGAGAGTAGCTTTACAGGGCGAGATCAGCAGTGTTGTTATTTTATGGTTAATAAGCAGGGATTATCTTGTTTTTCTTTTGCTATGGTAAATAGTGGTAAAGAGAAGCTTTCACATCTCTCTCCTGACCTCCTCTGTACATACTGATAACGATTTGAGCCGAACATATCACGTTTTGATTTATCGCTCCATAAGACCTGCTGCCACTGATTTTCAGTCCAGTTCAGTCCAGTGTAATCTGGCATATCTCGGGATTTTCTCCCTGTTTCTTTACCTTCTTGACAGTCACATTTTCACTGGTGGCAAATATAAAGAAATAAGGGGTAGCTCAAAACTTGCACAGTACTGTGTAATACTCCAAAACAATCTGGTCAAATTACTGAAATGTCTTCATTTAGTTTTGTCTTGATTACTGTGATTAATCTTTGGCCTTACCTTCACTACATGCTGTTCAAAACTAGAAATAGATGATTGGATCATTTTACACCTCTTCCAGCTTCTTTACACTAGCTCTTTGTTCATTTTAGAAATATTACAGAAATTGAATCATTTAAGTTTCAAGACACTTTATCCAGCTGTTTATAAATTGAGTTTACGACATGCATTTCTAACACCAGTGTTAAATTAATAAAAATAGGCAACCAGCATTTTTTTTTATGCAGGTGTGTGTGTTTACGTGCATGCATGCGTGTGGATGGGGGGTGGAGGGCGTGGACGGTGTTGTTGTTTTCAGTTTCCAGGCCTGTTTATAAAGGCACGTCCCTAGGTGATTGTGTGTTTACGTGATGCCTGAGCCACGACCACATAAACACAAAAAAAAAACCCTACACACTCCTCGCATCAGAAAATGGTGGAGGCCAAATGAAAGCCGACGTTTTTCTCCCGCCGCCTTGAAAGCTTTCCATTAGCCGGGCTCTGTTGAAGGTCTGGGGCCCTGAACAGCGTGAGGCCGTGATGGTGAGGAAGGGGGGGCTGGTCAGGAAGGGACGGGTGTGTGTGCATGGGTGGAGGGTTGGGGACCCGCTGGTTTGATAAAAGGGCAGGAGGGTTGGGAAAGCTGTTCGCTCATTTAAAGACATGTTTATCCGGCTC
Source organism: Perissodus microlepis (assembly GCF_051167445.1). Taxonomy (NCBI): domain Eukaryota; kingdom Metazoa; phylum Chordata; class Actinopteri; order Cichliformes; family Cichlidae; genus Perissodus; species Perissodus microlepis. Next base: position 28,573,878 of record NC_140482.1, read on the forward strand.
ATTTAGCATTGCATATCACTAGACTACTTGGATGTGAGCTGTCACTCAGAAACAAAAAAGCTGCTCTGCTGCAGCTCGGTCACAAGCCCCCTCCTCTCTGGGCAGATTTACACAACTGATCTCATATTCCGCACCGGTACTAAAACGAAGCTGTGTTCAGTCCTTGTACTGTATCTGCTGCTACACCACACTTTTACCTCATTGGCCTGGTTTTGTCTTTCATCTGAAGTCATGTCTAATAACGTATGAATCCTGAAGGTGACGTTAAAAGGATCCACTTTGGTTAAAAGGTTCTGATAACAAAAGATCCTCTTGTCTTTGGGGGGAAAGAAAACGCATGAAAAAGAAATCTTCTGAACACAAGTGACAAGAAACAGAGCTGTGCAGCCTTTTAATGTGCGCACGATATTCGTGTTCAGTCGTAAAAGGTTTTACGTGGCTGAGAATTTGAGATGGAGGGTGGAAGGTAAAGCTGTGAGGAACTTGCAACAAATCCTTGCATGTTACACAGTTTAAGATGTGCGTTAAATTGTGCGAAAAAAATGTTTTTAAGACTAGAGAACGAACCTCAGTATCTTATATTAGTGCTGATTGAAATATGTTCATATGACAGAGTATTAAAAAAACTGTCAATTATCAATGTTGGACCACAAAACTGTAATTTTAATTGGTTAAAGAATTAAAAGTAGAGTAAGTAGAGTCTTTCACACCATGTCAATCTGGGAAGCTTTGATTAAACCACAGTGTTGCTAATGCTGAATACAAGACTGTTCATCAGTTACTATACAACAGTACAATATGTTGCACTGTGACCAAGATCAGTTCACAGTCATGCCAAAAAGAACATTTTCACAGGACCTTACGTGGACATTTTCTGCTTAAACATATTTTTACACCTGCTGAGAAACAGCCTGATTTCTTTTTTCTGCATCAGTCTAACCTGATTGCTAACCTGCAAGCTAGCTTCCTCTTCCCCTGTGATGCTTTTAGTTCTCCCTTTATCCACTGATTATCATTTCGAAAATCTTGATGGATTTCTTTAGTATAACATCAACAGACAACAGTCTCTTACCCCAGTGTCAAATTTGTCCAAGTTCCCACTAGTGACTATGAAGATTTCCCATGATGCACAGTCACAAGATACTCTCAGATATATTTTTCAACTGTTTACAACACAGGCTTGCTTGTTTTAAGCTGTTTATAGAAAGGTACCATATGAACCGCATTATGAGTCCCATAACGTTTTGGATACCACCTACATATTGCTAAATCATAAATCAAATGCTCTCTCTCAGTTATTATAATATACAGGTTTGTGTAAATATTTAACCCTTTAATCAAACACAACTACGTCAGCACTGGTGCAGCTAGTTTTTAGAAGTAAATTAATTAGTTGAATGTAGAACAACTGGGTGTAGCCAGTGACTGATGACACATTAATGTTAATAATCTTGTAAAAATGCCTCATATTCTGGGACATATGCTGTCTTAGACAACGTTATTGACGTGGGGGGGGAAAAGGCATGTATAAGACCCAAGTAGTTTTAGTGGTGGCTCATTATTACGGACAGACGACTAAGCTGGAGCATCTCTGAAAAAGCAAAGATTATCTGGATCTTACAGTCAGCAATGAACGGAAAAACTGGTGACTGGTTGGAGTACGATGTCCAATGTCACCTTTGATGGCCCTGTAGCGTTTACACCTTAGCGGGTATGAGCTGTTTTGGTAACACCGCAAAACACAGCATAGTAGGCTGAGGTTGTTAAATGTCAAAGCATTTTCTAGTCTCTGACTATCCCAGTAGAATTAGGGAAAAGGAAAAAGGGAGTGAAAATGGGAGCAAGACTACAAATCTCCGTTGTGGAGGCTGTACTCAAAAACTGCATGAAGATGACTTAAAAACGACATGAATGTCACGAAATGGAATTTTAAGAAACCCTCAGGTTCCCCATGTGACCTGCCAGATCTTAAGCATTTTTGGGAAGAAGAATGAAAAAATTGGCCGTGCCCTGATGTGTAAAGGTGACAGAGATGCATCCAACAAGTAATGATTCGACACTCTATATGCTTTGAGTTGCTATCTGGAACAAAAACAATGCACAGTAGGACTATTAGGTAAATATAAATGCAAACATGTAATCTATTAGTAATAACTGAGATGTTTTCCTGTTGTGTTTATACTGATGCAAAGCAATAAAACCAGAGCTTGACTAAGCAAATACTGTTAGAATGACTGTGTTATATGTAAAAATAAACAAATCACAGATTACTAGTGTGTAAGCCAAATGCTAACAAGGTGTTAAAATCTGTTATAATAGATAAAAGTTTAGCATCTCTGTCAAAGTAACACAGAAACTATTAGCTTATATCATCTACGCAAGCAGAGGACGATTTGTGAGCGAGAACGGTAACACAAGATGTTACTTTGTGATACAGTCGTCCCTTTAACCAGGGCTGATTGTAGCTATGAATCTTTCTAAAAAATTCATAAGATCCATTTCACAAATGACCAAGCCAAGCACGTGCCTGTATCTAAACAGCAAAATGAGAGCGAGGCGAGGAAGATCTATAAGAGGAGCCCGCAGCCAGAGGAAGGAGAACAAAATGACAAAGATTTATTCTCAGCCATGATCAAATATTTATGCTGAGGCATTCAAGTAAAGTTACTTTTTGTGTTCTGATTTAATGAATGATTTGAGCAGTGGCAGTGCTGGGAGGCACAGATGTTGGGTTTGCTGAAGCCTGCACTAATGCTCATTCAGGGGTCTGTGTGGTCATGTGTCAGACTGCAGCAGGATCAAAGCGGGAGTAACGCCACTGTGACGATCACAGCTTAGAGGAGGAAACGGTAAGTACTTCCACAACCCCTGAGATCTCCACTGGGCCACTGCTAGGGAACACGAAGTGAGAAAGAGAGGTCACTGTAACTATATTAACACAAGCTGCAGCTGCCAAATCCTGCACAAGAACATGTTTTTGCAGTCCCCCATTACAAGTTCTATTTATCCGTTAGAAATGATCGTCTCACTTGCCTTTAAAACACAGTACCTTATTATTAATCAGATGCCATTATGTTGCCTATCACTCCATTAGAGCCAAGTCACTTTACAATAGGCCTGGTTATGGTGGGATTGATCCAAAATGACAAAGCCACAGTCAAAGGAAATGGATCCCGGCGGTGCAGTGACTCTCCCATTCTCCCTCTGGCATCCTCTGAAACATTAATGACCCCAAGCTGAATCTGATCTGGCCTTTTTTACTCACTGTTTTATTCTTACTCTGATATATCTACCCACTAATGTTAGCCACTCTCACGTATATAAAAAAGGAGTATTGATTAGTTGTGGTAACATTTACTTTCATTTTTAGGCTAAGCTAATGTAATCTAACGAAATTAAATGGCAGAAAGTAAAAGCTTCAGCAAATCAATAAATTGGGAAACTAAACTAAAAGTAGTATAACAGCAGCGTCTAAAAGACTTCATCAAGTAACAAGAGGAAATATTCTAAATGAAGTTGTAAAGTCTGTAAATTCAAAGAAGGGTTCAAATCAGATGACCTGAAAGGGAGCTGTGAGCGGGCAGGAAGTGCCAGGAGACATCTGCGGCAGGTGAAACAGAAATTCTAACACTTGAGCGAACACTTAAATGGATAAAGGGAGTTTGGAGGAAAAAAAAAAAGGCTAAAAGCTTCCATCACTTTCAACAAGACGTTGGAACCCAAAAAACAGTGTGTCAGCATCTTTAAACACCGGAGAGAAGAGGAGATGACAAAATCATTTTGACAGCCAGTTCACATGTAACATCTCCGATTCATCCACCTTGGGGAGTTGCTGGGCAGTTTTACCCAGCTGCCGGGGGAAACCAAGCCCCGTGTGTTAAAGCAGAGCGGGCAGGGCCGAGCTTGTGCGCCGCACCGCGCGCCGCTTATCGATCAGAGTCAGACAGGGTGTCAGTCTCCACAGCCCAGAGATACAGCCGGCAAGCAGCATTTATCTGCGTGTATGAAGGTGTCCGCTCTGTGTGTATTGATTGGGAACAACTCGACACTGGGAATTATCATCAAAATGCCGATTGACAAAAGGTTGAGCAGGCGGTGATGAAGTCTGCATGCGTGGTCCACTAGATATGGATTTGTTGCAGTTCCCGAGCGTCGATCCATACCAGTCAGGCACTGCAGGTCAGGAAACACTGAGGTGTCCAGCCTGGGCCTTTGTCTCACCCTGGGAGCTTTCAACTCATAGTACACTGGTAGACAGAGCTGCTTTATGGCATGTTGAATGATGTGCAAAAGACAGGACGACATTATAGCAACAGTCTTTGCCAAAGCGCAAACAGATGTTCACTAAACACACTCGGACCGCGCCTGCACAGCCCCTCCCTGCAATTGTTTGCCACAGAGGCAAAGCTTTTACAAAAAGGGGCCAAGGTCAGATTTTCCCTAGTGAGACCACCACCTCCATTAGCTCTTAGTTCACTGGGGTATCCGTTTCTCCCTAAAGATATTCAACTTCCAGACATCCACAGCACCATTCATGGAAGAAAAAACAAGAACAAAAGTGCCAGCGTGTATCACTGTACTGACCAAAACAATATCAAGATTTCATTTAATTAACCATACCAACACAAATATATCAAGTTCTTCATAGGTTTGAGACATCAGTCACAAAAATAAAATGGGCTTCGACAGATCTTTAGTAGTGCTTAAAGCATGTAGCTACCAATTTTAACAACGACCTGATCAGGTATCACAAGTACCGTTGATTCCAAAGATGATCCGATGCCACAGAGTTCAATTATTTTATTCATCTAAAAAACACATGAGTAGTCTTACACTGACTGATCCTTCATTTGTATCCACAAACATGCACAACACAGTTTTTTTTTAAATTTATTCAATCCCACAGTTAAGTCCAGCTGCCAAAAATCCAAATATGTATTAATCAGTGGTTGAATATAGTCTCTGAGTAATGTACAATGTCCCTATGTTTGAGTTACAGTCACTAAAAACGTGAAAGTGCACGGCTGCAGTGCTAAAAACACGGAGAAACTCATTTTCCCTGCCCTGCCTCAAATATTTTGTGCACACACTGAGTGCAAAATACACTTAATCCCATGTTATATGTTCTCAGTATATTTTTTGATTGTTTTGTCAGATGAAGGCACTTTGTGACATATGGAACAAATGGCACATCTGCAGTTTTTTTCCTTTGGAATATCTTCTGAACAGCACCCCAACTTTTCTGGAATCACGTTATCAGACACAGACCTCATGCTGTTTTGTATGCATTTTCCACTGCTCTAGAAAATCCACAAAGTGTAGACAGTCTTACTGAAAATGATTTCCACCAAAGAAACAGTCGTGACAAGCAGATTATCCTGAGGAACCATAGCATGTTTTATTAAAGGAAAAATAAATAAATAAATCACACATACTTTTATTTTTTACTCCCTGATAATGCATTAACAGGGCACGTCTGTACCCTTAAACTGGCAGAAATGTGTTGTGCAAGTTTAAAAGTTGCGTCACTTGTGGTAACCGGCATATCAATCAAAATCTACCCATCAGAAAAGGAAGAGCATAGACATGGACGCAGAGATATTTAGACATGCTATAAATATCTCTGTAGAGTCCAGCTGACTCACATGTGAATATATGTAGGACGTGCACACATAGCAATGTTCCCATGTTCACATAAGATAAAAATTTAAAGATTTTAAATGAGATTTCTTTTTGATTTTTCATGCAAAAAACTACAAAACAATGTTTTTCTTAAAGCCAGGACAAAAAAAGTGTACAAATGAAAGCATTTACAATACAATACAAAGAACAAATACAGTCCCCCAAGATCTCACTAAACTGTTAACTACAGACAAGCTGCTCAGGAGAATGCAGCGTAGTTCTGTACAGTGCAGTTTTAAGGCATTTGTATTTCCTTCAATTAACACTTTGCATGAGAACTGCATTACAGTTTAAAGACAAATATTGTATTTATTACTCTACTATACTACTCAGTTACTTGGTATTAAATAATTATTCTGCAAATAAAAGCTTGCCATTAAGAACAAGGAACCAGCGTCATGCCTAACAGTGTTGGTCATAGTAAAAACAATGCAACATTAATATACTAATATAATACATAAATATACATGCCTGAGAGATTCATTTTTATTTATGCAGCGCCAAATCACAACAACAGTAAGGCAGACCCTACAATAATACATGCAGAGAAAAACCAAACAATCATATGACCCCCTGTGAGCAAGCACTTTTTCGGACAGTGGGAAGGAAAAACTCCCTTTTAACAGGAACCAGGCTCAGGGACGGGCGGTCATCTGCTGTGAAGCATTGCAATTTTTTCTTCTGAAATGTTTCCATAACTGCTCAGCATACCAGCAGTTTTCTATCTATAGATTTTTCTTTTAGAAAAGGGCAGGAATTCATAAGCATTTGCTTTCTCCTGTCAAAAAGGAAATTAAACATTTAGATTTTTTGTTTTTTCCCCATGTGATTATGATCCTTACATGGATTTGTGTTTATTTGTTCTTTAACACTTGTTACTTAAATAAATAAAATAAAAATAAAAATTTGATTGATTTTTTTCATCAGCACCTTGCATGCATCAAAGGAATTTGGGTAAATGAGGAAACAGTTTTGGGATTTCACAAATTAAGAGACATTTAAAAACACTTCCAATAGTAATGCAGCAATCACAAAAGCAAATCTGGACGGTATAAAGGAAATATCTCAAAATCAAATTCATCTTCGTGCCTCAGAAAGCAGCAGTGTAGCTGATGCAGGACCCGGGGGAGAGGCCCTAAACATGGCAGTTTTTCCTGACAAGCACTGCAGGGCCTGGGGAGGTTTCAGGCAGACAGGAGAGCTTGAAGCAGTCTGCAGAGGCCTCCGGGGGGAAGCCGACTGGATAATAGTTCACTTAGACTCTCTTGCTCTCTAAGAGGTCACCAAGGAAATATGGAAGGGAAGGAAAATGGAGAGGCTTTATCCCACTCTCACAGGACTGCTGAATGTTTGCATATTAGACTGCTCTATGAATACTGCACACATCTGCTCCGCAACTGAAATGATACGGTCCATCTTACTCATTCGTTCAATCTAAGAAACTACGGTCAAGGTCTTAAAAGTGCCCATTGAATATAACCTTAAACCAAATCCTGAATGAATCTGTTGGAGGTGGATACTGGTTGCTGTAGCAACACAGATCTATTAAATATAAATGGATATTTGATATCAGTGACCTGAGATATGGCTCTGAACACTGCAAACTGCTCTCCACATGCCTACAGACTGCCAGACAGCATCTCCACCACTCCAATGATTGCTCAGAATGCGCACTCATGAAAACGGATACTTCTTTGACTCCCAAATGAATTCACTTGTTAATCAAAGACATGATACCGGTGTAAAACATCCTGCATCATGAAGACTAAGTGTCACATTTCACAGCGATACAAGTAGCAGTATTAATGGCTACACTATGTATATTAAGGGTACAAATAAGGATATTTGTTTCTTTAAAATATTTTTTTATTAGTTATTGATATTTGCCAAATGGCCTCTCTACTGGATCCAAAGTAATGTCATGAAATGTCTTGTTTGACATTATAAAAGAATATATGCAATTTTGCTGGTGAGATTTTCGCTTTGAATTTAAAGAAAACAAACTAAAATAAAGTGATATTTTTTTAAGCCTTTTTTGTGTTAAATTTGATGATTATGGCTACTCAAGATGTCACACAGTTGGAATATTCCATATGACTGATCAAAAAATGACTTAATAAACAGAAACATCATATTTCTGAAAATACACTCAGTACTTTACCAGGGCTCATTTACTGTAAGTTACTGCATCAGTGCAGCATGGCATCAGCTTGTGGGACTGCTGAGGTGTTACTGAACCTCAGGTTGCTTTCATAGCGGCCTTCAGCTCCTCTGTATTTTTTGAGCTGGGTGTTTCTCATCCTCCTCTTGACATTACCCCAAAGTTTAACCAGTAATAACACAGTCAGCAAACATATCTATAAAGCTTCTCAGCATGGAGTGCTCTAAAAATCCCTGAGTAGATTTGATAAAATACAGAGGACCAACTATCACCAAGATCAGCAGATGACATGGCAACCAAAATCCTCACAAACTTCACACTGGACTTCAAACACCGCAGACTTCAGAACCTTGACTTCCAAATGAAGTGCAAAATTTGACTTTGCTCTGAAATTTGAGCTCTTTTCCTCCATAGACCAGCTAAGACACCTCTCAGAATAAGACCGTGGCAGCTCCTTTCCTAAAGACATCTGTGTTTGACGGCTCTTGATGCTCTGACACCAGCCTCAGTACCCTGACTGTGAACCTCGAATTGACATTTGTTGACGATGCTCTGGAATCCCTGTTGCTTTGATAGTGATGCATGTTTTATTACCATATTTACCTTCCAGCCAAATGTTAAGAATGTTAAGCCAAATGTTTTTTCTTTGATTATTGCTTATTCAGACATTCGGAAGACATGCCAAGTCTCTTACCTGTGTTGCTATATTGTTAAATTTGAACTTTAGCATGGGTCTAAAATTAAAACATCTTTTTCACCTATGTGTGAATTTAACAATGAGGTGCTGAATCCACAGACTGATTCTGCCATCAGAGTTAAGCCCTCAAGACAAACAGTGCCCTCCTGAGTTGGAAAGTGATCACTGCTCTGACTCTGTCCTCCGATTTCTTGCGCTTTAAAACGAGAATCTGTTAATCAGAGACACGATGTTTTCACGACTGTGGAGCATCAACTGTTCAAACAAAACTGAAGAGATTTAAAACTAGGAATTACATACCAGTTAAAACAACTTATTCTGTGACATAATGGTTCTTTAGACTCAAATACTGTTAAGCTTATTTTAAATCTTAACTCTGTGTTTGTTTATCCTAAGCCTAGACCTTGTGCACTTTAATATTTTGTGTACCCAGGAGCACTGCCAAAACAAAACCTCATCAGCCTGCAATTAATGACAGCGAAATCAGGGACAAACACGGACTGAGCAGCAGTCTGTGTACTGTATTTGCTTTGTGGCTTTTGTCTAAGGCTTTCATCACAGCGCAATACACAGAGCAAACCTGGGCGGCAGATGTCGGCTAAATCCGACCGTTCAAACACGCTTCTACACCTATTCATCTAAAATCAGGACATGAGCTTCTCCTCTGCTGAAGCAGGAGCAGGAAGTCAGTGATTGTGCTTGTATTATATTATACACGCACGTAAATGCTGAGGGGGGAGAGGCGATCAAAGCCTTTGAGGCCTTTGTGTTTGCACAGAAGAGCAATATGTTGTCATCAAGCAATCATGGAAAGGCATTCGTAATCCCTGTGCATCTGTGTACAGCAGGCACTTCCTTTTAATTACATTGAGAAGTCTGCTGCAGCCAGCGTGTGTCACAGGATTTATTTTTTCTATAGATACTGCCACATCACAATGGGTCCTACACCATTGTTCTCTCCTTAAATCTATTTGAAAAGAAGTATAGCTGATGTTTTAGTACACTACAAATCATATGTATATGATCTCATTCCAATATAATTTACACTATAAACAATATCTGCAATGCATATAAAATGAACTTTAACCCCTGCCATGTTACCACTTTGACAAGGTCTGGAAAAAACAAACAACTTCACCCTCAGATGAGAGGAAATGGGTTAGGAGGTTAGGTTACTGAGGAACAACTCAGGAAACACCAAGGCTCAAGCCTGCCATGAACTAAAAACAGCTCACACTGTCCACACTGAAGCAGGTCTTACATTGCCATGGACTAAGAGGGGGCTGACCAAGAAAAAAGCCCCTGCTCCAAAACCGACTCCTTCAGGCTCAACTGAAATTTGCTGCTCCCCACATGGACAAACCATACGCCCTTTGAAGAAAGGTTTTCGGGTCAGGAGTAAAGCCGAGGCTTTCAAACCTGAAAACACTGCACCAAAGGTCAAGCATAAGTGGTGGTAGCATCACGGTCTGATGCTGTTATGCTGTTATTCTGCTGGTGTTACTGGTACACTGCACAAAGTGGATGGAAAAATGAACCAGGAGGACTATACCTAAATTACCAATGTTACCTCAAATCAGCAGCTAGACAGCTGAAACGTGTCGGTTCCAACAGGACAATGATCCCAAACAGACATTAAAACTTGTTTTGGAATAAATCAAGCTAACATTAAGTTTCTGGAACAGCTTTCCCAAAGCCTCGACTTCAACCCTACTGAAAATTTTTGAAACAAGGGGAATTTAACTAAATATTAGTGGAGGTGTATGTATGTATTTGGTACATTGTGTATACTTTTAACTCTGGGGATAAGAAAAAATCCCAAATAAATTTAAACGTACGTGTACTAAACTAGGTGTACTTCACAAGGTGAAGAAAAAAAAACCCAAACTACGATGAAGGTTACTAAATTTGTGCTAATACACAAATTATATTTCCCTCTATGCAAATGACCTAATTTTAAGGTAGCAGAACTTTAAAATATAATCTACTAAAAATGTATTTTCACAAACTACACTGTTAGAATGCATATTAATTTCTATTTTAGTTGCAGACTATGCTAAAGTGGCATATCCCCACCTACACTGCAGGAAATTAGGTAAATATCTCAGTGGTAGGGCAGGTGTAAATAGATCATGAGCACAAGTTTTGACACCGAAGTTTCAGTTTTGTCATATTTAAATTCCTATTTTGGACTCTTTCTAAACAGTGACAACCTCTGTACAGTTTTTATGTGACTGGATCCTACCAGACATGTCTGCACTTTCTGTGACCACACTGAACTGCTCTGGTTTAATCCTATTACATGTCAAGCACAAAGAGACCTAAGAGGTTTATGTTTCGCTTCCTTACAGAGTGAATCTCTCCCTCTTTCCCTGTCTCTGTCTCTCTTTCAAGACACCGGGAGAGCTATATATTTGATCATTTTGATTCTGTGCTGTCGCAGCATCTGTCAAAATAAAGGCCAACTGTTAATAAGATTGTCTGTGAGGGCTGAAGAGAAACTGATGATGAATGAAGATCAGGTGAAAGAGATAATCCAGAGATGGGTAAGTCAACAATATTTCGCCATGGCAACACATTTTAGCTGAGGCTATCGTACTCAGGATCTCCTCTCCTGATGCTGCAATGAAGTATGACCTTCAAGTGTGGGGAAAAATAACATAACAGCTGACAGATTAGCTGCTAGCATTAGAGTATAGAAGAACTGGTGGGTTGGGTGACGCTGCCTTCATTATATCTCGTTTGATCCTCCTCACTCAGTAACATTACAAGAGGAAGTCCATGTTAAATAAATATATTTGTTTCTTAGGGTTTATGCAGGATATCCTGACATCTACTCACACTATACTAGCACTATCTACTGCTTCCGAGAGGAAACTCATGACTAAGCTCAACAGTGTTTATCAGCAATAGTAAAAGAAAACATTATGACGTGATATACTGTGTCCTGTATTTAGAGAAATACTCAAGAAGACGATCTGAAGCCTGAGGACTACCAGCAGTTCAAGACTTTGGGATCTGCCAGTCTCAGTGAGGGTGAAAGTCAACAGCTCTTAAAATTCATACAAGATGAGAAAAACCAGGTATTCCTCGTCGTTGCCAACACAGCAGATCAGGGCAGCTGTTTCCTCCGTAGCAGTTACACCTCACAGATATGAAGTGACAGCAGATTGGCAGCGTTAATCTGCCATACAGCTCTAAAAGCACGGCTACACTGCAGGATCGTACCTACTGAAGCGAGCAGCCTCTTGCCTGCTACACAACTATGCTAAACATTAACATGCAGCTACCACTCTGTGCCTCCTAGCCTCTTGACCTGGAGGTGTGCTGGGAAAACAAGCAGATATTCAGTCAGATTTCTCGCTCCACTGATAACCCTCTTCAATACAGCGCTTCTCTAAGTGCCCTTGGTTGTCCCATCTCTCCACGCTCAGTGCAGTTATTTGTAGCCTACATTTAAAGCATGTGTCATCTCCCGCTCCTTCCTCTTTCTGAGCTAAAACAATCTCAAGGGCTGCAAATGATTGATTATAAAATGAGAAATCCCTGGATTTTGACTTTCAAAACCATTGCAGAGGACATGCTTGAAAAAGAAGCCGCGCGGAGAAGAACAAATAGGTGAACTGACAGTCATGGGATTGCAGCTCTGCAACAAATGATTTTGATAAGAATATTTTTCCACAGATTATCTATATAGTCTAATGCCTTTTTTAAAAATATTTTCAGAAAGTGAAACCTGCACCTTCTTCCACTCCTTTTTCGTGTGTGTGTGAGATCTGGTAGATCACACTTTAACCAGCAGTTGTGAAGATGAAACTGCACTTCTTTTGCATGCATCAGTTTATGCAGCGATGCATGCAAATGGAAAGGAAGGGACTATCAAATTCATATGCCGACAGGGTCGCTTTTAAGGTTCCCGGTGACGTGTACTGATTGCCTATTGTTGCACTTGCAGGTTATTGTGAAATCTATGGGCTGTGTTATATTGGCACCTCTTCTAAACGAAGTTGTAAAAAAAGCTAAGGGTCTGGATCAATACCAAGCTGCCATCACACATCTGACCAGGGTAGGTGCAAGCACTTCTTCTACATAGTGAAACATGCTCCCCTTGCATCACCTGAAACGTTGTATCTGTTCGTTAAGACTTGCAGGCCAAATGAACTCCTGGATTGCATGCTTGAAATAATTGAAGGCATTGATCCAGGTGCCATTTCCGAGACAATCCTAGCCCTTCTTCCGCATCTTCAATCAGGTAACACAACTAATCATGCAACAGTACTACCAACCCAAAAATCATCAACCTGCAGACACAAATTGCAGCAACATCTTTTTTTTAAATATTCATTTGATTATTTAGGCATAACAGTGAAATCGAATGCAAATCAACACAACAGTCTCGGCCATAAATTCTACCTCTACCATAGAAATAAACACAGCTTTTAGGAATAGCTGCAGATTCAGCCTGATTCACCACCATCCACTACAACGGCAATATTAAACTACAATTAACAACTTTTTTTGACAACATTTTTAGATTTGCAATAGTAAAAATGAATTTATGGTAGAATTGCTTTTATCGCATTAAACTGCACAGCCATGACCAATAATCAAATGATCCCCGTTAGGCCTGTTAGCATTATCAATCGAACAGCTCGGTGGACGTGCTCAGGTCAGTGGAGTCACTTGCTAGTTTATTAGGTGAGTGGGGAGAGTTGTTATTGCTGTTGTCTAAGCTGACATAAATGCAGTGGATAAAATAAGAAAAATTTAACACGATCCAAAAACACCTCAAACTAATCGGCCAAAATAACAATACGTTTGAATCGACAGTTTCAGCAGTTTTGACAAACATTGAACACCTTTACCGTCATAGCACCTTTTTTTTTTTTTGCAGGGTTCTTGTATTAGACAACATGTAGATTATGTGCATCACATGTAGCCTGGTTTACTGAGTGCAGTTACTGCTTCTCCATGCATTGGTGGGTTATGGTGAACAAGTAAATGCTGCTTTTTCTTTTTCTTTTCTTTTTTTTTAAAGGGCTCCCCCTGCTGTACGCTTACTGTAAACTAACAAACTGTGTTTTTAAACAGTACTTCTCCGGCTGGATGAGGGGAAGGCAGCCTGTGTGGGCTCGACTCTGTCGGCCCTGCAGAAGCAGCTGTCCCGGCTGCCTGTGCCTTACACGGAGCAGCAGGAGGAGACTGATGAGTACGGCCTGTGCCGCTGCAGCGCTGCCTTGACTGTGTTCACAGAACCTTTTGTGGAGGAGGTGAAGATGACAGACGGAAATTGTGCTGCTACAGCTGAAGATGAGGAGCTAAAGATTGAGCTTCTGAAGTTGTATGTTTCTCTCTGCAACTCTGTTTATTTGTAGTTATTATTATTAATGATATTAAATACAAATGGAAAAGCAAAATTCCTTAGAATTGAATAACTGATTGCATTCTCTGTTTAGCTGCATGAGGAGTTTGAGAGAGCCTTTGCTTGAGGCTGAACTGAAGCACGACAAAAGATCACCATTGTGGCTCTTTGCAGTAGAGATAATGGTACGGGCAAAGTCTTCACTTCTATTTTTTTTATTTATAACACAACATGTTTTAGTTATTTAGTCCCAAGTCACATGTGTGCATTGCAGGTCACACTTTCTGCAATCAAAGAGCCTCTTCCGGGGCTCTTATTCTTCAGCTCACTGAGGAAAAACATCCTGATGGACAATAATCAGTTCAAGGAGGCGAGAGCATGTCTGGCTTATCTGCTGTTTGTTCAGCTCATAACCATTGACAACTTTCCAGCAGTGTTCAGGTGACGTGAGCAGCCACATTTTACTTACTTAAATTTACTTTTACTAAAAACTATTAATGTTGAACTTTTCCTGCCTTTCTAGCCATGTGTTTATTCTCCAGTGCAACATGGAATACATCAGTCAGCTGCTCAGCAGGTATGCTGTTAACACAACATTAAGTGAACATGTTTTCTGTTTTAGAACAAACTTACAATCAGAATCATATTTGTGTTTCTCTGACAGCAAAAAAGAATCACATTTGCTCAAAGGATTGGTAAGAGCCCATCAGTATGAAAAACATCTGAAAGCAGAAGACTGAGTTCATTTTAATTGCCCATAATTATCTATTATTAGGCGCTGTTCACAAAAAGCTTGGAGCGTGTGCAGGACAACAGCCTCCCAGTGAGTCTGCTGGATCTGAAGAGCGTCTACAGTGTGACACAGGTAAGACAAGCAGCCGTGCCAGACTCATTTCTATTTCTCAGGCTGCATACACACACAGGCCGGAGCAGCAGAATTACAAAAAAGCCCGAGATGTCTTAAGTCTGTTTGCATATTCATTGAGATCACTGTCAGTGCATGCATGTCACTCTGTGACCTTCACCTTTAAGGTCAAGGTCACTGAGATTCAAAACCTGTCCGAGATTTTTCGTGGTTGCTTCTATGGTATGAATTTAAAAATCCTAAGTTGGCTCATTCTTGAGCTATTATTTACAAGATTTTTAGAAACTTGACCTTTCCTTGAGTTCAAGATCACTGAAAATCAAACTCATCGGATACTTTTAGTAGAAGCAATTTCCAAGCAAGCAAATTTCAAAATCCTCATTCTCGAGGCCAAGCTGCTTTAGGTAAAGAACTGACAGTGAACTGTCAATCTGCAGCCTACCTCAGTTTCATAGGGTTTTATGTTTCATTGTTTAGCTGTCACACATAAACCATTTGTTGTTCGCACTCACTGCTCTCAGTGCTTTTATCCTCAGCAGGCAGCTGCTTTCAGTGAAAGGCGCTTAAGAAATCAAAACAAGCTAGTCAAGTAACTTAAACAACCCAATTGGCAAAAACAAAGGGAGCTCCAAATGAAGCTGAAGAATGCTTGCTTGCACTCTAAACTGCAGGATGGATCCGTGTCTTTAACATGATACAGCTCTCTGCTCCCCTCTAGTGGCCTAAAAATGTTATTCAAAACTACAAAATAAGCATCAGTGAGTAAGCTGTTTTTTGTTTGTTTTTAACGTGATGAGACTTTGAGACTCAGCCTGTGAAGTGGCTGTAAACTATAATATTATAGTTGTAACATTTACTGCGATTCACAGCTGTAACTGACTTAAATGACTCAACCATAACACCAAAAGCTCAGTGAGCTGTTTTGTGCTTAAATTCTCAGAACCTGCGGCGACTTCTTACCGACTGCCCAATACAGCACTTGGTGAGTGCTTCATTAGTGGTCAATATGGGGAAAATGTTTGACTTTTGCTACACTATAAAAGGCATACATCTGTTCGCTCTTCCGTCTGATCATTGCTCCCCCAGAGAGAATCGGGCCTGCAGGTTTTCCAGGTATTCATCAATAAATTAGATGCAGAAGCAAAGCACAAATTCTTCAGGTGAGAAAAACAGTTTCAATTGCAGTTGCAATTTTTTTCCAGGTGTGAAATTAACGCCCATTATACAGCTATATATAGACTACTTTAACACTTTATTAAAAACAAATGGCCCACAGCATATTCTTAACTTGTCCCTCTATTAATTTACTGCTGCTTCTCTCCATCTAGTGTTTCCAGTTACACTCCAGCTGACAAATGTTTACAGTATTCTCTTAGTCTTCTAACACTTTAGCATAACGCTTGCTGACCAGCTAAAATCTTTGTTTTTGTTTTTTTCCTGCTGTTGTAGGTGCATGTTAAAAACCAGCAATCACGCAGGAATAGAAAGTTACATAATCAAGAACATCAGGAATCAATTTGAACTTTCTATGAAGGTGAGAAAAACATGAGAGTCACGCCATAGCCTGCATTTTTTATCTCATTATTTTTTTCTCTACATGTTAAATGTACTACAACTCTTTTACAGTGGGGTAACGCCAATGAGTGGTTCTTGGGAACGGAGTTTATTTCACTGATGAGACTGGTGCTGTGCTTGCCACAAGGTGCTCAGACAGATTTGCTCAGCAGTATGGACAAGTGAGTAGCGAGAAAAGTTTGAAGTAGACACAAGCCTGCTCATTTATCCATACGATGCATTAACAAGCATTATTACAGCAGACTGGAGGAGGTGGAACCTGGTTACCTGAAGCACAAAGTCAGTGGAGTGAGACGTAATTATAATTCTTGATTATGGCAAAATCGTAAACATGGATACTTTGGCATGTGCTGAGAGCATAATAGTAGCTTTATTATACTTTAAAAAGAAAAAAACTTTTTTTAATGAAGCAAATTCCATTTAACTGTCATTATAATTATAACCTAGACTTTGGAACACCTGGAAATTGAAATAATTCCTAAAAAAATCATCTAAAAAATATCTGGTTTTAAAGCCAAATTATCACTGAAATTAAAATTGACGTCACTGCACAGCCCTAGGCCAGAGTTATTATAATAACTAATTAATATAAAAGGAATATAGGCTCAAAGGCATCCTTAGAATATTTTGACCTTTGAAAGAAATACAGAAAACCGTATCTGCTACCAAAATAAATGGAGTTAATGGAACTAAATTAAAGCAATTTTCAACTTCAGATCTAATCAAGTTAAAAACTATCCTGCAGAGATTCAAAGACAAAAGTCTGTCATTGTGTGAACTGGGAAGCTTCATCCAGATTGAGCCATTAAGTAACACTCTTTGTTTATCTAGGGTAATGGAGAGCCTAAATCTGCTACGCTATGTTCTTATCAGAGACGAAGAGCTGAGAACCAATGTAAGTAAGTCTAATACAAAGCTTTCAGTTAATGCCTGGTTAGGGCAGGACGCTGATCATCTGTTCTGCCTACCTTTAGGAAGATGTGTGGGAAGAGTTGTGCAGGATCAAAGAGGAATACCTAAAAATGCTGCGTGTATGTATCAGCATATCAAGAGCGTATTATTCCTCTGAACTGAAAGCACTGAGGGAGGACCAAAAGCTAAAAGCAAAAGGTAGGAATTAGCTACTAATCTGTGTGACAAAATTCCAGTGAAATAAGCTTTACACAAATAGTTTAAGAGTCTATTTTTATACTGTCAACACTTCCTATTGTCCACACCCAGAAGCCAGAGATGCTGCTCGACCCACTAAATTAGTCAAAACCATCACAGTAAGGAAGGAGAAAGTGTCCAACATGTCCCCGGAGGTCCAGCATCAGGTCAGGAAAACTCTTCTAATTTAATAATTTTCATTTATGTTTTGGACTCTACGACTAGCAAAGCTGACTTTTGTCATGTTTCTCAGGTGCTGCAGAGTGCTTTGGTGACATTTGACCTCATGGAGAGTCTTATAGTCCGAATCGAAGAGATCACAGAGGAAAAACGGAACAAATTAAACTGAGGCTCTGAATTCAGACCCTTCAATATTTTTCTAAATATATCTTTATTTGGTTTGCTTTGTTTGACTGAATAAAGTGTGTGCTTATATACAAGAATGTATACAAGATGATACTATATACTGAAATGTCTGCTTTTCTATTTTCAGCACATTGGGCTCGTGCTGGTTAGCATTAAATAAAACATGTCGAATCACCTGCCTGGTTTTGCAGCATGTCTCTTAACATTTCCCACACAGGACTGCTTTCAATGATGTGAGCCCGAGCCAGAGAAATCCGGTCCCGGATGCTGTCTACATGGGGTTTACTGGTGGCCTGCAGGAAGGTGTGGCTTAATTTAATTCAAGGTTTCACGAGGACACATCAGTTTATCTCATTTATATTTAAAATATACCAAATAGCTGTGCCTCCATGGTTACCTTGGCAATTGTTAACATCCCTTTAACAATTTCATCAGCGTTTTGCACAGGCAGGATCTTGAGATTGCTGCCAAAGAATCTGCAAGAGATAAAGACGTCCTTAGTACGATATAGTTATTCTGTTTTCAATATAGAACCTTTAAAAACAAAATCCACAAATTCTTTGACAGACAAGAAAAAAAGCAAAGTTAGGGGAGATAAAATACAAAAAAGATACCAATTGCAATAATGACAATTAAAAAAACAATTACTCTGAAATTCTTATAGAGTCATAAATATCTATGGTTGATTTTTCAGAGGCTATTTATTCTCCTGTAGCCTGCTTATTGGTTTGAATATGTAGATAGCCAACCGTATAATCAATATAGACATCACAAACTAAATAATAAAGAACCGACTCCGACATCATCATTATTATATCCTCAAGCTGCTGTCACAAAGCCTTGTAACCAGAGCATTAGAATCAGTTAAGTAAAGCAAAAATGACACAACATGACTATTAATCTACCGGTTTTGAATCACAGTCAGCGTTTCCAGCTCCTTTTTTCCTTTAAATGATGAATGAAGGAGTAAAAAGCAGTTGCGGTGGACTTGCAAAAATTTCTTTATCCTCTCAAAGACTCCCGATTCTTCAGAGGGCTCTGGGAGGTCTTGCGGGTCAACCATCAGGAATGCAGTACCTGCAATAAAAAAAAAAAAACAACAACAACAACAACAAACACACACACACACATATATATATCTGTAAGTATGGGCTTTAATTCTGCCACAATCAGGGATCAGACCAAACGAGTTACACTCACACCCTCTCCTCTGGTGGTAAATTAATGTATATGTAGGAGTACTTTTACTTAATCACTTGAAACATATTTTGATGCTAAAACATTCCCACTAGGCTACTTAAATAGGATTATGACTTAAGTAAAGAGTCTAAATCAGGGGTGTTAAACATAAGGCCCAGGGGCTTTTGGACAGCTTTAGAAAATGTGAAAGACTGCAAAGATTTAGAACTTTTGACTGCATTTTCATAAGTTTTAGAGCTTTCCCAGTTGATATAAACCCCGACCCCACACTACCATCACACTAAACCAAAGTATGAGGTCATTTACTGTGAACAATGAAAACTTTACATTGCATTATTAAAATCCACTGAGTGTCTTATAGTGGTTTATAAAATACACGGCAGGTGTACTGGGGGACTCGGGTTTACCCGATAGAGGAAAAATGAAAGCTCCGGGATGAACACTGTCTGAAAACCTGATGCGGTGCTGCTGAGCGTTTAGCATCCTAATGATTTCGTGGCTCTGTGGAAACAAAATGAAGATAAGTTAACTGCTAGCATGGTTAGCTGGTACAGTTCTTTATTCAAAGTCAGAGGTGGGCAAATAACTAATATTTCACGTATTTTGTCGGTGCTAGTGCCTTGGCTTCATGGCTAAAGCTCTTTATGTTAACTTATTTTTTTGTAACTGCCACCAGAAACCGACCAAGCAAAACATTTTGACGGTTCAGGTTAAACTTTCTAACATTACCTGAAGCGATGTGCTGACAATAATCGTTGTTTTCCACTGAGGAGTCCCTTCTCCGCATGTCGCCATTGCCTGCTAGTTATTAACAAGTGAACGACACGGTTCCGATGACGACACTCTCAACCCGGTTACCGTTTTTGGTCCAAAGCTGTTCCTGCAGCGGATTCAGCCGTCTGTTATGTCATGCCACCAGGACGCCACCAGAGGGCGCTGCGGTAAAACGTAACGTCCTGTTCGTCGACAAAAGCGTTTGTTTTGTTTAATTTCCTTTTCCTCCTAAATGGGGCATGAAATAAAAAGTTCCTGTAATTATCTGCCATTCCAAATACCAACTTTTTTAAAGCTGAAGTTAAAAACTGTTAAGTTTAAATATGGACCAATCTGTAGACTTCAAAACTTAAAATATTAAAATTAGACAAATGCTGGTCGTATTTTGCTGTCATGCAATTAAAAGTAAAGTTTGGGACGTGCAAGTGCCAATGCATATTTATATTTCTAGCCGTGGTCTGAAAAAAAAAATGCACAAAGTAGTCAACTTGACCCAAAGTTATTAATCACACTGCTCATTTCTTTCAGAAACACAAACTTTTATTTTCAGTATGACACTAAATGCAAGCCATGAGGCTAATTTTATTCTTCTTTAAGAAATTCAGTTCTTATTATAATTAGAAGACTGTCAACAAAGGATATTTCTGAAAAGGAAATATAGTTCTGACCCTTATTCTTTTCTAGAGCTTCTGAAGCAACACCAATGAAACAGTCAAACATACAAAAATGTCAGCATGCATAACAAGCCTGTTTGTGTTGAGAAACAGCCCAATAAGGGCACTATGAGGAATGCAAATAAACAGAATCCAGAGTTCCGTAGAGTCCAACAAAAGACACCAGTCATAAGAACAGAGACAAAATGATATTTTAAATTATAATAAAATAGGACAAAAATCAACGTAACGACATTCAGTTCAAACAGAAGGCGTCAACTGTCCGGCAGGGCTCTCCTCTGAAGTCAGTGATGTGTTTCTAGCTCCACGATGGTCCACTCTCCCTGTGGAGAAGCAGCATCTTCTGGGGAGAAGCTGGTTACAGTAATGCTAGTGGAGGAGTCCTCCATGGGTGAGATGAGCTCCGCCCAACGTTTGAAGGTCTCCTTCTCTGGGGACAGGAAAGCCTGCGAGTCCAGACAGTCACGTGACAGAGACAGAGTCTGCTTGATAAGATACTGGGCCAGGTTGAGCTCCTCAGGTACGGGGTTTATGACACCCAAATTGGACGCGTGGTCTGTTAGGAGCTGCTTGAGCAGGCTCCAGTCCCGCTCGGCAAAATCGCTGCTTTTATTCCCATCCCCTGTTTGCTTTTCTTCCTCTGCTTGCCATTTAACATTCCTGTCCTTGTCCGAAAAGTGCTCAATAGCTTCCCCCACATCCATCTCGTAAATGGGGGACAGGGCTTTGGATGGTCGGCGGTCATGTTTGCAGCTTTGATCCAATCTGTCACAACCAATGTCCCCTAAAAACAATTGACAATACTGCACAATGACAAACTGAATCATTCCTGCACAGGTCTTTTACTCATTTCAGAGACTAATCGCTGCAAACTAAACTAAAAAAAAAATATAAAAAAACATGACAGAAAATTTACCCTTAATGCAACTGTTCCCTTTAAAACACACAACAACAAAAAAACAAACAAACAAACCCCACAAAACCCCGTAGTGATGTCAGGTGACGACAACACAGTAAGCGAGCAGTGATTCTGATGATCACATATGATTATCACCACAAATTTCAAGTTCATCAGTTCAAAACTCACTCATCACTTTAGATATGCACGTCAAAAGGCAAACAGTTGCTTTGAAGGTAATGTACAGAGGTTTGCTTTGCAGGATGCATCTCTTTATCCACCTGTTCAAACAAAGTAAGCCATGCACTAACAGCACCAGTGAGCTTTGCATTTGCCAGAAAGTAACAGTGATATGTTTTGATATTCACGTGCAGGCAGACGTAAGAAACAGACTTAAATACTGTCACAGAAACCGAAATGCGAGCAACAATGCTTTTACTTAGTTGCACAAAAGATGGCATACCACCATGTTTCTTTAGACATTCTCTGTCTTCTCTACTTTTAACAAATTACAAAAATGGCAAAAGACTGATAATTACAAAATATTTCATGGTTGCATAGGGATAAACCCTTGGAAGTGGTGCAGCAGGACTTCTTTTTTAGGAATATGATAGTGAAAAAAGAGAGACATGGCAGGACTATGAAGACTGCTCTAGACACACGGTACGTACGTTACAGAGGAGGCACAAAACCTACTGAACAGAAGTGTATAGACAACAAAACACTTTCCTTAAAAGATGGACCTCTACGTGTCTAGACACAGGTCTACTGGGTATGATGGAAGATGATGGAAAAATCAAAATATAAAACATAAATAAAGGATGGTGCTGATAATGATAAAGCAATTTCAACAACGACATGCATGTGTGCTGTGCAAAAATTTTTAAAAAAAAAGGTAAACAAAAATCAGAAAGAGGTACAATCTTGAATACAAATAAAAAGAAACAGAAAAGCCAGGGAAACGTTTCCTAGCATAACAATCTTTTCTGAGCAGCAGTGGCAGTTTGGTGTCATCTACTTTGTACAAACAGTTTGTATATTTGGACTTAAGTCAGGTAGTTACTCTCCAAAGATTTGGAAGAAAAAGAAAAAAACCCTAACAAGTAATTTACCTGATTACAATTTTGAAAAGGTGCTACATATAACATTTTAACACCAAAAAAAATAAAAATAAAATCATCTATGAACAACAAAATAAAATAAAACATCACTCCGCTGCAGTTTCACTCACACGTGATTATCAGTCTTATTGAAGATTTGAGGTAATCTGTTTCCATGTAATAAGACATTGAACATATTTTATTACAGTCTGGTGTTTCCATGCGTAGAAGCACTTAAGTGCAACATTGTGACAACCATGAAAGTGAATCAATGCGCCATGCATTAGTTTTTCTTAATGCGTCTCTTTGCCATGTTTTTGCTCAGAAGATGGATATCTACTGTTCAGTGCAGCAGTCATTGTTATAATGTTGTGCTAAATCCTCTCCCTCTTTTTAAGTACTTGTACTTTTATTTAAAAAAAAAAAAAAAAAAAAAAAAACCCTGCAGGGGAACAGTGGAGCTCAGAAACCGCTGTTACACTAACTAAACCATACTCTAATAAAAGCTGGATGTAGCCACTGTGATGCCACCTACTGGTTAATGGACTCATTGCACTTGGAAAGCTCATCATCGATTCTTGAGCAAGAGATGAACATATTTAGACTTGGAGTGCCAAGTTATCCGCTGATGTTTGTATGCTTGGTTAGCAAGCTGTATCAATAAACTGCACCTGTTAGGTAGTGCTGAGTAACAGGCTAATAAATTACTAAAATTTCACTCACACAGACAGAAACTATTTTCAATTCAACAGTGGAGCTGATCTGGTCTGACTTTGGAGTCAGCCTCAGGTGGTTATTATCAGAGGAACTGTTTTTAACACTTCCGCTCTGGCTACATTTTTCAGCCCTGAAGGTTGCTGCTTGATATCCGTCAAAACGGGAAGGATACAGCTAGAAAGTAATTTAGTTAAACAAGACAAAATGTTTATTTTAACCTTTGTGGTTTATAATTTGGATTCTATCATTTTTGAGCTTTTAATACAATTAGAATTGGAGTACAAGTGTCCATGTGGGGGGGGGGAAAGCAAAGCTACATGCTACAGTGCAATTTATCCCTAAGAAGACACCAACAGAAAAACAAACACAAATAGAGTGTCAGAAAGAAAACAGGTGCTGTAGCAGCATGTTCTCATACAGCAGCCAGTGAGATTTATGAAAAATATCTTGATTACTGGCATAACAAAATGATCAACTAAACTATAGTCTTATAGTGCGAGGAATCATACAAGCGAACGAAAATGAATCGATAAACTGGTATTAAAATGCTTTATGTAGCACCTTCAGCTATTTCAAATGATCTGTGGCTCAAAACGGCCAAAGATTCTTCCACTGCATAAAAGAAATGAAAAAAAAAATGATAAAAAAATTTATTTTTTATGTACATAAAAGTGCATTGAAAAACCTATGTCACAAGCCTTGTCAGAAACAAGGCAGATTATTTTAGGCAAATACAATTTTATGATCATTTTTAATGAAATGTACACTGTTTTTCTCTTTGATGAGTAAACTGAGTTTGGGCCTACATGCCTCAAACTAAAGGTAGTTCAGTTGTTAAAAGATGTACAGTTTTGATGGGACCAATTTCCATCTGTAAAAGGATATTGATGTTGCAAATTCAAATTCACACCAGCTACATGAGAGGGCTGAGATGAGAGAACGTTTTTAGCTATTAAAGAATTATGACTATAGATTTTATTTGAATTTGAACTTCTATTTGTTACTAGTTACTAAACTAGTACACTTTGTAATATCCTTTTTTCTGAAGGTGGGGTAAGGTATATACTGGAAGTAAGTAAGGTAAAGGAATTAAAGTAAAAGTAAATGAATCCTGTGGGGATAAAATATACCTTCACTGATGGAGATTGGGGGGATAAGATGGGTTTGGATTTGGGGTCTAGGAAGGATCCGGAGATCATACATTACCTGCTGGAGATTGTGCAGCATGTACAGGAGAGTCCCCTGTCAACTGAGACTCATTTAAGTCTAGATGTAAATCAGCTTTCTTGCTTTCTGAAGGATTGGAGTAATTTTTGCTCATCCCTCCATTGTACTGTTCAGTGTGACGCAGATCCAGATGGCATGGGCGTTCTTGGGGAGGCGTATCTCTGGTGTCAGAGCCCAGGGGAGGACAGCTGGACTTCACTCTGTCTACCTGGATGTGATTTTCCTCCTGCGTGGTATCCTGGATCTCTGTAAGGAATACAGATTTTTCTTCCTGGTCCTCCTCAGGTTTTTTGTGCTTCATACCTGTGTTTTCAACATGATGTGGCTGGTGGTTCTGTTGGTCACTGAAAGGGGCGCTACTGAACTGAGGAGCAGAAGAGTCATTATCAAAAACATCACAGGGAGTCACATCTTGCTGCTGAGGTGGAGTTTGGACACCGCCCTCCTCTGAGCCCAACTCCTCGCACTCATCAACAGACAGCAACACTGACCGACGGAAGTTAGATGACTGATAGTCTGGTTGCTCGTTCTCCTGGTCCACACCTTCGTCGTCAAAAGCCAGGTTGACTATCCCCTGAAAGTGTGGTGAGGGTTCAGTTGGCAGCGGCAGACCCTGACCTGGAATCACTTCAACTTCTGATCGCTCATCTTCTGTTTCCTCCTCCTCCTCATCTTCCTCTTCCTCAGAAGAGAAGAGCTGGTGGTCAGGGACACTTTTTACAGTCACAGTGGCCTCAACTTCTGAGTGCTCCTCCTCCACTGGCACCTCATCTCTTTGCAACCACGAACGAGGGCGTCGCCTTACTCCCTCTTCCTCGCTGGTGGTCTCCGCTTCTCTCCCACGCAGGCGGACCTCCACTCTCAACCCAGCCCCACCTTCATACATCTTCAATTCTTCCGGCGTGCTGGTGTCACTGCTGCTGCGACCCAAGAAGTCGTGACAACGCATGGTGCCGCACTTGGACACGCCTCTATCGTTGGAACAATCATCATCCTGTGAACCTCCTGCATCGTAGTCCTCTGAGCGGGGCTTGATGTCGTCAGAAGAAGTGGTGTGTGTGCTGCCGGTCTCGGATTCTGGGCTGACCTGATGGTGGATGCCGCTCCAAGAATCCTCTACAGGGGTTTCAGTGCTTCCCACGCTGCAGGGGGTATCTACGGGCTGTTGAGTGTCTCTTGGGGGATTTGGCGAGCTGATCTCATGAACGTCTTCGCTGATGTGAGCTGGGATGGCATTGCTTTGAGGCTGTTTCACTTTGCTGCCTTCAGTTTTTTTACAAACGTCTGCTTTTGGAGAACTGACACGGGTGGCGTTTTTAGCTGCTGGTGCATCACTGGTCTTGTCTCCTCCACCAGCAGTGTTTTCCAGCTGTACTTGAGACTTCTGGAGACTCTGCTTGGGGCTTGACTCTAGATGACGTGACTCTTCTCCATCCTGGTTTGATGGCTGCGTACTAGATGCTGCAAGCTGAGCAGAGGGTACTAACTGTGCAACATCTTTTTGCTCAACAGCATCTCCAGAGCCTTCGTTTGGACCCAGCTCTGTTTCGCAGTCTGCCTTTTTACTATTCACTGCCTCTTTTCCTTTAGGTTCTGATTGCTTGGAGGCAGCAGCAGCTGTAGCGGAGGTTTTAGAGGTTCTTGCAGCTTTTGGTGAAGATTTCTCTGTAGAGAACTCTGTAGTACTTTTTGGCTTTGATCCAGACTTGGCAGCTGCTACTGAGGATTGCCTGGAAGGAGCTGAGGAGGCTTTTGCTGGTTTAGTACTGGACTTCGCAGAGACTCCAGTGGCTGAAACGGGTTTTGTGATCTTCTTTTTAGGAGTTTCACTGACTGTTTTATCTGTTGCTGATGGTTTTGAAGGATCTTTGCCATCTTCTTTCCTGGGAGAAGCCGTTTTTCTTATGGAGGATCCATGTTTGGAGCCTTAAAGAAAAAAAAAAAAAAAAAGGACAGAACATTAATACTATGCAAATGGTGTAAAGACAGACAAATTAAGAAGATTTTAAAACTTCACCATGGTGATCTGGTGTGCTCCTTCCCTTGGTATCTGCTCTTGCTGCTGTCACTGCAGTGGCCACTTTCTCTTCTGGACCAGTCTTTAATTTGCTAGTTTCTCTCCCACCAGTTTTTTTGGATGGACTGATGAAACAGGCAGACAAAGCAATAAAAACAACCACGTGAGAAAATTATTTTTATTTAACAAATATTTAATTAACACTCCGGGACAATATCATCATAAAAATATTTACAGGAAGAGCTGCAAAAAAAACAAATCATGAATTAATATTTAACACCAGTGGGGGGCAGCAATGTTATTTCTCCAATTTGGTCAAGGGCAAGCTTCTGAGACATGAGCAGACTATAAATCCAAGGAACTTTTAGTGGTTACTTCGTGTCCTTGTGAAGGATGTTTTTCTTGGCTTTTTAACTAAGTCAGACTTCAGGAACACAAACACAGAGGACATTTTTACAGTCTGAGACATGCTGTGGGCTCAAGGTCAAAATGTCTTTTTTAGCTGAGATATTAGGAGAGAATTTACACAGCAGAGGTGTACAGAAGCTTCCTCCGATAGCTGTGATTGCTAACAGCAAAAACAGAAAAAACATGATCAGTTTTCTCACAAAAATTTATGTGAAAAGACAATTTAGCGATAACCATTTACCAAAATCCACCACCCACACCACACTCAGATGAAAACTCAAAACTGACCCAAAAATGCAACAAAGATATTTTTCAAGTATTTGCAGGCTAAGGAAGAAAAAAAAAAAAAAGATTTGTTGGTTTCTTTCTGGGGAGCCAATGAAATATTAATGTGCTCCCTTGTGATGCAGACGTCAGGTGATGCTGACTGTGAAACAGATATTTTTAACACCTTTGAAAGACCCATAACAGGCTTGTCAGAACACACTACACAGTTGCTTTTATCCTCCTGACAGCCACATGTGACCTAAAAAAAAGAAATAAATCAGGCAATAGCGTGCTGCAGTGCACATCTTAATTGCCCTAGATTTACATTGCTAAACATGCGGTCTCACGCATGTTTGGTTTTCTACATACTGACTGCTTGAAACCAATGAGACTGAGCGAGTGTCTGCTGGATGTGCTTATTTTACAATGTACGTTTAATATACATGAACACAAAATTCTCTGCACTCTCACATCTCTATTTGGGTGACTGAGTTGTTTTTGACCTTCTGACATATTTCCAGTACTGCAGGTGGCAGAAGTGGGTTTTTTGTTTGTTTGTTTTTTGGTCACAGAAATTTGAGTTATAGAGGAGTGTTGTCTATTACACTTTTCTTTTAAAGCTGCTTATTTACAGAAAGTTATTAGCAACCAAAATACAAAAGGAAGTGACTGTCTGTTTCCCAAACCCTTGAAGTGAACAGCTGGCTGTGGCTTGGGAGGTGGAGTGGGTCATCTTATGTAAGGGTCCTTGGGACCAAATTGCTCCCTATGCTTCCATCAGTGCATGTGTTGGTGTATGCACTTAAAGATAAAGAATAAAGCATTGCATGATTGTTTGACCATGATTGAGTGAGTGAGTAAAAAGTGCTTTGAGTGCTCAGTTAGAGGAGAAAAAAGATACAAGTAACAGTCCATTTAACATATTAAAACTTTACTTGAATGTCATTTGATACTAAGCCCCCAAATGGGAACATCTAAGGGGTGAATGTAACCATTAGCATTTGACTGAATATATTAACATGTTAAGTGCTGCAATGCTAGAGTTAAACTCACCTGCTAGTCTTTGTTGCATCTGATCTCTGAGGAGCTTTTGTCATTGGGGATTTGGTTACTGCCTTGGCCTGGTGTTTGGGCTTTGCGCCTAAAACAAAGAACATGGATCACATGCAGAAGTGCTGCAAGCAGAAGTTTGTGAGTGCACTAATTTCATCCCTCCAACTATATTTAAAAAAAACAAGAGAGTAGAAGGAAATAATAGAAAGGTGGCCTAATGTAGGTGCTCTTAGCGCTTAAGCTCACATTACAGGCAGTTGCTTTCAGGGTGGAGTACGGGGGGACACATGCTGCATTTGTACCAGCTGAGGCCCAGTTGAGCTGTGAACACTGATACCATTTGGGATTGCCGAACCTCTTTAAAGCTTCACTCAGTAAAAAAAAGCTCAAAGTAATCAGTCACACCACCCTGTGTGACAGCTGTAAAGGGCTTTGACCTCTGCTGTTTTGTTTCCAAGGACAGGCACATGCACTTTGTTTCCTCATGAATCAACATTCGTACATGACACTGCCCTTGTCTTCCACAAATTCCCTCCTGGCCACAACGCCACTTTGATCATACTAATTAGTCTGGAGGCCCCTTCATATTTCAGCTACAGTTTTATCCCTGAAGTGTCAGTGAGCTGACTCACTAACACTTCAGCCTGGCTGCTGTGATGTACTATACAGTAATTGGTGTCAGTCAGAATGTAAAGAAGTCAATAAAGAATGCGAACCTGGAACAGAGTGGGTGTCATTGCGAGGGCTGCTGGCACAGTTCTCTGGAGATGCACTGCCTGATGTAGATGAAGTGTTGGGCTGGGCTTGGGTGGTGCCAGCAGTGTTGTCAGCCTTTCCTGCTGAGCTCTTTTGAGCTTTCGTTCCTGCTGTTTGGCTTGCAGATGTGCCGCCTGTGGGAGAGGTTTTAGGCCTTGCACCTGGATTTGGCTTCTTTTCATGCTCTTTAGCCCCAGGAGAGCTTCTGGGGCCATTGGCACTGGCTATATCACGTCTAGCTCCCGCAGCTCCCGTGCCATTGACAACTGGCACCCCAGCTGATGCTGTCTTTGCTTTTGCTGCTACACCTCTGTCTGCTGGTTTCTTCACATTCTTTGCCTTGGATGTTTGACCATCCCCTGGTTTGTTAGCTGCCCCAAGTCCATCAGACTTCATGACTGATGCAGCACTGCGAGAGGAAGGATTTCTGTTTACAGACACCCGCTGGGTCCTATGAACAGGAGGACTCTCAGGTGCAGATGAAGGGCATTTTATAGCCCTTGACTGCAGGGAAAAAAAGCACATTAGTTATGTAACAGTATTACTGAAGTGAATTAATAAGCCACAAAACAGAGCACTGCCTTAAGAAAGTAAATCATATTAGAGTTTCCTACGGAACACTAGAGCATACCATTAGAAACAATGCCATCTATCAACTGAGATCTAGACAGCCGCCTGAGCACTCTATAGTTAGAGCTAAGCTATGAATTCTATTGTGTATCCCTTTGTCTTTTTTCACTCAGAATCTATCAGCTGAACATTCCTCTTCTCACTGCTTCAAACCACCTCCTGAAAAATCTTTAGCAGCTCCACTGCTCCTAACCATTCTTGGCAATGTCTATCTGAAATGCCTCAATCAGCTTATCTTATCGACGCATCTGCTGTTCTTTTCATACGGTATCCTTCTCCTGTGAGGGTAAAGCCATGATGACATATGGCATGCAACAGACAGGTCACAACTTTTCTCTGAGCTAAAGCAGCCTTGCAATCATAAAACTCAGAGTCCTTAATAACAACCACAATAAATAAAAAAGGACCTTAAATGAGGAAACAAACCATTTAAAATTATTACCTGTGAACTAGTGAATACAGGCTTTTTTCCAAGTCTTCGACTGTCCCCTTTATCAATCGCATCTGTCAAAAAAAAGGATGAAATCAAGTTCATTTCAATAAGCCAATCAGGATTCTGCCAATATTCAAATCTGAGCATAACACAGATGAAAAGGTGGAACCATTTTCTTTCTTTCTTTTTTTTCTGTAAATGACGCCGTCCTGATGTCCCGTTCGTTATCTGAGCTAAAGCAGCCATTCTGTTCATTCACAAATTCCTGTTTCCACACCCTATGTTTACCACTAAAGAAACAAACATTAAATCAGTGGACTGATGGGGTCACCTGTGTCTGGTAAGCATTCGTCCAGACAGAGGATGGCCATTTCTATACTTCATATCTAATATTGCTAAAAAATTAAAGCGAAGTGAAATTTACTCTATTTGCCAAAAGTGCATTTGTTATGTTTGCATGCAAGAGTGAATTCTGATTGCAACAGGCAAGAAATGTAGCAGTAATAATCACACACCGATACCAGCCAAATATATTATTCATGCAGTACATTTCAACACACTTCTAAGAAAGCAGTGTATTATTAGTACGTGCAAAGCAGTGCAGACCGACAAAAAAAAACAGGAATCCAGCCTTTCATTCACACCCATTAAAAAACAAGCATGGCGTATCTGGTGCCTTTACCATACTGCTGTGCACACATCTGCCAAACACTGTTAAAATATAGCTTAAATGTGTAGAAAAGAGCCCTGGCTAGACAATAAATTGGTTAGCAGTGGCCAGGTTACAGTGCAGAAAGAAGCCAACAGCATATGCTTCGGAGCTTTGGTTCCTCTCTCATGATGCAGAACCACTGCCTCAGCACTAGGCTGGGTTAGGGAGAGTGAAAAAAAGAAAAGAAAAAAAACCCACTTACATCCACACACCGCATTAAGAACCTTCTGTGTGCCTGGATATAATAGGTCCCATAAATGGAATAAAATTCTTTACCTGCCAGTATCCTCTCTCTGTGTTTGGATGATAGAGTCTCCCATCCCTGCGTGTGGCGAACCGCGTAAAACGTCTGAAGCAGGAAGGTCCAGAGCCGGCCGCGTAGCGCACAAATCTCTTGCCTGAACGGCTGGCGGTAATACAGAGGAGAGAGGGAGGAGAAGAATGGAAGGGGTGCGCTAAAGCACAAGCGAATCAGCAGCTGCTTCAAGAACCCTTCTCCATGGCAACAAATACCCCCTCCCTTCTCCCTTTGCTCGCTGAATCTGCCCCCTCCCTCTCCTTCCCCGTCTCTGTTGCAGAATCAACTTGGGCTCCCTTGAGAGAAATCTGTGATGTCACGGGCTGATGCGGACACTCCTTTTTCCTCGCTTGATTCTAAAAAAACAAGGCTGGACAAGTAGGGAGGAGCGATCTCCACCTCTTCCGCCTTACCCACAACACATACCCTTCTCTGGCAGATACACAGGCTACGCAGATTAGTGAGGGTTACACGTCACAGTCTCCCTCTGCTTAATCCATTGTGCCGTACTGTACAGTATTTAGAGGGGTTATGTGCTTTGACATGTTCAGCCAGGTCACTTTCTCCTGAAAGTCCTCTCACAAGCTTAACGCTCCTGTTTGAATGGTTTTATTAGTCCCTTTAACAAAACAGTGACACATTGCATGCCACTATTTCTATACTTGTTCATCCAATAACTCAGAATTAGAATCCACATTTTTTCCATTTTAGTTCCTTTTGTATAGAAAACATATTACAAGGGGCCTCTAGAAATGTTTAATCTGTCATGTCTGTAATTTTTTTTAATTAAAAATACAACTGTAAAATATTTCACCAAATGTCCAAAAGTCACAGGATTAAGAGTGTGTTTTGTACAGTGCATTTGCACAGGATAAGCAAAGTCAGTGCTTTGCTCAGACATCAGTGCTCTCTATCTACAGACCTTAGGTTAATTTTAATAACTGTTGAGTCCGTTTAAAGACATCAAAGTATTCCAGGCCAAATGCTTTTAATGAATATTTTCCTCCTTACATCTTAGATGTTTCAGTCTTTGCATTGTATTTTGTGTAATATCATTAGTCCTCTTGATTTAAATCCAAAAAGGCTGTGTAAACTTTCGCATGCAACTTTCATTGTAGCCCCACACCTCTTGTGCAGGGTAAAAATAAAGAGAAAAGGTGAGTAGTGAGTACAAAAAACCAAACAAACTGCAAATTATAATAAATAAATAAACACTGGATGCACAGGATGAATATTACAAGCCTTCTGTCCTTGGTGAAAGATGCTAGGAGATTACTAGGAGTACATGTAAGTTCACCAACACTCAACCAAGCAGAAACTGTCACACGTGTAGTTCTCCATGTGGTGGTAGCATCTGTGTGCAAGCATTTACACTCCGACAGAAGCAGAGAATATGAAGGATGCTTCCGGCGACTAATTTCCTAAAAAGGAAGACTCTCAAAACTGAGAACATTTTCACTGACAAGATTAAATATTGTGTGTATATTTGAAAACTATTTCAACTCATGACTCACATGTGTCAACAAATATTTAACCAATAACCCACATTTTGTGGCATGTGAAACACTCCACACAGGTTAGTTTGCTGAACATAGCTAACATTAGCAGTGCTTTGCCTGCAGGTCACATCCAGCTGATTGTACAGAAAGTGGTAAAGTATGTTTGTATAAGTTTTTGCTGACACAGGCTACATGCAACATCCATGTTGCACGTTAAAATCCTGTAACATCATCTGTCTGTCTCTCATTTTCCACCTTGCCTTTTTATGAGGGTTGTTTCTATGTGCTCCCCCATTACCTACCACTTAAAGTGGCTGCGAAAAATCTAAGAACCAACAGTTAAGTGGTGTCGTACATTAATAAAACACAATGTTAGAATATTTAGTCCTCCTATAATGTTGCTGATTTAACAGATTATTAAATACGAGGGTAAAATAATGTTTGCTTAATAACTTGTCAACAAAAATATTGGCGTAACATGTCCTGGGCAAACTAAAATTTGCTTGCTTGCTTTTTCAGGTGGTCTAGGTGACTTACTATTACCCACTTTTGATTGTAATTAATGTTACAGATCTACATGGACTGAACTAAGCAAGGAAGTTTCATTTGAACTGCACTACACAGATGTGATACAGTAATAGAATAGAATTGTGACTCATTTCACCTCCTCTAGTTGTTGCAATCGCCTCTCCATGCAAAAATCCTCCTCAAAGTCATCTCCGCAAAGCGAGTGCACAGCAGTGAAAAGGTCACAGCAGTTATCCACAGTCACACCTTCCCTGATGGCTGAACAAAGCTTCCTTAACAGCGTGGGCTCTCTGGTAAACTCTTCTCTCTGTAACGCAATCAGACAGAGATAAATATGGGGGCTGCTTCTTGTTACATTTCCAGACCATCATAATAAATCAAAGTGTATTTGGATGGCTACTTCACCAACTCACTATGCAAAGGTCCTTGAAAGCCTGAGTGTCGGTGACTTTGGGGAAGTGCTGCACAATGACACGCAAGCTCTCCTCCTGCAGCTCTGTGGCCAGGCTTCTCACCTGTTGGGCCCACTTGACTTCAGGGAGAGAGCCAATCAGCTGCTCAGTTCTACAGAGCATGGTCACGGCGTTCTGCACAGTCTGCATGGAAATATCTATAAGCTAAAGAAACTCTTGCTACGTGACAAAACAAATTAAAGCTGAATGAGCTCTTTTACTCCTGCCCAGGACCTATTGATCAATTGAGGGATCCCCCCGCATTGTGCAACCACTCTTGGCCAGCACAGAATCCCAGTACTTGGCAAGCATGAGCAATATATTCCCCCCAGTGATGTAAGACAGGCTACGACTCAATTATCAATAAAAAGGCTGGCTCACTCCCCATCTGTCTGCATCATATTCTTCAATCACCCACCCATTAATAACCAAGAATTTAATAAAGGTCATGTTCAAATTTCCTTCCTGTGAAAAAACCCCCAAACAACACTGCTTGATGATACTTTATGACCATCTATTATATGAATAATTACAGCTGCAGACTCTGGCAGGGACAGACTTACCATTGTTTCAGTTACAGCTGTTAGGCAGGCTCTGTGGAGTTCAGGTGGCAACAGGGAGAAGTTCCTCTCACACCAGACTTTCACAAAATGCTCTGCAACCCACCTAAAATGACATATTAGAGATTAATAGGATGGCTAATTTTCATTTCAGCAATTCTATCACTTATTCCTAAATAATTTCTCTGCACCGTAACCCTGAGGCTCTGAGTATCAGCCAGCAGCGTGTTGCTTGAGGGAAGAAAAAAAAAAACAATGAATGACTGAGTGAGCATGAGAGGCTTGGTAATACACTGCTGCAGAGAACAGCACTGTTCGGTTCACCATCCCAGTCGCGTGACTCATCAGACTCAATAGACACAACGGGGTAAGGGCAGCCCCTCCTCCCCACAACTTACATCTACACACACCACTTCAAATAAGACCCATCACAGCCAGCTCACAGCCTCCCTCAACACATCCGATTCCTCTGACCTACATTCACACGATTCTTGCCCACTCACTGCAGAGTGCAACACCACAGTGTGCAGTAGTATCAGATGCGAAACTGAAAAAAAAAAAAAGACTTAGATGCGCATCACATGTGAAGTGTATAAAATCCGAGAGCAGAATGAAAATATGCAATATCTGCTGTAAAACTGGTGTTTTGTTTTGGTGCAAAACACCAGATTTCTTTGAGCTTCATTGTTCCACTGAAGCAAAATTCATTTACTCTCATGTGATTGCTTCATTGGTTGCCAAAGTAAACGTCTTTACTGAGCACTGTGGTAGTTTGAAACACGCCATGAAAGGCTCTGTAATGGGAAACACAGAATCAGAACAAAAAATGTAGACACCCAGACATCAATTCACACAGCATTAATATTTAGAGGTTGGTAACTTACACTGAAATTATAAATACACAAGCCTAACATGGGACAAATATCACATATTTGTTTGCAATAATTAAAAATTATCCCAGGTCCCCTGGTATTACGCATCCTGTGCATAGGTCTAACTCCTATGAGAGTTATGAATGATGCATTGGCAATTATAAGATAAATTATGAGATAAATTTGTGAAAAAGTCACAAGTCAAATTCCTGTTTTCTTGGCGTCAAGCACAGCTGGGTGAAGGTCCTAAGAAGGCAGTGCTCTGGATTAGGGCTGCCACGATTAGTCGACTAGTCACGATTACGTCGACTATCAAAATCGTCGACGATTGATTTAATAGTCGACGCGTCGTTTGAAGCTTTGTAAGATCACAAAAGGCGCAGGAATAAGTAGTAGGATTTAAGAGTGTAATAACGGACTGAAACAGAAGATGGCAGCACTGCATGTACAAGGATGCCAGCTGCCGTTAAAACCCGAAGAAGAAGAAGAAGCTGTGTCCCAGAATTCATAGCGCAGCCCAGCTCAGTTTCCAACAATGGCGGCAGCTAGTTAGTTTTAATATTACTCTTATTATTCTTTCTGGGTCACAAAATAAACGTTTAACATATTTTTAGGCGCGAATGTAGCTGTGTAAACCTCAAATATCTGCTCAGTTTATCAAGACACCACATATTTTCAAAAGCGCTCCGACGTTTTCGGTGACGTCTGTTACCCACTAGCTCGATAGCTAGCCGGGGGCACGGCTCACCAGAGCCCGTGAGAACACCGGACTCCCGGCAAATAGTTTTCAAACCCACCGCCGTCTTTCTCAGGTTAAATATACATAAGTCACTTAGATAACTTCAAAATGTTATTGTTTGGCTTTTTTTTAGTATTTTATTTGCTCCTGAGTAAATCGGTTTGGCTGAGATTAAAGTTATAGTTTTTACACAGCTGAATAAACGTCAAGCAGACAACTGATTATCAGCAGTGTGAGATGCTCCAGAATTTACTCCGGTGTCCCGTTATATTTTAGATAGCAAGGAGTTTATTAAACTTCACCGAAACAATCTGCAAATTTCATTAAAATTTAATAAACTATCATCTTGTCTTTATTTTTAGTTAGCACATACCATAAACACTTAAAGCTGTAAGCTAATGATAGTTATATAAGAGCAGATGCTGCTGGTGCAATAAGCTGTACGCTGTACGTCCAATGGATGCATGATGTGATTAGTTGACTAATCGCAAAAATAATCGGTGACTAGTCGACTATCAAAATAATTGTTTGTGGCAGCCCTACTCTGGATCACTCGAAGCCATAGCTCAATCAGAAGCATCAAAAGTAAACAATGAATCAAAACTGAAAATAAACTTTATTTAGCACATTCTTTATTTGTTACAAAGAACTACTTTATTTAGAATAACTCCAATCAGCAAAAGATCTGTCAAATGAATGCTGTGTAGTTGTAGTCTCAAACAAATCTCAGGACGAGAAACAAAGCCAAAGGCGTAAGCTAAGCCACAAACAAAATCTCATATTGACTGATTCTAAGTTTGAGAGTTTTGGCATTAACAGACACCACGATGGATCAACACTGAAACACCATTGCGGGAACCTTAGAGTCTATACGTGTGATTTGCTACTCTGGAGTTGGACATCTGCACTGAATAGACTCAAGCCAGGCCCAGGCTAAGAAGACACAGCAGTCCATTCTTTGGAGAGATGCTTCACCCTCTGGGTTCTGAAACCTTGTGAGTATATGCATTTGTAAGCCGTAAGAAAGCTTCCAAAAGTGTGGGAGTCTTGTTAAATTGCCCAAACAGTGCTGAGTGCAGACACTTACCGCTTACACTGCATATGGAGGTTTTGAAGACCTAAGGCATGTGTGAAAGAGAGGCACTCAAGGACTGTTCTCTGAACTCCATCAGCTGGCTGCAACCGCACACAGACAAGAAAAAAAACAGCAATACAAGTATATAAAATGCTTTCAAACCGTTTCATTTAGGATGCAGTAGCATTCAGTACTGAGAGACTAAAGAAAACAAGAGATGATTGCCTTTTTAAAGAGATGATTGCCTTTTTAAAGAGATTTTCTAAGGACACGTAAAGCTAAATGTGTGGAGGCAGTAACCACAAAAACTTTTTTCTTTTTCTAAATCCATGATGCCACATACTATTATGTACATTACAAAAAAGGACACATCCTGCATTAGAACTAGGGACTTTTCTGAGGCCACTGAAGACACATGACTGTGTGAAGATTGTGTGTGAAGGCTGAAACTATTTTTTGCTGTGTGATCATAAATTCAACATATCGGAAAAATCAAACTTCAACGACTTGCTGGTTTTAATGACATTTTCATTCAAGTCCATGAAAGCCATCCATCAAGCTTGTCAATAGCTCACCTTAGGGAAGAAGCGGCAGTAGTCTCGGGTCAGAACCATTTCCACTACATCTTTCAGCCCCTCCAAACCCAGCATGTCTGCAGCCAGCACCACCTGACTGTGGAACAACAGACACCACATCCAGGTCAGCATCTTTTCTTGGTTCTGAGTTTTATTTTTGCCAGTTTCGTGTACATACAATACCTGGCACTGGCTCTTCTGGGCAGATCCACAATGGCTCCGTACATGAACTGAAGCAAGATTTCCATCTCATCTGGCCCCAAGCTAAAAAGATTAAAACAAACTCTATAAGCCTTGAATTGGAGGTTAACAAACGAAACTGCCCCAGATCTCACTCTAATATTCTCAATCTATGCACATTTCTTTGGCTATAAAGTCGAATAAGCCAGTAAATAAAAATCAATTTATCATGCAGCACTCAGTCCATGTGCAATATACGGGCCTCACAGGTTCCCCTACATGTGCAGGCACTCTATTCTGATTTCTGTCTTCCCCGTTACCCTTAGATCAGTAATGCTGAGGTGTGTGACACGTCTCTCCCTGGAGGGAAAAATGGGCTTCATTTGCCTCTGCCATTCTGAAAGAAGGAGAATGCGTGTGGTGATGGTGATGCTGAGTGGGTGGGTGGTAGCGGGGGTTCTTCAGGAGGAAAAGGATGAGAAGACATTTATGTGCCTCGCAGAGGAAACATTCCAACTTTGCTTGGTTGAAATCTGAGCCAACTATATGAGATTTCACTGACAGCACACCGGCTGTGTCTGTTTTTGAAGTGTGGAGTTAAACATGGCATTGTGAGTGAAACCACATACAGTGCAGAGCCACCTCTGTAGCAATGCATGAATAATTAATGCTCTATATGCAACTGCACAGTTCAGGAATTACGTTAGACCAGAAGTGGAGGTGTACTATTGATCCCTATGTCCTGATGCTACGTGATGCTGATGTACTGGTCTTACCCTTGCAGAGTGATGCACTGTCTGGAGCTCTCCATCCAGCTCCCGCTAAGCATTGCTCGGAAGTACTGAGATCGTGCACACAGGATTGCCCTAGAAACCCAATAAAGCAGACAGCTGCATGTCAGAGAGCCACCTACCATTTATTCTTCACATCATTTGCAACTGAAATTGTTTGCACTGAAGCAGCTTTGAACTGACAAGCAAGAAGAAAAAAATTAAATAAAAGAAACTGAGTTTTCTTGAATCTTTAAAGGCTATTTTTATTCTCACTGACCTCACCGTACCATCACTGGTGTAAAAATACACGAGACTAGAATATTTATAAAAGGCATTAAAGACATGAGAGATTTTTCTATAAATTCCTTTTTTACTGTACACCCTTGAGTCCACATTGCTTTCTTTCTTGTCTTATGGCAGCGTTTATCAAATATTAGTGGCATGTAAAATAAAGTCTAAATGTGGTAAACCACACATTTAATTAATGACTTTGATTTTCTTAGGCTAAATAGGATAGCAGGCAGTTTGTTTCACAAATGCTTCTGGCAGATTTTGTTAAGGTAAAGATACGTCATCACTCAATTGGTTTAACAGTAGGTACAGTTTGAGGGGTTCAAATATTTTTGGTTGACTACAGCTGAACTCTAACAGTCAATCCATTTTCTTTACCACTTATTAAATCCAGGGTCATGGTGAGCTTATCCCATGTGTTCATTAGGCAAGAGGCAGGGTACACCCTGGTCAGGTCCCCAGTCCATCACAAGGCTAACAGACAGAAACAGACACCCATTCACTTTCAGATTTACACCTTTAGCCAATTAAGAATCACCAGCTGACTGAGCATGCATGTTTTTGGACATGCCATAAGAAGCTGGAGTATCCAGAGAACACCAAGCGGGCAAACTCCACACAGAAAGCCCCCCGCCCCAAAAAAAGAACAACAAAAAGAAAAAGAGCCCAGCTTCTCCTCTCTGCTGAGCTTTTTCTGGCTAATGGGTCCCCTGAGCAGGAGCTGGGAAAATCCTGTCTCCATAGCTACTACAACCTCTGCACTGCTGAATGACCGCCCACCACCGCTGCTTCACATTTGCATGAGTCAACAGCATACGCACAAGCGCTTTATTGTTTAACATCTGATAAATGTGGCTGTGATGTGCTGAGGTGAGGCGCTGCCTCTGATGTTTTGTGAACCAAAAAATAACCAAGATTAAATGGAAATCACACGTAGGCGCTTTAAATTCAATCCCATCAACACATAACATTTAGAGAATCTATGGGAAATTTATCAGAGGAAACAAGGAACATAATAAGGCAAATAAAGATATACCAAGCCAATTTTTTCAGCCTCAAAACAATACCTATACTTTGGTTTTTGGATACTGCTAATACTGACTACCTATCAAATACTTGTAGTAAGTCCATAAGCTGCGTTCCTCACTCTGATCAAGAAACTATAAATTGTTCCTTTATGTGTGAGGTAACATCAGGCTTGACTTCAATATTGATGGATTAATTATTATTAAAAGAACAAATTACATCAGACAAAGATGAAAGACAACATGAACTAATTTATGTTATTCAACAAAAATATTTGCTCGAGTTTTATTTGAGCTCAGTGAGTCTTTACTGCATACTATTTTATGGTCATCCTAGTTGTTTCCTTTCCAGCCTCACCTGTGGGGAACAGCTGACAAGAAACAGGTGACGTGTAATAACATTAAGCTTCCCAAAAAATTTGAAACCAAACATATGGAGAAAGAGAGGAGCTGACAAAGAAAGCACCATGGTCAGAGCTTTCAGTCACTTGGTTGGAGTTTGCAGTTAAGTCAGCTGCGAAGAGACAAAGCAAAGCTGCTGGGGTAGCAGATGTGAAATACCTCTAAATTGTATTACCTTCTTCCATACTATGTTAGCCATTAGTGCACTGCTGCTGCTGCTGCTGAACTGTGGTGTAATGAACAAAGAATAAAACAGACACTACGTAGCTCAGCCCAATTCAGCCTTCTGAGTCAGAATCAAACAATATCCGATCCAAATACTGCACCGATTTATGGCCAACTCTAATTCAGTGAAATGACCTGAATTAACTTAACTGTGTCTTACAGTGTCACCTCACTTTCTCATTCATATAACACATCCCAGTGGTTTAATCTTTGCTTGTTTTCATTCAAACTGCATATAATTTTACACATTTTGAGTTACGGTGAAAAAAGGGTAATTTCTGTATATGATCATATAAGCACAGAAATAATTGTAAATTGAGCTGCAAAAAAACGTTTTTTATTCCCAGTGTTTGGATACAGATGGCTGAAAATGTTGCCATGAATAGATCTACCTGTGGCAGGAGAAGACCTGATCTGCTACTTGGATAGTAATGTCACACTGCTCTCCCCTTTGGTACAGATCCAGCAGGTCAGCTCCGAGGCCAGAGGCTGGCTCGAGAACAACAGCATCTGCACACGAGTTGAGGAGGATAATGAGGAAGGACAGGAAGTGGAGGGTGGAAAAAAAAAAGAGGAAAGCTTTAGGCTTATATTAATCTGCTGAGACCACACACAGAATGTGTGTATATGAGATAGCTCTCAGTAAACCAAGTTAAAAATACTGTAAAATATAAAAGCAGAGTAAAATCATGAACTATCCACAGCGTGGCAATCCTGTAATTACCAACAACAACAGGGATCTCAAAGCGATTAGCCCTTAAGTGGATTATGGCTGAGATAACATGATGGGAAGAAAGTGGAGGCGGGAGAGTTGCTGAGCAGCTGAGCCGTCACATAACCTGAAATAAACCCTTCATGGAAAAGAGGCTGGATCTGTTTACCTGATTCAGTGGATCTATGGAGGTCTGCTGTGTCGGGAGCAGGCAGAGTACTTTCTGGCACGGAGCCCTCAACATCTGGGATTATTGGAGCCGAGCGCATGCTCTGGTCTGCTGTGTACACTCGCCTGCAGGGGAGAAAGACTAAATTTAATTAAGAATCTTTCATACATATTAAAATGACAGTCTCATCTGACGCAGCTAGGCGATCTAAAGTGTGCCGAATTTGCTGTTCCTGCTCAGTGAAGCATTTAATAAAGAGGCTAGCAGGCCAGACCTCTGCCCTAACACCTTCTGAAAGGTGATTGCTCTGCTCTGGGTATTGTGTTATTGTATCAATTTGAGTCACGGTCATAGTCAAAACAACAAAAGAGGAAGAAAAACGAACCAAGCAGACATTTTCTGAGTGGTTTCCCCCAGAAAGAAAACAAACAAACAAAAACAAAAACTCTTTACGTCTTACCAAGTCAGCTGGATGGTGTAATCACTTAATCACTTAAATGAGATATGCTCATTTTGGTTCAATTTTTTTTTAATTGAAGTTCAGAAATATAATACAGACACAACACTGCTTGTCATATGGACATGTGAGTCTCAAAGAAAAGCAACAAAGCAAACAGGTTATAACAAATTTAGACAAACTATAAAACACAACAACTTAAGACATTCCTATTAGGGCTGCCACAAACGATTATTTTGATAGTCGACTAGTCACCGATTAATTTTGCGATTAGTCGACTAATCAGATCATCATCCATTGGACGTAAAACTACAGCTTATTGCACCAGCAGCATCTGCTCTTATATAACTATCATTAGCTTACAGCTTTAAGTGTTTAAGGTGCTAACTAAAAATAAAGACAAGATGATAGTTTATTAAATTTTAATGAAATTTGCAGATTGTTTAGGTGAAGTTTAATAAACTCAGCCGTCTGCTCCTTGATATCTAACATATAACGGGACACCGGAGTAAATTCTGGAGCATCTCACACTGCTGATAATCAGTTGTCTGCCTGATGTTTATTCAGTTGTGTAAAAACTATAACTTTGATCTCAGCCAAACCGATTTACTCAGGAACAAATAAAATACTAAAAAAAAGCCAAACAATAAAATATTTAAGTTATCTAAGTGACTTATATATGTTTAACCTGAGTAGCGAAAGACGGAGGTGGGTTTGAAGCCGGGAGTCCGGTGTTCTCACGACTCTAGTGAGCCTTGCCCCGGCTAGCTATCGAGCTAGTGGGTAACAGACGTCTCTGAAAACGTCGGAGCGCTTTTGAAAATATGTGGTGTCTTGATAAACTGAGCAGATATTTGAGGTTTACACAGCTACATTCTCGCCTGAAAATATGTTAAACGTTTATTTTGTGACCCAGAAAGAATAATAAGAGTAACATTAAAACTAACTAGCTGCCGCCATTGTTGGAAACTGAGCTGGGCTGCGCTATGAATTCTGGGACACAGCTACTTCTTCTTCTTCGGGGTCTAACGGCAGCTGGCATCCTTGTAGATGCAGTGCTGCCATCTTCTGTTTCAGTCCGTTATTACACTCTTAAATCCTACTACTTATTCCTGCGTCTTTTGTGATCTTACAAAGCTTCAAACGATGCGTCGACTATTAAATTAGTCGTCGACGATTTTGATAGTCGACGTAATCGTGACTAGTCGACTAATCGTGGCAGCCCTAATTCCTATATATACTTATTTTAGTGTATAAACAATATAATATCAGTGAGTAAAATGTTTTTTCACACCTCATTTTGTTTTATTTCACTATAATAACCTTGCCTAGGTGTTACCAGCTAAATGCAAATTTTTAGCTACATGCTTGAAAGTATATTCGTTTTTTGCTCACTGCTGCTGCTCCCAGTGGCCAT
This sequence comes from Perissodus microlepis, assembly GCF_051167445.1. NCBI lineage: Eukaryota > Metazoa > Chordata > Actinopteri > Cichliformes > Cichlidae > Perissodus > Perissodus microlepis. Next base: position 28,616,850 of record NC_140482.1, read on the forward strand.
TTAAAGATCGAAAACATGTATCATTTTTGCTGGTGTAATGAATGAGGCTTTAGTAATCTCCACTACTCAAATCTAACAACCAACTGTCCTTACTTGTTTTTAACTGTTTTAAGTTAGTGCAAACAGATGCAGAAACAGGGAGCTGACTATCACGAGAGACTCCCTCCTCGCTGCGTATCCTCACTCTATAAGAAGACTGAGGTGCAGTTCAGTACTACAAGATATCCTCTGTACTTTATCAGTTTATGTATGCGTCAACTTTCTGTTGTTGTTGTTGCATAATTTTTTATCATAGATGTGATTAAGAGTTATTCTTTATTTTAATGTTGGCCTAGGAAACATTTTTCTTTCTTTCATGTTTTTAGCATGTTGAATAGTGATCTCTCTCTCTCTTTCTGCGTTTCTTTTGTGTTTTTTCAGCCACTGTGTCCTTGTTTCTTGTTTAAGTAACCGAAACATTTTAAAAGACTTCTGACGAGTCTTCTAATTGAAATAAACATCCAGAAATACTGCTTCTCCCCACCTCTTTCTTTCCCTTAATCTCCTGAATTAATATATAAAATTTAGAGTTCTTTGTTTAACTAGCATGCTTAGCTACACTGTAAATGACACTGACACACAGGATGAGTTTAAGTTTAATTAAAATTTGAACAAATTTGGAGACATTGCTGCACAGATCACTTTTTCCTGCACCATTTTCATAAGGATTTCTGAGCAGTTTTTTCATTTTAGTAATAAGGTTTTGTGTGAGGTTTCATTTAAATTTCACCATCCACAAAACATCACTCTTTTGCTTCCCACCTACCACATACAGCAGGAAAAAAAAGCTGAACCCTTTCAGTAGCAGCAGTTTCTATATGACCTTATTTAGAGTGCAATGTCTAACTATTAAGAACGTCTTCCAGAACTAGGTAATAGAATAAGTAGTGCTGCTGGGAAAGAAGTTTTAAAGCGACTTCTCATTTCTGTGGCAGTGCAGTCGTAAGAGGAAGGCTTCTTGTCCTAATTTTAATTTGCTAATGAGACTCCATTCATTGGATCAAAGCCTGCGCTGCAAGGCTTTGATTAAAACTCAGTTTGGTATTTGTGCGTCTCAGCAAGAACTTGAAAATGAGCAGTGTAATTTATTATTCAATAGCTGCAGCATTTGCAGAGCTCACTGAATCAAGATTACCAGCGCTTCAGAATAAATATGGAGCACTTGGCGCCCCCTGTCAGACAGACACTGAAGCAGCAAAGATAACACATCAGGGAACAACTACTGTCTCATAACACCCCTGCTAGGAAGCAGATGTAGAGCAAAGGTTTCATGTATACTCAGGGAAATGACCTACCTAAGGAAATCTTTGAGCCCAGACAGCTCATAGTCTGGCAGATGGATGATGATGGGATCTTTGTGCGTCTGTCCCTGAAGAACATCAGGAGCTCTGGCCAACAATACAGCTCTGTGTGCTCGGATCGAGCCAGAGCCAGCATACAGAGAAACATCAGCCTCCAGCTCCTCCTGCAGTAGCCTGGGGAAACACATCACAACACTTTAACAGCGGTGTTTAACAAAATAAATAAAACAACAAAAGTTGGGAGACAGTTTCATATTTCATTGATCTTTAAGAACAAACACAGAAAGGAGACAATGAAGAAAAGGCCCAAGGCTCTGAAGATTCATCTGATGGCCCATTTTTCCACTTGAGAACAACACAAGCAGAGTCCTGAGGCGGTCTTATCATCTCATCCAGCCTCAATAACCAATGACCCAGAAACCAGTCAGCTGATGGCCAACTGGACACTATGACTTCAAACTCTGGTGCTGTGTCCACTTGTATTACCCTTTGATTAGAAATGCTGCCCGTGCACCAAGGAGATCCACATCCCAGAGTTTCCATTTATCTGTGAAACCTAGTGCAACTTTGCTTGCACCAAGTTTTATATTCCAGATCCACTGACCCTATTATCTGAGGAAAAGCTCCACCCACGGCATTTCTTAAATGCAAGTTTGACTAAATATAGTTACATTTAGACATAAACAACTAAATATAGTTACTTTCAAACTTCTGTGTTCTTTCGTGTTCTTTTAACACATCATGAATAATTATGGTTTTCAATAATACACTTCTGTCATTTCTTATTATTATAACTCTAATATGGAGCCAAGCACGTTTAAGAGACATTTGGAAAGCAATCTTTTTTCCCCAAAGGAAAACTTGGCCTGATTCAAAAGAGCACTGGCTGTGAAACAACATAATTTATTAGACTGTGTCAAAATGGTCGATAAGTACATGTACGTAACGTATATGCCAATGAAGCTTCTTAAAAAGACAAGAAAATGTCAGGCGCCTTCATCCAACAGACAAAGAAATACTGACAATATGTCAGATGACATGGGTTACTATTTCACAAAGAAAGAATGAATACAGGACTGAAAACCAACTCTATACTCTTAACATTTGAACAGCACTGGAGTTACTGCTAAAAAGTTTTTTTTCTCAGTTATAGTGATGAATATCTCAGTGTGACACCAAATCTTTAATCAATAAAGTTGTCTGACAGGCTGTGCAATCGGTTTAAATGCTATAAGTGTGTGTGTGTTACTGAACATTCAGAAAATCTAGCCTGGGTTATTAAGGTGCAGACACTAGATTTTAACTCCAGCTTTACTTTCTATAACCACATTTTGCTGCTTTTTTAGAAGCTTTTAATTAAATCTTAGAAATATTTTTTTAAGTAGCATACAAAGGTGGCATAGTGGTTAGCACTGTTGCTTCACATTAAAGGAAGGTCCTGGGTTCAAATCTAGAATATGGACAGGGCCCTTCTGTGTGGAGTTTGCATGTTTTCCTCATGTCTGCATGGGTTCTCCCTAGGGCTGTTGGATATAACGATATATATCGGATGATGATATAAAAACGTCTATCGTTTCATTTTACGCTATCGTTTGTTTCGTGGTGTCGCAAAATAAACTGTTTACGGCAATATTTTTTCACCGTTTTGATGGTCACTGTAGTGGCTATATTAATTTCTAAAAGTTCTCTCTTTCTCTTATATTTAATATAACCGCACTACTGACGGACAAGCACCTGTTTTTATGCGTGTGGTTAGCAACAATGACGGTAACAGCATCGCGTGTCCGCTTGTTTATGTTCCACATAAACCTTTCACAATAAAGCTCAAGATCCTGTTGAGACTTTTCAAAATAAACTGAATCACGTGAAAGAGCAGATTATTTACGGATGAGAAGTAAAAAAAAAAAGAAAAAAAAAAAGACGTCAGGTGCTAAAAAATAAACCTTAGACTCAAACGTTAGAACAGGCTTTTCCCCGCAGCATGCTGTGTATTAAATACTCACAAAGAAAACGGCGGCTGTTACAACTTATGTCTAAAAATGTATAGTTTCATGCATCGTTAAAACACTGGACTCCAGGTACATGATGCCCAGCTGGAAACACTTCTCGCCAGTCGAGCTGCCCGAGAGTCACAGAATTGACAGAAAATGTTACATTTTTGTGATTTATATCGTTATCTGGACGATAGAATTCTTATATCGGGATATGAGATTTTGGTCATATCGCACAGCCCTAGCTCTCCCCAGATACTCCAGCTTCCTCCCACAGTCCAAAGGCAGGCAGTGGGATCAGATTAATTGGTGATTATAAACGGGATGCAGGTGTGAACTTGAGTATGAATTAGGGCTGCCACGATTAGTCGACTAGTCACGATTACGTCGACTATCAAAATCGTCGACGACTGATTTAATAGTCGACGCGTCGTTTGAAGCTTTGTAAGATCACAAAAGACGCAGGAATAAGTAGTAGGATTTAAGAGTGTAATAACGGACTGAAACAGAAGATGTCAGCACTGCATGTACAAGGATGCCAGCTGCCGTTAGACCCCGAAGAAGAAGCTGTGTCCCAGAATTCATAGCACAGCCCAGCTCAGTTTCCAACAATGGCGGCAGCTAGTTAGTTTTAATGTTACTCTTATTATTCTTTCTGGGTCACAAAATAAATGTTTAACACATTTTCAGGTGAGAATGTAGCTGTGTAAACCTCAAATATCTGCTCAGTTTATCAGGACACCACATATTTTCAAAAGCGCTCCGACGTTTTCGGAGACGTCTGTTACCCACTAGCTCGATAGCTAGCCGGGGGCAAGGCTCACTAGAGCCGTGAGAACACCGGACTCCCGGCAAATTGTTTTCAAACCCACCGCCGTCTTTCGCTACTCAGGTTAAATATACATAAGTCACTTAGATAACTTAAAATGTTATTGTTTGGCTTTTTTTAGTATTTTATTTGTTCCTGAGTAAATCGGTTTGGCTGAGATTAAAGTTATAGTTTTTACACAGCTGAATAAACGTCAAGCAGACAGCTGATTATCAGCAGTGTGAGATGCTCGAGAATTTACTCCGGTGTCCTGTTATATTTTAGATAGCAAGGAGTTTATTAAACTTCACCGAAACAATCTGCAAATTTCATTAAAATTTAATAAACTATCATCTTGTCTTTATTTTTAGTTAGCACACACCTTAAACACTTAAAGCTGTAAGCTAATGATGGTTACATAAGAGCAGATGCTGCTGGTGCAATAAGCTGTACGTTTTACGTCCAATGGATGATGATCTGATTAGTCGACTAATCGCAAAAATAATCGGTGACTAGTCGACTATCAAAATAATCGTTTGTGGCAGCCCTAGTATGAATCGCTGAATGCCTCTGTGATAGCCCAGTGACAGACTGATGAACTGTCTAATGTGTACCCAGCCTCTCGCGCTATGGCAGCTGGGATAGGTTTGCAGTTTACCTGAAAAGTGAAGTACCGCAGTGACATTTTCTTTCCCTGTTTTTCTCAATCTTAAATTGAAGATTCTCTTTGCAAAATCTGATATTGAATTAATTAAGCTAAAAGTGGTCTTTTTTTGTTTGATTTAATCAGCTCTTTCTACAAGTTCACATTACTGGACACAAGAACTGGTCAATTTTTATCCTTTGACAGCTTGGAACTGCCTTGGACAGCTGGATGAAAACTTGTGGCACATGTGTCAAAGCCCAGCCTTTAACACTGAGCTTTATGAGTCAGTGTCAGACACCTTACCTGTTCAGGTCTGCAGACAAAGCAGAAGATAAACATCTCTTCAGCTGATCCTTGTGTTTGCGCTCTTTGACCTGGAATTCGAGTCTCGCTGCCTCACTGGTGATCATGGTGTGTTATGTTCTCTAAAAGTGAGACAAGAGGGAAGACACACTTCAGCTTGTGAACTCAAAGGTGTTCTGGTGGAATGGGAACCACATCTTTCAGTGGCATGCTGTGTGCACACTATGACAAAGTGAGGCAGATCATCACAAACTGTGACAACTACACCAACAAGGATCACCTGACAAGTGCTGTCACATAGTCCAGGACAACAAAAGGCTACTGCATTCACCTTTTTTCCCGTAATCATATGCTGCAATACCATCTTTCTCCACAGTCGCTGACTCATATTCGCTTTCCTTTTCTATCCAAAGAGGCGCTGTTAGCCTAGTTTAGCGAAATCAATGAAACCTGGAAGAGGTGACCGCAATAACGACAGAAATTCACCACGTTACGTGACCGAGGAATTTATTTAGCCGTACCACTAAAAAGGATGATGATGTTATCCATGGTAAAATACCTGCTTTCGTGTGTTTCCAACAGAAAACACACCCAGCACCGCAAATATTAACCAGTGTCTGTTTGTGTGAAGTTTAATACTCAATAAAGCAATCCTTTTACAAAATTAAATACACGGAGCCCAAATTCACCTGCTCTAGCTCAGGTGTTTCCTCGTTCTCTGTGGGCTCCAGTTGGTACTGTAAGCAAATCAATCTCATTTTCCTCTGGCTGCTAGCATGCTAGCTATGAGGAGCTACCGTTAACAGTAAGTTACCCTCTTTAACCTTTAATTACCCTCGTCAAAAAATACACCTGCACAAATTAACTCCAGTCGATAGCTGCCTGCGAGCACGAGGCTCGGTAACTGCTCGTTAAGGATAAAATAAATGAATATGCTGACCCACTGACCAATGTTGTTGACATCACTGCTACACGCTGTTCGCCACCCACTACGACGCGGTTTGTCAAACGAAAAAGGAGTGGACAAGCCGGAAGCTTCGGAACATGCGCAGTACACCAAAAAGCTACCTAGCTAAAGAAAACGATGCATTCACGTACAGCCTCTTCTGTTTGGTTTGTTTGGGTGAATACTTTAGAGATGAGAGACATGGAATACAGAAAGAATGAAAGCATGCTAAAGTGACATTAGCAAGAGAAAAACCTAGAATTATCAAACAACTAGAAGGAGGAGGGTCGCGTACTGGAGCGGGCATATATGGCAGGAATATGAAGAGTTCAACACATTTATGTCTGTGAAGGTTCTCAGTCATCCAGGTCATCGTAGTCAAAGGAGCTTGCAGAGAAAAGCGTCTGGACTTCTTTAAGTTGCTTGAAGACGTTTCACCTCTCATCCGAGAAGCTTCTTCAGTTCTAAGGTCAAATGGTGGTGGTCAACACATTCAGACAAAAAAACATAATTATGAAAAGTTAGAGTGAAAACCCACCGATAAATATTTCATATTTTATTGTGGTTCACAGTGTCATATAAAAATTGTTGCTTTTGAAAAAGCTAAAGGCTTTTTTGTTTTTGTTTCAAATATGCATACATTATAATATCCAGTTAATAGAAACCTGAAAATATAAACCTGTTTTCTACTGAGTTACCGGAGTCAGTGAAGGCAGCAAATGAACTAGCTCGCCTTACTAGCATTTACGTCATTGTTCCATCCCGGTTCCAGTTTATGATGCCACTGTACTGTGCATGAGAAAAATTGATAAATACGAATAATGTAGCACTGGGCATAGACTCGGTATAATCACTATATATGTGAGAATGAAAGTAAACGGTAAACCTTCTAATAACTATAGTGCTGTTTTACATATTATTTGTGTAGATACTTGTTATATAGGAATATATAATGTTTATTGTATTCTCAAAACGTAAGTCATTCATGAGGGCAACATTTGATTCAGAATGTAAAAAACTGCAGCCATATCTGCTAAGTCTATAACCTAAATTGCAATTATTGAGATTTTTATATAAATATATATAAAAACCATGAAAAAAAATATTGTGTCCCGTGGTGTGAAACATGCTGTTCACCTGAACAGCAGTGAGTGAGTGTGTGTTGGCAAAGCGATAAGACCTGTATAAAAAGTAAACCATAACAAAATGCAATGATTTGCAATTTTTCATTTCATGAGGTTCAAAAAGTTCTGAGTTGGAAGCAAGTAGGCCAGTTCAGCACCCGACTCTTCTACTACGAAGTATCCAGCTTATCATCATCTTACTGAAATATACATAGACTTTGCTTTAAAGACATTCTGTGAATGGGAGCCTATGTTGTTTTCAAACTTGTATATACCTTACAGGACTGATGGCACCTTGATGTTTTCCAACAAAAATTTCAAATTTAGAATCGTCTGACTAGAAAAAACTGTTTTAACCTGTATTTGTGGACGGCACAGTAAACTGTACTCACAGACAGTGATTTCTGGAAGTGTTCCTGAGCCCATGCAGTGAGTTCCATGACAGAATCATGATTTTAAAGCAGTGCTCTCTGAGAGCTCGAAGATCATGGGCGTCTAATGCTGATTTTCACTTTTGTCCCTTGTGCACAGAGACTACTCCAGATACTTCGAATCTTATGAAAACTTTATGTACTGTCAGTGATGAGATATTCAGTCTTTGTAAGTTTATGCTGAGGAATATTATTCTGAAAATGTTCCACAATTTTTTGTAGGTTAGTCAACCTCTACCCAAGCACTTCTGAGACACTCTTCCCCTCTAAGATGCTCATTTTATACCCAGTCATGTGACTGACCTGCTACGAGTTAATGGTAAATGGTAAATGGCCTGTATATGTATAGCGCTTTACTAGTCCCTAAGGACCCCCAAGCACTTTACACATCCAGTCATCCACCCATTCACACACACATTGGTGATGGCAAGCTACATTGTAGCCACAGCCACCCTGGGGCGCACTGGACACTGGCACCACCGAGCCCTCTGACCACCACCAGTAGGCAACAGGTGAAGTATCTTGCCCAAGGACACAACGACCGAGACTGTCCAAGCCGGGGCTCGAACCGGCAACCTTCCGATTACAAGGCGAACTACCAACTCTTGAGCCACGATCGCCCGTAATGTTACAGTTTGTTCCTTCAGTTGTCTTTTTAGTACCGCTTACGCTCGCTGCCTTTTGTTGTCTTTCTCTCAACATTTTAAGGAAATGTTTCCGTCATCAAATTCAAAATGAGCCAATCCTTGTCATGGAACAGTAAAATGTCTCAGTTTACACAATATGTTTTCTGTGTTATATTGCGAAAAAAATATGGGTTTACGAGATTTGCAGATCATTGCATTCTGCTTTCATTTATACAGCGTCCCAACTTTTTTTGGAATCGGGGTTGTAAATATCTGTCTGATGAACACATCTCACCTTATTTCCGCATGAACATTTCTGTTTGCACACAGTGGAGGTATAAATATGCAGTGCCACTCAGCTCTGTGCTATATTTAACAGAGCATCCATTGCTATTTCTGGTAGTTTCATTTTTAATCTGAGACAGTAACAGACACACAGAGGGGCATCTGGAGGTTTTCTGCTTTTAACTTCAAATCCGTTATTATCTTTTTTTTAAAAAGCAGTGAAGTCTGACAGTTTGACACTTAGTTTATTTATAAAATCAAATGGTGTAGACCTGGCTCAGTGAATTTCAAAATGCAGTGTGTAGGAAGAGATACAAAATAGTACAATAGTCAACCATCACTGACATTTCTATACAGGAAGATAACATTCTCTACATTTGAGCATTAATCTTTGAGGGAAAAAAAGCTCCTTTCAGCAACACTACCTGATAAAGGGAGTGGGAGGGTTACGCCTCCCAAAGGACTGTGCCCAAAGTGGAGTGGAGCGACCCGTTGAAACACACAAGTATAGCAGGCGACGCCACATCCCCAGTCTCGCAGGACATCGTTACACTGCGACAGCTCGAAAGTTAAAAAGGCACCACACAATACAAGTCACAAAGGAGATTCTGCCACACATTTGTAATGCTGAAACCGACAAACTTTAAGGCGGATGTCGTGTGCAAAAAACATCTTGAATATGTGTCACGCATACTGTTCGGTGTCCTCTCTGGTGAAGTGTGCTTTGATTTCTTCCTTTACAGCTGACTTCTTTAAAAAATGTCTGAAACATGTGAAAGATTTAAAGAATGATTGCATTATCACTATGTTGCTTGGTGTCACAGGCACATTCCAGGCTTCCAGGGAGTGAGTGGGGAGAGGAGAGGTGCTGGAGGAGGCCTCGCTGTGGATTTAGTTCCTGTAGCTTTTACGTCCCTCGCCCTCCTTGAGGAAGGTCCATATGAGGGTGTTTACGATATCGGGCTGGTCCTGCTGCAGCCAGTGACTGGCCCCGGAAATGATGTTAAGACGGAAATGATTCCTGATGTAGAGGCGGCAAGCCTCGGCCATTTCCTGTTCCAAGAAGGCATCCCGCTCTCCCCACAGCAGCAGCACCGGAGACCTGACGTGGTTATGGCTCAGAGGGAGGGAGCTACAGAAAGAAAGGACACGAAAACATGAAAAGCCTTCAGTTGATCACATTTGTCCCATATTCTCTTCACAGGCTCCCGTTTAAATCCAGAATTTAATTTAAAATCCTTCTCCTTACATACAAAGTTCAGAACAATCAGGCCTCATCGTATCTCACATGACCTCAGAGTACCTTATTATCCTGACAGAGTACTTCTCTCTCAGACTGCACAAAAACTTCACAAAACTATATTTATCCCAGCAACATTAAACTATATTTAATGTAGCTAGGATTGGCTCTGGGCTCCTCACAACCATGTTAAGGATAAGTGGAAGAGAATGGATGGATGGAGGGATTCATGTCTTATTTTTTTGTGTTTGACATTGAAATGGGATGTCTGCACTTGTTTTTAAGGAAACAGCACAACTTGCGTAAATCAAACTAACCACACCTGTGAGCGTTATTTAGGGATTGCGCTCCAGACTACTTTGCCCGGTTTTGTAACTCTAACCCACAGTGCAGATTCCTATTTTTGTCATTTTCCAGCTTTTCTCACTCAGCTGAGCATGAAAAGTTTTATACCAGATTTCCGATGGACCCGCAGCACCTGGGTCTTAATTTAACATCCTGTTCTGTAGTATCACAGTTGTTAAACATCACATGCAGTACGGCACGCTTCTGCCGAGATGTCTTCCAGCCTCCATCCTGTCTCAGACCAGAAAGCAGATATACATTTAAAAGGATGGCTGAATGTTGACTGTGCATTCACCTATTTTTGTCCCCTCTACATTTAGGTACGCTATCCACTAACAGACAGACTAAGTGGGCATGGGTCACTGAGATTTCTTTTACGTAAGCATACAAAAGCTACTCTGAGACAACTCATTGCTTGAGAAGGGAGCAGATGGCACGCTCAGCCATGCATGTATAGGTCACATGTCAAAATTGCATGCACTGAGATTTTCTTTGATCTCGTTTATGCGGACCATTGTTTGCCAGTAAACATGTAGGAAAGATGTGAATGTGACAGTATTGTAGCACTGACAGAAGTAGAGGCTCAGTTTTCTGTTCCCCCAGAGTTCTGACAGTAGATGGTGCTACTAAATGCAAATATGTCTGTGAAGGTTCTCAGTCATCCAGGTCATCGTAGTCAAAGGATCTTGCAAAGAAAAGCGTCTGGACTTCTTTAAGTTACTTGAAGACGTTTCACCTCTCATCCGAGAAGCTTCTTCAGTTCTAAGGTCAAATGGTGGAGAGTCCCAGATATACTATACTAAATGCAAACTACACAACAAAAACCTCGTTTATCTTTGGAGCGTGGAACATAAAGTTTCTTAAACTGACACATCTGAAAATTACTTTTCAAGCATAAACAAAAACTCAACAAGTAAAAAACATTTAAAACAGCTATTTTCTGCTATTTTGTGTCTGGCAGTTTACTGCTCATTTATTTTGCAGCTGATATGACCGTGGCAGTCACAGCTGAGACTGTGGTGCCAAAACACTGGGCCTGTCCTTGCAGCTCATCGTGGAGCGCTTTCTCTGAATGTTTAGACCTGAACTGTGCATACTGCTGATCTTCAGTATTCCTATTTTAATGTAAGAGAGCAAACTTTTGTTTGGTGTGTTTTTAACAGCTTTTTAACTTTAATATTATTCTTTGATCTCTTATAAATCATACAGATTTTGCTTAACACATATGACATATCACTGTTATATAGAGATCCTTTCACATAATCCATCCTTGGCTGAGTGAATTCCCCACCTGAAGACATTCCTGTAATAGTTGAGGGCTCCTGTTAGAGCTCCCGGTTGTGAGAGTGCGTACAGGTAGGCTTCCAGATCCTCTGCGGTGAGCCATCGGCCTTTCCTGCCGATCCCTGTGCTGCGGCTGGTGAACAAAGCCTTCAGAGCCTGCAGCAGAGACACAGCAGCAAACACTGAGCGAGGTTTGCATGGGCGGTACGTTCTGATCTAGACAGCATTCACTGAAGGACGTCCATGTCGCTGTAACGCGAGTCAAAAAAGGTACTTCTGTGGTGAAATCAGCTCTGATGACCTTCAGTCACAGCTCTGGCTCTCTGACTCTCTGCTGGCTCGACGACACTGCATGCTGTGCACCAGCGCGAGCATATGGCAGCATTCTTTCATTTAATTAGCAAAACTCTGACATACTGATTATACTAGGTGATATAACACCAGTGTCTTAGAAATGCTTAAATAATTATAAAGCAAGGAATTTAAATAGAAAGTAGTTTTTAGTTTTACAGTAACATTAAACTCACAATAAGCGGAGATTTGAGGTGGTTTGGATGAGTGTTTCTCATATTTTGGCTAACCTTTCACCTTTTCTCTATTTCCTGCATGTGTGGTGTGCAAATCAATGATGGTATACTGTAGAAATTCTCAGCCTGTGGTGAAAACTGCAGGGAAATCTGGGCAGTTACAAAAAGGAAAGACTTGGTTTGAGGTGTTTATCATTGTTTTAAACTAACAGCAATACACACACAGACACAGCAAGCTGTCCTCGTTTCAGCACATCAGCATTTTCTCTGTGTCTTTGCTTTCACAACAACTGATTAACTGCGTATGAGGTGTTTAGTAGTCTGTAAATTGTAGCTACAAAAAATAACCCGAGGCACTGCTCTACGCGCTATGTGTTAATTAGCTGTTGATGAACCGAGTCAGGTTAGTCTTTATTTTCAGTCTACATGCTAACTAAGGTAAGCTAAGCTCCCAGCTGTTGCTTAATATTTAATGAACAGACATGAGAACAGTGGCAACCTCACATCAAACTCTGGGAATAATCAAGCACCGGAAATACCGAGAGAACAACTAGAATCTGATCACTGGAAGATAAAATACAAACTGTGTGTATTTGTAAATCTTCTAACACGGAGACAAGATAATATTAAGTACAATTACTTTTAAACAATGGGAAGAAGAAGATAATAAAATTGAGAAAATAAGAAATTAAATGATTAATTACTAACAATATTTAAAAAATCCAGATATTATTTTGTAATAATCTGTAATCCACACATTTCCTGCAGTCTGACCTGATGTAAACACCAAAAATAGACACTGCTCATAATGTGCGAGGTACACTATTGCACATGCACATCCACACACGACCTTGACATTGAAAGTCCACACACAACAGACCACCTTGAAATCATTGATGGAGAGCATGAGCTCCGGGAAGCGGGGCAGCTGGAAGAAAAAGTAATGACTGGATTTCAGCAGCTGGCTCGGGTGACGCAGGGTATAATCTGGAGGAGAGGAAAGGAGAAGAAAGGGAACATTTAGTTTCTCGACATAATTAAAGGGCAGGTTTCTTGTGGACATGATAACTCAGTGCCTCTCTGTCTGCACCATTTAAACCAGCTGTTCCAGCTTCATATTAGCCTCCTCTAATTAGTGTCTCATCAACTTGCTCTTAATGCAGAGGAGGATTTGCCAGATGGATGCAAACATGCAACTGAAGTAATAACACTTCCTAATTATCATTAATAATTACAGTAATAACCCAAGAGTCAAACCAGAGCTTCTCTAATTAGCGTGGAGAATACTGATTTTCCAGCACACTGTCCTGAAATCATACCTGTGAACACAGACGGATGCGGACAGTTGAGAACAATGAGTTTTGTCACCATCTCGGGGTAGTGAATCGCAAACAGCCACGCTATGGTCCCACCCCAGTCGTGGCCAACGAGGCAACATCTGTTGTAACCTTGGAAGAAATAAAACACGAATGAAGGAAGCTGGAAGTCCATTCTAACGTTAAAACTAAACAACAATCTCTGTGGCTCAAAAGTGAAGCCAACATAGTGAGCAGCAGCAGGGAGAATTTAATGGCTTTGGTTGAAGCTGTATACCGACTGCTTTCTTACATATTTCAGGATGTCAGTGGGGTACTTTGAACTCTTGTTGGATTGAACTGGATGTGTCTGCAGCATTATTTTACTATGTTTAAGTCATAATATATTTAGGCAAGGCAAGGCAAGTTTATTTGTATAGCACAACAACAAGGTGATTCAAAGTGCTTTACAGAGACATTAGAAACAAAAACAAATAAAAAGCATGATTTAAAATTGATTAAAACAAGCAGACAAACAAACTAACTAATTAACAAACAAACAAACAAAACAGTATATAAAATCAAAGCAGATAAAATCAGAACAATAGATAAAATCAGTAGTTAAAATGTTAGTTTTGAAATTTAAGCTTAAAAGTGTGGATTTGGTGCTTTATTCAAATGCAGCTGAGAACAGGTGAGTCTTCAACCTGGATTTAAATAAACTGAGTGTTTCAGCTGATCTGAGGCTTTCTGGGAGTTTGTTCCAGATATAAGGAGCATAAAAGCTGAATGCAGCTTCTCCGTGTCTGGTTCTGACTCTGGGAACTGATAAAAGACCGGATCCAGATGACCTGAGGGATCTGGAAGGTTCATACTGGGTCAGGAGGTCACTGATGTATTTTGGTCCTAAACCATTCAGAGCTTTATAGACCAGCATCAGAACTTTAAAGTCTATCCTCTGACGGACAGGCAGCCAGTGTAAAGACCTCAGAGCTGGACTGATGTGGTCCACTTTTTTGGTCTTAGTGAGGACTCGAGCAGCAGAGTTCTGAATGAGCTGTAGTTGTCTGACTGATTTTTTAGGTAGACCTGTAAAGATGCTGTTACAGTAATCAAGCCTGCTAAAGATGAATGCATGGACTAGTTTTTCCAGGTCCTGTTGAGACATCAGATCTTTTATCCTTGATATATTCTTGAGGTGATAGTAAGCTGATTTTGTTATTGTCTTAATGTGTTTTTCTAAGTTTAGGTCTGCATCCATCACTACACCCAAATTTCTCGCCTGGTTTGTGGTTTTTAGGTGTATAGATGTTCTCTGGTGACCTGTAATCGTTTTTCTTTGGCGCCAAAGACTATTACTTCAGTTTTGTTTTTGTTTAGCTGGAGAAAATTGTGGCACAACCAGTCATTAATTTCCTCAATGCATTTACCAAGAGCCTGTACAGGGCCTCGGTCTCCTGGTGACATTGTGATATATATTTGTGTGTCATCTGCATAGCTATGATAGTTTATTTTGTTGTTCTTTATAATCTGTGCCAGTGGGAGCATGTAAATGTTAAACAGAGGGGGTCCCAAGATGGAACCTTGGGGAACTCCACATGTGATACTTGTCTGCTCAGATGTGAAGTTACCTATTGATACAAAGTATTTCCTGTTTTCTAAGTATGTTTTGAACCAGTTTAGTACAGTTCCTGAGAGACCTGCCCAGTCCTCCAGTCGTTTGAGTAATATGTTGTGGTCAACTGTATCAAATGCTGCACTGAGATCCAGTAAAACTAAGACTGACATTTTTCCAGTACCAGAGTGCGTTTTGAGCTACAGAACACTTGTTGGCAAATGCAATGGTCATTTTGTCAGATGTCTTCATTCAAATCCGAAAAATAAAAAAGAATATATATACCAAAAATTCACCCAGCGAAATTACATCAGTGTAATTTCATAGCTGTCTGCTATGCTTGTGCTATAGCTGCATAATGGTAAATACGATTCATGCAACTGGCCCTTTGGTTCGTAAATGGTCCCTTACGGTTAAAAAAAAGAGGATAAAAAGCCCCAAATCGACACAGTGGGTGATGCCACAGGGTCTAGCCACTTTGTTACACTGATACAGTCCATTGTGTAAAAAAATAAATAAAAAAAAATGCCACTGCCTGAAAATCACTGTTGACTTTCTCAGAGGACATTTACACTCATCAAAGGATGGATTTCATGACATTCAGCCAAATGCTGACCAAAGTCAAGGCTTCAGTCTGATCACATTACTGTTGCAGTTGCTACAAACTAATCCCCTTACCGGAGGTCGCACCATTTACACCTACTAATATGAATCACCCCAGCAGGCCCCACTGATGTTGCTTATGCTACAGAGGAACAGTCTATAATCGTAGACGGGGAACTACATCTGGAAAATAACAGAGCACCACGGCTCTTTCGGCTGTCCGCCTTTTGGGCTGTTAGCAGTTTACTGAAAACGCTGAAATCTGCTACCGACATGATAACTAGCATAACATGTGTTCTGTGAATGCAGGCAGCTGGGTGGATCTCATTGGCTCTACGAGTTGATCACAGATTAGAGAAGAGCGGTTATCAAACAATCAGTGCTTTCCTTCTTCCACTGAAATGACCATTAAGTGATTTGCTCAGCAATGTGCATGACTGAGTGCTTAGCTCCCAAAAACCTGTTAGGTAATTGACCGGGACAGCCAGAACAATGTAACGAGATGCAAAACATCGTGATAGAACACTTGTGGCTTTTTAAAAAGCTACAATATAAAAAAAAATCAATGGTTCAATTTAATTTGTGCAGTGCACAGAGCGTTACAGACTGATTGCAGTTCTTTCCAGCATTTCAAAGATGCACAACCTCTCAGCTTAATGTTTTGATGTTACAGGCCACAGCTTGACTGTTGTGGTTGAGTTTCACCTCTAATTGATTCAATTTATAGCTGCAACAGGCAGCTGCAGAAGGCTTTGTTTAATCCTTCCATTTTCCTGACTGCTTTTCCAATCCTTGATCATCCAGTCACTACCTGAAGGATAAAAGAAAATGTGAAACATAACACTAAACTGAAGAGCCAGATATTACCTATGAATGACTTTGAAGTAATGAAAATGTAAATGTAACACATGATGTGATCACAAAGTTCACCAACTCCAGGTGTTAAAAAAGGAAAGTGATCTGAAAATGAAAGTAGGGCTGGTAAAGTTGTATCACTGCTGAGGAAATAGCTTTTCCTCAGCAATTTTTATGGTTTGGGTTGCAAAATTTTATGATCACACCTCATTTGTTTACCTCAGAAAAGTTTAAAAGGCAGAATTACGTCAGTGTTTAACAATGTTTACGCCTTCTTCTGTCACATTTAACTGATTCATCTTTGATTATTAGGTACTTGCTGAGTCCTGGAAATTTCAACAGTGCTACAAGGAAACATAAATGGACAAGAACAAGAGCGTCAGATAACCAGAAAGGTTGTAGGCAGCAGTTTAGAGAGATTATTTGAAGCCCTATATTTTAAGTTCAAACTGCATTTGAAATGAAAATGCTGCTAACAGTTCCTCTGCCTTTCGTGTGCCTTCCATTTGTGTTTGGCTACCATGGAGGAGTGCGACCGACTGAGCGCTCAGGTTTCATGCCCACGTTTTGGTTCATTTTAGCCGTGTGTCTGCGTTTCCAGATCTACAGAACTCCTACAGTAAAATATTGCTGTAATAAAACAGAAATTTTCTTTGATACTGAAAAGAGTGAAGAAAGCACCTCAAAGACTATGCAGGAAAATCAAGAACGACCTTTTCGGCTTCCTTGTAATTGACACTGAAACAGCCGTGTTAACACATTTAGATGTGAGGTGACAGGTGTGAAGGAGAATGAAAGGGCTCATGTCCACTGAATACAATCTTCAGCGACATTTCAGGGCTGAGACAGATTACCTGATAGAGTGTGTAAGCCGTGCTGAAATGACAGGAAAAACACTGAGATACGTTGGCCAGTTAAAGAGCAAAAACTGTCATTCTGGCCAGATAATCATTAGCTGGTATGTGCACACCACCTCAGGCTAGCTCCCTGCCAGTGTTAGCACGCAGTCAGCAGGCTTTGGGCTCTGTATCTGCAGTGTCCCATGTTCACTTAGAATGAGTCACAGGAAGTTTGTCTTGCCGTGCTGCAGGCCTGAAGGCTGTCCACGGCGTAACATTGATAAACAAGTTTATTTTTGACCCAAGTAGCTGTCAAAACACTCTCCGCTCCTCGGACTGATTCCGAGATTACAGGCACGCAGTTCTCCCGTGTTTCCTCACCTAAGTACTCCACAATATCTTTGACATCCGTGACCAGGTATTCGAAGCGGTAACTCTCAGTGGAGAGCGGCAGGTCGGACTCCCCGTAGCCCCGCATATCGATGGCCACCACACGAAATTCACTCTTGAACTCACGCAGCTGGTAACGCCAGGAAAACCTGAGGCACACACACATTTGACGAATATTATTGACAAGACAATGCAGGTTAATGCCTGTTTCTCATGGAAATAGAGATTTTTTAATTTAAGTTTATTGGCATTTATATTACATATAATACATAAGTAGGTAAAAACAAAATCACAGTTATGTAACAAATTATCAAAAGCTTTCAAAACTGATCTAAAATTAGACTTCAAACCTTCATAGAAACCTTTTAACGGGACAGTGTTTAATGTCTTTAAAAGCGTGAAGATAATGTGTCATTTACACAGCTAAGGAACAAGAAAGGAATTTGTGCCCAAAACACTTTATGAACCCCTTCTACAGTCTTGCTTTTGCTCAAACATTCATTCAGTTTCTACTACAGTGGATTTAAAGCCCATTCTCCTCTTTATGGGGTTCTTACATTTCTCCTAATGTAGTTAGATAGCAACATAGCACTTCAAAACAAGGCAGTTGAGGTGCTTCGGGCACCTGACTAGCATGCCTCCTTAATTCCTAGAGATGTTTTAGGCATGTCCCACTAGGAGAAAACCCCAGGGCAGAGAGATTATATCTCTTAGCTGGCTTAAGACAGTGTCCCCCTGAAAGAGGTGGCCAAGAAGAGCGAGATCTGAGTATCTCTGATTAAACTGCTGTCTGACAGAGACCTGAATAAGTAGCAATAAAGGTATGGACATATGGATGATTTGCGTAATAAATTATTTTCTCTCTTCAGGGTAAATCTGTGTGTTTTTCACAATGCTAGCAACTTCCCTTGTTTTCTGAACTCGCATCTCTTCTCAGGATTAGCATGAGAAACACAACAAAGTAAACACTCTATGTTTTCTATGGTGACGTATGGCATTTATCCATCATGCCTCTTGATAAATGACTTTTGCTTAGGACACACCTGTGCTTCCTCACTCCTAGCTCCTCCACAAGCTTTCTTTCTCCTTCAGGAGCAATTAAGGAACTGATAGCTGAAGGAATATAATTTCCAGGCCACAGAAGGTGAGAAGATGCAAGGAAGGATAAGTTAACAAAATGGAAAGCCTCTTGTTTGTCTTTTTATCTCCAGTCCCAGAGTCTATGACACAGACTCTTTCTGTTAAACATCTGGAGTTTCTAAGTCCAAACAGCACATTACGCAAGTGTGTTCACAGGCCTTTCCCCGCAATTACGATTCTTACAAACCAACTTTGCAAACTCTCTTTTAGAAACTAGCACTCAGCTTTCTTTCCAGCTGAGTGAAGGTCACCTCTGGATAATAGAAGCTGTTTTAGATTCTAATCCGCCCACTGATGTGGACTGGGATGACTTCCTAATTGAAGATCTTGTCAGCCCCCCTCCTCCTTGTCCTCTTCCTCCTCAGCCGAGTAACGGGGGAAAAGCAAAATGCAGAGCCCTGCCTGTGATTCTGATGAGTCAGGATAAGATCCCGGCTCTGAACCTTTAGATCTTTGAATATAGAAGAGGGCTGAAGCAAAATAAGCCCCTTGCAGCCCTCCATCCCCCTTCTGAACACAAAGTCTCATCTTTCTTATTTCTGAAAGGGAATTAGCACATTTTAAAAAGCACTCTTTCCAAGCACCTCAGTACAGTTTCATCGTTCCTTTGAAGGATATGTCAAGTGAAGCAGAAAGAGCTCCCGTCTACCGTTAATTAATCCCTGTCCTGTCCGCAGCTTAGATAGCATGCGAGAGATATGGACGGGCTTACAGTTCTTGACAAGCTCTTTGGCCCTGATCCAGACGCAACACTCAACATCATTTTTCATTTCATATCAGGAGGAAGAGAGCTTGAATGCTTTGGACCCCTTTCCCCCGATGGCAAATCATGTCTGTGAATGAGGACTCCTCTCTGCTGGCTTGGATTTGTTTTTGCAGGCCCACAGCCAGATCGCAGAGATTTAACACTGCTGCTGAGCAAGGGAGGAATCCTCATAGTGGAAATTTTTAGAGAGATGACCAATGCAGCAAATACCAAATACAACTGCACAACACAACATCTTACAGTGTGGTTTAGAGAAGCTTTTACTGTTACTCTGACCCTGATTTGTCTCTGACCTACCAGAACTCAGGGAAGCCGTGCAGAAACAACATGAGGGGCTTTCCTCTCTCACCAGCAGCAACATAGTGGAACCTGAGGCCAGACTCCTGCGCAGAAACAAGACACACAAAGACACATTTGCACATGAACACTTCAGCCGTCACTTTTATCCAAAGCCATTTAGTGAACACAACGGAACAAGCCAGCGCTCCTAAGTGACTGTTACTGAGGGGAGCTGCAGGGAAAATTACTACGGGGAAACAAGACAGGAATAGCTCGTTTTCTTTTGAGCCATTAAATAAGAATCAGTGTATCACAAGCTTGTAATATCATGTTTACTGGACCTGAAACACTCTCGTGAATTTGTTTCTGCAGAATACTAAGTGCTCTAACAAACTTTAAGACTCCTTCAGGAAATGTTTGTAGACGTTTAAATGTACATGTGTAAGTTTAACACAAAAGAAAATTATGACAACACCTGCCCACATTTCTTACATCCACATTTAATCTTCCTGAAGAATCTAAAGTGCTTTAATATGCAAATGTTTCATTTTGAAAGTTTAAAGACAAGACAAGCAGTGTCCCCAATATGTCAAACTAAAGGCTCATGAAAGATAAATACAATTATGCAGAAGACACCTACAATATTTCCATCTGATGGCAGAAAGAGTGAGTTCCTGATGGAAAAAGTGAGAGTAGAGAAGAAGAAAAAGTTAATGTAAATGCTTGTGTTTAAATAGTTGGAAGTTCATTAGATTTAACAGGGTTTGAATTTTTTTAATATTTTTAAGAAACATATCAAAGCTGTGCCTCAGAAATGTGGGGATTTTGCTTTTTGCTTTTCTTTCTCATATATCACTGTTTGGGGTTCTGAGAAAGAACAACAAATTTGCAATAAACTGGTGACCTGCTCTGGGCGTAACCTTCCTCTCACCCTACAGCAGCTGGAATAGATTTCAGCATTAAACAGAAGCAAAGAGGAAAGCTGCGCATTAGCGGGCTGACACAAAAAGTCTCCTACTTTACTGTAAAGTCCTTAACCCACCTGAAGCTTCAGGTTCCTGCACTACACTTGTGTAAGCTACATGCAGGTTGTGGTATCACCAAACTCCTGCTTGTACAGACATGTTGCTAAGATGGATTTAGGTTGGGCATATTCAAGAGTCAAAGTCAGCTGATAAAGTTGAATTGATTGTTCTTGATAAAGTTCAATAGTTCAAGTGAGATAATAAGAAGCCAAAAGTGTTTCTGTTTTTAGGCAGTGGGGGGGGGGGGGCAGATTTAGTTCCTATTTGGCAAAATGAAGCATTGTAACAAGAAACTTCAGGGTCACTTTATTGTGCTTGCTCTGCTTGGTTTAGAGGCTTTGCGGCTACACTTAGGATCAAATTGCAGGTGATGCAAAATAACATCCGCAGTAATCATTATATTAAGAAAACAGAGTATCAGACAGGTACTTGTATATTGAATGATTTTGTTCTAATACGTATAGTTTTATAATTCTGTTGATGAATTTTATGTCACATGTTGAAATGAAATGGGTGTCAGCGCACTTCAAAATACTACTGCTTGGACTAGAGTCTATTATAAAACAAATCAAATACAAAGAAAGCAATATTATTGGGCTATTTAAAGAGAAAGACAATCCCCCCCAATCCCCACCTTGAGGTGTTATTAGGTGTCAGATAGAAAAGCTTCTCTGTTTTTATTTAGTGGGGATTAGGTGCTTTGGAGGATCTGAGGCTGTGAAAGGTTGTCTGTCTCTCTGTATCAGCCCTTTGACGGACTAGTGACAGGTCCCGGGTGTACCCTACCTCCTGCCCTATGACAGCTGGGATAGGCTCCGGCACAACCCTGAATTGGATAAGTGGAAACAATGGATGGAGTGGATGAATGGTATTATGGATGGTTATTTAGTTGTTCATCCCAATTCATTTTAATATTTGATAAAATTGTATTTGCAATTTTATGGTTCTGTAAAGTAATCTGCTTCCATGGACATATACTTGCAGTACTTTTTTCTTTCTTGTATGGTTACACGTCAGCAGATTTATTCTGTTTTCAACCAAACCCTTCATGCACTGTGCTCGCTGCAGATCAGATTCATTTGCTCGTGGAAAACTTTGATTTATGACTAAGAAGCGCATGCTTTAACAGGCACAGATGAGTGTTCTTGCGCTAAAACAGTGTACATGTATTCTAGTACTTGTTTAAGGTATTTGTCATTCTCTGCTACTTTTGTGGAAAATTTTCTTTTGACTGCAGTGCATCTATCTGGTAGAAGTCAAGCCTGAATTAAGATGCATTTAGAAAAACTGTCATTTATTTTTAAACTCATTGCTACTCTCCAACAGATCATGAAGTAGATCAGAATTCCTTCTTATATTAATACGTTACTAATGACAATCCCATAATATAAGAATGACAGGTACATGCTGCTGTACTTGTCATGCTTTAAGTACATCTTGTGTTGGTAGTCATTGCGAAGTCTAGGATGTGAATAATTCTTCCATCCCTCACATCGGGACATGCTTTGGTATTTTAATTACATAATCCTGAACACATACTGTAGGTTGGTAGTTAGAGGCTGGCAGCACGCTGCATGCAGAGACGTGAGGCGGAGGAGCTGTTCTTTCAGCACCACCTGAGCTCCACGCCAGCAAGCCTTGACTCCACCAAAAACATCACAAATAAATAAATAGAAGCGCTTCGCAAAAACAAACAGACGCTTCGAGATTGTGCTAAAACATCGGGCCCCGTTTGGATTTTCATGACGCGACACGGCGGAAAGGTGTTGAGGCGTTTTTTTTTTCTTTTTTTACACGTGAACACCCTGGCACCGTACACACACACATACACACACAAAGGCTGTTACCCTTACAGACACCTTTCATGTCCAAGTGCGTGCGTGTCTCTTACCTTGATCCTAACATAACAGTGGGTTCCCAAGGACGTGTCATTCAGACAAGCCGGGGGAGTTTCACGAATCACCCATTGGAAGGTTGTTGTCGGCCTTAAAACGATGTTCCACCAAAGTTTCAGCAGGGCTACGATGGCGCAAAGAGCACAATAACCGTATATCAATGACCAATACCCCAAAACTCTGATTTTCAGCGCAAGACTGATTAAAAATATCAGCAAGTTATGGAGCACTCTCGCCATCTTTACATTGCCGCAGGAAATCAGCCCGGATCACGTTACCTATTGATTGATTTCTGTTAACTGGTCGTTTCTGTTTAAACACCGCTCTGACAATGCCGTCGTTTCTTTACCAGCGCATACGCACGACTGTCTGAAGGGAGGATCCCAACAAGCGGCTGAATGGGACGGTGGCAAGAGCATCACGTCAGATTTCACGCGTGCGTGTGGCAGCCGTGGCTGTTTGGCAGGAGACCGTGTTGTTGACTATACAAGGCAAGTCCGAAATCGAGCAATAAGCGTCTCGATGCGGAGCTTTACGTTGATTTACATTGAACAGCTAAGAGGCGCTGTTAGGCAGCAAAACCT
This sequence comes from Perissodus microlepis, assembly GCF_051167445.1. NCBI lineage: Eukaryota > Metazoa > Chordata > Actinopteri > Cichliformes > Cichlidae > Perissodus > Perissodus microlepis. Next base: position 28,640,032 of record NC_140482.1, read on the forward strand.
CCGGAGGAAAAAAAAATCACTGCAAAGCACCACGGCTTCACGCTGTTATGGCAACAAAGCTGCGATTAAAAAAAAAAAAAAAAAGGTCTGCGTGACTTCAGCTCATCATCAGTGAAATAATCACCGTTATTTTAAATTATCTCACCAAGCGCTTCATGAACAATAAGTGGCGGTTTCCCGGTTTAATTAGCAGGTAGGCTGTGACTGCGCATTGATATGTTAATGAGATGCGGTGTCACAGGTGTGTGGCTGTCAAGTCTACTAAATCACACACGGACACGAGCAGGTCAATTATTCCGTTAGAAAACCGAAGCGGGGACCGGATAACACACATCAGAGGCCAGTTAACCGACTTTGGATTAGCTTAACCCCTCACGTGGCTGGATATCGATAAAGACCTCTGTACGCTCACGCGAATATATGGAGGCCCAACCATGGCAAAATGAAGAAATCCTTTCCCCAGCTATTCACAAGGGGTCGCTACAGCGGAAAGCTCCACATATTTGATTTGGTAGATTTGTTACACCTTATGCCACTTCTGAGGAAACCCTCCAAGGGCTTTGATTCTCCTCTTGGATCAAACCGGATCCTAGGCGAATCTGTAAATCGCACTAGTAAAATTAAACAGGATTTATATTTTAAAAACATAAATTGTAAAAAGAATTATCCTAACACTATTTGCACTTAAGGGGAACAAACTACAGTTAAGTTTTATTTATATGTTTAACTAACAAATATGTTAAACTAACAAATTTAAACTTAACAAATGTTAATTGCCATCTCACCCCGAACAAAGCTTGTGTGATCATCAGTGTTTCCCTCTGCCTTTAAACTCAGCTTTAGTTATTTAGCCAACAGGAGGTCTGTTACTATATATCTAGTCTCCCACATTTTGACTTGTCTACTAACTCTTAAACATTTTGTTAGTTTGGATGCTTCATTGTAAATCCGACCCAGAGACGCTGTGAGAGAAACATTTTAACAGAACACATTCTTTAAAAAGCAAGGATGGCACCAGCATTTCATAAACAGTTTTGTTCCTGTTTTAAATCTACCCTACATGATGTTTCTTTTTTAAATCCAAGACTTTAATCAAGCTCTGCACAGAAAAAAAAATACATAATGCAATAGTAAACCTATACTGAATAGATATGTTTATATATGCCTGAAGCACAAATACTGATTTCTACCCCTTTTTAGTCATTTATTTATTTTTTACATTTACCCCTCTATTTTACTTATGGGAATACTACAACATATTTACAGCTACATCACATTTATATTGTAGAAATTTACTAAAACATTCAGACATTTAAATTCTAATTTTAATGCATTTAAGAGAATAACCTCATCTATAATTAAATCCAATTGATTTATCAAAAACTCATCACTAATTAATGGATTATCAATATTCATGACTGCACTATTACCAATGCAGTTATGAATAGTAACTCCAAAGAGCATGTGGTTGATTTTAACAAAGAATGGAAACAATTCTTAGATATGTTTCTGTATTCATGAAAACATTAAAAAGTATATATTCTGTGCTTGGCTAAATATCAAGCACAATATAAAAGTTCAAGTTTAATAATTTCTTGTGTAGCTTTATCCGTGACAGCATAAATAATGTGAACTTGACACACACACACGTCAAGCTCCTTCATATTTCATCAAGTTAATAAATAATTAGTGTAGAAGATTAAATTGTTTAAATAATATACCTTTAGCTAATTTGCCCTGCCAGCAGTTGGGTTTTATTTTGCACTCTGACATGACATGCAGCACAGCAACCATAACTAAATGAAAGAAAACTTACCAGTAGTTGTGGTGCATGCTGGTAACCATATGATTAGCTCTTGTATGGATTTATGGGGGATCATCTGCATTATGAGTAAACTGCATCTGTGCAGTAACCTGATATTTTGATAAAGTGATCCAGACTGTTTAGTGAAAAAGGTTTATTGAGTAAGAAAAAACTGCATGAATAATAAAGTGCAGTGCATGTACAGCTAACACAATATTTGGCATTTCAAGTACTCAAGGAACTGAGAAGTCAATTGCACAAAGAAAACTTTGGTACTGTAATATTTTTTCCTGGCTCAGTTTTTAAAAAAATAAAAAAATAAAATCCAAGAATATTTTAAGAAAGAAGAAAAAAGTCAGTGTGTAAACATGCTACAGTGTTCTGTTTACATTTCAAGTATATTTAAGTCAGTATTAACAAAACCACGGTAAACACTTACAGGACATTAACATTTAATACCAGAACAACCGCTGCATGTTTAAGTAGACAACGCAACAAGGTGGCATTGAAACTGCAGTACATGGGATATGAACTAGCTTACCAAGCATATCTATCAACCTCTGAACAGTAGAGAAAAACATAACTCTTTTATGAAGGCACTTTAACCCTAGTCAGGCGAAAATCCAGAGGGCACTAGTGCAGGCATTTATCAAATGCTAAGTAAGGACTAAATCCATTTGCACTTAAAGCCCCTTTAAGATGTGCACGACTTTACATTCACCTGATGGCGCCTCAACATTTTGTCAAGTTGTGCCAAAGAGCACCTGGTCAGGTTTCCGTAATGCTTACAACATCAATCTCGCCAGGTCTTTCCCACATCTTCGGGATGCAATAACATGTACATAATAGCATTTGTATCTCAACAGTTTAGTTTCAAAAGTGCATTAAGATTAAAATGTTCCTCTTTTAATCCTCTCAGCAGCACTATAAAACAAACAGAAGGACATACCGTGCAGAGAAAACTAAAAAAAATTTTTCCAACTACTCCACTAAATAAAGACGAGCATATTAAAATATGCTTGTTGCAAAAGTGGAAACATTGTGTGTATACTGTGGTTTCCTCCATCGCTGACATGTCCGATCAAACTCTCTGCGTGAACATTAACAAAATTAACTCTTAACAGTATGATATAATGATGTTTGAAAAGGGCTCAAATTACTACCACCCCCACAAATGAAGCATTTATTTTATTAGGTTTAATGACATGTACAGGGCATCAAAAGGAAAAAAAAAAACTATCAAGACATCAAACATGTTTCAGATAAATCTCCGTCCAGTTCAAAGGTCAAGCTCAAATCTAGTCATGACATCCTGTTGCAAGGTTAGGTCGATACCAGACATCTATATAAAAGACAAAAACAAACAGCAAAACAGTTTAACATGATATTTTTTACCAAAATCAAATGAAATGATACAAATGGATCACTGAAACAGATACAGAAGGTACTCACTGCTTCTCGCTTGCGACGTTCCTGCGCTCTTTTGCGGGCCAGCTCTCTTTCTTTACCTATAGACGACTGTGTCGTTAGAGGTTGCGTTTCTTTAGACCTTTGCTGTTCAACATGTTTGGGAGCATCCAAGGGACCTTCTGTGCAAATACTTCCAGGCAAACCCGAAACTTCCTTAACAGGCTGTGGGTTTTGTTCTGATTTACATGGGACTTGTAGACTAAAAGGAGAATACCTAAGTTACTGAGTTTGCTCTCTTTAAATCAATTATTATGTTTTCAGAGAAAAAAATATATATCTTGGCTTATAGCAACCAATACAGGCACTCAGTAGTTTTGGCATCTTTAAAACTTTGGCCAAAAGGCAACAACTGTATGCCAGACAACTTAATTAAATCTACATATTAATTTAAATTCACATCGAATGCTTTAACTATTAACTGTGTGAACACCTGGTCTTTTCAGGAACCTCGATCTCTTTGCTTTCATCCAACAATTTCTTTTTCAGTACTCTTTCACGAAACATCTGGAAGATCTCTTTTGAGGACTTGATTGGAGGTGGCATCACCGTCTCGCTCTGTCTTCCCAATCTCACCCAAGACTCGGTGTTTTTCACCACAATATCCTAAGCAAGGGAAATCACCATGTTTAGATACATTCACTTCAAACATTGGTGTGCATTTGTTGGCATCAACCAGCTAGGTTTTGGCCACGAAAGGGAAAAAACACAGAAAAAAGTTAAGTTGTAATAATTTAATGCCTTCTGGTGGTGGAAACACCACATTTGAAAGCATTTGCACCACTTTCTAATGAATAATGCACATAAAAAGCAGCACATCCTTGGACATTGATATAATTTCTAGCTATATCAGCACATAAAAGTGAGATAAATGATCATGACAGTTTTCTGGAGTATTAAACCAACCTTTTTGGGAATTTGGGGTTTTTCACCCTCAGCAGATTTACTCGCAGCATCAGTGTTAGGCACATTAATCAACTGGTTGTCAGGAAGATCTGCAGTGTTTCTGAAATCTGCCATAATAAAGTTAACATTTCCTAACATTATGAAGAAAACGGTAGTTTTTAAAGATGGTGATGTAATAATAAGTGATTTAAAGCGACTTACTGGGTGTTATTTCGTCTTTGGATTGCAGAGGGCTGTCTCCAAGAGGGGACAGCACTGGACCCTGCTGGAAAAGCAAAAGTTTGTTTAAAAACCAAGGTCTGCTACGCAGAGCAAGCAGAAGCTCTTGGAGCAGCCAGGTACATGAAACAGAATATTTATTTGGTAATTCTGTTTGCTTACAGTTATGTCAGTCTACCATATGATATACCTAAACGGGAAGTTCAAGCATACGCTGATCTGGACTGTTAACAAGTTCAGTTGTTCTGCATTTACAACACCATGCATTTTTTCTAATATAGGACTATGTTGGACAAATGTTTTGACAATGTAACTGTGAGCAGAAGATGAGCCTTGTATCAAAATCAAGGCAAAAATGACACCTTTTATAAGCCAACTGCTTGGGCCAGCCCGCAACTGTACTAAACAAAAATAAGATTTTAGCTTTCAACTATGACACATGGAATGGGTGGGTGCAGTTTTTTCCACGTGGCTAACTCATGCACTCAAATTATGAAGGCTCCAAATTGCTGAGAAAAAATACCCAAACAAACAAAACATATCCCTACATAATGCAATAGTAAACTGCTGCTGGGAAAGATGGCAGATTCTGCTAGACTACACGTTCTTAATAAAGGTCTCTTCATTCATTTCAGGCATGTTATTTTTTTAAATCAGCTGCTGGTACTGACGTTGGCCTGTTCATAGTAGTTGCAGCACATGCCTACACATATTTCCTAACATATGATAAAACATGTATCTAATATCTACCCCAAAAGCTGTTACAAAGCAGATTTTGTAAAAGTTGCCTTTGTGTGCAGAAATGTGCCTTTTTTGACATACCTCAAATCTTGCAGCAGCCCAGTCCAGTGGCTCTACGGGAGATCCCATGGGGGATAAAAGTGCAGACAAATCTGGACAAACAGTAAATTACAGGAATTCATTCTCAACTCATTACAATGACACAAGAAGCAGATTTCTGCACATTTATTTAAACACACGTGCTACTATTGAGTAAAACCAACTAAAGGCAAGCATGAGTATTATATTCCAAACCAGGAGCGGGGGGAGGGTAAGGAGGAGCTAGTTCTTTGTCTGGCCTACCAGGTAAATGGGTGGTGGTAAAATCAGGTAACTGTTACTGTACTTTTTATGGTGGGAAAACTGTTAGTCCTGAGAAATAAAGAATCTTGTGGAAAGATCTTTTCAAGAGGCTGGTAAATCTTTTTTTACTTTTGGACAAATGTTGCATTTGTAAAGACAAAAACATTACCTGGAGGCGATAAAGTGACTGCTTCCTTTACAGACTGCCCATTAGCAGGAAGCTGACTGGTCTTGACGGATGCTTTCGTCAAATCTGCTCCTCCCAACATCTGTTTACCAGCAGCATGTCTCACCTTTGACACAAGAAATTACAGTCTTACTTATCAATGTAACCCGCCAGCTTACATTGATCTATTGAATAAAGAAAAAAGAGAATCTTTTTACCTTTTTGTTAACCTTTTGGCAATGGTCTTTAGATTCCCGCTTCCTCTTTTTCAGCACTGAAAAACATTGACAATAATAACTCATTTTGTGCCATAAATTGGAAAAACAAGACACCGTAAAATTTATAACAATTTGCTTTTCACACAACCTTCAAGAAAAGCTAAATAGTTCCAAGTGTTAATTAATTATTCATTTTTTCACCTGGACTTTTAAGCAGGTGGTTGCCCAAATAGGGTTAATGAAGTTTCGCTAGCTGGTATTTAATGATGTGCTACGTGATCGCTAGCGACACAGCTATGTTAGCATAACATAAACACAGTAAAGCTGGAGAATGAACGCTAACTTTTTCCCACTCGATAAAAGTTAACGTGAGGGTTCCCGATGGTAAGGGACAAATGCAGTCGCATGGCAGGATGCTGTAAACGGACCAAACTTCAGTCAGGAGAACAAATGAGATAATCCATCTGCAATACGAGGTTAGTCATTAATATACTGCTGCATGGGCTGGGCTGTAGTTACATCGTAAGGTTTTAAAAACGGAGCTTTGAAATGAATAGCGGTAATAAAAAGCGAGAGAGGCTGACAGTGATCACTGACTGTTTTTAGGGGCTTTTTGAGATTAAAAAGAACAAGATACAAAGCATTAAAACGTGTTAAACAGCCTTATTAAACGCAGGGTAGTTTGGGCCCAGAAGCAGGATTCATCATGTCATCATTTAAAGACCGGATACCTAAAAAAAAAAGTAGCTGGTAAGCATATGATTAGATTTTTTACTTCTTTAATTTAGGCTACAGCCTCTTAAAGTTTCCTGTTCAAACATCATGAAAAACAAGCTATTTGAGATATCTTGGCAGCATAAAATAAGAATAGTTTGTTACATAAGCTCTCATTTATTTTTTCCTTAAAAAAAAAAAAGAGAGAGAAAAAAAGCAATAAGACCCTGTCATCAGAGAGAGCACACATGCCTGACTGCACCAATCGCCCATCAGAGATGCCGTTTTTCAGCCTCGCATAAATTTACTTTATGAGTTATGCTTTTTCTGTTTAATGGCACCACTATTCTGTGACACACTTCAGTGCCTACTAAAACAATGAAAAAAATACCCCCCCAAAAGACCGAGACTTTACTGCAGCTGTCATTGGTACAAACATGCAGGACTCATCCATGTCAACAGATTACAAAAAGGTGTGTATGAAATGTAAAAAAAAGAAAAGAGACCTTAATAATTGAATAAATAAATAAAACAAATTAATGAAAAAAGGCACCCATGTAAGAAAGAAGGGGAAAAAGAGATGGAGAAGCTGAAGACAGCACCAGACCTGATTCAGTGTCCCTGGTATCACAGGCGGTAGAAAGACTACTCGAGCTGCTGCTGTCGGATGAGCTGCTGCTGTCGGATGAGCTGCTGCTGTCGGATGAGCTGCTGCTGTCGGATGAGCTGCTGCTGCTGCTCCCACTTGAGGAGCAGCTGAGACCAGGAGAGGCCACGACTTGAGCTGTTAACACAAGACTGACATTTTTACACTGTCTCACACGTGGAAGTACCATTGCAACAAATCTGTTTCTTACCTGATGACCTCTTTTTACCAGTTAAGTGCTGGTCTTTGCCGACAGTCTGAGACGTTCCGCCATCCTTCAGTTTTGCAGTCTGCATTGCTCCTGTGGGCTTGGGTCTTTTTTCTGAGAAGCACGACATACAGGTCATCAACAACAGAATTGAAAAATTATGTTTCTATTTAACATAACATTGTTTTTATTGTTTAATTATTTTGCTGTAAATACTATAATTTTATCAGTTTGTGTTGATAAGTAGAAACATATCAGTATAATTCCCATTATTTTCCAGACTGGACAGACTTTTTTTTTTTTAAACCTACTCTTCAGCCATTTTTGAAAAACTCATGCTAGATACATTTGTGGAGCAGAATTTTGGTTTGTAACTACTGAGAATATCTTATAATATAAATATTCATTTAGTGCAGCGGTCTCCAACCCCCGGGCCACGGACCGGAGTCGTTTGGTACCGGGCCGCGAGAGTTGAGGCTCGGGTGTGAAATGTATGTTTTTCAGGGTTTTTATCGTTAACTCGGTCTTCCTGGGTCTTTTCACGTGTGTTATGAATAAATCGTATTTTTTTCTGTATCGGTGCTAGTTTTATTTTGTTGTATTTATCCGCGACACCTTAAAAGCCGGAGTTTATTTATGCTACATGATTCCATACATTTTGACTCATATTTTTGATGTCTTCAGCGTGTATTTAAAAGGCAGAAAGTAGTAAAAATAAACAAAAGCCATTAAATGAGTTGTTGTGTTGTGTCCAAACCTTTGACTTGTACTGTATGTATAAAGACAAGCATATACTAAACCTAATATTTCTTTTTACCATTACTGGACAGATTTTGACTGCTTGACCTGATAAGCAAGCACTGTCACTGTAAAGAGACTTCAAGTTTAGCAGACCAACTTGTATTTTCTGATTAAGTCACGCTGTACTTACTGGTTACATTCTTGATGGATTTAGTCAGACACTCTGCGACGAACCTCTGCAGAGCTCGCAGTGTGGAAGGCTTGAGCATGTCAAAGTCAACTTCAATCTCCTCCAGAGTAGAATCTCGCAGACAAGACTCCCTGGTGTGGATGATTTTCACCAACTTGCCCAGTTTGTCACCAGGCAGCTTGTTGATGTCCAGTTTTAACTGTTTCTTCTCCTGGTAAGTAATTGGTGCCAATGGGGCTGAACCCTCATCTTCCATGGATTCACAGAGATTAGGAGGTCTGGTTTCTTTCCTATACATATGAAATATTTATGTTTAGTTTATATAGTAGCATACACAGCCCAACAGTTTATGTTAGGTAAAAAATACAAAAATATTGATTGATTAAGTGGGGTTCACTTACAAGGAAGAGCTCCTGCTGGTTGCGATTCTTTCAACAACAGATTTGTATTTAAAGGATTTGTTCTTTAGTTGAGCTATATCCTTTTCCCTTGATCTCTTTTCCTTCTTCAGCTTTTCTCTCTTGCTTGATTTCATCATGGGATCCTGGACAAACTTCTTCAGCTGATCACTGACAGCCTTCAACTGAAAAGCGAGCCATTTAAGTTAAGTATAGAGCACTGAAGTAATTTATTTCTCAAAGCTTGCTTGTTACTGTGTGCGCAATACTGACCTGATCCTCCAGATTGGCAAGCTGAATGGCTATCTCTTCTGATGAAAATTCTTCCTCAGATGATGAGCTTTTGCTGTCAGAACTTTCTGAAGTTGACAGACTTCCATTTCGGTTTCCTTTTCCCTTTTCTTGCTGATGTAATGTCTGACAGGACTCTGCTTCACGGGGAAGCTTCAGATACCGGGCCTCAAAAACTTCCTGTTAAAACAAAATATTTTTGCAGTATTGTTAGCAATTACACCAACTGTAATTCTTCAACTGACATAGGTTAGTCTATACAACTGTTACAGGGGCATGTCAAAGCAAGTTTTATTTGAAGGCCTTTTGTTTTGTTTTTTTGGGGGGATGATTAGTGGCAAAAATGCTCCATCATGCACAAAGAAATTGTAAACCACCCCTATTGTACAAAAATTGCTCATAATCACAGGATAGTTAGACAAGCAAAGACACTTTCCTCCTAAAAGTCCACACTAGTTTTTTTTTTACATTTTGCAGCTGCAACTAAGTGAAAAACTATTTATCTGGGGGGGTTTTAGAGTTCAATTTAAACTGGTTCAAAAGGTGTATGTGTGGAACAAGTTACTGCTAAGACGCACTCTAACATATAATAAGCATGCTGTTGTTGTGCTTCTGTTTAGTGTCTTGTAGATGTGGCTCATGATGATACAACACTGTAAATGGTTTCAAATCATATAACACTTGTTAACTGCAATGTTCTTAGAAGTTAGCAAACAGCAGATAAATCACTTAAGTGGGAATCTGCTCAGGAGGAGGAGGAGATTTCAAGTTTAGCACCTAAAACACATTTGCTTTTTAGGCCCAGAGCCCCATCCCCGGAGGAAGCAACCAGCAGCAATTTGGCAACCAGGGATAACAGGAAGCCGATGCCATTTTGCAAGCTGAGGTGTGCGGGTACAACTTTAAGGCATGTAATTAAAAGACATATCAACTAGTGACCAACAATAAGCAACCAACCAATGTCGGACAAGTGAATTTCATTCGATGTGAATGCGGCTTTAAGGACATGCAAAATGCATGTGAAGGTAAACATAAAACATAACTTACATTTAAATATTGTCCTACTGATTTAAGAAATCAATAAATTGATAAACTGTACCTGAAGTTTTCTTGCCATGTGTACCACCTCATTTGAAGGTGGATTGTATTTGTAACAGTTGGAGAACATCAAGCGAACATCGGCAGCAAATACTTTTGCTTTTCCGTACTCTCGTTGATCCATCTTTTTCTGAGGAAGTAACCTTTTTGTTGAGAAAACTGATCTACCATATACTGAAAATCACATTACATGCTTCAGTTAATCAGCTCAGACATTTTACCTTGATAGTACTCAGGTCCATGGGATGCTTGATGATATCATGGTAGTCATCCAAACCCAAAGCAACCGCATCAACTGGCACATAAAAGGGCCATGCATATGCAGAGTGCCTCTTTGAGAGCAGCTCCTTCAGGATATCATTGCAGCATGTGAGCTGCTCAGACAGTCTGACCTTCTTGGCCTCAAAGAGAGGCAAGTCTTTCTTAGGACGCTTGATGGGCCTTCCACTGCCTCTGTGGGAGATCAGCGTACAAGGTGCTGAATGTTCAGCAGGGGAGACTTCATTGCTGGTGATCACTGAGGTGGTGATGAGGTCTGCTTTCCGCTTGAGACCTTTTTTGCTCTAGATATTAAAAAAGGAAAAAAAAGCAGTGGGACACAAATAACAAAACTGACATTTAAAATTTGGTTTTAAGGCACAAAAACAATCAGTAATAAATATGATTAAGAACTTTTGACATCATTCGTTAATGATGATCATCTATATGCGATGATGCACTTACTATACTAAATGCATGCACTGTTTGAGGTCTTTGGTTAGACAATCGCATAAGGAACCGTTACTAGTACATCTAAGTTTATGTAAAACGTTTATCTCACATTTTACTTAAATAGAACATTGCATGATTTTATGTATATTCTGAAAGTTGCTTGCAAACCATTTCAGTGCTTAGTGTTGAGTCAGTTTGTGCAGAGAGCTGGATGGGTAGGCTCGACTGAGGGACATCTGGAGGAATGACTGTCACAGTCTGCTGAAGAACAACCTCTGACATGAGGGATCGGTGCTTTAATGCATCTGAATCACAGGTGATAAAGTTAAACATGAACAAAATTTTATACGGTGAACAAAATCAGTGCAATTTTAATATCTTCCTGTGGTAACATCGTAATATCATTTTTGAAGTTTCTCTTTCTCATTTAAAATTTTACAAAAATTATAAGACAGGACAAAATGACCCTGCATTACTAGTTAGGGGCATGCAACATACCTGCATTAGAGTGTTTCCCTTTTTGTAGGTCCTTTGTAGTGACTTCTACCACAAACTCTTCCTGAGGCATTTTAGAAAGTTTCTGCAGAAAAAGCTTTTTGAGGGTTTTTGCCATAAAAACAATATCATCCCCAGGCTGTGGAAAGACAAATGATGCATTAAATAGGAAAAAAAGGCAAATGTGCTTTTGTGACAGTTTAAACTGCTGAGATGCATTCCAATACTGTTAAGCACCAAAAGTTACACAAAACAAAAGTGTGACTTTGTTATTTTTTTGTCCAACTTTTTTTCATCGTAGGACTACTTTTGATTTTTGTACATCTTGCTTCTGTGAAGGAATATGAAATGTGCTTTTGTGGTTACATTTTGGTATCATACAGCAACATAACTATTATCATCTTACCTGGTTGTACACATAGCAGTTGGTGAACATAGTATTGAAGTCTTCTATGCAGTCAACTGCTTGCCAGTAGAAACTATTCTTTAGCCTCTTCTTAATGGTGCCAAGATCCATTGGATTTGTAATAATTGTATAATAATCCTGAAGACAAAGACATGAACATGAAAACATGCCTTTCTGAAGTGTGGCTCATGAAGACAGTTTTAGGTTCAAACATTAAATACACATGACTGCAGTCTTACTGCAGTGCTACAACTACAATTTTACTACTTACTGGGAGACACAGTGCCACTGCATCCACTGGCCGATGAAAAGGCCATGAGTATTGATGCCTCCATAAAGCTTGGAGCACCACCTTCTCCAGATATTGTAGCTGATTGGTTACACGTCCAGGCCTCTTGGAATTTATGACCTCTGGTGGAGGGGGATTTCCACTCACAGGGGGGCCGACGTTCACTTCAGCCATTGCGATATCCAAATTGCATGCAGGGGGAAAGCCACCTGGAAATTGCTTTGCAGAAACTCGATGCTCGTAGCGCGTTTTCCTACATGTCAAGTGAAAAAAGGAAAGCATCTGCTGATTAAACCAACAATAATATAACAAAACTACTTTACTACAAGAATGCCGCAAACTAGTCTCTCGACCCCCTAAATTCTTAAAAATTTATATTGAGCATTAATATTCCCCGTGACTGCTATAGCATTCATATTCTTGATATAAAATTGAATACTTAAATGTCAGATACATATAGGTAAAATTAAGTATTGAACATGTCACCAGTTTTCTAAGTAAATATATTTCGAAAGATGCTATTTACATGAAATTCCCCCAAGATGTCAGTAACAATCCATCCATTTCACACGTGCAAAGAAGTCAAACCATAAATATCCATAAATTATGTGTAATAATGAGAAATGACACAGGGAAAAGTATTGAACACATGAAGAAAGAGAGGTGCAAACGGGTATGGACGTCATGACCCAAGCTGAAATCTATCAGCAATTAGAAAGCAAGCCTGCCTCTTTATCAGCTGATATTAATTTGCAGTCCCAACTGAAGGCCTATAAAAAGAGGTTTCATTACCAAGGTATCACACAGCCAATAAATAATATAAAAAAAAAGAAAAAAAAGAAGTAGTAGTAGTAGTAGTAGTAGTAGTAGTAGTAGTTGTAGGTGTAGGTGTAGGTGTAGTCGTTACACAAGAAACATCCCTTGATATGTAAAACTATTGATCGCACTTAAGACCTTTGCAACCTTGTTTTTGCAAAACATACTGATGGCATTGTTTACAAAAGAATTTCTAAATTAATGAAGGTTCTAGTAAGCAACGTTGTGGCCATAATCTGGAAGTGGAAAGAACACCATTTCAACATGAACCAGCCACAACCAGGTGTTCTTGGCAAGATTTTAGACAGAGGAGTGAAAAGAACTATCAGCTGTCCAAGAGCCAAGGACCACTTGTGAAAAGACCTGGAATCAGCAGGTACAATGGTTCTGAAGAAAACAGTAAGTAATGAAACGAACTGCCATGGCCTGTATGTGCATTTACCATGGAAGACTCTATTGTATGATGAAGCACTTTTAAATTTTGCTGAACAATATTTATACAAGCTTGTGAAATACTGGGGCAATATAGTGTGGTCAGATGAGACCAAAATTGAACTCTTTGGATGCCACAATACACGCCATGTTTGGAGGTCAAAGGGAACTTTCTATTAGCCCAAAACACCAATAGTGAAATCTGGAGGTGGGAATATCATGGTGTGGGGCTGTTGGATGGAAAAAATTACCAAGACATTTTTAATTAAAATCTGTTTCCATCTACCAGGATGATGAAACTGAAACAAGGGTGGACATTTCAGCAAGACAGTGATACCAAATGCAGAGCCAAGGAAACTCAATTGGTTTAAGGAAAGAAAATTAAGCTGCTTGGACGGCCAAGCCAATCACTCGACCTGAATCCAAATCTATGGAAAGAACTAAAGGTCAGAGTTCAAAGCAGGGGCCCAGGGAAACCTGCAGGATTTAACGACTGTGTGGAAGAACAGCCCCCCCTTTTTTTGTAAAAAGTATCAAACAAATGAAGTTTTCAAAAAAATTTCATTAAGTGTGTTCAATACTTTTCCCTGCGTCATTTCTCATTTTTACACATAATTTATGGACATTCATGGTTGGATTTCTTTGCATGTATGGACTGGATGTGTTGCAAATTTCTGGTGAGAATTTCATGTCAATAGCACCTTTAGATATATCTTTATTTAGAAATTTGATGACGTGTTTGATACTTAATTTACCCACTGTATGAAAAAAAAAAAAAAAAAAAAAAAGGTAAAGCTGGAAAGGATGAATCTTTTGTCTCTTAAAAAACCTTAATATCAATAAATGAGTCTAACAACTATAGTCTCTTCAGCAGAAAATGAGTACATACAAACACTTCTTAGATTTATAGCAGAATCAAAACAGAAAATAAATATTAAAAAACAACAACAAATAACTCTTTAAGAATGGAAGCTTAGGAGAGGCTCATTTGTGCTAGACACATGTAATACTGCCATCTACAGCATCTCTCCAAAACTGCTCCAGTGCACATTTTACTTCAGATGAGGCAGCAGTATGTCTGCATCCTTTAAGTACACTATGTGGGTCTGATACGTTGGGGTATTGTTACCCATCCTTTTCAATCATACATTAATGAGCATTCTAAATAGTTAAACATACACTGGATTACTGGAAACGGTCTTATTAATCACTTAGTTGCGGTCTCCTTTTAGTGCTGGCTGCCAGCAGTTATTCAGGGCCTGTTCAAGTTATTCAGTGTGACACTGAATTCAACTCTAAAAAGAGGATAATGGTTTCTACAAACATATGTACCATAAGTGAATTTGTCCCCTCAATGTGCTTGGGAAAGTAATTTGTAAATGTGGTGACTAAAGATCTGTGTAATGATGATGATGTACAGATTCACAGTTGTAAACTGTGTGCTGAAGGAAATATGTTGGATTGCAAATTATACATGTATAGGTGATAGGATTCTGGATTTTGCTCATGTTTGCAAGCTAAGTATTTCTCTCCTGACCTCCTTTGTAGATAATAATGATGATTTGAACCAAACACCCAACACTCCATCAGCATTTCTGATGAGGCAGTAGATGGATCAACAGAAGATCCAGATGTATCTCTGAGAAATAATTTAATTGCATGATTTTCAGATACCATTTATCTGCAGTAGATTAAAATTTTTTAAGGCATTCACACCTTTTGTTCTTTACTGGTTTTATTTTCTCTGACACACCAGATGCCAAGTTATCAGCCAACAGATCACTGGGAATTACCTAGTTTGATTCCTGGTCAACCTGTGTTACTTTTTTTCATAGATTAAAGTGAAGAAATTTGAACAGGGCATCTTTTTGCAGCAGGCTGCAAGTAAGAAGGTGAGTAAAGATACAATTCATCACTTAAGTAAGGTGCCTTATTTATGCTTAAATGATTCATAGGTCGATGTTATAACAAAAAAATCCCCTAAAAATGGCCAGGTACAAGAATTGTACTGAAATTGAGTTAAAAGACAGCCAATGTCCATAGAAATACTTTGAAAGGCCTTCGGAAAGCCTGGAGAGCTATTGCTGAATACAAAGAAAGTCTGTGTGCATGGAGTAAAAGATCGACAAATTAGGGGCAACTCACGACTTATGCACAGTACTAGGCATCAGTATCGTAAATTTAAATTAAATATTTAATATTAACTATGTATTATTTCTCTACCGATTAAAGTGCTTCACGTCACCTGCTTTTAAGCAACGAGCAGCCAAGATCTTGGAGAGATGCACAGGAGTGCGTCTCTCGCCCTCTCTGTCAAACCAATAAATGCCAGGCACATTTAAAAAAAACCAGCTTCAGCCACGCCCACCGGTTAGTCCGCCTGCCTGCTAACGTTACCAACAGTCGGTGTACTATACCAAATAAAATAACCACAGTTGCCGCGTACTAACGGAGCAATTTAAGTAGCAGCATTTTGTATTTTATGCACTAACAACCTTGATAATGTGCTAATGCTCCCGGATGAGTTTGGTCGTCAGCGCTAGAAAGTTAAACGCTTTGTATTTTTCATCTCTGCACATTTTAGCAGTTGAATCTTGCACAAAAAAAACCTTAACAGCTAGTCTGTAAATTATTTTCTTCTTTTTAACGCAAGTCGCTTTAGACAAACTTTTAACGCGGCTAAGCGCGCTAATAACCGAAGTGTTTAGAAGCGGTCACGTTTCATTGGTCTTCCTATCAGTTTGATGACTTTTATATAAGTCCAACATATTGGGAAATAAAATTCACCAACCACCATAATACAAGTTTGCTCTGGTTATCATCACCACTACCTTAGTCGTCGTCTTTGTCGTGCTAACAAACATTACCTTACGAGATTTCGCGGAATCCTGCGTTCAACTCTTCGGTAGTGGACGTTTCTAAGGCAACCACTTCATATTTATACACCTCTGCTCAAGACTCCAGACTTGATTGGCCTACATTCTACCTACCTACCCGTGTTTTTCTTTGAAATAGTTTTAAAAAATGCCATTAAAATCACCGTCACACAGCCTCCTGCAAAGTGTTTAGCTAACTGTTTTTCTCTTTAAACCATGAGTTACAGATTTATGTTGAGCGTTCCCAACAAAATGGTAACTCGATAACATCCCAGTACATTATCGGTTGCTTCCGCTGTGCAACTCCTGCAAATAATAATGCCACTCGCCTGGTTTGTGAGCCTGCGAAAGCAGGCTGCGGACTTGTGGTAACTGTTGGGGGAAACGTGCCTGTGGCTCACCGGGAACACAAAACTGGGATCTGGGCGGAGCGATGAGTTTACGGGCTGACTCAGAAACGGAAAATTTGCATTCATTAAACAGAACTAAGCTACAAAACAATTCTCAGCAGCGAACATCCCTTGTGTTACGTCTACTTGATTTATTAAGCGATTTTGTCTATCGTCTTCGTGTTTTTTTTTAAAAAGTATATTTATAAGAAAAACAATTTGAATTACGCGCCTTTACTCAAAGTTTTCATTAAATTTTTTTGTACTTTTGAAAATGCAACGAGACATTATAATTTCTAATCAATAGTAAACAGTTTTAAGGGCTTTTCTTAGTTGTGAAAGGAAAGTGGAAAATATTAGAGGGCTTGAGGTGAATGTGACTTTTACAAGGATCACCTGAAGCAGACATAATTTTACTTCCTGCGAAATAGAAACAGGCCTTGAATTTAAGTTGAAGTTGAGTTAACATTTAAAAATAACAAAATTGGTGTTAATAAGTACGAACAATTAAAATAAAACAAGACTTCAATGAGTTTGAGTGTGTCTATGCAGTGACAATAAAATTGCCAGGACTGGGTCAAATTTCTTCATTGTGTAATGCTATTTAATACAAATTTGTCCAGAATTCACCAAACACCCCCCCTTTAAATATTTCCAATCTTGTGTTTAAAATGAGTTTGTGCCAAATGAAATGCTGGAATCTAATTACCCCTATTAAAAGGTGGAGGCTGTAGGCTACTATACCACAACAAGTGGATTGCTGCTTCTTTGGTGGAATTTCTTCTTCCTGCTGCTGCTCTTTTTAATGAAAGGAGAACTTTGCTCTTATAATTCAAGTGGTGCATGTTTTAAATTTTCAATTATTTCATTAATTAATTTACTGGCAATATTATTTCTAATTATTCTTTTCCTTATTATTGAACCTGAATGGTCAACTCAGTGCTTTTAGGTATGTAGACATGGTGAAGATGACCTGCTGAAGTTCAAACTGAGCATCAGAATGGGGAAGAAAGGTGATTTAAGTGACTTTAAACATGCATGATTGTCGGTATCAGACAGGCTGGTTTTGAGTATTTCAGAATCTGTTGATCTACTTTGATTTTCGCTCTAGGATTTACAGAGAATGGTCCAGAAATGTCAAGTGAGCAGCAGTTTTCTGGTTGAAAATACCTTATTAATGTCTGAGGTCAGAGAAGAATGGCCAGACTGCTTTATGCCTATATAAAACAGAGGAGCTACATTAGCAAAGTTCAAACTGGGTGCCACTCCTGTCATCTAAGAAAAAGAAATTAAGGCTCCTGTTTACACAGGCTCCACAAAAACTGGACAGAAGATTGTAGATCAGCATTGTTTTGCTTTGTTTTATTACATTTTGTAGTTTTTTACTGCCTTTGGCATTGTAAACCTACCACCACTTTTTAAGTTCTTCCATGTTAAGTACATTAAGTTTGCTTCTAATGAAATCTGATATATAGAAAAAATTGCCACTGTGATTAGAAAATTGTGAAAAATTTACGTGGTCTAATGAGTTCCAATTAGTAGTGGAATATTCGGATGGTAGAGAGCATGGATCCATCCAGCCTTGTATCCATGGTTTAGGCTCGTGAAGGTGGCATAATGATATAGGGGATATATTACATCTTGGACTCCTTTGTACCACGTGGTCATCATTTAAACTCCATGGTCACCATGTTGCTGATGCTGATGCTATCCCTTTTATGACTTCAGTATAGCCTTCCCATGGCTGTTTCCAGCAGACTAATGCACCATGTCACAAAACTCAGTTAATCTCAAATTGGTTTCTTGAACATGATGAGTTCACTATTCTGAGATGGCCTCCTCAGTCACCATATCTCAATCCAATGGACCACCTCTGGGATGTGGTTGAGCAGGAGATTTGCATCATGGATCTGTAGCTGCAAATCTGCCGCAACTACACAATGCTATGATGTTAGTATGGACCAAAAACTCTGAGGAATGATTCAGTTACCTTTATCATCTTGTTAAATGTGTACCATGACGAATGAGTGTAGTCCTGAAGTCAAAAGTGGGAACAACCTGGCACTACCAAAGTGTACCTAATGAAGTGGCCAGTGAGTGTATTTGTGCATGCATTTTTATATGTAAATTACCTGTTTTCTTTCTAAGGTAATTTGAAAAATATTGTATTTTTAAGTCTTTTAGCTTGTCAGTAAAAAGGAGTATAAAACTAATTCGACATTAGTCACTTGCACCTTTTTTCCACAAGATGGAGCCATGGCCAAAAATGTGTGGTGAAATTATACAGCTTCCAGTGCAAAGGGAGGCGGCATGTTGCTTTCCTTTATGTCCCACATACCCATAAATTATTTAACTGGAATATTCACGTTTCTGTTTAAATGTCATTATGAAATTATTGGCTGTCATTTAAACATCTGGAAGTAAACTCAGAACATTAACATCAGTTTGTTTTTTGGAGGTTTTAGTCTTTTCTAAAGGCTCACTTGTATATCTTTGTAGGTAAAAGAGATTTTTGACTGCAGTTTTAAGTGAAAACACTTATTTACATGTATATTGTAATTTATATAGCATCAAACTAAATTTAAATGCAAGAAATAGACCTTTGAGGAACTGAGGCAGAAAAGGGTGTTAAACAGTCTTCAGTATACCAATAAAAGACCAAATGCAAGGAAGTTCAGAAAGTGAAAGGTATAGGCAGGCAGAATGAGTTTTGAATCTGAGCGTAAATACTGACACAGTGTGAGTTCCCCTGACAATTACCGGAAGCTTGTTGAGAAGGGAGGAGGTCATAAAGGAAAAGGTTCTGCCCTGCCCATGTTTCAAAAGTGAGGAGAAACAACGGGTATTTGTTTTTGAATGAACAAACATAAACTCAAAAGAAGTGAGGGAACAGACACTGTTTACACATTTAACTGCTTCTAATCAGAAGTCAAATAGCTTTAATGCTACTTTATGTTACTTGGAAAGTACTTGTCATAGTATTTTCAGGAAAGGCTTTACATCTGGTTTACCACATTCCAAACCTTTAGTGATCCTAGGTGACGCATTGTTCTGTATTAGCTAAGCAAATGTTAAATAATCAGGATAAACTCTAATTCAAACAACAACACATCAAGACAGACATGATGGTTAATATAACTTACATTAATACCAAAATGACTAGAATATTTCCATTTTATAAAATTGAGTATTTATGCATTAAATACAATTTGATGCTTGCACTTTTACAAAACCGTGCCATTCTTACTTTGCTTAAAACTTTTAATTTATTTACTTTTTAAAATTCCCACCTAAGATGATCCTAAATTCAGTAGCAACTCCAAAGCTATAAGGCAATAAATAATATTTGGCTCTATTCACAAGACAATAAACGTCTTTTCCCTGTAATTCCAGTGGGATTCTAATCCAAAATTCATACACAGCGTAAATAAAAGCCTGACAACAATCAGCCAGGAAATGATGATCTTATTAAAAGTGTTCTAATTCTAAATCATTTGAAAACTATAGAGTTGAAATATAGCCATGCTACATTAATTTTATTCTCAGTAGTTGGGCTGAGAATGTCTCGTGTTTGGTAACCCTTGAAAAATGTTGGCGGGTTGCCTTTTAATAACCGATATGGCCTGTTCCTGGAGCAGGGTTTAGTAAAGGATGGCACTTTTCTTACCTCTGCTTGTGCTGCACGTATTGCTATTTTCAATGGTCTAACTCCTTCACTGAAGAGCAGAAAAACATGCTGAGCAAATCCCTACCTTGCTCTATACCATCCATAAGAGGGCAACAGAATCCATATTTTTATTATGCTACACTTTATGTTGTGTAAATAAAATGCAATTTTTTGTTTTTCACCCCATTTTTCAGTCCAAAATGGGAATAAGAAATACTTATTCCCATTTTGAACCTTTGAACAAAATCTACTAAATCTCCTGTTGTGCATCACATTTAAACTGAGTGACAGAAATCACCACAAAACTGTTGTTTTTCTAAAGAAAATTGCAAATTACAAGGAAACCTCTAATGCAACTCTGGTAAAATGAAAGTGTATTGCCTTTTAATAACAGATATGAGATGATCTCTAAGAGGTTAACATTTTTTTCCCCCAGGTGACCTTTAAACTATATGTGAGATTGACAGAATGTATTTCTTATGTCTTTTTTGTTTACCTTTATTTAAATAGTTAAAAAATAACCTGGAAAAATTTGAATATAATTAAAATCTTTGAATAAACAACAGACTAAATGAAAGTCTAAACTTTTGAGCACATTGAGGGACTTCAGAATCTCATATGTAAGTTTACTGGCCATGCCCGAAGTGAGAGGTGCTGCCAATCTGTCTGGTTGCTTAATAGCTACGTTAAATTAACATTACAAGAAGACTTTTACTATGCTTTCACAGCTGACTACCGAAAAAAAAATACATGTGCAGATTTGTGTGTTCACCTGCTGCATTATTGTCTTCATATGTTGTTACCAGATGGAATATCCATTCATCTAACTTAAGATGTCTGGAGTGGTCTAGAAGCATTTGGTTTGGTTTTAAAATGAATTAAAAGCAATAGGCCACATTTAAATAGAAATCAGATGTGTTTCTGCA
The DNA here is from genome assembly GCF_051167445.1 of Perissodus microlepis. Taxonomy (NCBI): domain Eukaryota; kingdom Metazoa; phylum Chordata; class Actinopteri; order Cichliformes; family Cichlidae; genus Perissodus; species Perissodus microlepis. The sequence goes on from NC_140482.1 coordinate 28,661,188, forward strand.
ATGATTTAGGAGAAAACCCCCAGTTTTACCATAAAACCAGTGCTCTACAGTAAGCCCTCTCATCTTTCCTGCTACTGATAGGTATTTGAAATCAAAGTGAGAACATGTGAGATGCTGTCCTGGTCAGTAGTCAAAGACACCGTGCTGTACCAAGAGCCAGCTGGAATGAGGCTTTAACGTTGGCTTTGCCTTTTTTTTGTGGCCTTTGTGTGACTGAGAAAATGTGGTGCAGAAAATCCCTTTTCACTCTATCCATCTGATAACACACTGCAATCCAAGTCAACAGCAGTCCAATAACAACCCTGCCCTGCTCAAACGTTTGGAGTGTCCAAAAAACATTGCTGAACCGAGGACAAAGCAAGGGGGACTATCGCTGTGATAATAACTTATTCTTTTCATTCAAAAAAATATTGTTTCAACCCAATTCAAGATAAAATATTATCAGAGAAAAAAGGGATTGTCTTGCATAAAGTACATCTGATTTTGGTCTTTTTGGAATACTTACAGAAGCAAATATTTGACCCTCTTTAGAACAGTGGCTATACCTGTACAATGGAGGCGTCTAATTGTTCTTCTGAGATGACTGCTGAAAATATTGACTACTGAGATGCAGTGTGTTTGAAAGTGGGGGTGTGGGGCACACTGATTCTGGTCTTATCAGGTGAAAGTACACTTCATAAAACCTTCATTGCTGTTCCGTTAACAACGGAACAGCACAATACTCTGAAATACTGATATCTGATGTGTTGTAGTTCTACTTCACTACTAACATTGTTTTGTGACACTTATTTTTTGCGTTTATCCACCTTGTAAAGGACATTGAAAAGGTTGCGCTTTAAACTTGACCACTTTATATTCTGCATATATTTATTACTGTCTTCATTCTGGCTTTGAACACATTAATCTGCTTTTGTTGTCTTTTGTATGATTACCTTTGCCGTAAAAAGGAAATGATCCTTCCAGTATAAAAAGAAAATCATTGTCTGTGTCCTTGAAACATCATGTAAAGAAGCCGAACAAAAGAGTTTAATGTATTATGGGTAGTCCATTACTTAACATATCTGTATATGTAATTTATATTTACTTGTAAGAATACATTAACCACATACAGCAGTGATAGAAAATAACAATACAGCAGAAATGAACATGTTCAAGCCCAGATTGTCTAAAACTGTAATTTTTCTTTTGCGTGTAATGCAATTCAGCCAAGATCACTTATTATTTCATGCGGTGACACTTGGTGGCACTCAAAGTAGAGCAATATTAGTGAAAAGCATGGTTGGTCTTGACAGGTAGAGCAATCAACTGGGTCAATAAAGAGTCAAGAACGGGAGTTACATTAATGGAAAGTGAAGAAGCTTCAGATTCCTCATATCTTTGATGCACCGTTACACTTTCTATTCCCCTTCATCTCAGCTGTATTCACAACCCTAACACAGTGTAAATAAACAAAGTGGAACACTTTAACGGAGACATGCATATGTATGAGATGTAAAATAATTTGATCCCTTTGAGCGTTTCCTTGTCAACTCTCAAAAGCAGCACATCAGTGTGTTTTTGTGTGTTTTCCACAACAAAAGTTTCCTTCCCTCTTGTCACAGGTGCCATCTCATTAGTGGTGAATCACTAAGCTGACATTTATGTTGTACCAAGTCACACACCATCTCCTTTTTGCTGGGAGTCTGATATCACAGCAGAGCAATTCGGTGTTTGTTTAGCAGCGTACGAGAGATTTCACACGCAGGAATCGCTCCACACACAGTTTAGTGCTTGTGATGGGGGTTGCAGGGTGCTGAAATAAAAAGGATGTGACAAAAAAAATTCTTGTGAGAGCTGTAAAAGAAAAAAAAAAAAACCCAAAAACTTCCTAATATTAGAAAATCAAAACATTTAAACATACAAATGACTGAGATGATAAATATGAAACTAATACATAAGAATACTTTATTTCTAATGAAATGATCACAATGACAGGCACAAATTAAAAATTTTAAATAAAAAAAAATATATAAAAAACAACAACAACAAAAAAACCCCAGTCAAAATATCAAAATTGCCAAATGTTTTCCCAGCATGTTACTTGTGTTTTATGTACAGGCATCTTAAATTCATAACAGTTAATGAATGCCATTTTAGAATGGCCGTCTCATGTTTGCTCTACTTCACATGGAAAGCAATATTTCACAGAGTGGAGAAGGTTTTTTTTTTTCGTGTTTTCTTTTTGTCATTTTGCTTTACAAAAAGAATTTAAAGTATGTAGGCCCAAAGGCATCACATCAGTCACACTGTAACCTCTAAACTGTCTTTGTTTGAGGCCCTCTGGTGGTCTTTGATCACTATCTGGTGACATCAGATCTCCCATTCACCATAAAAAAACATTCACTCCGGTCAAATGGCACATTTAAAGTAAAACCTCAGGACTTCTCTTGACCTTGACCTCTGCACTGATGGGATTTGATGGCTCTGTTATGCTTTTGGGGCCTGTTTTGGTGAAATGGGTTCCTTGGTCCCCCTAGTGTGAAGGATCCTTGTAAATAAGCACAGAATTTGACTCCCTGTGATGAAACACATGTAGGAGGATAACTGCCTCCGCCCTTAGGCCATGAGCGGTCACTGAATGATTTCATCAGCATGAAAGTTATGTGCCATACCTACCCTGCCATCCGTCCTGCGTCAGCTGGTCTAAAAGCTGTTCTGGGAAAATTTGATAGCCTGATACTTTCCCAAAACACTTCCCAAAACTGGATTTTCTTTCATTTGTCACTATCTTTAGGCAAAGAAAACAGACAAATTACTCCATCAGTGAACATCTAATGTCTTTCCTGTAGTAATTACAGTAATTTTTGCTAAGTAGTCATCATCATGTGACAATGAACTAATTCAAAAAGGTAGACAACTTTATGTTTTTTTTTGGGTGAGAGACTTCATGAGATGTTTAGTGACTGCATCTTTAGCCCAGTGGGCATTTCAGACACTGTGCAGTGCAACCTGTCACTGCTGCTCTCAATCTGCTGACTGTAATTTCCTATTCATTACACTTTCAGCGTGCTTATATAAATAATAAACCCAAACTGAGTGCATATGGTCTTTTTCACAGCAGACATAGTAGGAAATAGTAGGAAAAGCATAGACGTTCTTCAACATTAATGATGGCTCTAATGTATTCAAATGCGTAATGGTCCTGAACATAAAGCAGCTAGAATAGAATTCAGCTGTCATAACAGCATTTTTTTTATATACCTGCTCCTTTGATTTGGCTTAAAGTACAATCAGGTTGGATGGGTTGTGAATTCCTCACATCGCGTTGCAGCGATACTGTGATTTTTTTTCTGTTTGTATGCTTTTTGGATAGCACGCATCCAAAAAGCATACACATCAGACACAGATTGGATAATTTAGACATTATTTAAACTGTACAACCATTCCGACAACTTCTGGATTTCCTGCAGCAGTGGTCTTTTCACAAAAATATTATTGTTCTTTAGCAAGTCACAGAAATACCAAGTGCCACTTGGGCTTGCAAGCTGCATCTTCTTGCAATCCCAAGTGTCTGCCATGTTTGTCTCAGTTAAATAAATATTGACAAAGTTTGACCTTAGTTTAGTTAAAGCATATAGATGATGATGGTTGATTTAACAGTCGTAACATGTCTGATTGTTCTATTACTATATCATATGTTATAAATCATGGTATTTTGTAAAATTGTAATTGCACAATATCCTATACATGGAGATTTTTAATAAACTGGACATTACATGCCAAAGGATTACACAGAAACACCCTACCGCCAAACACCTTGCAACACAATTATTTTCATGACTCAAAACAAAGACCTCTTGCTGCAGCAAAAGGTGCACATCAAATAGAAGTCTTGGTTAACCAGATATTTGTATTACCTGTCATAATAGGCCTCCATGTGGATAAGGATCACTCTATTGGCCTGTGTGGTGAGATTGACCTGAAGCAAGCCTATACAGTTACAGTCTTTATGTTTCATATGGGACTGAAGGGTCCTTTTGAGATATTAAAGTTACGCACTCTCACATTCGGACTTAGATATGTGCGATCACTTAAGGACCTTGTGATCCTCCTGCAGGAGCTCTTGAGCAGACCGTGCACCCTGCTTTGGGAAGCTCTGCAGCAGCAGCTCAGCCTCCTCCCTCCAGGCCCCGCCCCCAGATGAAGCCCTCAGTAAAAAGGCAGACAGATAGTAGTAAACTGTTAGAAACTTTGAGCGAGTGCGGTTGTTTGAACACAAAGTGATAAAATATCCCGTCGACATTGTTCTCTGTGATTTTTTTTATCTACTACATCAAAAATAACTGCGTGAATGTGCAGCCGAAATAACGACTTTGATATCCGCATCCAGCGCTGCGACCTCAACTTCAACCAAGTTTACTTGGGCATTTTCTGAAGACTCTGCATGGTATGTCCGCTTGTTTTCAAGACCTAAGGCTTTGACTAGATAACGCTTAGCTTTTGTCCAGAAGATAAGGTTTATGTAAAGAATGTCAGGCAGCACTGTGGGTGTGAATCCCTTGAAAATGCTGTTTACAGTTACAGTGTACTTAGCCGCTCAAAACTCCAGCAGAACATCTGTCATGATTCCGCTGACATGCTCTCCTGCTTTCTCCCGCTGTTGTTGAAGCTACGGGCTAACAGCACAGAGCTCTTGCTTAAATTCTCTTTGTTGCTGGTTTGGTTGTGTTTCATAAGAAAGCTGCTTTAAAGAAAAACACAGGTAAACATTGAGTGAAGTATTCCCTTCAGAGTGACAACAGCACGATACTGTGTGTGCGCGCGCACGGGTGTGCTTTCTCTTCTCGCCCGCGCGCTTCTGTGGGCACAAACGTGACTGACAGGGCAAGAAGTTTAGAGAAAAACTAAACACGTGTCTTTACACTGGATGAAAATGGACAGGACTACTGTGGCAGTCACGGTGTACTTGTATGTTATGGTTGCTCATGCTTAGGATATTTTCTCTATTCTTTTAGCTTGCTTTAGCTTCACACATCCAGATGGTGAGTTCAGGGATATTACTGCAACCACATATATATTTTCAAAATCATACCTCAAATCATGAGGTATTTTATTTGCATTTTATCTGGGCAGCACAGTGGTGAAGCGGTTAGCCTCACACAAAGAGGGTTTCTGGTTCGAACCCTCTGGCTAGCTGGGGCCTGTCTGCAAGGAGTTTGCATGTTCTCCTGTTTGCATGGGTTCTCTCCGGCCTCTCCGACTCCTTCTCACAGTTCACAGACATGCCTTTTAGGTTAGGCTGATGATTCTAAATTGTCCATAAGTGTGATTGTTTGTTTAGCTTTCTCTGTGCTTGTTTATCGCCCTGTGATGGACTGGCAATCCCTCCCTCTCAGTGTCGGCTGGCATAGACTCCAGCCCCCTTCTGTGCTACATTGGATAAGGATTAATGAAAATAAAATGGATGGATGTTTACATAAATAGATGGAACATTTTGTAAGCCATCTTTTAAGTTTTAAGACCAGTCTGGAGATAAGATCGCCAGTGCTGTCATAAAAATATGTTTTTAAAATGTTTTGTTGATAGAATATTCAAGTCTGTTGAAGTTTTTGTTAATCAAGTGGCTGAAAATTCATTAATTATAGTAAAACAGAGTTATTGCTTTTACTCTGTGCCAACCGATTGTGTTTACATGCCACCCACAAAAGGCCCATTTCAATGCAGGATAAACCCTGATACTGTCTAAGGGGAAAATTAGACATTGTGACATTTTATCTGTAACATTAATACATTAACAGGGGAACACAGTCTCAGATCAATACTGAGAAAAGTCTGCCAGCTGCTATACAGAAGCAGTTGCGGCTTACTTTACCAGCTCTATTTGATTAGCAACAAAAATATAGCTTGATGTCACCAAAAACACAGTACAAACTACCGCAGACAGTTTTGCACAACCTTAAGACAATCTTAAAATATTGAGGGGTATCGGTATCGACTTTGAAATTGCAGTCTCGTGACAGTCCATAGACACTGAAAGTGCAGAAGAGCTCACTATAGTTCTTTCAGAAGCTCATATGACCACATGATTTTCAAAATGACTTATGAGTATTAATCCTGAGTATCTTACTCATACACCACAAGATGCACTATATAACACAGACCTCAGCCTTTGTGTTATTGCTCTCTTCGCGCATGGCTTTGCGATTACAGGAACCCTGTAAATGCCCTTGGGTCTTGACATCGCTTAACTGCAGCGTATGCATACGTGATGACACAGATATAAGCCAGGGCTTTAACACTTAACTGACCACAAGTATTCAGCTTGGTTTCACTGATGTTCAGTACATTCAGTCTGGGGTCTGCATGCTATAATGTACTTTCCAGATTCTCTTTGAGGGAAATACTTTGCTCGGCTTAGACAGTCAGGGTTGAGAAGAAGTCACATGAGGTGATTTGAGTTGTTGCTGCAACAAAACCATCACCATAGCATAGAGTTAAAACCTTCTCCAACCCAAAACAGCTTTAAAAGGCTATGACTAAATCTTTTGCACATAGGTTTTTAGAAGCTGTTTTACCACCAGCTTTCTTAGTATTCTAACCCAGTGCAAATGTGATTCCAACCATAGATGCATCAAAAGAGCTACACACTGTTTTACGTAAAGAAAGTCTCCTTTGATTTGGTCTTTGCTTTCCAAAAGGTATTGCAACACAGTTTAGCTTTGTTTAGTCAGTGAAGAGATGAAGGTCAAGGAGCGGCATAAATCAAACAGAGCGCTCTGGTTCTCACTGACAAGCTGAAAGTGTAATATTTGTCATGATGTTCCAAAATGACTTCCCAGCCCTTGCAGCTGCCACACAGTGAAAGGCCCTTTTGTCCTGTGCAAGCTGCTTGCACTGCAGAGTGATGCACCTCAGTACTTTGTGCATCACTTCCTATATACACTGTATAGCTCACCACAGGTTATATAGATGCACATGTGTTTCTTCCACACAGCTCTATACTAGTTATAGACAGTGCCTTTAAAGTGTGAGCACCTGCAGTTCTTGTTACAACACTTCTAACATGACAGCAGTTTCACTTTTCTTGCCACAAAGAGTCAGACATCACTCAGAGAAGAAATTTGCACAACTTTTTCTGCGGACCATATCTTTCTAGAGACATGTTTTGGTTGTATCTACAGAACATACCCACATAATAACTGAGAATTAGAAAGAGCTAAAAGGATTCTTCGGAACATGTTAAATCTTTCAGAAGTCCACGTTTTAATCTTGATTTAGCCTTTGAAAAACAACGAGCTGGATTATTGGAAATGGAAAAGCTTGCTTGCTTTCATTTGGATATATTAGGTTCCAGTGTACTGTTTTTATTAATACTTGTCAGAATGTAAGAACAGCATGGCCATGTGTTCCTTATCTGCTTTGCTGCTCTGAAGTTGTTCTGTGCTTCTCTGGTCTGACTCTTATAATGCACTGTTTTGAAGGCATCTTTCTGCTGCTGATACTGGAATTTATAACCTTGATAAAAATGCATTAAAATATACTTGTAATAGCCGTGTCTGCGGCTGCAGATATCACACAGTTGTTTTTGCAAGATGGACTTCATGGTCAAAAGCACCTGCTCGTCTGAGCTCCTGACTCAATCATTCCTGCCTCATTCATTTTTTCTGTAAGGACCAAGTATGATTACAATTATACTGCTAAATCAAAGATTTTATCAAAATCAATAAAAAAAATGAAAATTAATTCTTAATTATTGCAAAAGAATTTACAAAATATAATGATTCTACATTTCATGATGTGTTTAAAAATATTTGTCAAAAAGCATCTAAGCTGCAAGCGTCTTATAACGGGTTTTTCCCAAAGGTAGTAGCTGACATCTGTGGGGTGGTTTTGCCAGCAGACACACTGACATTGCACGCTACTTAGTCCTTTTTGACAGCCTTATATGGCCAGTGGATGTTACTTTTACCCTTTTCTTTCATAAGCTTATTTGTCCACTTGCATGTTAACCATCTGTAGCTTTGCAACAGTTAACACTTGGGAAATGCGTTTGCGTTGTTCGGTTCGTTTAAACTGAAAAGTGAAACCTAGACAGGTGACCTTTTTGATTGATTCAGACTAGAAATCAGTTTTGGTTTCTTGTTTTTTCCGCCACTCTTGAGTCATTGGCACTGCTTACATACTCCACCACCTTTGCCACGGAAGGAAGAGGAATGTGGTTATAGTGGCAGAATTTTTTTTTCAGTTTTATCAACTAGAATAAAACTATTTAATTTTTCACTGTACAAAAATCACTTTCATAATTAAACTTTACACCCTTTTCCTTTCTATGCAAGATGATTAGGATTTTTCCTTCTGCCACTTTCTGAGAGAAACTCTGTAAAATTCTGGATATTCTCTTTTTTTTATAAATGTACATGAATTTCATTTTTCCCCATGTCATAGCCGTCACTGTTTACACTTAGATTAAGTTAAAGCTTCAGTCAGGGTCATGGTAATTAGTGCGGTGGTACTAAGCTGCTTACTCAAGACCCCACTAGAGTTTCCTGAGTCTTTAAATTAAAGTGTGTTAATAACCTGTGGCATGTTCTGGACTGTTAACACCCAGCAAGTCAGTCATCCATCCCAAACTACTTGCACACTCTAACAGGCTTGGAAGGTGTGTGCAGCATGGTCCTTTGAAGCATGCATAACCTCCAATTAACCCTCCCAGATTAATCCCCTGGTCTCCTAAGTGCCTCTCTTCTTGTCTCATCTCATCACTCCCATGCTGTATATTAAGCAGAGCCCAGTTCCCTGCTGTTTGTAAATGCTTTAATTGAACCTGCTTCTTCTGGTTGACATCTTTTATTTTTGTTCACTTGCAGCTGGAGCCTGAACGTGGCTTTCTGCAGACCCATTCTCAAGAAGGGAAACCTTTGTGAGACGCTGAAGAACGGCCAGTTCATCCACTTTTATCATACTGGAATCTGCAGAATAATAAAATGGCTACAAGGTCCCATATTCCCTTGATGCTTCTTGCAATATGTTGCCTGGCATCTGCAGGTATGTTTATTTCATTTCAAGCCACTTCCTATGCTTTTCGTGTGAGACTAGGTGTTATCAGATATATGTGTGGTTGTTTGTATCCATATAAGTGGTTGTGCCGGAAGAGCAAAAACATCTCCTGAGCCAAAGTTTGCTTCATACTTCAGTTTGTGAACCATGATTTTAGTTTATAGCGTTAGAGGAGATGAATAATCAAAAATAAACCCTGATAATTTACTTGTTACTTGAATGTGCATAATTTAGCTCGGCGTTAACAACTCCAGTATGGTTTTGGAAGATGGAACTTATTAATTATTCTGAATGTTTGGCTCTGCTTCAGAATTGTTGTAATCATACAAACTTTGCAAAAATCCTTATGGTGTTGAAACATTGTGGTGTCAAAATGTTGCCTATGCTATGGGATTTTCCACTGATCTCCCAGCATGCCTTTCTAGACAGTGCTTGTCAGAGTCATGAGTAAGGGGGATTTATACTAAAGAAAGTGCTGACAAGTTCGATCTGAGAATACAAAACACTCAGCAGGCCTACGTGTATCTGTCAGATTGGGTGGAATGAGACTCAGATTCTGCCAAGTACTCCGTAATTCACAGCAGTGATACAGACAAACCAAAGAGAGAGAAAATAGCTAAGTAAACTGCTACACAGGTGGTTGTATGTGCTACAGGTTGACAGTTTTTGAAAACTCGAGAGGTTGTCGAAAAACTTCGCAAAAAACACTCGACAAAGTCTTGGCTTCTCATTTTAGCTTCTTCTCCCCCTATATCAGCCCTTATGTGGTGATATTATCTGAGTGGTGACACCTATTGTTCGGAGAATACTGCAGGAGCTTCCTGCGCCGTAACCATGGGTATAAATACAAGTTTCTCTGAAACGTGGGTATACTGCGGCCTTTAGACTTCCTAAAACAGTCCTGTCACACAGAGTCAAGTCTCTGCAGTCATATCAGCTCTTTGAGACTTTGCTTTGGTACACTTGAGCAGTACAAAGGAAAAAAAAAGGCATTATCATGCTAACATGCACACAATGACAATTATAATAGTCTGATATTAAAAGGTTACATTTATCTTCTTCTCTTAGCATTTTTGCTGCTCTTTAAAAAACAAACTCTGTACATTCTGCATGTTATTTAAAGACAGAGCAAAGTCTCATATGAATATTGATTGATGAATACTCAAAGAGGATCAGCAAAATATATAGAGTACATCATGAGGGGGCAAGAATGCCTGTGACGATTTTATTCTCACCTAAAAAAGCATCTGCTGGTGGTGATGTCTCCTGGACAATTCCTAGATGTGGTGTTCTGATCATGGCCAACTGGGAGGAGTCCAGGGAAGAGCAAGGGCATGCTGGAGAGATTAAATCTCTGTAGAGATGTTATCTCTTGGTAATGACTCAGTGTTTCTCCAGAAGAGCTGGAGAGTGGTGTAGGAATCTCTTTTTAGACTGCTGTCTGGACCAGACCTGGATGGCAGAGGATGGATTCATGGATCTATGAAGACATCAGAATAAATCCCCTTGGAAGCATAAAAACTTGTCAGTTTCACAGGTGTGGAGAAATTGGAATGGCAATTTAGCAACTGGTAGCCAGTAACTTTTTAAAGCATCACACTGAAAACCAAAATATTTTAAAGATTTTATAGACCAAATTAAAAAAAAAAAAAATCTAACACTCCATGGATCTTCCTCTGGGGAACATGAATGTCTTTAGCAGATTTTGTGCCAATTAGTTTGTAAAATGTAGAGAAATACTAGAATGAGTTTCTTGGAATTTCGCTAAAACCCTAACAATGTCAACCTATTTGCAGACCTAGATCCATCACGATTTATCTTTATTAATGAAGATAAAGTGCCATGAATATTTGCACCACTTTTTTTCCTCAATATCCAAATAGGATACAAGAAAACTGCATATGCGTAGAAATTCAAGGTAATAAAACAATCCTAATAGCGTTAAACTAAAAACCTCTGGTCCAGTATTATCTGTACCAAATTTCATGCCAGTCCCTTGAAAATTGTTGGGAGAATTGTTGATGTTCTGTTTCGGGTGAGGAGTTGGCGATTGTGGCCACATCTGTGTTGACTAGAAGTGGGTGGAGTTTCAAGTAGTTGTGGAGTTGGCCATGAGAGGTAATTAGAGGAACTTCTGTTGCTTTTACATCTACACTGGCTGCAAAGTTCAACTGTGGGTTTCTTTGTTTGGTAAATTGAACAAATCCCATAGTGTACTGACCCAATCCTGACACTTAGCCCTACAGTTTGAGGACAAATCTGTCACGCTGACTTGAAAGGAGCACAAACCATATTCAGATTCAAGTGTTCATTCCGTTTGGTCTCTTTTTTAGAATGTAAGATGTCCTGTTTACAGAAAGCAGTTTCACAATGTACGGCTCTCGACTTGAACTCACTCCAGATTTAGACTGCAGTATCCCGTTTTGTTTTTCTGTGGCAGCACAGGAATAATGTGTGGTTCGCATTTTTCATAGTTTCAGTCTGATTGCCGCCATAGGTAATTATTGTAAAAGTTCTTCTCTTATTCTCTGGGGGCTTGAACCACACTCCAGAGAGCTGACTCTTACTCAGACAATAGCAAGTTAGTGAATATGTGTTGTGGGCAGAGCAAACATAATTTCTGCCACAATGCCAGGATCTCCAACACAATGAAGTCCCATACGAAGTTTTCCTCTAAATTCTTCCTCACACGGCAAGACGCATTGTTATACTAAGTCACAAGGGACAGATATTTACAGTTTGACAACCAAATGCCCTTTCCTCCAAAGAGTATTGGCAGTGACTGTATTCACTGATTTACTGGCAAATGATTTGTTTTTTTGGGGGGGTTGTTTTCTATCATTTAAGGAAAAACGTATGCCAAATAGCACATTCAGAACATTATCCTTTTTGCTTTCTGCCAAATACTTTTTTAAAACTACCACTGAGAAGCTTATCAGTTTTTCTTTACTCCAAACCACGTCACGGACACTCCACACCACATCAGCCTCTTTCTTTCACCTCTCTGTCTTTTACTGTCTATTCCTACTATCGCACAGCATCTGTGTAAACAGTCACATCTGCCCTTAAACTTGTCAGGAGTGCTCTTACGTAATGTTTAGATTAGTCTGCAATGAGTCTTCTTTCAGCGTAATGCAATCCAGGTTCTGAGCCTCCCATAACTCTTAAAAGTCAGACTGAGAGCACCTTGATGTCCATATTTCAATTCTGTGCTCTGCTGCTTCACTCTGCTGTTTATAAGTTGTTGTTTTTTTTTCTCCCTCAATATGATCGCTGCCATTTTACGGTTGCGTCTCCTAAGCATGCCATAATGGTAATTTTGTGAAGGATATATTAGGGACATTGGGGCTGACTGTGGATTTTACAGTGAAATAAAGTCTTTCAGGAGCCACGCCAGATATTAATTTGAGACAGTTGCCAAAAACAGCTCCGGCAGGATGCTGGTTACACTGGAGGCACAAGGCCGGGTGTTGGCTAACTGAAAAACACACCAGCGTTATTGAGTGCAAAAGCACTTTCTCTCTTATTGTCTATCCTGATTTTACTTATGAGGTGGCTTGATGGATGACCAAGCTACTAGTGCAAATTTGTCTCCAGCGATTCATTGTAGACTGTTAAACAAAACGAGAGAGAATTTGGAGCTGTGCTCATATTCAGAGTCCATATGTTCGCTTTCAGCTTTACATTCGAGTAAACAACTTCTCTCAGTCTGCATTTTTCTATACTCCTGGCAGATGCGAGTCACTGCGGTGCCAAAAGTGGTTGTAACTTTTTTTTCTCTCCACAGTTGAGCAAAAGGTTTGTCTGTGTATCCACGGTGCTTTCTTAGGGCCAGCAAGAGTCAGGACTGCCAGAGAGCATTGTGCAACCGCTGTAATCTGAGAGGTGGGGTAGCCAGGGGGAGGAGAGAAGTAAGCGCAGCCGTGGGTCGTCTGGTCCAAATCGACACACTCCACACACGCACGGCGTGCCAAACCGACAAAGTCCCTTCCAGCATGCTAAACCAGATGTGGCCCAGTGATTCATGCGAGGAGTCGGAGCAGCGCAGCGCAGAGGCAGTGTGCTGCTACGCTGAGTGGTTGGGATGTTTACATAGCAACGGGTGTCCTGAGTCTGTCTAATTACAGATCTGCTCTCCCCCATGGTGAAGCCTTTATCTTAACAGTGCTGTGAAGTAGGAGGCAGTCATTGCGGCCCTGTGTGTTTATAGCTTTTACTTATGAATGAAGGGAACCGCAGTATTACCCAGTTTAATTAACAGTGTAAAGTGTGTAAAGTGATTGGTGGAGTATTTAGTTTGATTTACTAACTCATATACTAGCTTTTTTGAAAGCAGACTCTCACCAACACATGGAAGAGTGCCTAAGTGAAGTGCAGCAGACAAGTTTCTACAGACACAAGATCTTCTATGTCTGTCATTTCTTATCAGCATCCCGTTAAGAGGATGCTTACGTAAATCTGAAGGAGTCAACCAAATCCCGCCCCCAACCCTCTCTCTTCCCCTCTCTCGCTCTCACTCTCTCCATAGTTCCAGTAAGCAGGCGTGTAAATAATTTTGGTCAGAGCCAGTAATGGGAGACAGCTGGGGTGATCGTGCGCTTTCCATTGTGTTTAACAGCCCCGTGGAAAAAAATAAATAAAAAAATCTGGAGAGTAAGAGTAAGAAAGTTATGTGGAGTGTGACTTCATTGAAGAATGAGAGTGTAATAGTAAAAAATTGGACTCCCTCTGTTCTGATAACCTACGGAAGCAGCGAGAAAAAATATTTTGGGCTATCATATTATATTGTTTGAGGTGTCTTTTTTTATTAAGTGCAGTTTCATCACTTTGCAAAGATACCAAATTTGGGCGTATGACTCAAAAAATCCTGATATGGGATGCAAAGTGAAGGCCTCCAGGTTGTGTCTGTCAACAGACTCACCCCTCCTGGGGCCTCACCTTCCCCACTCCTTTTCCACCAGATGAGTCCTGATGAAAGACCATGTCGCAGTTTTGGAATAATCCCTTGGAAAACAGGAGTGACTTCCAAAAAATGACAGTAAGACCTTCAGAGCTTGATCCGTGCTATAGATCACAAACACACATGCTTTCCACTTGATTTTCAGAATTTGACAGAGAGTAGTTCTGAAGTAGCTTGTAGTGAGCTGTTATACACTTAAAAAGCACTGTAATAGTGCATCTGCAAAACAGAAAACAAGAAAAAAATCCTAAGATTTCTTCTGCTTATCCAATTCAAGATCACGGGGAGGCTGGAGCTCATTTCAGCTGCATGATTATTGATTTATTTGTTGAAAATCTTCTTTGCTTATTCATTGTCTGTGGTCTTCTCTAACTGGCCAATTATTCATCACACTTTCTGTTTTTTAACTGTCCAGTTAAGAGGCCCTCCCAAGCCTCCTTTGTGCGTGTTAATATATGAGACAACATGGCACTTGACAAGTCATTTTTCTTCTTTGCCCTCCCCTTTGTAAAGTTGAAGAAGCCCAGTGGAATGTAGTCTCTTCCAGTGTGTGTGAAAATGCCGTCTGACTTGCCCTTTCCACCTCTTTGGCGCTCTTGCACTGGGCTCACTTACTGGCACAAAGGCCCAGCATTGTTTCAGTCTTTGCCTTCTGTTGATGGCAGCCTGCTGCTTCTCAAAAGCCCCTGTTATCACATATGAGTGATGATAGTTCTATAAAATATCACAAGAACAAAGACATTTTTGGGCTGCTATATGATTGATTAAACAAGTTCCTTGTTATTTATTGCTTTGGCAAATTCCCCTCCAAATATGCCCAACTAGGCAAGACATGATTTTAACGGGTAAGTAAGGGTGTGTGCCTGTGTAAATTCAGATGTCAGATTGAGGAGGCTAAGGATGGCTCATCTTGATACCTAGAAACACTTTCCTTGTGATCCTGATCAGCATGCCGGCTCCCAGTTTTTCCTTTTTTGTCTATAGTCTATTTAACACACTCTTTCAAATTTTGATTTTTATATCAAAATTATTTTTAGAATGTTGTCTCTTTGTATAACGGGGACATTGCGGTTATTGAACTAAAACACCGCACTTTAACTTAAACATTTCATCTCCACTTGATCCCCAGTCCATCTGCCAGATTTCTTTTTTTATTAAATCTGTTGGGTGGATTGTATTAAATACTTTACATTGAGAGTTCTGGCAAAGCAGATGATCCAGCACAAATGAAATGAGTCTGATATCTAGTGGGACAAGAAGAAAGACCCCAGGGCACACCTCTCTACTTCCACAACTACGTCTAAATCTTTGTGAATGCAGACGATGTGGCTGCTCCCAAACCCCTGCCGAGCTGTTGTCAAAAACTCTGCTTTTGAATGCATCTATGATTGATGAGAAAGCTGCCCTTGGAGCTGCAAGACAGACATTTCTCTCCATTGCATGGTAAATGCTGTACTGCTTGGGTAGTTTCAGTACTGCTGAGAACTGATTTGTGCTGGGTTGGCTGATGGCTGTTGCACGCCACTTATGGTATTTCAGTATAACAGACTGTAGCAGTGCTTGTGTTGCTGTTGTTATAGCATTATAGGACTCTTCCTTCTTGCATTTTTGTTCTTTACTGTTACTGTATTATTTTGTGTATAATTCTCAGCTGATGTTATCTATTAAAGATAAGGTAAGCTAGCCTACATTAGTCCCAGAGTTGGAAAATTCACAACTTCTTTAAATATATATGAAAAGCCACTTCTTGTTTCTTGATTGAGTTGACAACTTCTTTGCTTTGATGTTATAGGTCCAGACAGCACATGTCAGCACCCATCAGTAAAGACATACAGTGGTAGCACAGCCAGTAAAGTCTTTAGTCATATGCTCGGTCTCTCCCAGCTGTCTCACTTTACACGGTGGCTCCTGTGTTCCTCTGGGAATTAGCCTTGTCTTCCATCTCTTCAAAGACCTCTGATTTATGCCTGCATGGAGAGGTAGGGAGAAATGTACCCGCTTCCATCTTGCCTGCTTGCCTGTGACTTCATATGCTGCTTGTAAGTGGTCATGTTTTTTTGTTTTTTTTGATCACTTACCAACATGTGCCTCCTACATCTGTCAGGGCTGATGAATAATGACCAGTCTCACTATCAGTACCTAGTATGTTATATACTACATAAATCATGGCTACACTAAGCTGTTAAGTATCTTTTCAGATCTGCATTTACAAAGAAAAACCTTCTAACTTAAACATGACCAAACTTTGCAACATCAACACCCATAACATTATTAAAAAGTGTTTCTCTCATCTCTTCTTTACTTTTTACATCTATTGGTCATTAGAAATGATGATACTGATATATCAGAAAATAGCTAAGAGAAATCCTTCTATTCATAATTTAAAGAATCCTGAATAAAACAATCCTGCCCCCAAAAAGCTAATCAGCAACCCAACTGTGAAAAATGTTATCCATTTATGTTGCTGTGTTGATGCATAGTGCAGTAGAGGTTTCAGGTTTCAACAGGTTCAGCTGTGTGGTGACAGACTTGCGGTATCTATAATGTGAATTAGAATATTTTGTTAAGAATTCTGGTGGGATTATCCAAATATGCTCATGATGCTGGCAGTCTGGTTCGAGCTGCTTATAAACCTCTAATGCCGTCTATGTTTGTATGTTTGTAGATATGTTATATGTAGAAGTATAACCTGCAGTGGGAAAACATTGTAAATTTTATTTTTGGGCATACTCACCAAACTTTTGGAGAGGTTTGCATCAGGTCTGAACTGTTTTTATATGCCAATCACTACTGAAATTCAAGTTTTGGCTCCCTCCTCATTAATTAGATACATGGTTGTATTAACTGTTAAAGCGGTGGCCAAGTGGCAAAACTTGTTTCTAGAAGGACCAGTCAAATCAGTCACTTACCTGAACCCATTTCTTTCTCTGTAATTATTTGGTAGATTGATGTCTTATATTATGCTATTTAGATCGTTATGCAACGTACAGATGCCTTCGGGGAGTCATCTGATTAAGTCTGCATTCATTCCACCACAAGACACTTGTCTTAAAAATACAGCAACACTAAAAAAGAACCGTCTTGAGTGACAAGAACAAAGAAGTCCTTCACTATGTTGGGTCTTGATATGCACTGCTTTGAGTCAGTTTGGGGTCATTTGAAGAGACAGAAGTGATTAAGGCATATGAACACTGGTTACTGCCTGACGCATGTTAGCAGCCCCAAAGAGTCGTTTGGTCATTAAAGGTGTTCTTTGCAGTTCAGGCCCGACGACTGTGGAATTCTCTGCCTGAAGATCGCAGGCAGTTGAACTCGACATCTCTTTGCAAAAACTATTTTTTACTTCAACCTATTTTTAATATGCAGTATTTGTTTTTTCCTGTTTATATTAAAATAATTTTTACTCTATGAAATTCATTTTTCACTTATTGAAGTTTCTTATTGTTTAGCCCTTTGTAACATTATTTTTAACTTAAGTGTACCTAAGTACACTTTAACTTAAGTGTACTTAAGTTAAAAATGGCGCTAGCAGTAAGTATTGATCTGGTTTAAAGTAAGTTTCCCTTTATTTGGCCACTCTTGAACATACACCTTCAAAATGATAGGACCATACTTGCCTTTCAACGTCGAAGTTTACATCCAAAATGAAGTTAATTTATTATCTCAACACCTGTTAACATACTTAGGAACTAAAAGAAGCTTTGCTTGCATATCCTTACTCCCTTCAAACAGTAGATAAAATATAATCCAGTGAAATGAGTGTCTGTATTAGCTGTGTTTTCTACTGTATGCCAGCTGCAGAGATGAATCTACCAATAAAGACTGTTTGGGTGATATTGAGTTACAGACAGATTTGTGGGATATCTAACTTCAGACTTCACACTTTGATGGCGAAGTTTATGACTTCCCTAATGGCGTTCAGGCTCACCCCTGCCCCTCCTCTCTTCATCCCATTCCAGCTTCCTCCTCTCATGCCTCCAAGTTTTACAGTCCAGAGATAAATCCTTTTCATAGGAGGGCCGGTGAAGTGAACTTACACTACCCTTATGAAAGGCTTTACTCACTTCCTGTAGTAGTGGCTCAAGGTTCAGGGGTGAGTGGGCTGTGCTTATGTCAACACTGCAGAGCTAGTGATTCTTTAGTCCAAACCCCCTTAGGAAAACAAAAGCGGGTAGAATATTATGTTCTCTAAACTGGTTTTTAAGGTTCATGGTCCATGGGAATTATGCCCTGCAGTAAGAAGGAAAGATATAACAATTCATTTAATCCCATTCCCAGGGGAACTGGCATATCTCAAAGATACACCTTTATGCTTCTTCATACATTTTAATTAACTTGGCTTTTTCTTAACATTATTCCACGGCTCTTTTGTCTGTCTGTGTAGTGAATGTGTGTGTTGCAGTGCTGCTGCCTTACTTTTGCATTTGAAGAAACACAGTCAGAATTGTTGAAGAAATACTGGGAACTGAATGAGGATGTGTACACACACAGGGGAACGGTTCTGTATGTTTATCTTTGGAAATGGCTTTGTGGGAATATCAGATTTGTCCCTAACTGGCACACAGACTGACATCACTTCCTGTACCCAAGTGGTTGGCTCAGTGCCATGCTGTGGAAAGCAACAAAGTGCATTCTGTGGAAACAGGGCGTATATTTCTTTGTATGGTAGAAGAGGGCTGTGACGTCAGATGCACCACTCACAGGGGGTAGTTTTCTAATTGTAAAAATACATATACATGTTTCACAATCTTGACCGTGTCTGGGCTGACTGAACGGACTCAAGTGCAGATGGAAAGATTGAAATGAACAGTCTTTTATTTACAAACACCAAGTAAACTATATACAAAGTGTGGGGAAAGATCAGTGGCCCGGGGATCCAAGGGAAGGGTCTCTTCACTCGCTTGGTGCTCCACGCTCCACATACGCACACTCGTTCCGCTCTCGTACTCCAACACGCTCCACGCAAAAACTCGCCACACTGCTCAGTCAAACACTCACGCTCGGGAATTCAAGAAAGGCTCAAGGGACGGGCCCAGGGAAATCTATTTACAAACAGAAAGTCAAAGCCAGGCTTACACTAACGTGAGTCTGTACAACAGTCCAACGATGAGAAGCTCTGAGCCACCACCTTAAGTAGTGCCCACGAAACTGCTGGATGGTGAGCCTCAGGTGTGTAATTGCCTGCAGGTGTGTGGCCAAACGCAGGAGCTTGTGGTGAGCTCCGCCTAGGCAGGGGAGGAGGCAGGAGAGGTAGAGAGAGCGAGAGCAAAACAAAAACAATAACACATGTAGCCTTAATGAGTCAGCCGGACAGCCACAGGGACTATGACAGAAGAAGTTTGTCTACATGAATAAATTGGTCATTAAAGAAGCAAACATCATTAGCAACCTGCCTTTTTTAGCTTAGGGTTGTTTGGATAAACAAAGACATTTGAAATCATCATCCTGGACATTAGAATCACCAGACACGTCACGATACGATATTATCACGACATTATACACACACTCGAAACGATGTTATTTTGATTTTTAGCATTTTCCAATGTGCTGAGTATGCAATAACATATATTGCGATTTAGCATCTTTTTCATCTGCAAATTATTCTTTAAGAGTTCAGCTCTGTCAGTATCTATTTTACAGAATAAGGCCAAGTCTTACTTTTACTGTTTGTTTGCTGAAAAATGCGATTATCAAGCATACTAAAACTGTCTCTAAAGCCTTGCATAAATGTTATCGTACGACAGTCAGGTATCAGTCTGCAATTTGATTGAGGTCATGTTGGGAATTAAATTCAATGTGTTTCCGATAATACAGCAATTAACTGCGATGAATCATCGAACATCACATATCTGTTGATGTCTATGTAGACAAAAATTCAAATTTAACAGTTTGACATTACATTTTTGCTCACCAACTGGCGTGCTTTATAGGACTATGAACTAGCATACGACTAGCTGGCAGCCAGTTGAGTTAAGTGCCCTCAAGCGTGCTCATTAACAAACACTTACTCAGACTGATGGGAACATGTTGGCAATCTGTCTGCATTTATAAATTAGATAGCAATTATTTGCAAACCTTCGAAGATCTCTCTGAAGGTTACTGCAGTCAGTCTAGGTCTACTGTTTGCAGAAAGGTTGTCTCCTATCTGGTGACCTGTGCAATCACCTTGCTATCAAACGTAGTCATGATTTCAACACTGTCACGCTCTGGGTAACTAATTAGTCACTACAAGTTACAATACGTTGCATAATGTGAAAAAATTCAGTACAATGGCCAGACAGCCTCTATGATATACATGTGGCTATACATGTATGTTATCTCAAGATGGCATTGTGAGAAATTAGTTCTCTTGTTCATAGTATTCCCAACTGTATATGTTTTATAGATGAAATAAATGTGTTGCAACCAGATTTAGATCTGATAGTGATAACATTATGTGAATTCTGCACTTATATATTTTTTACCCTATGTTTCTATGCATTTTATTACTGGAATAAACAAAGATATGTGTGATACAGACATCTACTATATTTGTTTATAGTAAAAAAACAGAAAAATTTAGAGCATTGCAACATAATTACAACATTGTTTCTACCTCCAGGCCATCTTATTTTATTATTTCTTCTAAATTCTTGCAATTCCACTCCAATTGCCCTGGTGTTTTTGTAGTTATTTTAAGCATGAGGCTGGTTCTATTAATTGAAAGCAACAGGACAGATTTTCGAACTGCAAAGCAACCAGTAGTCTGCACAATGTCAAATTATATAGAGACTGGTTTTCTTCACTTAAAATTTTTTTTGAGGAAGCTTGTAGTCAGGGAATATATAAAAACAAGAGCCGGATTTTTATACGTTATCACATAATAGTCTGGAAGAATAATCTGCTGAATTGGAACAAAATATCTGAAAGAGATATTAGTGTATAACAAATGAGGTCCAAAAGTAGCCTGCCAAGGACTGTGAAAAGTGTCTAGTGACATCACTGCTTGGACCTCACATTGTTTAAATATATCAAAAGTGAGTATTTGCACAGTCTCTCCCTTCTATAATGGATTTATATGCTCACTTCCTATCTGAGCTCTAATACTATCACAGTGACGCTTAGACAGTGAAGAAAAATAAAAGAATATAATTAATGTCTTTTTACAGAAAATACATTTTTCCTGCACATGGTCTTGTCACACTATATCCAACGTTTCTGTTAGGCTCAGTGTCTGTATATTTGACACTAATCCTCAAAAAGGCATAACTGAAGAAATAAACATTTAACCAGGGGGTGGTAAGGAGAAAAGGTAGCAGGTTAAAGTGCGTGTCAGTCATTGGTGCTACTCTTTCATGTTCATGTGCTTTTCTCATATAGAATCAGTCACTCTGCAGGAAGCCCTGGTCGTGAACTCTGCAAATACTGATCACCATATTGTGCTAATTTTCAGCTCCGTGTTTTTAGTCTGGGACTCCAGAGCCTTGCTTTGCATATTTCAGTGTTAAAATTGACTTATGTTGTTATATTGCAGGCCTCACTGACCACTGAACTTTCATTATAATTCAGTTAAAAACCAGATAAACTAATAGATAAATAAGTACATTTTGAGGTGGCGATGGAGGGGAAACTGGGTAGTTTGCAGCCGAAACATACTTTAAGTCCATCAGCGAACTTACAGGCAAGAGACCTACACAGAAGCTACGTCGTCCCCAACAGTCTAACTTGGAGAAACCTTTTTCTTGGTCTAAATGCACTATGTGTTTGTAACACATGGGGACACTAAAGCAGTTGCGCCAGAATGTCCTGCTAAAAAGAAAGATTCTTTAAAATACAAGGGGGAGCAAGCAAGTCAGATACCCAGGGCACAGAGATGAAGCAGGTCTGATCAGAAACAGTTTATTACTAGGCCAGGGAGAACAAATAAAAACACCTTTAAAATGTACGTAATAAAATGTTGTCAATCTACTAAAACTAAATAAAACAATTCTAAAACCCGTAAAACTACCATTTTCTACATTCACTAAAACCCCCCTGCTATAATTATGCCACATGTTCATTATGGGTCCATCAGCGGGCCAGGAATTCCTGCTTTAGAGCACAGTACACGCCAGCCCCGTCTTCAGCAGACAAGGAAGAGCCTCCCATCTTCTTGTCCTTCCACGGGCCCATCATATCCCAGCCCAGCTTGCGTTCTGCACCCGAATCCATCATGCGACCACCGCCACAGCTCCACTTGCGTCGGTGTCCTGAAAAAAACAAATAGGGGCCAGAACAATGGTCCCAGAAGCGGCCCTGGCTCATGGCCATGGCGACCCTCTCCCAACCCAGCTGCACCCAGTAAACAACAGTAGAGACCCTACTCACAAATGCAGGCAGAGGTAAACCTCTGCCCTGCTGCCAATCACACGCGTTGTCTCCTACTGTTGCCGTTCCATGAGGTCAGGACTGGGTCGCCGTGTCACGCTGGCCATCTAGCATTAACTTTCCAGTCTGGGGCCTCTCTCCTTCAGTGCTCAGCTTGCCTGCTTTTAAAAGGTTTTTACACAGCTGATAGGCCACCTCTGGACACACCCATGCCTCAGCAGGTGGTCCCTATCAGCTAATTTGTCCCATGTGTAGCCAGTCCACAGTGGATTAAAAACTATGTCACATAAAACACTAAAAACCATGCAATAGAAACAGAATAAAACCATGCAAATAAAACGACACTCATAAATAAACACTAAAAATCAAAATTAAAAACAATATACAAGATAAATACAAATTTCCACTGTGTGACATGTTGTTGACTACTCTCTTTCTGCCATCGTGACACGAGATAAACTCTTTAAACAATGTTTCTACTTTAAACACAAAAGTTTCTCGACAATTTCTGCCAAGCTCAGCTTCTTTTTTCTGCCATTTATATTTTCCTGTTTTATTCCTGGCCAGAACCAGAACAACAAATTTTGAAAAAGGTACATTTTAGATGCAGTTTGCTCAAATATATGCTACAGTGACATAGTTCAGCATTACATTGCCAGATACTAAATTATCTGTTCACAATCTTTTATAAACGCTGCCTCTGTCGTGGTAAATCGTAAGGGAAGCATCAAGATAGTATTTAACGAAGTATTTCAAACAAATCCACGTCACAGCATCTTCCTGTGTGTGCCCACGTAGCGTAAACGGGAACAAACGTAGCGGTGAAAGTTATTTGCCATGTGTCTCTGTCTGTGTAGAACTTCTCACTTTCAGAATGAAACCACAATCTTTTTATACTATTACATGTGGTTTTGACGCTGTGACATTTGCAGTAGTTGCCGGTGCTGATGCATAATACTTTATAATAAGCTTGTAAGCTGCCTGCGAAGAAGTTTCTGATGAATAGTAATCTTTAGTTTAATTGTGGCTCTCCATAGATTTCAGTGTTGATCAGCAGGACTCTGAACAGCAGCCCAAAACATCCATCTGCTGATAAACCCTATTGTCTAAATAAAGTCTGATCTATTCCTGAGCCCTTGTTTTTTTGCTTTAGGTATGCCAGCTGTCAAACCCTCCCCCTGAGCCCTGTTACAACAGAGGACTATCTGCTAATGCAGTGTTGTAGATGAGTGAACCGCAGAGCAGAACACAGTGTTGGGAGGTCAGTGGGTGGTTAGGTGTGTAGTTCAGACTGCAGGTGGACTAAATGGTTTCTTTTTTTCTCTTTCAGTTTCAGATCGTTCGTCCGTTAACACATTGTCAGAAAATACAAGCGTGCAAAGGTGAAAGATATTAACCATTTAAACTAATTTAATAAACACGTTTTAAAGATCTTAATCTTGTAACTTTGTACACAAAGAAATTTGAATTCAAATCATAGTTGTTGTTTTTTAATGAATTTGGGTTGTGATCTGACATGGGAAGGATTAGGCTGATGATGAGGTGTTAATGAAGATTTAGCTGTCTTGTCCTTGTAGCTGTTGGTTCTTAAATTTCATTTATTGCAGGTGTTTTTTTTTCAGAGAGAGGCCTGTGAGAAATAGACTTTGCTTTGAATTAGAGCATGGCGATATGACCAAAAATATTTATCACGATATACATTTGAAAATTTGCGATAACGATATAACTGACGATATAATTGATATGAGACAAAATACTTTACAACGCCACAACTTTATTAGTGCAAAAAACAACAACAACGTATTTTCACTTAAACAAGCAGCTGTTTTTTATGTGCATTAAAGTTATATAAAATTTAACAGTGCAAATGCAAATTCCTTTCTGACAGTTTAACCAAAAGGCATTTCCAGTGGAAACCGGCCGACATATCCTCAGCATAACCATGTATAATATCCACAAAACTTAAAAAGAGGTTATACACACACAACACAGTAATTTACATTGAAGCACAGTACGTATCACTCCGCGAGGCTCCTGCCTACGATAGCCGTAATGCTCCGACAATCCATCAAGCGGTGCGGGTTCGTAGCTTAGCAAAGTTGTACTAAAACATTTGACAGATTTTCGAGCACCGTGTGTCACATAAAATCGTTTCGAGGTCAGTAAACACAACCAGAGTTCATACATAAGGCACACATGATTATAAGGGGCACTTTCGATTTTCAGAAAAATCAAAGGATTGATTTTAAGTGTGCCGTATTTTCCAAAAAACACGGTAATAACAACGGCCCGCTAGCATGCGCTACCAAAAATAGTGCTTTGTTGTGTATCTGACGGACGAAGGCACTGCGCATGCGGGTTTTACCCATATTTCATTTTCTTATCGTTGCCCAATATTATACCGGTATTACCGTGAACGGTACGATATGGCCCAGCCCTACTTTGAATGATACTGCAACAAAGAATTGTCAGGATTCAAGGTGAATATTTACTGCTCTTTTCTTCTTATGTAGTTTGCAAGATCAATTTGACATGGCTGACTGGAGTGAGATTGAGTTACAGAATAATGGAGGGCTGTGCCTTTTGCAGTATGTCTGAGATTTTGTAGTGTTTAAAAATTTTGGAGATGGGTTAAGGATGTATTCTGCAGAGTGTCTGGTGGACTTGCTTTTCAGACCGAGTGAACAACGGCTTCTCTCATTCCTGTGCTGTGGGTGTTTTGCCTGACCAGCTAAAGTCACTAGTAGCAGCTGGACAGGACACACTCTGCTCGCCACCAAAGACTGAGGGAAAAGAAAGGTGGATGGAGAGAAGGGGAGACAGATGCGGGGGAGAAAGGCAGACAGGAAAGGTGACAGCAGACACCACGCTGTGGCAGGGCCAACAGATGCTCGTTTTATTTCCTGTATAACTTTTGATGTCAACTGTGGTTGTATGCTGATGGTAATGACATACGTGATACGGTTTGTTTCAGTTTGATCAAGCACTGCACTCTCTATTTGTGTGATGCTGTTAGATCAGTGTCACCTAAACTAGTTCGTATTCGTTAAAAGACATCAGACTTGTTCCACAAGAGGTGTTACAGTTTAGAAGTTATGATGGATTTCTTTAGACAGTGTCCTGGAAAGGACTCATGATGTTGCACAGAATAAGAGGCTAATTCGATATTAATGCACAGTTTTAATCTGAAAACTGTCCCATGGGAGAAATTATGAACATTTTTCAGGGCTAAAATAGGTTGTGGTGAAAGGGGAGAGGTGACAGGAAAATGGGTGGAGCTTATCCTCTGACAAAACACACATTTAATGTATTTGATTCACAAATACCTTTATTACTAGTTCGCTTTGTCTGAAGTGTATAATTCCTCGTGTTTATGTGCGAAAGTGTGACCTTTGCTGTTCACACTTTGGCTTTGCAGAGAATCTTTAGTTTTTGCAACACTATGCAGCTAATTGTTTTTTATAGTTCGTCACTCTGACCAGAACTGCGCTAACACAGGAAGCACGATGAATCCTGTAACCTGCTGCTCTCATGGTGTCACACCTTTCCTTATATGAAATAAAATGAACCAATAACATGATAACATCTTAGCTAAGCCTTGTCACTGCATAGATCGTTTTTTTAATGAAACACACCAAGACTTTAGTGAACAGACACCCTTGTTTCTTAACTTTTTTTGTAAAACATTTGCCCATTTATCCAACAACATGTATTTTGGAGCCGGGGGTTTCGGTTTTCACTTGACTCAATAAGGTAGTCTTCCTCTAAGTTTTAAATATTTTCTGTGGAAACTTAGTGTGATCATCCATGCATCCCTTGGGAGCATGACTATTTGCTGTATTTTTCATTGTTGAAAACATTAGTTGTCGATATACTTTGTCATGAGAACATTTTGCCTATGATAATTGGCCAGAGACATCATCATCTTCTGGGAATAATAAATATCACTGGCTATTTCCACACAGATCTGGTGACTTTTATTTGTTATTTTTTGCTTAGGTTTCGTACAGATTTGCAACCGACTGGCTGATCTTGCCTTTTTGTACAAAAACAAAACCAATGTCACAGTGAATGTCCTACTTTTCTATCCATGTGTTGCTCTTTTCTCCCATATGTCTCTCTGTTCTGCTGTATTTTTAAACAATTAGAAAATCCCATCATTGGCCAGCAGCTGTTGTAATCTTTTGGCAGTCTCCCAGAAAGACGTGTGTTTTTCTTTGTTTGTCTGGCAGTTGTTTGTTATTCTCCATGTGTGAGGGGAAAAAGTGAGTTGAAGTGCCCTCGGACGTGTTTGTGGGAGTGAGGCGTGCTGACATGGTTGGGGAGGGAATAGGCTTCGGCCCGTTGGGAGGAAAAGAGAGGGGGGTTAGGCGGGGGTTGACGTACTGATGCACCACAGGTTTTTGCCATTAGGTCTGGTGGTTTTATCGCTATAGTAAGACCTTACCGTATTTTAATATATGTATCCTTTCAGTAAGAGTTAAAGATAATCTTTCTGGGTTTGTAGTAAATTCACGAGAAACAAGAGCATAGCAGCATAAAGTCCAGGCTGAGGCTGTCTGTGAAGAGTTTGGGATTTGTCTCTTGAGAAAAACATGGTAATAATAAATCCTCTGATGTTTTCCTCACAACAAGGAGAGGGAAACTATGCCATACATGATCTCTGGCTTTATGCTGATCCAGCATAGGCTTATTTGGCGGCACAGAAAGAGAAAACAATAGCTATGTGTTCTGAGCAACAAAAAACCCCAAAACCCTTTCCCCCTAGCTGTACCCCACCGCTGAGGCGCTGTGTTTTTGGAGTCAGTTGGAGAGTTTAACATTGTTATCAAACTGTCTTTCACTTAGACTTTAATTATTTCCAAATGTTCCATCTGATTGCTGTTGGCAGCCTTTGCGTGTTTAGTGTGATGTGTTTGAAATGTGAGCGGGCCTTGGCTGGCACAAGCCAGTGAGGTCTGACCCCAAGAAAAAAAAATACTTGGCCAAACTCTTTCTCATAGTGTACTTGACCTTCTAATGTAAAAGTGCTGTTTGTTACCTCACTCAGAACAAATTCTCTTGTACCACCCCGAGTCCCACTTGAGGTTTGTGCATCTGCAAAATGCACCCTCATTGTTTTTAAGTGGGTCATACTCACTTAAAACGTAAAGGAAATTTACAGCATAGGAAATTGTCAGGCTGCGGTTAGGTTAGTTAACCACCACAAAGGTTGTGGCCTATGAATAGAAGTTGCATATCATGCAAGAGTGTGAATGGTAAGTGCAGTCATGTGAATCTAAACGAACCATTGTGCCGGTCAAGGAATTGCAGCATTAATGGATGATAGAAATGTTCATTATAGCTGACTGTGCAGAAGAGAAAGCATAGCCAGACTGACTGAACTCCGAACATCTACTGGAAAGTAAAATAGATATGTGTACATCCAGTTCCCCCGTTGCCAAAAACCTATTAATATGAACATTTAATTACTGAGAGTTGACAGTTGTATGACATGCTTTAAAAATGATGGGGAAACCAAGACCAAAATCCTTATAAAAATGTCTTTAATGTTGTATACTGGGACAAAAGGAGGTACCCTAAAAGTAAATGATGATAAACAATAATAAACACAGTTTTATATTTGGTAGTTGTTTGAAACAAACAAACACATAACTGTGCTTAAAATCCACTGCTTCTCTAGTGAGTCTCTTGTCCTGTCACTGAACTTCAAATTAATTTTCTTGGACTGCAGCTGGCGACAGTAGTCCATGTCCTTCTTCGCAGCCTCATAGCTTTACTTAGTCCTGGTAAGAATGGCCCTCCAACTCAAAGTCAGTCCCCAGAGCAGAACAAGGACTACTGATATCAGCTGCAGGCAGTGGAATTTAAGGGACAAGGCGTTCTCTAGGGCAGTACTGGTTACCACCAGGTGAACTTTAAAATAAAAAGTGAGAGGGTTGTCCGTTCGTGGATGGCGTTGTTCTCTCAGACAGATAAAACAAAATAAAAGAAAAGACTAAAAGAATAAAGGACTCCGAAGACACTTGGCCAGCCCAGGTAAAGTCTATGTGTGGGAACAACTTGGGCAATAAGCAAATGGACTAAGGTGGTGACTATGTTCTGTGAATCCCACAGAAGGCCTAAATCTTTCAGCCAGTCAGTAAATGCACGACCTTCTAGCAGTCCGTAAGGAGCCCAGTCAGCTGGGGGCCTTCTTTGTTGGATTTGGATGGCTTCACTGTGTCTGCATGGGTTTTCTGCTACAGTCTGAAAACATGCAGATTGGGTTTACGGGCAACCTTAAATTGCCCACTATGTGAACATGAGCATGAACGGTTCTTTCTCTACATCTGTATCTGATCCAATGTCAGTTAGCATTGGCTCAAACCACACTGTGGGCATCAGGTTACGATGGTATCAACTACAAGGGATGATTCGCAGTAAATAAGACTTCTGATTTTAAGAATAGAAAGATTTCCGATTTTTAAATAGTCTCCATGATCGGTAAAACCTACTGACTGACCTTAACAACAATTAGTTTATGCAGTTTTGTTACACCACAAGTGTTCACCAGATGTTTTGATTGTTCAGGAAATTGCACTTTTCTTGCTGACATATGCAAAGTTGTAAAGTATGAACTAAATCATTACTGTAGACCTTTGCTCAGACTCTAAAAGATGTGGACTGCAAATCCTGGTTCTTGTTGAATGTTAAATGTAACCATTGCAGGAAATCGGTGAAGTTACTTTAGGGCATTTATATTTAGAATACTGTGGGATGATGATGCTTTTGCGTTTCATGTTACTCAGCATACAGTTAGAGTGCGTAACATGGCACCATTTAGAGGAAAAACCTAGACTGTAGGGGAATCAGAAAAACAAATGTATCCAGTCATTCTACTGACATGTAGTTTTTGGGTTTGTTTTTTTTTTTTTTTAGCATTTGATGATTGTTAAAAAAGTTTCACCTCATAAAATCCAATTTTAGCATTAAAAAAAGTCAAGCTAAACCACCTGTGGACTACAGTGGATGAGAGGTTGGAGTACTAAGTTATGCGCTCACACTAAAAAGGTTAGTAAGGTCTAATAAACAGACATATCTGACAATAAATGCTCAGTAACAGACTAATAATATAGAAGCATTTTACTAACAAAAAAACTGGAGCACAGGCTACTTACGTATTATTGGCCAGATTATCCTATCAGATATTCTCCAAGAGGCACCAGCAGCATAAACAGATGAAATATATTGTTCTGTGAGGACAAGGTGGCAACTACAGCTGCCTGTGTCAAGATTAAAAAACAAAAACTTTAGTAAGTTAAAGTGAATGAATTATTTTTAAAAAAAGCTTCCTGTGCAGTTATGAAGGAGACATTTAAATATAGAGAGATAAAATGCTTTTGTAATAGGCTATAAATAGGATTTTTCTGCTGTTAAGCTGTGCTTTTTAACATACAAGTCTATGGGGTATGGCCTGCTCAAGTGGCCACTTAAGGGACTGCAGTTTTTGTCACTCGTGGGTTAGTTTCCCTTTTAAGCCCTCAAGAATGTTGCTTGGATTTAAATTGACAGCAATATATGAGGCTATGAATCATACACATGCTTTAATATTTATTTTTATTGCAAGAATTGTTGTTTCTCTGCTGCAGGACCGCTGTTTCGCAGCCCATGTGAGTTGCTGCCAGTGGGGACGGGACACCCAGTGCAAGCCATGCTGAAGAGCTTCACTATCCTGTCAGGGTGTGCAAGCAGGGGCACCACCAGCTTGCCTGAAGAGGTCCACATCATCAACCTGAGAGGACATGCTCATGAGGGACCAGACAACTCTCCAGTAAAAGTGAGTCATCCTTAGTCAAAGAACCTGAAACTTAAATTGTCTTAGGTTAACCTGTAAATGCTTTAATGTTGATCAAAATTTAGTAGGCAGAGAAACTATATTCATAGATTTATTTATATTAATTTTTCAATTTAGCAAGAATTTCAAATTAGAAGTGACCTGCCATAAGCTGGATGAAGATTGTAAGACCTGCTGTGGTTGATATTTCCACTGCCCTAGTTTTCTCAGTTCTGATAATGGCTGCAGTTATTTTCCATTTTACTTCAAGGAGACTTCTTGGCAAAAGTGAACGCCTTTTGTATTTTATTGATTCCACTCATTAAACAAAAAACAAAAACAGTGTCAGACATTACGATCAGGAGAGCTTTCGAAGAAATACTTTTTTAGCGTGAGTAATTAACACAGTGACAAGTCATTTAAGCACCAGGTATTTTCCCACCATTTGCCTCATTTAAACTCATTTAAACTGTCAGCACATCTACCGATAGTGTTCCTGTATTTGATGTTGTAAAAATTGTAAAACCGCTCCCTATCTTCGGGTGTTAAACGGCACATCTCGTGGCTGGAGTCCCAATCATCAGCCATAGTTTGGAGATGAATCACAGGCCCACATCCTTCAAAACAGCGGTGTCTAAGTTTTAAACCTTCATCCCCCTCAGTTAGAGAAGTGTGAAAAGCAGCATGTATAGACTTGTCATTGCAGTTGTGTTGCTGATGTAAGCATTAGCGTTGCCAAGGCCAAATGTACAGAAGCACAGTGTGTGTGGGTATGCTTCATCAGCACATAAATAAAGAAATGTTATTTGGGTGGCTGAGAGGGAAACATTTAAATAGCTGTGAAATGGAAACTTATGCATATCTTGACACTTTATGTCTTATTATAGACGTTTTAGTCATCGCTGTCGGTGGGCACTTCACAGTGGTCGTGAACTACTCACGAGACGAGAGCTACGTACGTCACACACACGATAAAAGGAATGACTCGGCCAGTAACAAAGCTTAAACTGAACTAAAACAACTGAAGCCTCACCTTTAAGGAAAAATGTAATGTAATATTAAACCTAAAATGGTACAATGTCGAAAGAATTTATGTTCCTTTATAGTGACTAGCAGAGTTTACATTGCGAGTCTTGAAGATAAACATTATTATCCAGTTGATAAGTTACCGAGTCAGTATTTATGGAAAAAATGATGGACTTCAGTATTACACGTGCACGTGGCCTTCACAGTCAGAAACTACACTGGATCACTATAATTGTAATAATTTGAACCCCAAATACCAGGGATTACCATAAGTGCGATGCAAATTGTAGCTGCTCTTATTTATGAATTTCTGTGGAATCATTTAGTAGATTTTTTTTGGATGTGTCCTGCAAAGTTTGAAGGCTTTGCTCTGTTTCATCTACTTCCCGATTTACTGTGTCAGGGTGGATTATGATTACATGCAGATAGATATTGTATTCACACAGAACAAACTGAACTGGGTTTTGTCTTCACCTGCTGAAAGTTATGATTGTTGGCCTTAGCACATTCCTCATCTTAAGGTAATTCCCAGACCAACTGATTGGCGTTTTAATAGACAGAGTGCAAGTCAAAGTATGCCTAGTATGGATTTAAGACTTACATGACAAAGAGCGTTCCTGTTTTAAGCTTGAACAGACTTGTGTGGAAAATCAAACAATCCTAACCATATTTTAGCTGCTGTGAAAGTTGCTCACAACCCACAAGACTGACTGTTTAAATCTTGTTGTCACTTGCTCTCAGGAGATCTTTCTGCACGTCGTCATCGACCAAATGATGACTCATAAATACAGTCAAACAGCAATGTCTGCTAGAACTAATTTAGCACACCTTTGGTTTGCTTATTCGATATATATCCTCATTTGATATATATCCTTATTTTCAGCTGACTTTATTTATTCTAAGTTCAAGATCAGTGAGAAGTCCATCACTAAACTTCACCAGTGTTGAATTTCTACTAGCTTAACTACAGTTGGATTATTCTATAAGTGGTGTACAAAAGTTGAATGTTATTCTAATTTGCTGTATTTAAAACTACAGCTTTATAGCACAGTAAAGGACTTAGTTCCAGAGTCTGTGAAACGCATCACTTTATCTAGCTTTCGGTCACCCATCACCTCCATGGTCAAGTGAGGACTAGCGCGGAGGAGGGAGAAATCCAGCTGTCTGTTCCCCTGCCTACAGCCTTGGCTACAGAAGGTCACGCCAGGTCTGGTTGAGATTAGGTGGCCCTACAGAAGCTCACTCTGTTACTGGAGGTTTCTGCTTGTGATTAGATAAGATATCCTAAAGGACACCCAGACCCTCTACCCACTCTGGTCCTTGATTTTGTTTCCACCTGAGACGTGGGCACAGATTGGCCTGTTCAGATACAAGCAGCTCCTGACAGCCTTCAACAGGACCGTGTTGGAGGGCAAACAATGCGTCAGACTATGGTCTTATTGACACAATCTGCCCCTGATCTTTTGTGACCGGAGGTGGCGATAATCCAGTGAGAAAATGGAAGTGAAACAAGGGGATCTTATCATCCTAGTCTGCATTTGGGCAAGGATGTTCTTACTTAGAAGGCTGTTGGAGAAAAGACCTCATTGGTCTTCATTAATTATCCTTGACCACAGAGCGTCTAAACCCTTTACTTCTTTCAAAAAACAAGTAAAGTTGTAAAAAAGACAGTTTCTACTGCAAATTCTTGAGCTCACTTATAACTTATAAGTTGATATATAGTTTATATAATGACATATAAACTTCGAAAGAACTCTTTTGAGTTTTCAGCAGTAATACTGTTTGGCTTAAAAGGTGGATCTGAAAAGCGTGTAGGAAAATAGCTGTAGTCAGCTTGGCTTCCCAACAGTTACTGTGATTTCCAACACAAGACAACATCCTGGTTTTGTGGCAAAATAGAACTCCCACATGAAGTCCTCAGACCACTCTTGCAGCGTAATCATTTTCTCCTCTGTCCATCTGCGGTTTTTGTCCAACATATTTTAGAAAATTATGGCTAAATACAGCAACATTGTTTATTGACAGTACAGTAATTCAGATATGTTAACTGTCAGTGAAAAGACTGTAGTAGTCCTATTATAAGACTCTATTTTATGTTAAGATACTAAGGAAACTGGGACTGATGACTGAAAAGCAAGTAATGCCTAATTTAAAGTTGGAGTTCAGTTTTAGTGTATGAATACATTTCTTGTCATTGAATTTGAAGGATTGCACATTTATTTCACTCTAATTAATCGATCATTTCCTGAGTATGCTTTAGTGTGTCTCCTTTGCTTATTTTCTAAGCCTTCATGAAGGCGCCTGGTCAATGCATGGTACTGTAGACCTTCTCTGAGGTTTCCTCCACACCTCAGCTGATAGGGGACGAGGTTGTGACTGGGCTGCAGTACAGTCTGTATTTGGATGTTTTGAATGTGTCGTTGTGAGCTTTGCCTGTCTTCAGCTTCTGGAGAACACAATGTGCCCCGGTGACTCCTAATAAGTGTCTGCTCAGCTAAGGCTTGACCAGGTAGTGGAATAAATCTGCTATTGCACATGGTGTGCATGGGCTAATATGGACAAGGGAGATTGCATGGTCAGTTTCAGACACTTTTATGCACACATGTGTACAGTCGCGCAGACATCCTGCAGCTGCAGTGTGTGAGGCCTGCTTCACATCTCTTTCACGCCCATGTGTAAAAGTCATGGCTTGCAGTTTGTCTGTGTTTTCAGTAAAGACGTGAAAGCAATGAATTGTTTCCTGCCTGTACCAGTGAAACCATTCTTTATGGGTATTAACCAGTAGGTATGAACTGCTACTCATTGAAAGAAAAGGCACAGCTGGACCTGACTCACAATACACACTTTGGCTTCTGGCCAATCTCACACTAAAGCCGAGCTATTAAGTGCAACAGAACACCTCAGTAGTGACTGTGCAAAGTGCTTCGTCTGGATAACGTGGCATTTGCAGGGATTGCTTTGACTGTACAATAACAACCAGAGGTTGACAGTATGCTAATCACTCATTTAGGAAGACTGAAGCTAGAAATGCATACAATGATCTGATTTTGAATGATCTGCAAACTTTGCGTTCAAAGTGATGAAAGTATACCTATCTGTGCTCCAAGTTTCAGTTTGAATTACCATTTTTGATTACTGACACATCCAAAAGAAGAACAGACTCTCACTGGCATTTATTAAAAGCACTGCTGGTTTATATTACAAGTGACAAAAGCTGTTAGGTTTTTACGTCAACATAAAATCATCTGGTTTGAAGGAGACTCTTCAACCAAGTTAAGGCCGTTTTTTGTACCAGCCAAAAATGACAAATCTTGCACAAACAAGCCAAGAATGTGCAACTCTGTTGTTGACTGGAAGACATCCAAGAAGAGTTGGTATCTCTCGGCGCCCTGCCACCATGATGTAGAAATTTGTAGGTTTTAATAAAATGTCAGAACTTTTGTGCTTTGAGTGGCCAAGAGATTTTCTCTGCACGTTCTTGGTCATATCAGGATACACTATTACTAATTTACGAACCTATTATTTTCATCTAGGAAACACTCTACCCATTATGCTATCGACTCATAAGTGTGTTTCTGCTTACGTTTGCAGATTAGCAGTAACCATGCTAACATGGTTACTGTGATCATGTTAGCAGCTGGGTAGAAATTTGCTTACAGGAGATTTCGTTTTTTGTTTATTATTATTTAAACAATTTAAAATTACAGAGTAATCAGTGGTTCATCTCTCCAGTTTGGTAAAGAATCATTTATTTATATTTCAGCAACTTGAACCATTTGCCAATAATTTCTTTTTAAATGTTACCCCACACAATGCGTGCTGAGCAGTGCCAGGCCACATTGGGTAAAATATGTGTGGTGGTTTAACTGAGCTACTCTGCAATTTCAAAGTAACATTTTTGATCTGGATTTGAAATCTAAGCCACCCCCCCAAACTCTGTTTTTTAATTCAGTGTTTGCCTTTAACAGTAGGCTTTGTTTCATAGACTCTCAACTCTCCTCTTTCAAAATATGACCACTTATGATACTGGCTCGACTGGAATTCTTTTTTTTTTTTTTTTTTACTTGTAACGTGTTATTCACATTTGTCTGAAATAGAGATAGATGATTTCTTCAGCTTCAGTGGCCCTGCTCAAAGTAACAGAAAACCCTCTCTTTTACCCATGTGGGCCTCCGAGGACAGAGAGACAGGCCAAATTGGAAAGTCAGTATTCTTGGATAGGTCAAAAGTGACTTTTAGCTGGGCTGCAATTCCTAGTAAAGCTGCAATACCAGGTTGTGTGTTTCAGAAGGAAATGATTTCCTCAAATAATGTCAGAATGATTTTCACATTTTCACAAAATTGAATTACATTTTATAAAAACAGCCCAATCTTGCAGAGTAAGACAAGAGTTAGTGAGAGCGACCTGTGGACTGCTGCTCATATTTCCTCCGAGCTTGAAAGCCCTTTGGGTTTTTGAGGCAAAATAGCTTTTCGTGGCTTGACTATTGACCTGGAGGTGTTGGTGTTTTGCCACCTAAGCTCTAAAAAAAACAGTGACCTCATCTCAAAGTGTTCTTTTCTTCTCTATTTGCTCTGGTTTTAAGATGTAGGTATCAAGTTTAAACAATCTCCCACATGTTTTTTCTGTCACGTGTAGAGGTAGCCTTTTGTACTCTGCCTAACAAGCCACTGCTGCATGCGCATGAATGCACACGAGCCCAACATTACTGTAAACACTTTGTTCCCAAGTGGAGCCAAAATAAGCAATTCAAAAAAAAAAAGGAGTCTTGTCAGGGCATAAGGTTGGGTGATAGGGTAGAAAATAAATAAAAGGGGTCAGTGATATCTCAAATCACCCATCTTTTTCTAATCAGTTTACCCTAGGCAAACATCAAACACAGCCACTGGCTCTGAATCAGGGCGAGGTAGAGCAGATGATTGCTTTATCAGCTGGAATTTGCTGGTATCTTAGACTGTGAGTGACTAGCTGGAAGAACTTACCAGGCAGAAACGTAACAGTGTCAGATATGAGTTTAGCTAGCACACAAGACAAACCGAACACATACAGTAAACCTGTTTAGGTCTTTCTTTTTTTAAATTGAAGCTTACTTTGGAACTTAGTAATAACCTTTATTTTTAAAAAAGTAGCGGAACTTATACATCACGTTAAAGTACAACAACATTTTTGGAAATGGACTGGTTCTTCTATAGCGCTTTTCTACTCCACTTGAGCATTTAAAGTGCTTTAAACAGGATGCCTCATTCAACAAAAACTGTATTTTCTCTAATGGCCACTTAAGGCTGGGTCCACAAACAGCAATTTTGAAATTTGGGGCCGGGGTTTACAGATACATGACCTTATAGGTACCTGTGGCCAGGAGCTGTCTGCTAGGCTTCACCTCAGCTAATTCGAGTCACTGAACCATGTTTGTGGGGTTGGCGCCTTTTATACCATTTTTATTGGCATCCTCTGACAAATAATAGGGCTCGAGCTGGCTTTTCTAGAAGACACACTGGTAACTGTGGTGTTGGCCTATATAGACTATGTATGTTAATGCCATTCTTTATTGATCCCATTATTTATTACTGATTGTACACAGATTTGTAGTTTAACGCTACTGTACATAGTAACTTTTATGTCTGAATGAAGTGTAGAAACAGAGTAGAAAAAACACGGGTGTACAAATGCTCCATTGCACGAGTCATACGTTACTATTTTTAACTGTCAGAAAAGTAGGCCAGTAATGATCAAATTCATTGACCAGTCTCAACTGGAATCAGTTGCAGATTCTCTTACAAGTGCTTTTGCTCCTGCAACATTTAGCAGTTGGGAGGATCCTGTTAACAAAAGCAATTAACATTTCTTGTTTTTGGTAAATGGAAATTGCCCAAAAAGGAACATAGTCCAAACAAAACACAGGACGCGATATACAGCTAAATATGCTTTTGATTTCACTGCATCTCTAATCTAGTGTTTTTTCTTCCTGACCCTGTGCTCCCCTCTCCCCACCTTCAGTGCTGTGTTATTTACTTCAACATGTCCTGCTTTTGTGTCATATCACTAAAAGATTGCTATCCAGACGTCCTGTCTCACTTCAGCGTCTTTTCAGGGGTTTTTTTTTCCCTCTTTGGAGCTTTGCATTTAGCTGAGTACAGACTGATTATCATCACATTTAGGAGGAAGGCTCCAGGTAGCATCACCATCTCTCTCAAATATGTGGGTGGCGCTGATAAGAGCGGTCAACAGGTTTTGGTCCGCTTCTCCTTTATCTCTGAGCTTCTTTGCCTGAGCTTCCCTTCTCTCTGTACACCCTCAGTGATCCGGAAAGAACCAAGATCCAGACTGACAAGACACACGCACATACGCACACATCAGATAACACAGTATGATTGGTTCCAGGCAGTTCTCGGAGTTTGTTGTCTATGTTTTCAACTATAAAAATGTTGTGGTATGGGGTTTAGCCACAGTTTGTGTATGTCGTTGTTGTTTTTTTGTTTTTTTGTATAGTACTCTTGGATTTTAGTGATGATGGTTCATGTCATGTGATACATGCTGTGCTTTCTTTCTGTTTTTCTGAAGCTGATTATTATTTCCTGGGTGGGAGAGTGTGTTCCCAGATTAGTCTTACTTTTCAGATAATTAAAGGATGTTTTGGGTTTTTTTCAGAATCACTAGGGTTCATCAGGCATTTAATTAGCTCTGTCAATAAAGGAAACTCCCTTTTCCTGCAAGGACACTGAGCCGCAGTGATAGTGTGCTCTAACTGCAGGGTGCAGGTTTACACGGCTATGCAAAATATTTGATGGTGAAAGTATTTCATTACAATGTTGATGCACAGCCTTTATAAAGCACTCTTGAAACATTGTGTAATTAAGTTGCCTTGAAAGGTCCTGGAATTGCAAATGCATGCTCAAAGCAGGACAAACAAATCACCCTTTACAGTTTCAGTGTCACAGGCATCAGTAGGATCTAAATCTAACCATGTGGCTTTGCTATACAACAAAAGCTTGTCTGTGATTTGTGTTTTGTTTTTTTCGGTTTTGTTGTAGTTGGCGCTGTGTTTGTTGTTGGAGCTGATTTAGAGCTTAAAGTTGATGCTGTGTTGTTTTTTTCCTCACATTTCCATTGTTTACACATGCTACCACCACTAATGGTATGCTGTGTGACGGCTTATCCTGCTACAGCTGTCGTCCCTTGTGTGGAGTTTAATTTCAGTAACGTGATAGTCCGAGACAAGCCTCCATCCGTGGCTGCTGGCAAATGCCCCCCTTAACTGTAATGGACCCTGCACCCCTAAATCCTTGTGCCAGGCTCCTGATAATCAATCAGCCGTGGCGTGACCTCCTGTCCCGAGCACACCCTGCAGGGTTCTCCGAAGGTAGCTGCCTCCATCAAGGACAACTCAGCGCCACCTGATCCTTACAAACACCACAAGAGGTACTTTGATGCCTGGTGCTTTTGCACCTCTTCTTTCCACACCCTGGCTGCTTGACAAGGTCTGTTGCTATGCCCACTAGCCTCACCAGACCTCATGAACACAGCTCTGTGGGCAGAGATGCACACCAGCTGCTGCTGAGTCCTCATCATTGCTTACATTGTGCAACCCAGAAAGGGTTTAGATTTTTATTAATGCTGTTTTCTCATTAAACTTGGAAAAAAACCCATAATAATCACCACAGTTTTCGCCCTTTCCGACCCCTTAGCGCCTCTTGGCACTTCCTCTTCTTGGAGCTCTGTTTATGCCTGCGTTTGCAGGTGACTCACGTCTTCTGGAAAAGTTTCTGTCTGGGTTTAAAATTCCTCATCTTTTACAACTCTCCCCGACTCTCGTTTTCTTTCTACCTCCTTCTTCCATCTATTGAAGCCAGGCTCTTAGAGCCAAGCCAGGTATGATTATATCTTGGTTGTTGTTATCCTCAAAGGAGCAATACAGTCGCTTTTTCCAGTGTCTGGATTAAGTGTGGGGGGGAGCAAATATGAAAAAAAAGGGGAAAAATAGTGAGACAGAGAGAGCGATGAATCTCTGATCTGTTTGTTTGGATCACCATCCAGATTGCCTCATAGATAAGTGTTTAGTAATTTCTTCCATTTCCTTGTCTCATAGGGACGTTTTAACGATTTTTGCAACACTTTCATGGACCACATAACTGAACGTTCTGGTTTGCATTACTCTCCTTGAGGGCTTACATCTGTTGAGGAATGATAATTGGACTTTGATGCTGACTCTGTTTGTTCTGTTGGTATCTCTTGTTAAATGACTTCATGAATCATCACAGTGACACATCGTTGTACTTCAGAAAATGATAGTCAGACTTTCCTTCTGTGCTGAGGTATATGTTAGTCTAGAATGCTGCATGGCTTCAAAAATACATCAGATTACAATGAATTCTTGTTTTAGTGACAAATGGTTCAAATGGAAACAGAAAAAAGAGAAATGCCAAAAAAAAAGCCTGTTCATTAACTGCATACTTCTTGATAAAGAAGATATCATTTGGCACAGTTATTATAGTCTACATGATAATGAAACAAAAGTCAACCTTTGGTATAAGTGGCAGCTTTGTCCGACATGAGGAAGCACATTAAAAAGCAAATCTTTACTCGTTGAAATAAATTGTAAATCTTTGTATGTTTTTGGCACCTAGGGGGACTCTTCCTCGAAGTTGGCTTTGAGGATGTGCTTCGAGTGCGATCACAATCTTATCTTGTTTGTGTGTGAAAGTATTCCGATAAAATGGTGCGGTTGCTTCTTGTTTATGCTCTCCCAAGATTCCTGTAATGTTTCCTCGGAAAACACTTCTAGTTTCACTGTAAAATTTTTTTTACCAGATCAAGCTTTTAATTTAATAATACAGAAGTTTTGCATATATTACGACATTCAAAAGTGAAAAGTGTTTTCATATATTGCACAGTTGCTGTAGCTTGTTTTTCAAGCTCCAATGACTGTATTTAAATGTAGTTGTATGTAAGTTCCTTGGAAACCGTCCCTTTAGTGCTTGAAATCTGTAAGCTTAGTCTGAATATTATTGAATACAACATGATGTTCTTTTTGTGAATCAGTGGCCACTTAGGGAGTCAGAGAGGAGGATAATGCTGTAGGGGTGGGCCAAGAAAACACCCTGCTCAATGCTTCATATTGGAATCACTGACCAGTCTATAGGCCTAAAGTGATTGTTAGCAACCACTTGTTACCAGTCAGGGAATACTCATTTTGTTGCGTATATGACATAAACCACTGCCTACTGTCATCTCATGTAAGCAAACACCCATAACGCTTTATGTTTTAATAAATACCATACATATTCATAGTGATTAGAGAACAGTAAAAACAAACACATTAGCCGTTTTTACTACTTTTTGTTAAATTGACTGGAACTTATACTGCGTCTTTCTACTCAGTTGCGCAATCAAAGTGCTTTTTACTGCAAGTCTAATTCACCTAATCAGACACACATTCACACACGGCTTTCTTCCAAGGATGCTTCAGCATGCTGACTGGAGGAGTCAAGGATAGATCCACTAATCTTCGAGTTGGTAGACAACCCACTCGACCACCCCAAATTGTTGACGGCATACAGCATAGTCAACAGTTACTGCTGATAAATTACGTTACCTAGCATTGATGTTCTGCTCTATTTATGATAGAGCAGGTCTGAAAATGTGATAGCAGAAATGTATTTGTTTTTTTTACTTTGCTTCTTCTTGCTGGTTAGGTGAAGGCACACAATGCTACTTGGTCGCTAAAACCGTGCTAAAACCAGCTTGGTTGAGGCTGCATGTTGAAAAATTAGGCTTAAATGTGGCACGGAGGCGCTTTTACCAGTACTGAGCTTTGAAACAACAAGCTGGAAGGGAAGATGTGTCGCAGATGTGCCATAAAGGCCAGCAGTTTTGACAAAACTCCAGTGTTTGACACCCCGGGAATAAGCATGGACCGTAAAATATCAACTTGGCAAGAGCAAATGTAAAACAATATTAAAGGGATAAAGGATATTGTACTCTGTTCAGTATTTAGTCTGGTTCAGAACCTATAACAAACTGTTTACTTTTTCCATTAATAAATCCATCTAAATGAGTACTGCAGTGTTTGCAAATACGTTTTGTAGTGACTGAAAACATATGAGTGTAGCAGAAAATGTTAACGGTTTCAATTATAGCGTGTAGATCTCTGTCTCGATAATACGCACTCCATAACCACATCTGAGCAACTTAATGCTCAGCCTGTTTTTCACTAATTCAAGCACTGCTAATAATAACCTGTCAACTTGCTTTTTAATCACCATCACTCTGTTTTCAGCTCATTTGTTCTGTTATTGAAGTACAAAAGCTATATTTTGAGTTTAAAAGCAAAAGCTGATCTTTTGCTGAGCTGTGAATAATTAACTGGTGTTGTGTAGATCCTAAAATATGAGTCCTTGTGGGTTCAGTTAGTGATTTACAGCTTTTTACTGCTGACACACAGAATGGAGCTGATTTGATTAGTCTGTGAATACAGAGAGGAGGAAGTTTAAAGATGAGTGTCAGACAGACCTCTGAACCCCCCGAGAGTGTCAGTTCTCATCAGTGACAACAATAGAGAATTTTAACAGTTCTTTAGTAAGCTGGTGTTTTTCAGTTTGAGTACAATTTAAAGAAAATGATGGAAAGCCAGACCCTTGCCTGAGATGATTTTGGGTTAAGCCAACGCTCGCACTTTGAACCACCTGACTCACTTTGGCGTAAGTGAAGGCTAACACTAGAAACGAGAAACATCAGTTAAGGTCCCAAAACACGCACGTTTGTTTTCGCCATCTCACTAACAGACTGTGAAAATCTATTTTAATGGGAGTCTGAAAAAAAAAGGCATAGTTGCAAGCTGTAGGGATGGTTACAGGGACTTACTATTTTTTTCCCCGTGAACAAAGACTCCACTGTGTGAAAGTTAAGAGCCCTCTGAGGATACATATCAGAGCTAAGCAAGTGCCTTTTAGGGAGAACACAGCACGCCGTCTTTGTAAGTTTATCAGCAAAGTGAGTACATAAACAACCACAAAGCTAGATAACGTAGAACAATTTACATCATAACAGAGCTGGATTTTCACCAGACTAGTAGCAGTTGCCTGATATTAATGCTTATACAAAAACGGAACATGAGAATATCAAAGCTTTGACATTTGCCCAGTTCAGCTGTGTGAAATCAGATCATGTTATGTACTCTGACTGATCTCGTAGGATTTGTGTTTTTTTACTCTTCTCACTTCCTCAATATACTTGTGGTAACAGGGCGCTAATTTCTCTCTTTCTTTTTCCCCTTTCCCCCCCCTTTTTTTTTTTGCTCTTGCCAGGTTGACTTACATCTGAAGCCCATCCAGTCGATGCTGCACCACCAGAAGCCCCTGGTCTTCGTGCTCAGCTCCCCCCAACCATTGATCTGGAATGTCAAAACAGAGAACCTGGCTCTGCGCATCCAACATACCTTTTATGTGAGTCCAGAACACAAAAATCCTTTAAGTCCTGCTTCCTAAAACTGTGTATTCATTTCCTCACAGGCTAAACCGCATTACCGTTTCAGTAGCCTTTTCTATGAGTAACATATTTGAAGCGATGTAAATTTGCGGAGGAGGCCGTTCTGCACTTCAAAGGGAGGTTTCCAATGTTTTGGGGGCACATCTGGTCAACGCGCATGTGCAGTCGTAGCTTGTGTAGAGCCGTGCATAATGTTTCATCTGGTGCAGTGGATTCTTTAGTCGTAATATAATTTTGGAAGTATTTAGCGGAAGTTTGATTCACATTATCTTATACAGGATGCAGCTGTAAGAGGTTGTTTTTACGCTCATAAATGGGCCAAAATGTATTTATCTAACACAGTCTGCTTCGTCAGCTTTATTCATGCTCGACATCCACA
The DNA here is from genome assembly GCF_051167445.1 of Perissodus microlepis. Taxonomy (NCBI): domain Eukaryota; kingdom Metazoa; phylum Chordata; class Actinopteri; order Cichliformes; family Cichlidae; genus Perissodus; species Perissodus microlepis. The sequence continues at coordinate 28,704,236 of NC_140482.1, forward strand.
GAGTCGTGTCCCCCACCCTTCTTTACACAGTCCTGTTGATAGCTTGGCTGCTGTCCATATGACACTGGGTGTATCCATGTATCACAAAAACCCCCTCAGCGGTGAAGGTGTGGTACCAAAAACTGTAGCACTAAAGCTTCACCAACTTTATCCTTTCGCCTACTGATTTTTGTTGAAATTGTCGTACAAGTTGGTTTGCAAGCAAGTATATAATATTGATAAATCCTGTGTTTTTCTTTCTACAAATGTAACTTTTATTTGTTACAAGATCTCTTCCTCTTGCTTTGCAGACTGAAGTTTTTCTTAGGACTCGGGTGGAAGAGGCAAAGATTTAGTGAAGGGTATCTTAGTGAAGTTGGAGCCAGGTCCCCTGGGGAGTCAGCCATATTTAGTGAAGGTACCAGGGGGCCTCTCTGGGAAACTTAATAAAAAATGTAAAAATGCACTGCTTCAGTGCTCTTGTTCAAAGCCCGTGTATCACATGAGAAAATCAGTGCGAAATGAAACCCAGAAGCCTCCGCTGTAGCTGTGGTCTCTGTTGTAGCTGTGGCTTCACTGTGCTATATAACTATGAAAACTTCGCTTTGCATTCATGTGAGCTGAAGGCTTTTCTGTATTGCTGGCTTCCCAGAAGTATTCATTTTTCAATTTCTATGTTAACACCAAAGCATTGTGCAAGAACGCAGCATCAGGTACGCAAATTATTTCCATATGTGGTTGAGAGTTTTCACGCTTACTTCTTAAGCTCAAAACATCTTCCCATAAAGCCAATGTGATATGGAGGACAATACGGACAAATGGCAAAAGCCTTGTGTTACGCACAGGCGCATAACACAAGGACAGCAAGAGGATCCACTGACTGTTGTTTGGGAGCATTTGCTGGCAGCGCTTCACTCTACTGGCCCTGTTACAGGAAAGGGTCACTACAAGTCAATAAAGTGGGTCATCACTTTTATCCAGTGCAGACTTATATCCTGATAGATGTTGTATCTTCCAGAATCACAATCCCCCAGTCAATGAATAGTTTGCCAAAAGTTTGAGAATGATGTCAGTCTTGCTTTTATCATTTCTCAAACTGGTGGAAAACCTATGTGAAATGTTCGAGTCTGACATGTTAAACACTCTCCACTGCTATCATCAAAACACTGGTAATAACCTTAGGAACCAGTTGCTAAATGCTAAATGCATTTCAGCTTTTATAGACTCCACTTGGTGTATACAAAAGTTGTCCCAACATAACCCACTGTAAAACACTCAAGCAAATGCACGATGCTTAACATATCCAGCAACAACAACAAAAGCAAAAAACCCAAGATATTAACCGTAATCAAATATTACTCCCAAACAAAAAAGTGATTGGCCAGCCAAAATCAACAGAAAGCATCAAATTCACTGAGACCAGCTTTGGAATGGTCGCAAAATCTAACCTAACATCAGAATTAAACCAAACAGAAAAAAAGATCAAAAGAAAATAAAGAAATAACAAATATAATCTGTACAGGTATACATTGCTGCTGCTGTGGACGAAGAAGAAAGACGAGGAACAAGCTTCCTGTTCTCTTTTATTGGCTTCCAGCTCATTAGACCAGACCAGAGACATCTAAATAAAGAGTGAACAAATTATGAGGGATGGATTATAGAGTCTGATTTACAGATAACCAGAGGGCCAAGGGCACATAACACCAAACACCTCACTAAAGCTGTCTTCACTCATGAACAGTGGGCAGTATCTGGAGAATTAGCTTGTCCTCAAGTACCCTGTCTCACATGTAGCACACAGCAGAGCATAGTCTCCTTCATATGTGTTCTTACTACTGAAAACTGGTTTAGAGACAATGCCACTTGTGTATTATGTTACAACTTTCAACAGAGAGGTTCTCCCGTAAAGGCTCAGTCATGTCTTGAAACAAACTTCTTTTCCTTTAATTTGTCACCTCTCCATATCTAATTTTAAGAACTACGTACTCCAATAAAATGTTCTGTGTGTCCCAGCCTGGTTGACATTTAGAACAGTAATTCACTGAGTATTAATAGGCCTCTGCTAGATCTTATGAAACCTTATAGGCTTGTGTGACAGGGACTTTCACCACAGAGTCATATTAGGTCTCATCACCTCTGCATCAAGAGTGATTCCTGTACAATAAAGTGTTTACATAGTTAGCTGACAAGGTTTTGTTTTTACTCATCGTGTATCCTAGAAAGGTTTCTTCTATTTTTAGAGAAATTTAGAAAATCTGTTATTTTTTTAAATAAAGCATTAACAGACATGTTTGAGGTTCCTAAAATTCACTAACCAATATGGGATCTGTTTGTCCTTGAGTGGGATCATAGTTTTCAGAGAAATTTACTACGTTAGGATATTAGGCCTGAGTGCTAAACAGCCCTTTTAATTATCATTTCCTGTACAAATGGAAATGTTCTCATGTCAGAAAGAAACTGATGCATTTCATACAGATGGATGAGCATCTGGCCAGCTTGTGTTTTCTTAAGCTCTGATAATGTGTGGCCAGTGAGATGAGTGTTTCTGCAAAGACCAGCAGGTCAGCATCACACTAAATATCTTCCCTTGTCAGTGGTGGCGAACAGACAGCAGCTGAAAACCATCATTTTAAAGAAAACTTCAAGGCAGAGCTAATGCTGTGAGTGTAACCATGTTGGTTTTAATAACTTCAGCTTAATCTCCAATTAAGAATATATTTTATTGAATTTTCTTTTTAAATGATAAAATGCATTCTTACATCTTTGACTTAATTCACAGTATTCATTAAATTGAAGCATTTTAGACCCAACAAAACCGAGGCGTCAGCTTTCTCTTGTTTGCCCTTTAGTACAATATTTGTCCGACACATAATAGCAGCTTTTGAGCGAGCTGAAAAGAGATAAAGGGAATTTAAACACTGTAGGCCGAACTAATGGCTTTGACTGACTACAGGGGCCCCTGCTGAATTAGGTGTTAAGTATTTCTGTTTGAGTGGCAGCACTGAGCCCTCTGGCAGTGCAAGCTGTTGGTATCTTATCCACCAGCCTGACTGCTGCACATTGCCCAAAGAAGTCCCGGATGTTGCTCCTCTTCTCAGGTTCTCACCACAATGACACCTCCTTAACATGCCACAAAACTGAAATACAACTCAACATCTTGCTTGAGTCTTCTCCTAACTGTTAATTGGTATTCATCTTCGTCATCTCCAATAACTGTCATAACTAATTCTAATCGATGTTTGGTCAGACCTGCTTTATGCTTTTACCTTCATCCATTTTTTTCCCTAACCACTTGTCAAAAGGTGGAGTAAACCCTGGAAAGGTACATCACAGGGCTCTTTGACATCCACGCCTTTAATGAGGTAGAAAAGGTTCGTTTCTGGTACTGCGCATGAAACGACAACTGATCATGACCACTGATGCAAAAAAAGGTCAGCACATTAAGGAACTTTCCACTCTTTCTGCTTTAGAAAGGAGTTGAGATGTCGCTTTAGTGAGAGCAAAGAGTCAAGTTAAGTCGGTTTTGGACTTAACACTTCAGAACAGAAACCCTATGCCAGACCTCCCTCACTTGCCTTTCCACTGGAGAGGCTGTTTCCTGCGACTAACAGGACTCTGAATCAGACCTGCCAGTCCTTGTTTCCTGGTCCCAGTGCTCAGGGCTCCATGGACACAGATGGGCTGCCTGGAAAAGCTTCAGAGATGTTGAGCACACTGTTACTGTTGGCCACTGGACTCCGATGGCTTTTAAAATGCCAGACTTTTGTTGTAAAACATGCCTTCCACAGTGCTTTTTGTCAATCAGCTGCAGGTGGGAATCATTGCGTTTGTAAACTGACATGAAATATGAACACTGAATAAAGGCCAAATTTTATTTTACCAAGGGACACCATGATTAGAAGTGAGACATCTGCAAAGTGTGCTTTGCTGACTTTGTGGCCAAATGCATATATTTCTTCTTGTGGGTTTGAGGTTGAGAGCTGTGTTGCATCTTCGCTTGAAAGGCTTGATCTGGAGCAAATGTTTTATGACTTTTCATGGAACAACACTGTTTAAGCTTTGCTGTTGGCATGTATGTCGTCCACTGCCTGGTTGCCAAACTTTGCCTTTTCATTCTAGTATTTCTTTCATTATTTGTAGGCTCATAGTTTGAGCTCTCTCCTCACTGTAATCACCAATGGAAACCATGGGTAGCCACTAGTGTTTTTATTTGGAGACAGTAATGGCAGAGGAACGCTCCAGAGTGGCGCTGAGACATATGGTATTGTTTTCTCCACAACAGAGCCCGCCAGTTCACAGGAACACATCTGCAGAGAGCAACATGATTAGGTCCCAGTATCTCATTGAGTAAGAGAAGATCAAATCAGCCACCAAAGCATTTATCACATTAATATCAGAGAGTTATTGCATGCTCATAATATCCATCAACTCATTCTGCACTTTCCATCACCCTCCTGTGTTTGCAGCACCTCTTATTTTCCAAACAGCTTTTTGCAATTTCCCAGGCTAAGGGTGTTGCTCAGTGAGAACGCAGCTCGTGATAATTGATCTCAAACATTTGGCATGCTGTCTCCCTTTTGCTCCACATATGGCCATAACATGTTGATCCATACAGGCAGAAAGAGCCGGAAATATACTGTTAAATGTTTGGGATCTTCAGGACTGGCAGATGTGCTTTTATCTTACATGATTTTTAATATATCCTTCATTGAAAACACTGAAAATGCAATGACCAGATGACCAGAATCAGCTTTCTGGAATCCTTTATTTATCCAGGTAAAAATCTAATAGAGAATAAGATTTTTTCTTTTTTAAGAGGGCAGCAGAAATGACAAGAAAAAACTGATTTAATCTCTCCAACTGTAACCACTTTCAGTAACATGGTTGACTAAAAGTACCATTATGAACATGAAAGCATGTGTGTCAGTGGCAGAGGTCTAAAGTTAATTTCTAACAACTGCAAAATTTGAGAAATGTCTCTCTATTCAGGGCAGTCATGTCTTTAAACTTCGATTTTCTTGCCCATGTTACTTTAATCAGAAAAAGAGTGGTACATTAGTAGCCTCCAGAACTGATCCAATAATTTTGGAAGCTGAAACATCAGACTTCCTGTTAAAACATGCAAATTTTGACTTCCCCAGCTTGGTAGTCTAATATATTTACTGTGACTCAGCTTCAAAATAACTGACACCATTACAGAGAACTCAGTATGGCAGCACTTTGTTAAAACAGATCGCCACCCGAGAGTAGAGACAATTTTACTTCACAAGTATTTCTTTTCTACAGCTCAGTCGGGAACCGCTGGAGCCCAAAAACGAAGCCAACATCAAAAGCCTCACAAGCTCACTTCCTACAGTGTCCACTTTACACTAATTAACGTCACTGAACGGGGCCCTCCCTACCAGTTTGTGCAATTTTTGTGTCTTTTGGGATATTTTCAATGGAAATATCTAACAAATAATATGGCAGACTGTGGCACAGAACGTTTATGCTTTGGTTTTGTTGAGTGAAATTCTAGCGCCTTAGGTTATTTAACCCTATTCAGCAGGTATGTGTCACTGTGTTGCACCTACGCACTTTTTAGAAGCAGCTTGCTAACTAGGCATGCTAGGATTAACTGATAACTTAGCAGTTCAACAACTCGACCAAATACGGTCACTTCTGGCTCCAAAAGACAAACATGGTTGCAGCCAAATTGTTAATGTTGGGTTTCAAAATATATACAGTCCATGCTACAGCCCTATAAGGACATGAATACAATGCAATCATCTTTAAGATCTTTTTCCAGATTTTCCTGACATGAGAATAAGCAAAATGGATTAACTAAAGCACCCTGTTTAAGTACACCAGCAACGAAACTAGCACCAGAGAACTGAATGACAGCTTATGTAAACAGTACGCAGTACAGTATATTTATATTTATAAATGCCATTTAAGAAACTACACTTTGGTTTCCAGCACTTTTTGGTCTGCCAGGCGTGCAGAGAGAGGCCGAGCAGAGAGAGAGAGAGTTTGTTAAAGCCCAGAGTGGGTGCCTCACTTCCCCGTTTCAAATTCCTGAGGTTTCCAGCACTCTGGAAGGCCTGGAGCTAATTTGGCTTTCAGGCTTTCCCCTCTAATTCTTTGCGACTAATTATGGTCGTATTCCCGCAATTAAACTGATAAACTCTGCTGAGCTTGGCAAGGATACCCCGGCCCCTCCCCGGCAGCTTAGCGCACCACCCCTCTCCTCTTCGCCATCTTTCTTTCTGTTGCTTCTTACTGTAGTAAACACACTAAAAATAAAGTCAATGTGAATTCTTCGACAATGTCTGTCTCCTAGGCAGCAGTATTTACAGCCTCTGGTGACAATGCCAGGAACACTGAGAGGAGCGTCCAGAGGTCAGACAGATGTTGTGCATGCGGAGATTTGAAAAGTTATGTCTGAAAAGCCTAAACAGTCAGAAGGGATATTACTCTGTTATCATTGAAGCATGATTGCAATTTAGGGACAACTTCATAAATTCATCACAGAGAAGTGGTCTGACGTATTATTTCTCAGATTCAAATGGATTTAATGTTTCAATTGCGCCTGCCAGCACTGTCTCAGCTCATGCATACAGATAATATACCTTGGAGGAAAGAAGAACAAGCACGGAAATAAAAGGAGGTGGGCTGTCTAGACCGTGCGCTAGGATTCATTTGGATGTTTGGTAGGCTTTCAGTAAATATGTATGTGAATGTTTATGTCTGTGAAATGAAGCTCTGAATTCCAGTAAGTTGCAAAGGTGGTCTTTTCCTGAAAAAGTTTATATTTTCTCTTTTTAATATGTAAATGTGCTTGCCTTCTTGGGTTTGTGTGTGTCAAAGATATGTGTTGTCCCTTGTGGGATATCTGTAGCCCCTTGTGGCCACTTTAAAACACAACTATACATTTGTGATGACGCACTCCACTGGAAACCAGACACCTGGTTGTGTAGAGGAACATGTGTAGAAATATCCTGAGCATATTTGTACAAGCTTTGCAAAAAAAGTGAGAAGTTCAATCGTATTTAAAGAGTTAGTTTGATTGCTTTGTTGTGTTTTACAGTTTATATTTTTGTGACGCAATAAGAATGAGCAACATTGAAGTGCATGTAATTCTCAACAAGTGAAACACTTTTAACAGAAAACATTTTCTCTGAAATTGAGTTGGACGTGAGGAAAGCTGAAAAAACTGAAGAGAACACGTTATATAGAGCAGGTAACGTTTTATCCCAACAGTTCCTTTGTTCCTTACACTCCTGCTTTTTTTCCTTCTCCTCCAGGTATCTTTGGGCTCACAGGTCAGGTTTAAGCCGGAAAACTTCTCCCTCTCCACCCGCATACAGCAAGAGACCTTTCCCCACGGCAATGAGCAACTCCTCAACTGGGCCCAGAAGAAGTACAGGGCAGTCACCTCTTTCTCTGAGCTCAAGATGACTCAAGACATCTACATCAAAGTCGGAGAAGGTGTGCACCAGATTCCCAAAATTCCCAAACATAGCTCTGGGCCCCAAGGCACTCCTCCACCCCATTCCCCTTTAGCTTTCATAACTTTACTTAGCTTTTGTGTTTTAGCCCGGGCTAGAGGTTTACATGCACTACGCTAGAAAAAGATTTTCCTTCCCTCAAAAGACAGTCACCCTTTCACACTTTTTAACAGGCCGCCTGTGGTATTCCTAAGTTTTGCTTGCTTACAGCCTCAAGAGTTCTTGGAACCCAGAACAAAAATGGTTGTATTTCTGTAACATTGTAACATCTTTAAAAATGACTGGGTTCAGAATAAAGCCAATACATAAAAAAAAAAAAAACATATACAGGCAAGTACTTTCTCTACAAGACAAAAAAAATGATCCCATTTAAATTGAAAATGTCGCGCTTTTATCATCCTTATTTCAAACTTAAAATCCTCATATCAGAGCAAGCAAACAAAGAAAAAAACACACATAGACGTTTGTCAGCAACAACTCTGCAGTTAAAATGTACATTGGTTTGTATTTCAACAACTGTAAAACAAAAGTTATGGCAGCTGAACTACGAAGCCAAAATGACGAGTTTAGTACTTTGACTTACTGAATTTTGGGGCTTACAGACACTAAAGTAGTTGCTACTTTGCTGTTAATACACCAGAAGACTTTATAGTGAAGCCAAACAAACACACAGTACTGCTTTTCATTTTTTAACAAGGTGCAAGGTGTCATATTCTGTAGTTGGGGGAATAGGTGGTAGTTTTACCAGGAAAGAAAAAAGTTAGGAGGGAAAGATGAGGTTAGAAAGAATTAGACAAATTCTTTCCGTTTTTTTCAATAAGTTTAGGGAGGAGGGTTTCTCAATTGAAGAGCACAGAAGGAGTCTCCGGGGTGGCTATGACTGATTTTCACACATGTTCAAGATGCAGAATTACAATTCTTTATTTTCTGCACTCACATTGTGAACAGACAACACATCCAACTCAGACAAGCTCTCAGACAAGATAACTTGTTTTTAATGAGAATCTTTTACTACATGAATATAGAGCAAAGCTTGTGTCCAGAAAGAAATTAATGGCTCCACTAAGTAAGTTCTCTCTGTGTTTTGTTAGTTTCTGTGGAGAGCGGAGAGGTTGCTCAGCCTTCACGCTCTTGGCTGGTGTCATTAGGGGCTGTGGTTTGGCAAAACCTCAGAGTGCCATGATGTTTACTTCAAGTAAAGAGCTGTAGATTTCCACTCCTTCACATCTTCAGAAGTGTTTCATGAAGATGGAGAGATCCTCACTTTTCTTTCTAGCATGCCCACACTCAAGGTCTCTCCTCAGCTCTTTAAGTGCCACAAGAGTTCCGGAGAGGAAGGTGCCAGCCTTCAGTTTACACTCTGTCCAAAGTTCTGTTTGCCAAATAAGGAAGCATCTGTCTGTGTTTTCCCGTTGTGCTGAGAATGAGCACAACTTTTCATCTTAATGAATTTTTGAACTGTTGTGAAATTGAAGGAAAAAACACAAGAAGTTTTGATGACTGAGCATGAATATTATTGTCCTGTTATTGCAAAAGAATTCTGGTAAAACATCTTGCTAAGATTTCCTACATAAAATCTAATTTCCCTGTTGATGGGAAGACAGATCATGCCAACCAGGGCACACCCAACCTCGTTGGGCACACAACCCAGGGCCTTGTTAGTGCTGCGAATAGTAGCTGCAGGGTTACAAGAGCAACTCTGCTGCAGATGGGAACAGCTGGGTTAAAGCAAATGTTCAGTCTTCCGAAGGTTTCGTGAGCAGGACGTTGAATTCGCCACTAGAGCAGGGGTTGCTGTTCTGTTGTTGACATCAGGCTCTGACCTCTCTGTGGTAGAGAAGTACCAGAAGCTATATTTCTCCTTTGCAGGATCAAAATAGTTTCACAGCCCCTCTGAACAGTAACACAAACATTTCTCCACTTTCAGATCCACTGTCTTCTGACACCTGCAAGATTGATTCCAAGTTCCTGTCTTTGAACTACCTGGGCAGCTACAAGGAGCCACAGACATCAAAAGGCTGCGTCCTCTCTGTGCCCCACAAAGACAAAGAAGTCCACATCATTGAGCTCCAAGCCCCAAACGCCAGCAGGTGAGCAGCCAAGGCTGCAGAGGCCAAGAATACATGTTGTCACGGTTTATTTTTGAGGTCAGGATGCTCTCAATAATCTCTGTGGAGTTTATTTTGGATGGGAACTAACATGAAGGCGGAGGGGGGTTATGTTCACTTAGTGGTTTTCTTTTGAGGAAGAGATTTCAAAACTTGGTCTAACGGTCCAGTTTGCCAGATAATGTCCTCACTCCCCAGTGGAGTGATTATTCTGTACACCCAAAAGACAGAAAATCTGGGAATGTGTTGTATCTTGCTGCGGTGTTATCTGTTATGTAGTGCATACGTCTGCATTCTTTTTTCTGGGAATACCTCCAGCTTTTTAATTAGTTGACCAGACAAAGGCACAGTAACATTACGTAGACCTGACCATCTATTATTATTTATTCTTTCTCTCTCCTTTTTTCCTGCAGTGCTTTCCAGGTGGATGTCATAGTTGATCTGCGGCCACTGAAGGAAGGTACCTGGGTACATCGTGACGTTGTCTTGCTGCTGAAATGCGCTAAATCTGTGAACTGGGTCGTCAAAGTCCACAATGTGACGGGCAATGTGCATGTGGTGGTAAGTTGGCAGCATTACAAGAGACAAAGGCTTTCCATCAAATGATATCTTTTTTGCTCTCCAGGCATCACGGATGATTTTATATAGTTTATCACATATCACTGTGGGTGTTGCGGACAGAAATGTCAACACTTTACGCTGCTGGAAGAAGTTGTCACAGCAAAAATGTGTGTTGAACTGGCGCCTGGTCCACGCTGGGGGACAGGGTGGGGATAACAGGTTAGGAGGAACTGTGAAATGTCATTGTGGCACCTCCAGGAATTGTCATCACTTTGAGAGAGCCAGAGGCTGGAGTGAAGAGGGCATCATATATTTTCAGAGCCAGGCGTGCTGCAGTATTGGGCCAGAGCTGCTTCCCATCAATCATAATGTGAAATACGCAAGGCGCTTTATTCAGGCTTTCGGGCTTCCTCACCACACACAAAAGACAAACAGAGGCTAATTACTACAATATATCAGTATACACTTTACTGAGAAATCTGGGTTTGTGCGTATCAATGGTGTGCTTGAGCATATAGTTTTGATATTAAATCTTCATTACTGCCACTCAAGTCTCAGGACCCTCGGGAACCATAAGAATATGACACCTGTGCACACTTTAGAAGAATAGTTTAACTGTAGATCATGTCGATACACAACTGGCCGTGGTCCAACCACCACAATTGCTGCAAGGCTGGAATTTAGAGCTCCTCTTTTCCTGGAGTAAAAAAAACAATTCCAGTTGAACTGAAAGAGAATCACCAACAACTTTTTTCATTTTGTATGCCACTTTCTTAAGTTTGCATTTTCTAGCATGTATATTTGTGTTCCCTGAGGTGTGTTTGTCTGTGTGTGTGGGAGAGGGCTTGTGTTTCCTCAGTGTCTAATGCTGATACTCGCTGCTGCAGCAGTGACACTGCACTTTTGCCAGGCATGCTATGTTTGTACAGCTGCCTGCTATACACTGAGTCAATCAGCTTTTTGGGTGTAATGCCAGGTCAAAATCCATAACACTTAGTGGGGAGAACAATTGAGTGTCATGCATTGTGTATAAAACAACTTTACGGAGTTAAATTTTGTTCATCTATTGGATTATATTTAGCTAGCAGCTTAGTAGATGTACAAAACAAAGAAAAACATCAATTTGGCTGTAAATGTAACAACTAAGGGATGCATTTTCACTGGAGGATCTGTGCTCCAGCACGTTTGTCCCTCAAACACCACTTCGTTTGACTAGTGTGATAGCTGCGTACACACCCTGGATTGTTTAATGTGGTGGTCCCAGGTGCAGTTTATTTGAATCGTCTTCACAATGAGAGCAGCCTCTGGAAAATCTGAATTCCTTCCTTTACTTTGTTTTAGAGCTAATTAGCAAACAGCTTAATGTTAATATGATTGGAAGATTACACCTCGTAAAGATCAGCGTGTTAAAGTCGTCATTTGTGCATATGTGAAACCGCTAACTTTAGCATGTAGCAGTGCATCACACAGCAACAGGCATTGCTATGATCTTCTAGCATTGTTACGTCCAGCTGAACTGTTCAAATAGAACCTAACATCACTGTTGTTTTATTCTTTTTAATTGATGTTTACAAGATTGTCACATACATGGTGAATGTGTGTCTAAATGGTTGACTTTGAGTGTAACACTAGCTTGCTGTAAACCTGAACCGGTTACAACAGCTGACATCCCTCAACCATTTATCTTAAACATCCAAAAGGTGAGTCATTTTTTTAGCTCCCCCACTGCTTACATTTTGACTTTTACTTGACAGCAGCGGTACACAGGATACGCTGCTTGTGCAACCAATGTGTGAGAGATCGTCAGCTACGGTAGTGATATGATGGCCAAAATAAAACTCAGGCCTCGATCTGTCAGAAAGCAGGTTCTCGTCAGTGTTGCTCAAGAGACTTGAATGTGTGGGAAATGGCTGTGAGAAAGAATGAGGCCTCCCTCACTGGGGGAGCAGCAGGGCAGGACGCAAATTTTTAGGAGCAAGCTAACATGTTGGTTTCTGAGCAATGATCGAGCTGCGACACGCCCATTACCTCACACTCATTCACATGATTCACACATGATTCATGCAGAATAAGTGCAGGACTGTACTTGAAGTTGAATATCTGTGATAAAACCTGAACAGTAAACCATATTTCTTTTTTTCTTTTTTTTTGTAAATCAGATTCTGTATTGGCTAACTTAAATTTCTCTTCTTGTTATTTTGAGAAAGCATCTAATGAGAGTTCTATTCCACAGGCCTCTGATACAGTGACTGTTGGCTCACAGGCGCTAGTGTCCAAATCCCCCATGCAGCACTTGCCATCGGGGCCACAAGCCTTAATCCAGTGGGCAAGCGATCGTGGCCACAATCCAGTCACATCTTACACCAGCACTCCCGTGGCAAACCACTTCAATATCCGACTTAGAGAGCCAGGTAAGCTGAAGAAGAATCACATTCTCCATTCATGATGAAGCATAAAACTAGCGTGCAATTGTAAAAAGTTGTAGGTGTAGTTTCCTGGATGCAAAATCAGCCTCATGAGGTTGCGTGTGACTTCTAGATGTCGTGGATTCTCTGGAGAGCAAATTACCTCCCGAACTCGCCATCCTGCGTGATTCTAGTCCTCTTCCTGTAGATGGAACGCCACTGCGACGATCCGGTCTGCCGTTTCCATTCCTTACAACTGGGGGCATGCCTCCGCTGGGACACCTGCCCTACGAGCCCGATGAGCCCGAAAACGTTTTGAATGTTGATCTTACTGTGCAGTGCAAAAAAGAAAGGATGGTGGTCAGCATTGACAAACAGAGTCTGCAGGTGAGTAAAAAACCGGACATTCTCTGATTCTGCCCGGAGCCCAACAGGCTACAAATAATGGTTATTTTAAATATCGATGTATTCTATGCTTCTGATCAATGAGAAAGGCATTTTGTTGTTTTACTTTTGCATCTCTTTTCACACGACACAGAGTCAGTGTGACAAAATGTGACAAGAAGAGCAGAAAACAACAAAATGGAGCTCATCCAAAAAGACTAGAAGCGTCTAGACCAATTAAAAGGCTGAATGAATGTCTTCTGCAGCGATTACAAAATACTAGCATAAACCTCCATGATGCTGTGTTGTTTATTTTCAAAAAGCACGCACTGTGTGCTGAGGTTGTTACCAAATAATGATGCTGTCTTGGTCTAATGGTTACATGTGGATAATTATGGAGACAGTTGACCCCACCTATCTGTTGTGTGGGGATAGCAAGTTTCAGTTCTACAAAAGTGAAATGAGAAAAAATAAATCACTGAAGCAGGCAGGGCTGTTTCAAGCATTTGGCGTCTGAACATAGGGACAGCTCAATCAGCCCACATCACAGAATGGAAACTGGCATAGGCTGTAATTGGGAGCTGGAGCTAGACCACCTTGTGGGATTTGTTTATTCCTGAGAACTCAAGGTTTTGCACAAGTACTTGGACTTTTTTCTCCTTTTTTTTTTTTTTTTTACAATTCTGAAAAGTTAATAAAGGAAAAGTGTTTTGATCTCCATCCATGTTTGTCTTTTTATTTCTTTTTTCTTAACTTAGGCAAGTGGGTTTACAAATGCCAGCCTCACACTTCAAGACCCACAATGCAAAGCAACAGTCAATGCCACCCACTACACTCTGGAAACTCCTTTGACTGGCTGTCAGACCACCGAATTTACCATAGAGGATAGCACGTTCTACATCAATTCTGTGAGTATATTATCTGGTGTTACAGTGTAGCTGAAATTACTTGAAAATGCCCTCTCTGTATATCAGACCTCTAGTTGCTACTATAAATACAAAGATATGATTTAATTTAAAATTGAAATAAACTACAAAACACTTCTCATTTTTTAAAAAGTCACTATAATTATTTTTGCTTTATTTTAACTTGTGAACTTGTTAAAATGAGAACATTTTAACAGAAAGGCTTTCAGTCAGAAAACTTTCTTTTCTACTTGGTTAAGCTTTAGAAAAGATTGTAGTTTTTGTTGAAATACACCCTTTACACAGTTTTAACCATGTGCCAAAGTCAAACTTTGCTTGTCTAAACAATTCCTGAGTGACAAGCATCCAAACAGATGTGTGTTAGCCTAGGTTTAACATATTAAGATGTTACTGGTCTTACACCAGTAACATCTTGGGCTTGTTAAAGCATTGATATCTATGGGCAGTACAGAGCTGTGACACTCTGAAGTCAGGGAAAAATGTGCCCACTGTCAGAAAGCCTTTTTGTTTTATTTTAAGGTATTTTTAGCTTTCACTTGCAGTGTAATTACATTTAGAGAATAAATGTATTTGATTAGTTTAGAAAAAGATCATCATTTGAAATACTCAAACACACATATTCTTTCAAAGAAAATAAATCACATTTTAAAAAAGATCTGGCAGAAAGCTTTGAAGGCTAATTTGATTAGATTAGTTGTTAGGGTATTTTTTTTTAGCATGACCAGTACTTAAATGTCAGCACTGCCATGGGAAATGCTCACTCAGAGGCTTGACACTTATTTGTGTCATAAATAAATATTTTTTAATGAAGATGTCCACTGATAGCCATGCTCTTTTTGTGTACAAATGGAAACTGGAAAAATATGGACAATATGTGCAGGGAAAATGATTACATTTCTGACTCATTTTCGTATCTAATTGTGATCACTTGCTTTTATGTGATTAAGACATCCCCAGTTATCTTCATTATTGTGGAATGCATTCATTCAGCATGTTTGTTCTAACAAGCAAGCATGAATCACTTCTACCCTGGCCTTTTAAAATCTTTTGTTCGGGGAAGTTTGGAAAAAACACTTTTTTTTGTCCAGTGCAGATTGAAAACCCAGGCATAAGTCCAAGGTCATCTTTTGTGCTAGCATTTGGACGTGCAGACAACCTCTGACCTCTGGTCAAAGGAGATTAATTTTCATTGTCTAGGTTCCCACTCATCAAAGCTAATGTGTTTTGGCTGTTGTCCCCACGTTGCTGTGATATGTTGATTTATTTCAGCAGTGGCACCAAAGGCAGGTCAGCAAACTTCAAAACAGCTCTGTTAGTGTCATTGAGACATCCTCTCTCTAAAGCAGCAGACTCATCTCAGGCCCTGACATGCCACTACTCCACTGAGAAATTAGAAATATGTCCTGTCTCACTGAGGCCACAGGACATTCCCAGATTTAAGCAAGAATGTTTTGCCGACCTCTCTTAACAATTCAAATCTCCACCTGAATGAGGCAATGCTAAAGGAGTAGAAAAGGGGGAAAAAAATTGGAAAAAATCTTGTGTAAACTTTCCGTCAATTGCTGATTGTTGTGCTCAGGTTTGTCAGCATAGGCTTAGTAACAAACTTCTTTTTGATGTGCAGGTCACTGTAAGTCATGCTGAGACTAAAGATGGGAATAGCGACCAGAGAGGGCCCGAGAGAATGCTTCCCGTGAAAACCTTCGATTCACCTACCATATTGGTAAGACTGGAATCATTGTGGTCCTTTTTCTGTCACATCTGCACTTCATTGCAAGGGGAAAGCTGACAAGTCGAGACTACTGATAAACTGTATCTCTATATGCGCAACTGCAGTAAATCATGCATAGTTGGAAGAAACACCAGTTTCCTACTGCCCCTTGGGCTGCTAGTAAAGACTCTTCTGGCTGCTGCAATCTCCCCATCTTTCCATGATGTCCGTTTAATGAACTTGACCTTCCATTTTCCATTTTGAAGTTTCTCCATCTTTTCTCTGCTAGCTTAGTTTCCTTTATCTCATCCAGTCCTCGTCTCCCACTTATTGTTCTTGTTTATACATATCTCTTTTGTTCCTGGTCTGTCTTAATGTGGTCAAACAGTGACACACAGTCATGTGGAGTGAGAGTGCTTAGCCGTGGAATGTAACATCAGAGTCCTGCTGATATTTGTTTTGGCTTTGCCTCATTCTTCTAACAGTTCAACTGCACATACACAAGAAAAACTAAGAATCAGGAAACCTCAGCTCCCAGGATTGTACAGGAACCACCAAGGCAACCGGTCAACAACATGACGTTTAACATGGAGCTGTACGACTCGCTGCCTATCAACAACCCTGCACGCCAGAATTTCTTCACCGTTTCACAAAATCAGAAAGTGTTTGTGGAGGTATGTTTTGCATTTATAATACATTACCTCTCACGCCAGAATACATGTTTGGTGTAAATGAAAACTTTTGGCAGAAAACTGCAACCATCTGCCTCCATCTGAGGCTTTAGCGTTTCCAGATTTAATCTCTTACCGAGCCCTTCGGTCGGTAAGAGCACTGTGACTGTTTCAAGCTAAAAAGCTAATAATTTCTTTCGCTTCTTGCTTTTATTATATCACAGTTCTGCATGTCATCTGGCTAAAAATATCTGTTTCACTACAGTAATTATGCTAGTCATATAAGAGATAGCAAAGACTGAAAAGTCCTTAGAAGAGGTGATGTAGGATGACATCAGCATGAGATGCTTCACTCGCAGCATGGACACAAAGACAGTGTGCTGTAAACACAAAGTGCTCACAGAGTGTCTTTATCCTTCCCTCTTAAGTGCATTGCATTTATTTTAGCTGAGAAATAAGTAAAACATGACTAAATATTTGTTTCTCACCTTTCAGGCAGTCGTTCTTGTTTTGTTTTGCATATCTTTACACTGGCAGCAATAAATACATCGCAATATTTCTATTAGAAGACTTATTTAGTCTATTTTGGCTCAGCTATGGGTTGCTGCTGACAGAATTATTTGGCACTTTAGTTGCCACCAGCTGCCTGCTAACTTTTGAACTTCTTTTTCTGTTGTGGTTAGTAAAAGGTAGGATTTGAATTTTATTTTTCCCGAACAGCTGCTGGTACAGCAAAAGTGAGCTGAAGCATAAAACCAAAACAACGCTCTAAAAGAAACCAGAAGCTCATTAGAGCTGAGGGTTATCACCATGACTGTGCCCCTTTTGTCCTGCCCAGTGTTAACACGAAAATATTGATTGTTTCAGCTTTAAATTAGCATTTTAACATCTTGTAAATTATGTTTATTTGTATTTGTGTTTATCGTTGTTCCCAATTTTAGGACTAGGCAATAAAACACAATAATAATTTGTATTTATTGTTTCTGCGATCTTCTTAAAGAAACACAAATACAAAATGACACCTTTTCATTTTGCATGTTTTGTCCAATAAGATTACTTTGCAGACTTCCTTCAGACAACAGCAGATTAGGTTTTCTTCCAAAAATGATTATATTATAAAGTAAAGCTCACATCGGATCGGAGCAGTATTGTGTTGCCGTTCAGTTTTGTCACTTCACTTCATGAAGACTCCTGTCACGACAACTGACAAATAAAATCTGTTTTTACTTGCCTCTCATCCGCTCCAGATCACATCAACTGCATCAGATCCAGAACTGGGGTTCACCATCATATCGTGCTTCATTTCTCATGACTCCAATCCCAGCGTGTCTTCAGGGTACACACTCATTGAGACAGTTTGTCCCACAGATGCCTCCGTCACATACTATCCTCAATTCCCTGTCCATCCTACAAAGATGGATAAGAAAACCTTCAGCTTCATCTTCAACTCAACTTTCAAAGTGTCCCTGCTTTTCCTGCATTGTGAGATGTCTCTGTGCTCAAAGTCATCTCAGAGGAATCTAAATTTACCACAGGTATGCAGAATAATCTTCCCCAAAGAGCCATTGCCGTGTTTTTTTTTTTTAGTCTCCCAGAGTTTGTTTGAGCAGCCGGGCCTGTAGGAGACCATCTTTACTCCGGCTGACCTGCAACATTCAGTGTCAGGTCTGCCCCCAAACCTAAGCGGGAACCATGCATCGATGCACAGTTTCCCAAGTGGCCGACCACTGAGCAAAATAATCATCTTTTTTTTCTCCCTCTGTTATTTGTTCTGTCTGGTGCAAGTGCTTTCTTTTACTTTCTGTAAGTCTTACCTAAATGTTACCCCCACCCCCCCCAAAAAAATAAATATATATGTGTGTGTGTGTTCCTGTCTAGCTATCTTTGTGAGGACCGCAATCTGCATTCTACTATACTTGTGAGAACCAACAGTCACTTGTGAGGACACACTCACCGGTCCTCACAAGTTTGAAGGCATTTTTGAGGCTCAAAATGCGGTTTTAGTGTCAGGGTAACAATTAGGTTATGGTTAGGTATGAAAAAGAGTTTGATTTAGTTCTCTTTTGTTAAAGCTTTAGTGCACGGTCCTAGGGGCCGCTGGATCATCCATACTCTCCTTTAAGGCTCCTGATAAACTTTTCTGCTCCTCTTCTCCTTTCCTCGACGGTCCTCTTTGGCGTATACTGTAGTTGGCCCATCTGACTGACTGGTCCTTATATTAAATTATTGTGTAAGAATTCAGCTTATGAGCTAATGGGAAGTGTGGTATATATAAAAAAATCCTAAAAATAAACTAAAAACATTATATTGAAACCAGAAAGGCAGACAGATTCCTCCAAAGAATTGTGGAGAGGATTTAGCCTCCACAAAACACTGAGTCTTATAGTGCTTTATTTTGTGCTCTTAAAATTAATTGTGAGGTTAATTACTTGTTAGTCTTCAACATTCCCACACAATTTTTTTGTTAGTTTTTATAAATCACACATTTATTTGCAATCTCAGTGCAAGAGGAAACTGTCTAATCCATCTGATATGAATATAATATTTTTATATAATTATTTAATATTTTAAATATAAAAATAATTATAAGCTTATTTCTACCACTAATAGAGTCATGTTTTTTTGTTTTGTTTGTTTGTTTGTTTGTTTGTTTTGTAAGGGTTAGGGTTAGGCATTCATTTTTAATGGTTAGGGTAAGGGGCTAGGGAAACCATTATGTCAATGAAAGTCCTCACTAAGATAGCTGAACGTGTGTGTGTGTGTGTGTGTGTGTGTGTGTGTGTGTGTGTGTGTGTGTGTGTGTGTGTGTGTGTGTGGTATCCTGAGGCTGGCTTGTGATTGTGGTGCTAACTGTTCTATTACAGTTGCCATCAGCTGTAGTGGGTGAAGATTGCAAGCTTTTCCTTACTTTGAATTCCAAATTAGTACTTTTGAGTTTTGAGCAGATATGAGTGAATGCACTTTTGAGTTTGAGAAATATGAATGTCAAGTTATTAATTTGATATTTTTTTTATTTTCTGCACAGTGTTTGCCACCCATTGAAAACTGTGATTCTCTCTCTGTGGACAATATCATGGCGATGATGATGAACAAAAAGGTCTCGACTCAACCGCTGGTTGTGGTGGATGACTTGAGCCACATACCGGGTCAGTAAAAGCAAAAGCAAACATAATTTACATCTGTTTACACCAGGAGTTCAGTTGTGCTTGGAACTGTGACATCCACAAATACGAGTATGCACAGTGAAAGAAGCAATTCTGAAGGCAGAGGAACCGCATAAAGTCGATACTTGGAGATCAGACCAAACGACGGGATCACGGTCCAACATCTGGTCCTTATTAACTGTGTTGTGTGTATATGATTGTGTATACAGGTGCTTAGGCATACACATATGGTGTGTCTCCGTTTACATTGACATCTGTACACAAGAGTGTGTTTTTGGGTGTGTGTGTTCAAACTAGCATATGGCTGATAAAGGGGAGTGTGCTAACGCTGAGGCCCAGTTCTGCTGTGGACCAGACCATGCTGAGGGAGACATGGAAAAGAACAGTCATACGTTACTAAGATCCAGTTGTTTTCACTTAGGCCCTTCACTGTGGCCTCAGCTTTCCACTAGTGAGGGGGAAAATAAGGAGCGTTGGTCCCCTTTTTAGGTTTGAGCACCCAATCAGAGCCTAAAGGTCCCTCGATGTTTAGTCACTCGTTGGTTCACACTCTTTATCGTAGCACCTCAGGGGGTGTAAGTACATTTAGAAGGCAGGATGGAGACCTGAGGTAATGCCATCACATGATATTTATTATGACCTAAACCTAAATGGACTGATATAATCAGTGCCTTTTCTCTAGCGGACTGCCAGCATTTTTCATATTAGCATCCCCCTCTGAGCAATGACATCAACACGAGACCTGGGGTCAGTTTGAGTCATGTTTATTGGCTTGTGATTTGATGTAAATTAGATCATTTTAATTGGTGTAAGCTACAGCCCAACCGCTATTTCACAATGGTAGAAAATAGACTGATTACTCCTTTACCTAACGAAACTTGGTTTTGGTATTGGCTTGGTCAATCTCTGTGCTACAGTATATGTGTGCTATTCAGAATAGTGTTCCATTGTGGATTTGAACCCTGTATTTTGTT
Source organism: Perissodus microlepis (assembly GCF_051167445.1). Classification (NCBI taxonomy): domain Eukaryota; kingdom Metazoa; phylum Chordata; class Actinopteri; order Cichliformes; family Cichlidae; genus Perissodus; species Perissodus microlepis. The sequence continues at coordinate 28,724,609 of NC_140482.1, forward strand.
CGGATGGTAATATCAGTTGTGATGAGCTCTTCATAGACCAAACAATTTATTGATTGATTGATTTCTCCCAGTTGCAGTGTATGCACTGATGGTATTTTTCAGATCCTGGTCTTCCTCTTCAACATCAGTAATTTTACTAGCTTTAAAGTTCCTACTTGTCTGAGCTCTAGTGTGAGTCAGAGTTGTGCAGGATAATTCTAACCAGAAGTTTGTGGCTTTATTACATTTTAATTGGACGTCAGCCTCCAATGCTGGGCAATGATACTATATGGATGGAGTCACTTTTTAGCACAGACATGCCAGTGTTGATGCTGAGGATATTGGTGAACAGAGACTGTGAAATTTGAAGTAATGGCTGAGTGTCTAAGCCAAGCTAGTCCATAGTGGTACAGGCAGGGTGCACTGCCTGCACCACTATGCCAGTGCAGTGGGTTTATTTTCCATGGAGTAAGTAAACACACTTATGCCATAAACACACTGGAAAAAAAAAAACCCTCGAATTCAAAGAACACAAAGACATCGCTTATGCTAGGATGGCAAACAAAATAAGCAGCCTTTTCAAGGGCCACGGTTCTGCACTGGACAACATCCCAAAAAGCTGAGTTCAATCTACAAATCAAAGGGAGCCACTTGTGGCCAACTTGGTGCATGGAAAAACATAACAGCCTCAAAGCTCTACCATCAAAATTAGATTTACTGCTTCACAACGTCAATAAATTTGATCCCTTTTTTATGGGTTCAGGAACGTTTAGAAAAACTTGAAAGGTATAATCTATCTGAGAGGCTGGCAGTGTTGGTTATATCGTCACATCAGTACATGTAGTATTAATTTAGTTTAAAGTCTGCAAAGTGTAAAGGCAGAGGATAATTTTTTATATCACATTGGACTGAACAGGTTGAACTGCAGCGTTTAATATATGAACGCGTTCATCCTTTAGATAACTTTGTCTTTCTAAGTAACTGATTTCTCATAAAATATCTAATTTATTACTTTAAAACCAACTGAATGAGGCTCTCCATATGGTTTGCTGTATTCACTGGCCAGATGTCAAGAAGCTCACTTTATCATTAAAAATATCATAAATATATATATATATATTTTTTTTAGTTCTGAAAAAGAAAGGCTGAACATGAGTTAGGATTCATGCCTCAGCAGAGTATGAACAAAGGAAGAGAGTAAATCTTTGACATATGCTTGCAGATTGTACACCGCACTTTAGGCAGAGCTAGTAACCTTATGGACCTGAGCTGGGTTAAATAACATGTTTTGAGCTACGGAGTTCAACCTTTGCATGGTTTATAAGTTTGAAACTCTTCTGTGTTGAGAGTCTTGGAGCGACAGCTCTATGACGAAAGGCCAAAGTTGAACAAAAACAAGTCATTACGCAGGAGTGCTTCTTTCCACATCAGGCAAATTTACATAAATAAATGATGTTCATAGAGATATCAGGGCTGTTTCAAGTTTGGCAACAACATAAAGCTAGCATAAATCAAAAGTTCAACTTTGAAGCAGATGTCTGGTTCTGTTAAAAGTAGAAAACAACATTCAAGACCAGTCAGATGTCCTGCAGAGAGCTGTACCCTAGAACTGCACTGAGCTTTCAGCTTTGCACATGATCTCTGAGGCGAGTTAACACGAGAGCATTAAACACTCCTGTGCTTTTCTGGGTTCAGTCTGTATATTCCTCCTTTATCTTCTGCTTATGAGGCTGCATGTGTTCATGGCCTCGACATTTTTAGCATAACAAGTCACCCGGGACAGATGGCTCCAGACTGAAGGGGAGTAGGGTGGCACAGAGGACGTCCTCTGGCCATCGTCCCCTCTGAAATTAAAGTCTTCTCTGATGACCTGTCATCATCCATTACCCGAGATGAAAACTTAAAGGTGTTCTGTCCGAGAATAGCAGCCATTGTGCCCCAGTCTTGGACGTATACCAGGTTTGCCTCTTGAGTTCGCCCGTACACAAGCGCCTTTGTATTGTTTGTTAAGACATTATTATAGCTAATTTCACTTTTGAAAGCCTTCCAGATGGCTTGAAATAAATGGGTGAGCATGATTGGTTGGAGTTAAAAGGTTCATCCGTTAGGACACTGCCGGCTTACAGAATAGCTGCTTTTTCAGCGTTTTCCTGGTTCAGATTTCTGGATCACATTCCACAGAGAATTGCTTATCAACACACTGCAGTATCAGCAATCTACTGCTCCTGACAGGCTGACTCAGAGCTTGCATTGTGCTATTTTAATGTACCATAATTCATACTGTATACTGTGCATCTGTACACGCAATAGTCAACATATATTTAAACTATTATATGTTGTTTTTGCAGATCCTACATCAGAATTATCAGAAGAGCCACGTAAGCCCTCTCCTGATGGTAAGTATTATATGATTGCATTTTATTTTGCGTATGTCCATGTGTATATAAGTGGATTATATGGATCCCAAAAATGAATAAACTGCATAAGATAAACCAGTAAATAATGAAGCTATATAAGGAATCATCAGCTTAGGTCACTTATTATTTCATATTGGTCCTTACCATAACAGTTGTGATGCTTGCTGGACTTTTTTCTTTCAAATTGAAGAAGGTAACTAAAATTTACCAGTAACTATGGATCTGTAGTTTGCTGATAACACAGCTAACTAGGCCAGGCAATAGTTGTTGTTTTTTTTGTTTGTTTTTTGTAAATCATGCATAGCTACTCTATTAGAGTCCAAGAATATAGGCAATAGATTCAAGGGCAGCGTGACTGGGTAAAAGGTGAACTTAGTTATGATTTCAGTTCCTAATATTTGTTTTCTTGTTTTACACATTTTAGGTAATTTATATTTGTACTGTATTTGTATGTATAATACACTTGTTTAACATTAAAACCATGTTCTGTGTTGGTTTGTTGTTCAGTAGTGTATGTACTGGACACTCCTGTGGTGGTGGGCATCGCCTTTGCAGCCTTTGTCATCGGGGCTCTCTTGACCGCAGCTCTGTGGTTCATCTACGCGCACACAGGTAGGTTCTTTACCTGCCTCTCCGTGGCCCCAACTCACTTCTCCACATTAATGAAAAGATAAGATGCAAAGGAATGCCTGAGGGTCTCTGTGCCAGAAATGTGCCGCTGTGATTGCCAAACATCCTGCTGCTGACAGAGGCCTGCTCACAATAACGTATTGACTCCTCTACTGTAAATATATCCTGTTGGTCAGCAGCAAGAGCTCTTCTCTTTCCTGCCTTTGAATGTTTTGGGGGCCATGGGGTGGTCTTTCTCAGTACATTCCCAGTACAATGGCTGGAGACGAGTTGGAAATTCCCCTTGTAGGGTTTAGTGGGCGCTCACAGGAAAAGACACACAATCTGTCCATTAGATGCCAAGACCTTCCCCTTCGTCCCTAGCCCGCTGACCCTAACTGACCTATGAGAGGAAGTGAGTTCCCAGCAGCCCACTGAGTTCACCGTTGCATAGAGCTGCCCTGTTCTTCTCTGCCTTAGTTTTTAACTGACTGACCGTGCGTTTTGCAGAAGGGTTTAGGCTGTTTCACTTTAGCATTTAGTATGTAAAGTGAAAGTTTTTTAAGAGCTCACAGTTTGGCAGTGTAAATCATTCTCCCAGGTAGTTACAACAATACAGGCACGAGTCGGGTTACAGTGCTGCAAACTGTTCCAGTCATGCTCTGTCACATTAATGAGTTTAGCTCTTTCTGAATATCTTTTAGACGTAAAGATCAGCTGTCAGAGTTTAGAGCCTTTATCTTTGTCACAACATTGGTATTGGCTTCTCTTCAGAAAACCACTTCACTTGTGCTTCATGGATTTTCTAGTGGGTGACCAAGAAAGAAAGACAAATCTTTACATTTGGCTGGCAGTACATATCAAAGGTGAACACGCATGAAAAACAGGGGTGGAGATAGCAGTTAGGAGGAAACATGCATGGCGATGACTTAAAGGCACGAGCTCCTTCCATTATTAAAATACACTTTTAGATGGGTGTGTTAAGCAGGATTAGTTGAAATGACCTTATATGGCAACACTTTCTGTCCCATGTAAACCCAAGAAAGTATATCCTCCAAAACAACCACTCAAAATACCACTTGAGAGCATATTTTAAACCAATGATGAAACAAGAAAACTAAACTGAGCCTATCCCCTCAGGGTCTGAGGACCTCTCAGAAAACAGTTAGATATAGTCCTTGGAATTATATTTTGGGTTTTTCTATCTATTACGATTTATTTCCCTACAAGGCAGTCAGCAACATAAATGCTTTAACATCAACCTCACATTATAACCTTTGACAGTTTTCTCATTGTCTTGGTACATATATTGTAGTTGGCTTGTAGGTTGCTGGAGATTGCTGGAGCTGTTGTCACCTTGTGCAAGAATTTTGTTTTCATCCACAAAATGAAACCAACTGTTAAAACAGCCAGACACAAGGAGAAACTTCACACATTATCTGCTCTGAAATTCAGTGAGACACCGATGAGCCAAAATGTTAGGACCTCTCCTACCTAAGCAGGTCCAATCACTTCGAGGCCTAGGATGCTGCAGGACTTTTAAATGTGTCCCGTGTAATCTGATACCCACAGCAAAACCTCCAGGTTGAAAGTTGGACCCATTCGGGTCAAATTTGTTCCAGTACATCCCACACACTGTCACCAGGTCATTGTTTGTCCTTCCTCTGACCGTGAGAACACACAACAAGCCTTGCTATTTCAGAAATGCTTAAACAAGCTCATCTGGCCATAGTAAATTGTCCCACTATCACTCATATTTTAAATACGTTACTAAGATAATCCGAAAACTCACTGTTTTATCTAACCTAAACCTAGACGGCCACACCAACTTTTCTAAGCTCAGTCAGAGCATGACGATGGCATTCTGTTGAGTCACTACTGAAACACTTTTTTCACGATTACATGATTTTTGTTGAGGCTGACTTTTGTATAAATTAGTATCAAATGAGTTCAACTCCATGATAAATACTTTATACGCCTCTTAAAATGAATTAAAATACTTTTTGATTATCACAATGTGAATGTGTCTTATACTTACTACATTCAAGACCAACGCTAATCCCATGGGCCCCTGCTTTACTTTCTGTTTAGTCCTAATTCCCAAATGTCGTCATGCTTAAAAGCTGGACAGATATGGTCAGTAAGAGACTGTTAAACATAACCATATTATCTTTGTCACATTGGGATTTAGCTCAAAGTTGTGCTGTACCTATATAAAATTTTGCAGAGCTTTGTGTTGTTTTTAGATTTCACTTTAGAGTCCAGATTTCTGCAATATTACTCCACAAGCCTTTATAAAATTATAATGGCAACGTGGTCTTATAGCCAGAGCTATGTCGTTATTTTTAATGTAGAGTTTGTATGTTCTCCCAGTCCTACGACTGGGTTTTATGTGGAAGCTCTGGTTTCTCCTGCCCTTGAAAAGCATGCTTGGCTGATTCTGGCTGTCATGGTCTGGGAAAATTCTACCAAAAGAAATTCTGAATATTAACCAGCCCAAAGAACACCTCACAGAGATCACCACAGTGATTCTGCTGTAGAAGGAGTAGGGTGGAACAAGCCTGACTGTGCCATGAGTTGAATATGAAGCCAGCTAAACGGCCGGGTTCGTTGCTAACTTTGTGTTAGCGTGCTTTCTGTGCAGGTGCATGCAAAGAGCGGATGTTGGGTGGAGAAGTTTCTGTCCTGGATGCTGTTACTGTATCCTTAGCCACTACAAAGACATTGTATGTTTGAATTTTTGTATCCAAGAGATACCGGGGTCAGTGTTTTCCCAAACTGAAATCTAAGGCAAATTGTCCCTGAGTAGACATCTGTTTCAACAACTTTCATAGAGAGTTTTCATTCACTTTATGTTTCGGTCAGATAAAAGCAGCCTTTATCTTTCCTATCTAGAAAGATAATATCAGACTTGGGAATTAAAATTTCCTCTGACAGATGAGGTGAATCCAAGTGCCTTTGTTGTGCAGCACTCTTGGTCCTGTGAGGGAAAGACTGCTGGCAGCCCTGTTCTGGTAAACATTAGGAGAAATGTGGGGCCCGAAAGAGGGAAAGGGATGCCTGTGGATACATATGCCTGTCATATATGCAAGCATATGTATAAAACACACACGACCTCTAGTACAAACTAAACTATCGATAGAACAATCTCTCTCCAGGAGAAAATGTGTTATCTTCATTTCAGATAAGCTATAAAGCAAGCGAGGGACACACTGCAGTAATAATTGTACCAAATACTCAAATTAAACACAGACTTGGCTTTATTTCAGAAGCTGTTCATTGTCTGTCAGAGACGGTTTTTGGAAACAAACTCAAGCACTTCTATTTTCCCTTCATTTTAGCCATTGGATCCCAAGAGTTTACGAAATGAAACGCTTATTTAGACATAGAACAATAAACCAGTCATTGGTTTGAGCTCCGGTCACAGGGCCCGTGTTGTGTTTGTTCGCCTTTATCTGCTAAAGCAAGGCTAATTGGTTCCAGACAGAAATGAACTCTGTGAACGTAGAAACATCTTCTTCTCTTTGTTTAAAATATCATCTGTCAGATAGGATGCGACCATTTGTTTCTGGTCGTTTTGAGGTGGCATCTTTAGAGGATTCGTTTTTAAAAACAGAATCTGTGGCAGATTATGGTTGAAAATGGTCAAAAATGAGGGCAGATGAAGTCCCGAGTTCTTTATACGTAAAAGTACACTGTTTTTCTTAGGGATAAAAGTACATTAATCTAAATAGGAATGCTCAGATTTTATACGGGCTTCAGTGAAAGCTTTATGTCAAGTGGCAGTTATAGTAAACAGTAGGAGCTTTATGCAGCCCATTTATTCTGTGTGCAGAAGAACAATGGAGGCTCGACAGTCTTAGAGGAGTTCAATTTGTAGCTTTAACCAAATCACTTTGTAATGTTCTTGCCTAGGGTTGGCTTTTTTGTAAATTATACTCATTTTTCCTCTCTCCCTCTGGTCCAATCCCCTTCCTCCTGCGGCCCCACTCCCTCTTCTGCTCTACATCTAGGTGAGACAGCTGGCACACAGCCGGTCCAGAAGTCCCAGCCTGCCTCGGAGAACAGCAGTACAGGCCACAGTATCGGCAGCATGCAAAGCACGCCGTGTTCCAGCAGCAGCACCGCGTAGCCCAGCAGGATGCACTGCCAGGAAGTTCTGACGGTTCACAGGGACCGGTTTGTTATCTCCTTCCATGAAAGGAATTATTTTTGGGGACGTGACAGGACAGAAAAAAAGCATGATTACAAAAAAAAGAAAAAATAACACCTTAAGTCCTTGTGCTAAATTGGTGCCACTTTAAGTGTGTGCAGACAAATGAACTGTCTTGGTTATGTTGATGTGTGTTATGTCTGTGAAGGTTCTTGATGTGTGTTAGTTCTGAGACACAGCTTGGCAGCCTCATCCGAGAAACAGATGCAAGTTTATTCCAGACATTTCTTTCGAATCCAAATGCTGCTTTTTTCTGACCACAACACAGCCTTTTGTTTTGACCTTAAATGGTTTGATTGGGGCTGGTTGTGCTAAGCAGGTGTGCTCAGAGAGCAAGCCAACACAATAAGGCTGGAGTGACGTCAGTATTAGTAAGTGAGATGTTGATGGCTGGGCTGGAGCATGTTGTTTTATGACAGTGGAACCTAGAAAGTTGCAAGGAAGCAAATAAACCACTATTTTCATGCGGACAAGTGTGCAGTATGAACAAGTCATCATCTTGACACAGAGATTATGGCTTTAAAAAGGTAGTCTGGGTATGAATGTATTCAAAAGGGTAAATGCCAAAAAAATGTGAATGAAAAATGTGAAAGATGTGCTGAGAAAATTCCACGTTTTCGAATTGTTTGTACTTTTTAATGGAGGCCGGTAAAGTATATTGATCTAATAGTATGCTTTAGTAACTCTTGGTATAGGCAAAGATTTGAGTTTTAGTTTCACTCAACTTCACAGGGGCATTATGGGTTCCCTTTTACTAGCTGTTGTTAATGGAAAACTTCAGCATTAAGAGAAATATTTGCTTATTCTTATTTGAGATGATTGACACTTCTTTTATGTCTGTGTGTGAATTATAGAGCTCTGTTCAGTTGATGAGTGGCCTAGCTTAGCATACCTGGTGGAAATGAGTAGTTCAGGGGAGTGGTAGTCATTTCTAGGAAGAGTAGTTCCGGGTAATAGGCCTAAAACACTCAGTATGTTTAAGTCATGGTGAATATAAAATACAAAATATTAGGAATCAATATTTATTTGTGACAGCAAGACTATAATTATGACATGAATAATAACTAAATTATACAGTGGGCAGGCATTGTTTTGGAACTTATTGCAGGGAGTGATTGACTCTGTTATGTGTGAGACCTTACAAAGTTACAAAAATGGCCATAAATTGATTTATGTGATTTTTTTTTTTTTATATCTCTTTTATGAAATATTATTGAACATTTTACATTTTATGTAAAAACTGTTGCCCAGGCTCAGTTATAGGACTGAACTATCCCTTAGGTTTGTGGATTAGTGAGCATTAAATACTCTGTCCAAAAGTTTGGAAATAGGCCCACCAAACTAAAGCTTTGGACACCGTGATGCTAGCAGCTAGGCTATTCCTTATGCTAAACCTAGCTTATCACCAACTTTTGTGTAAAGCAAAGATTTTTTAAAAAGACATGCTACTTTAGATCTTGTCTTTTTATAAAAAAAATCAGAAAAGTTAAAATTTGGGACGTGGCCTTTTTGTGCCTCATATTACTGATTCTTTCTGCCGGCAGTTTGTATGCTAAGCTACGCTAGTCCGCCACTGCCTTCAGCACTATATTCAATACTGATGCAACTCATGTTAAGCAAGTGAATAAGGGTATTTCTCGAAGCGTTGATTTGCTCGTTCAAGGCCTGTATATTTTTGTATATTACTGTAATTACTCGTGTGTGCAAAGTAGGTTTTTTTTTTTTTCTTTTTTTGAGTTTCGCTGGATCATCAGCGTGAGCTTCATTAATCAGATTTTATAATAACAGAAACTACGTTAACAGTTTTGACAGTCATGGTTTTATATGGTAATCATGGTTTGGATCCCACAGTTTTAATTATTAGATAATCAATTGCCCGTCAGACCAACAACCCCAAAACCAAAGTTATAAAGTGAAAGCAGAACATTTTTACATTTGAAAGGCTGCAAAATAAAGATTTGGTTTGTTCTCATGATAACACGAGGACTAACTTTGTCAGTTGGCTGATGAATCATTGAACTCCTTATCAGAGAGTTTTTTGTTGTCATTTTTAAGAGATCAAACATAAAGCGTTTGGTTTTCCTTTTCCCAGATGTTTTTCTATGAATCTCGGCACTGACTGTGTGTTGAATAAGCTGCAGCTGAAGCTGACTTTTACCAACGTATAGTTTCCTGCCTTCTTCAAACTGCAGCACCACGATTACCCCACCGTTGATGAATGATTGTTGTATGTGTGTGGGAGACAAACTGGGCCCTTTCTCTGCTATCATTTAACTTTGTAAGCAGTAACCAGAATGTGTATCATCTTAAAGCTTTTCATTTTTTTCTCTCCTCATGTAAACATGTATAAAGCTTTCTACAGAGAGTATAAATATATATATTTGTGTATAAAATTATATTTTGGAATATATTAACTAAAAGAAATTTATTGTCTTCTATGTGAGTACGTACTGTGAATTGTGGATTTGCTCATACATAACACACATTTGCGGGAGGATTTATTTACACTATTTGTTTAAACGTTATACCAATCTTTAGGACACTTTAATGAAAATGAAATGGTAGTATTTATAGTCAGAAAGGGACTAATATTTTTGAAAAAAATGTAAAAAAATATGTCATGATTATTTTCTTAATTCTTTCTGTTATTCGATGGGATGATGTGTCTTATTGACTTCATAAAGAATACAATAGAAAGAGATTGTTATTATTATCATATGTAAACAAATCTGGAATACAAATCTTTTGTTTAAGCATGATATTATTTTGTCAGATAGTGTTTGGGTTCAATTTTCCATGTGCCGCTTCTCGCTATTTTATATAAATTGTGTCAGATATGAAGTAATGAAATCAGATGTTGTACATCTTAAGTATAAAGTTTATTTCACTAAAGATAAGCTGTAGCTATAGATGTAAAAATATATATTTTTCCACATAAAATTAGTAAAGGATGGAGTCCTCCCCATTGTTATATAAAATAACCCAGATACCCAACTTGTTTTGGTTCTTTGGTTGTCACAACAGTGACATATACCCTCTTTTAAGATAATGAAAAAAATATGAAATCATGCCTAAACCCCTGATGGAACAGTGGAAAAAAAAAAAATCAACCTTCAGATATTTTGATAGTGGAAACTCAACTGTTTTCAATAACACCCGAGAAATATTTTTTATTAAGCTGTATTAGAAACACTCGGTTTGGAGCAACCTTCACAGCTTGTTTGTTTTATCAGGCTTTCTGCCATGTGTGTCCACAGCCAAAATCCAGCTAAAAGCTTTATTTGGTAAAGCTAAGTTATGCATATATGCAGCAGTCCTTTTGCAGAGCACTGTTGCTGTTAGCAATTAGCATAATTGTAAAAAAACATTATCCCACTACAGGGTACAGTGATCATCCTCAGTGAAAGATCCATGCGCTGCAGAGTTGAAATGTGCCGCAGCCTATAATCAGCAGCCGTAACGGGATTAACGCTTTTGGCATTCCTGTACTTTTGTGGTTTCTCTTATCGAGTGTGGCGAAGCCATTTTAAACATATAATTATCCCCCTCACCCCCCACCCGCCCTCATCCACTCATGCTGTTAAGCGCCCGAGCCTCGAGTTATGTTCTGGATCTAATCTTCTCATTTGAGATAATTTGGGGATATTTTTCACTCAAACTAACAATTCAATACAATTTGTGAGAGTCACTTTTCAAATACCAACATTCCTCCCTGAGTTTTGCCCCAGTGCAAGCTGGGAAAAGCTTCAAAACTTCCCCCCCTCATGAACAGGTATGGATAATGTCAGGTTTTTAATAAATACGAAATAATGCTGTGCCACACCAAACGTGTTACTGTAGCAGTAAAAGATGTGGCTTCGCTGAGAGACAGTAAATGCTGAATACAGAACAGCTGAAAATTGGAGCATAAATCCATAGATTAGTTATGGATTACTAGTTACTGATTGTATTTTTTTTTAACCATTTGACTACCTCATGTTTTTCTATGAATGTGTTATTTGTGTGTCTGTATCTATGTGAGTGTTTGCTTTGCTATTTTTCTGGGGCCCCATTATGGTTTGAAAGCAGTTTCCCATTTGATTTTTGAAAGCAACCGATGGCAAATTACAACTTCCCCTTAATGCCAAGACGGCCTTTTATTGGTGTTTGTACATGTGTCAAGCACAAGTTAGCCGTTATTGTTCCCTTTGGTTTATAAAACTTTTTATATGCTGTAAATATGCACGACATTTGTATTCCCATTATGACCAATAAATGTTCATGATAACTCACGAAATTGTCATGACTGTTCATTTTGCTGCCATTTTTTAGGTATTTATTTGAGTCCTATTTGTGAGTGTACGTAAATGTGGGTAACTCCTATAAGGATGCAGTTTGGAACAATGAGCTGCAATAATGATGTGTTAGGCTTGGCTCTTTGGCGCTAAAGCCATGACTCGCCTCTGGTGAGCTCATAGCGTGATATAGACCACGTGGACCTCTGCCTTGAGGATTCCGTAGGGGGGATGGGGGGTGACCATTGAGATGAGTGCAATGTGAGTCCTTACCCTTTTTTGTTTTTGATTAGGGCTCCTTAGAGACAGCTGTAAGCAGCCTGCCTTGGAGTAAACTGAAAAGGGAAAGAGGCCAAGGGCGAAGAGTAAAGCAGCTCTTTTGCCAGCTCTGTTTTGGCTCAGTACGTCCACATGTCCCAAATCCTTCAGACCCCTTTCAAGTTTTTGTTTCTGTATCTGTAATTTTTTCCCCCCAAAAGCGGCCCCACCGAGGCATCCTCAGGCTGCAACACTCTTGTCCAACTGATGACTAATTTATTGAATTTTTCAACAAACGAATCAGCCCGTAGATTATGATGTCATTATTTTTATTTCCAACTTTCCCTTTCTGGGTACCTGGAACACACATTTGTTGTTCTGTAGCTAATCTGTTTAGTCACTGATTGCATGTGGCCCAGACAATATAGCATGACAAATGCAGGATGAAATTAAAAAGAGATGTTTTTTTTTCTTTTCTGGCTTTTTTTTTTTTTTTTTAAAAGCTGACAAGACTCCAAACACTGACGCTGGGGAGGCCAGACTAATTTAGACCAGACATCTGGTCCTAAAGTTGATTATGTGAAGCAAGTTAAGTGAGAAGATTGGGAAATTTTTGGCTGTTATACAACAACAGAGGGGGATGAGACCAGATTAACAGTCTGTGGACCTACGCAGAGCTTTAGCAGCTACAGCACCTCTTCCTTTCTCAGGGCACAAAACTATATTGTGGCAGGAAAAAGAACACATTATTCATAGATGAAAAGCAGACATGTTGTGCGTGTGCTAACAAACCTTGCACTGAAAAAAGCAGGTCCTTAGTGTCAAATGAAATCTGATCTCATTTGTGAAAACACAGTTCTAAGAAAATCTCAACTGGTGCATCTCTGCCGGATCTGATCCACACAGTCACACTCATTGTAATATATTTGGTGCATCTTTTATATTATGTACCGATGATAATAAAGCCAACACAGTCTATGGTGCAAATACTTGGCGGCAGAAGAGCTTGAAACGTTTTCAGGGAGTTTTGACTCGATTACTAAGTTTATTTTCAAGCAGCGTTGTTGGTGAATAAACGTGAATGAAACAACTGAAAATTCGTTTAGATGTGCCACTAATGTAAGAGTGGAACTGGGCCTCTGTGTTGAGTGTCATATCATGTTTGTGTGGACTCCTCTGATTTCCACAGGTCCTACAATAGCACATATGGTCTCAATCAACTAATCATCGAACTCCAGAATATATATCCCCGGTCCTGCCACTCATTCTTACCATATTGTTCTGTCAACAGTGAGGCATTCCTTTGCTCACTGTTAGTTACTCCCTGTTGCTCATGACTGAATGGGTGAATGGGTCATTTTCTACTGCTTCTGCAGCTAAAAATCATCAGTGTTTATTGGTACACGGAAGAAGCTATTAGTATATTGGATGGAGAGCTCAGGTTGGGCAGTTTGGAGACAAATTTGGAGAGGCAAGGCTGAGATGGTTTGGACATGTGCAGAGGAGGGAGAGTTTTGAGGCAGTTAACTGAGAGTGGAAAATGCTTAGGTGCTGAAAAAAGATCAAACTTATGGAACTACTAAAAAAAAAAAAGTGAAGTCACAACAAAATGAGATAAAATTACTTCAACAAATCAACTCATGACCCAAAAAAAGACTCAAAATAAACACAAGAAGATGTTAAACCAGCCTCGGAGAGACCAAAATGACCGCAAGGAGAATCAAAATGACAACACAAACAACGCCCTGCTTTCTGTTTGGGTGTCTCACTAACATGAGTGAGTGAGTCAGTAGGGGGGGGCTTTGACACATCTCTGCCCTGGGACCCATTGTCACACAGTTCTTCCATGAGGTTAACATTACTCACTAACATCAGCCAAAGGGTTCCCACTGCACTTCATGTACACACACGGTGATATTTTCAAAATCTCCTTGCAGGTCTCTGCTGAGATATCCCTCAAATCTGCGTTTCAACAAGTTCAACATATTGAGCAATAAAAGTGTTTATTTGGTCCAGTTAGCATACCATTCCTATTGGGGGTATTCTTTTCTCAGCCATGCTAAAACTATAGCCCCTATCTGAGGTCCACTAACTTTAGCCTCACATCACAGCTGGTTCTTATACTGCGCAAAAATATGACTAGGCTACATTTCATTTTGCTGCCAGAATCCATAAAACAGGACTCATTTTGCTGAATTGCAAGTTCTGCTTTGATTGTGGCACATGGGTACTGCATGTGCTTTTTTTTCTTTTTTTTTCTTTGTAGAGATTGGAGGCCCTCGTGCTTATTGCTGGAAAATGGAAAAGAGTGATTCCAGTTGGAAGACGAGTAAAAAGTTCTGTAGCTTGAAATTACACTCCTCCTCATAATGACAAACCTCAATTATAACTAGTTTTATACCACAAACATCTCCCAGTCAATTAATGTTAACATCTTTTCTTTTTTCTCTCTCTCTGTGCTCATATTTCTTCATCTCCAAGCTGGACCTCTGCATGCGTGTGTGCAATGTGTGTAATCATGCATGATACGCACGCACGAGCCAAACAGGGTCCTTCCTCCCTGCATTTAATTTCACCAAGTGGTTTGCTGCCCAAGCCGCAATCCAAGCTGAAAACAAAAACAAACTGGAAAAACTGAGCCAGCACTCGCCGATTCTTCCAGTTCATAAGTCTGTACTGTTTGGACAAACTTTCCTGTTTGAAAAAGCTGTTCTCTATATCCACATGCTTCTCTAATGACGGAGTCTGGGGACCACAAAAAACCTGCTAGACTCATCATATTCACCTCACCTACTGTTCATTTCATGATCTACATGTGTCTGCGTTATACTCGCACCTGGCAGCACCTTCCCTTGCGCAGGAGAAGTCAGATTGCATAAACCCAACAGTTTCCTGTGAAAATAACTCTATTTTCATTTGAGGCAGGCGGCAGTTTGTGTTCCTGCTAGTGTGGTCGAAGTCGTAATTTCTTAGGAGGAGCCTAGGGGCGCACGTGGCTCGTGCAGACACATCATTCATTTACACTTGACCACATTGTGGCCTCAGCCCCAAAGCAACTTTAACCGCTCCGGGAGGTGGTTTTGAGTGGATGACACATAAACAGATTAGAATCCCGAACCACAATCTGTTGGTTGTTTTATGCGTTACTTGTCGTTTTTGATAGATCCAAAAAGCAGCTCTCTAAACGAGCAAACAGATATGTTTATGTTTTTGTGAGACTAATTCATAGACTGAATTGGAGGTTTTTAACCTTTGCGAGTGACTGTTTTTGCTCTAAAACTCACAGAGCGCAGGACCATCACTGATTATTTTCAACAGAAGGAACTTTTGTTGAGCTCGTTTGGATTTGTGCCACAGCAATCATATCATCTGTGGTGCAGATGCCATTAATGCAACAGATGGTGCCTGCTTTTATGTTTGCGGATGTGTGTTTAACATACCATTTTCTGCCTGTTGCTTTTTATTCAGTTTACCGAAAATACCTTGTTAAATAAAGCTTTAACAAACTACCACAACGCCAATGTCACATGACTTGCACGGAATAGAGAAAAGAATCACAAGTCAGTAAATATTTTTAACTATTTACTCTTATTTTGTCAAGTATGATCAATCATCTTTGGTTAGTCAAAGTCAAATTAAGGACGTAGGCATTTTTTTCCCTCTTGTTTTCCTCTGGCCATAAAATTTGGTAAAACCAAAATCAAATCTAGATGAAGTGGAAAAGTAATGCTTTGTTATACTGAACATACTATAGTAAATAAGACAGATTTTATATAAGATTTCATATCTTTACAAGAAAGCCAAATGTATCCTGGTCCAAAAGAGAATATTGGCTTTGACTTTGGAGTCATTGGTGTTAAACTGATATTTGTTAGTTTGGGATTTACTGTGTTAGTTTTGGTTTTTAAGTGTCATTGGTTCTTACCATTTTTGTTGTTGTTGTTGTTGTTGTTTTGTTTTTTTTAACTGTAGCACTGACTTGAAAATTAATGTCTTGGGGGATGTAGGTTTTGAACTTGTTATGCTAAAGCCGAATGTGACAGGAACAGATTCTGATGAGCGCCAGTTGCCTTTTGAGACAATAATTAGCAGCTTTTCCTGTTCCTGTTAACACATTAAAGTTTTAACTCTTACACACAGTCTCACCTGCAAATGCCTTACTGTATGTGTGTTCATTGGTGTAAGACAACACTGCTTGTCTGCGAGTAGGGCAGAGTGTATTGTTGAGGAGAAAGGTGCCAGAAGGAATGGCACCTTGTTATATTAGTGTTTGTACATTAAAAGCTTTAAAACAAATCTTCTGAAACCCCTAGAACTGAATCACAAAACTCGGGACTTGTCAAACTTAGGAACTTACTAGGAACTTCATCACCTGGCCTTGATGCTTAATGGGAAGTTCCAGTTATCTCCGAAATAAAATTATTTGAGCTTAGTTAGGTTTATTAGGTTTATTTTGACACACAAACACACACACAAAAAACCTGACTCATGGGACATTAATCTTCTTTTCAGTTTAACTACACAGAATCTGATTCCTGAAAACACAGCTTTTACTTACTGCCTGGGCCCACAAGTGACACGCAGCAAAAGTTGCACGAGGAAAGGCCAGACTTCATTAAGATCTGTTTTTCCATCCAGGATCCGGAAAAATGCCTCACCATCCCTCAAGAGCTCAAATCTATGCTGTAACCAAACCAAATACACCAGGTCCAAGTACCCTCTACTAAACACAACCAGATGCCTGCCCCCTTCTGAAAGAGAAAGAGAAAATACACACCTTTCCTGTGATTGGTCCAGTGGAAGCCCCAGCTGATCAGTGAAATCTGTCATCCAGAAAATAGATGTGCAGACTGCGCGTAGAAATTATGTTTGCTGCCCGAGGCAGCACTGAAAGGTGAACGAGGCAGAGGTGTAATTTAAGAATAGTAAAATAGTGCATGGAAAGGGAAAGCTGCTGCAGCTGACACTGACACACCGAGAGGCCAATGCCAAATTTTCAGTGGGTTTAGTGGTGAAAACCGCTGGAATCAGAAAACTGATTGCCTTCATTTTAGGCATGAGTAACTACGTTCATGCATAATTTTATCATTTGATTAATTCAGTTTTTCTGGTCAATAACAAATGCTTTGCGGATAAGGGCTCCTACTATATTAAATTATAATATAATAACCAGAAATACAGTTTTCTGTTTACTGCAGAAAAAAAAGGGGAGATGAAATCCACCTGAAGATCACAAATAGCCTGAGGCACTGACCCAACCTTCAAACTCCCCAGATTCTTATTCAATTGAGCATCCATGGGATGCCCCAGAGCAAGTTTGATCCAAGGAGACCCTCCAATTCAACCCACAGGATCTAAGATAACCCACTCCCAATGTTCTGTGTCAATGCCTCTCTGGTCAGAGTTGTTTTAGTTGTTTAGGTGGCTATAATGTGTTGTTGATCAGTGTATGCTGACTGTACTTTAAATGGCCTCAATAACATCATCAAATTCATTGATAACTGATCACATATCCGGCCGGCATGAACAGAAAAACAATAGCAGTGTGGATCAGGTGTGAGTCTATTTCACAAACTAGTCCTCAAAGCCTGAAGCAGCCCTGAGGCTGAGAGACATGTTCTCAAATAAAGGCCATAATGCAGGCTCTCAATTTTGTTTCTGGCATTTGTCACTATAGATGATGAAGAAACGTCATACCACACATCTATCTTTTTTTTTTTTTTTTTTTTTGACAAATCATTAAAAATCAGCCTTTGACCCCTTGCCTTTGAGTCATTTTCCATGAAAATTACAAAAAAGAACATATGACATGAAAAAATGAATGTGTACATATGTCAGAGTTAAATTGTGGTGATGACTGTGAGAATGGCAAAGGCGTTGATTCCAAAAGGTTTTAACTGAAAAAACAGAAAATGCAATTCGACCGTCATTATGAAACCAGTATGTTACGACATAACTATTGCCCATTAAGTTCATAGCACCCACATTGAACATTATAACTGCAAAAGTGTGCAGTAAATCATCTCCTGTCTTATCCTAACAGTGTGATTCAGTGTAGCAACAGCTAACCAGCAGAGTGGGCAGATAGGAAAGGTGTGTTTATATTAAAAACCAGCAGACAGATAACAACTGCTATTTTGGATTTTCATGTGCGGATTTAACACCTGCAACATGAAGGAACAATTTTGACTCCGAAATAAATTAAATAATTAGAAACAATCAAATCATGATTGTTTAGTCTGATAACATCTTGAATCTGTTGGTCTTGGAATTAGGCCCGGCTCTTAACGTCATATCCAGACTTACTTGAAAACATGAGGTAATTGCTGATAGCTCTGTTTTGTAATATTTCACAAAAAAGGAGGAAAAAGGATCTCATGTATCTTGTTGGCATTAGAGTAAGCTAGGAGTCTAATAAGCTTGCAGCAAGTGGTACCAATCAGCCTTAAATTGTCATGGTTCTGGCAGGCACTGCTGCTTTTTTCACCCCGTTTTTCTCCTGCTTTCAGGTGGAGTGTGGGCAGTGTCCTGACTTGCTTGTTCCACCCATGAGCAGGTCCACCTTAAGTTGTAATTCTGCCCTTGAAAGAGACCTAAGTAAGAATTTAATCAAAATACTGTGTGTACAATTCACTCCTCAAATTCCATTAAACACCACTAACCAGTTTTCTCCTCTCTGGTAAACTGAAAACCTGACTGCAATAAAAGCTGCATTGGGCTCTTTGGGTCTCCCTCCTCACTTCCACTCGTTCCTGTTAATATGACACAAAGAGGAAAACTGGCATCTGTTTTAAGGTACCTCAAGGACAAATATGGAATATTTTCTCCTAATTGTGGTCATGTTACTGGCAAAGAAAAACAGCAGAATACAATTACCAAGGTATCCTATAATGGGGCCCTCTATGTTGGCTGGACTGAGTTAAATTCCAGAGACACGTCACCAAAACGACTCCCCGAGGAGTTCTCATCTCTTCTCCTTCTCACAATCTTAAAAACAGACACCGTGCAACCTAGTCAAGCTTAGGTTACACCTGGCTGTGGTTTGTCCTCTTCTTCTTTACTCCTGCTACTGAAAGCCCTTTTTCTCTTTTATTAGAGAGTTTTTAAATTCTGTTTTTAAATGTGTTCTGCATTACTTTGGTTGTACAGAGCTCTCACAGAATGTGACGTTATTACAAATCTGCTAATTTATACATTCTAAAAGCTTGGCTTGACATGCTCTTCAATTCATCTAAAGATCAATAATGCCTGTAGACAGCAGTGATTAATTAAAGAGCTCACGTCATGAGGGCCCCACACAACAGTCTCACAACTTTGTAGATTTAGAGACCGTTCACACTGAAATATCTGCTCCTTATACTCTGCAGGCTGTCAGGAGCAGAAGGGCAGCAGGCTGTTAATTTATTAAAACTTGCTGATTCTTATAAAAGTCCTGCTGGCCTGATTGCTCTGATGTAAACAGTGCTCTCCCAACTCTGAGGATCCAGTCATGCAGTGCTACCACGAGAGTCTACTTTACACCCTATATGGTCAGCATAGTAAAACCACTCAGGGTTAGGTCCCAAAACAAATTATTCACATGGACCTCTGTTTATGGAAGTGTCACACATCTCCAGGATTCACATTTTTGTGAAGGTTCTTGTCCTGTTCAGGAGCCCAGCTGTGCAAAGTTTCACCATGAAAAACATGGGGAAATTAAGCATTACGCCCTGCCGTAACGGTGCACTTTAACAACACGATGTTATAAATCTCTATGAACAATATTCTACAAACACACAATTAATACTGACATCCATGAAAACGCCACACATTGCTCTGCATCTGAGAGACCTCTGCAGGCCAGCAGATGCTGACTTCCATCGGTTTACATCAGCTGTTCAGCTTATTAGGTATGCACATGTGTTTCATTTGTTCAGCATTTTTTCTAATAATGAGGGGAATTTATTGGAGTGCTAACACCTCAGTACTGGGATAAATCATAAGTAGATATGATGCAGAGCAGAGTGCTCTGCCCTTAGTGAGCAGTGCTGAGAGTTTCTCTGGTTGATCTACTAATGCATTACCCAGATGCATTTTTCCCCACTCTGTTATTATGGAGGTCCTGGATGAGCGTCCCTGCAAGGCAGGTCTGGGGCTTATCACGAAACAAACAAAGGACAAACAAACAAATAAACAATATTTTCAAGCTGAGCTATATCCATCCATTGTTTTCTGCTTAACTGATTCAAGATTGTGGTTAGGGAGGAGCCTATCACAGCTGTGACCAGGCAACAGGTTGCCAGTGTATGCAAGGCTAACACATCAAAATGATTTTGACACAACAGAAATTCTTGCATGGATGGATGGATATATATATTTTGGGCATTAATTAATTAATTAATTAGCAGTGCTGAATGGCATTTAATATTTTGAGCAACGACTGTATATAAAAGATGGTTGTATCCACTGTAACATCAATGGTTACTGCATCATTGGCTAGCAGGCCTTTTTAGCAAGGTATATTCATTATTTACTGGGATATTGTATAGGGTGCAAACTTTGTCTAGACTTGTAATAAATGTAAATGTAAAGCTTTAGAGTGTCTTAGTACCAGCAAACACTGTGAAAAATACAATACTAGCCATGCTCCCTAATGATGCATAACTTTAAGCTACTTCACTTTAAGTGACCAAGTTACAGAAAAAAACCCTTCATGAACACAAAGATACTGAAGGGGTGATTTAATTATAGAGATGGTTTTTCACTAAAATGTTTATTTCTTCTTTATTTTATCATGAGAGTCTAGGATAAGGATTTTTTTTAGCCAGCCTCAATTGGCCATTTGAGAAACTAAATTTTTGGGAAATTCAACATAGGGTTTAATTTTTAGAATGAAGCGGTTACTTCATTGTTACTTTAAATAATACCCCATATTCCCTGTGGCAGAAATGAACGACTAAAACAGGGCAATGAAGTACTAAAACCAAAGTGATACGCAGAATAATATGGTAAGACTCCAGAGAGAAGCTTTGCTTATGCTTAATAAATCACTATTTATCACGTAGATGATCAAATATTTCAGAATTAAGTGAATATTTTATGTCATTAGTTATCAAAATTGCACCTATAATCATAGCCTTTTAGCCAAAGAGGCCCAAGAGACATTAGTTAATTACCTTGCAAGGGCTAGTTAAGCGTTCATGGAAGCCTTCCTAGAAATTACAAAGCCCCATCAAAGGGCAGAGCTATTTTACATCAGTTTCTTTACTGCAGAATGTGATATTTAAATGATAATATTCATTATTAAAAGTCATTCAGACCTGTACAAAAAATCTAGAATTGTCTAAAAAAATATAATAATTTTTTGATCTTGCATGAACGCTGCTGTTTTAAAAGAATCTGTTCTGCAGTCGTTCCTTCCCTCTGATGATGAACCCACATGTAAACCTTTCTTGTTGCCGTGAAACAGATGGCTCACCTGGTTTTTAGTGTTTGAGATTCATGTTCTTTTTGCCCCATAACCAGGGATCCCTCCTTTCCTCCCAGTTTGGCTGTTGACCAAATAAATATCCTTCACACAACCTGCTTCTTCTTCATATCAATGTCTTCATTCTGCAGTGCTAACAGAGCAACCTTGTTGTGTGAAAAACTGACTGTGCCTTATGTATCAGTGCTGATTGAATGGACTTCTTGAGTTCTTCGCCACTTATGGGTCTGTTGAACCTGTCAGCATCGTCTCCAGCTGTGCTCTTCTATTTTCTATAAGTTTCCATACAAGATTTCAGCTCTTCCTTTTTATGTTTTTCCTTGTTTTCTTTGTTCTTTGGTGCTGCTTGACAGCGAGGATAAAACAGCCATCGGGGGTCTTAATTTAGACATTTAATGTGATCTTGGACTTGACTTCTTGAAAACCTTTATTTGTGCAAAACTCAACTGGATCTGATCATTTAGACTGTGGTTGTTTATTTAATAATTACCTCGTTTAGTACTGCCAAATAAAAACCACACTTCCTGCTACATTATATGTCTCTACATGATGTTATTAAGCAGTAAAAATGGGATATTACTATTGACATAAAAAATATCCCACTTTGGCACTCCCTATTGGTAGCCATGGAAATAACTGGGCTTAAGTATAACAACGCCAGAAGAGTAATGTAAAATGATAATAGTATTTTATATTTTAGTTAGTAATTTGCATGATGGTTTCCAGACACTAACAATTACATTTATGGTACGAATCGTTTTATTGTTTTAAAAAACATTGATATCTGATAGTCAAATAACCTAACCGTATGCAATCAAAAACTAAATAAGCTCAGCATTCACCAGTTTATGATTTAACATGTCAGTTTGTGGGCTTTTTATTATTATTATTATTATTGTTATGGGTCTTTGGATCAATGTATGCATGATGTGTACTTGAGAATTCAAAGCAGCCCTTTGAGGCAACACACTAAACCATGGGCTCTGTGGTCCCTGCCACTGGAGAGATAGCTGGTCCACTTTGATTTGATTTCACTGCTGAGTGTCTGGACTCCTTCAAGAGATCAACTGGTGCCCTCCAGGAGCTAAATGTATCACTGCTGCTCTTCATCTCTCTCAGTGCTGCTGATCCAGAGGCATTAGTGGTCACATACTCACAGAGGGAAAACCGCTTTCATGGAGAGCATCAAACATTCAATGAATAGTCCCTCAAATCTATGTGAACTTTAGACTTTTGCTGAACCTGTGGTCCCTTATTGTGCTTTTTTTTTTGCTGTCACTATGATTTCAGTTTGTGATTTTCTTAAATATTCTTTTTTTTAATTTTCCTTTTTCCTCTGTCTGTTTTCATGTTTGTGGTGTCCTATATTTAACCTGTATTCACTGTTCTCTGTATTCTTCAGTTGTTAACACACATGCTTTGACTAGGGAGCACTTTGATTGTTGTACTGTTGAGTGCTTAAAAAGAATGCAACTGGACTTCTTTGGGGTTTTTGAAGATGCTTCTTCAGCTCTAGAACAACTGGTGGAGATTCCCAGGTAAGAATGTCAGACATCAGCCATGGAGGAGCAGAATGACAGAAAAAAACAACACTGTCATCCCTTATGCAGCAGGCTCTAAAAAACTCCAAAGACCCTTCTGGTGTATTTCAGCAGCACCCTCAGACAAAAACTGTTTAATTCCAAGGGAAAAAAACACTCAAGTAGAAGCTAAACAAGGTAATGTGGTGCAGCTCAGCGAGGTGTGCTCAGACTTCTGGATAGAAGAAACCACTTTCTGAAGGTCTTTCAAAGTTTTTCTTTGGATATTGGTTGTTTTTTCCTTGTACTTGACCATTTTCAAATTTTCTTTTTTGTTTGTTAACCCACTTAAAGGCTAATCTACAATCAGGTCTGCAGTGGGACAGAAAAAAATCAACCCTTGCATTTTTGTAGTGGTTGGTTTATTTCTTAGTTGCTATTTAAAGAAATCACAAGAAGCTTCCTTAAGAGAGTTCAGGCTGTGCTGAAGAATAAAGGTGGTCATAAAAAATACTGACTGTTTTTGCCTTATATGCTGTATTTCGATGTGTATTTGCATGTTTCAATAAATCTCTGCATGTATTTTCTATTTTCGCAGCAAAATATAAAGAAATGAAGGGTGGCTCAAGACTTTTGCCCAGTATTAAATATAAATAAATCACTTGGAGTCAACTTTTTACCTGACACTTCAATGTTAATCCTTACATTTCTTTAAGTAATCCAGTTATAGAAGGGTTTTGATGTGAATTTTATGCATATTTAAAATTATTAATCTACTCAGTGGACATTAAAGAAATAGGCTGGGATGAATAGTGATTGTTTTTCTTCTGTTTTGGATAACAATCATATCCCCAGTTTTCTGTGTTATTTGCATGCCTGCAGAGCACTGAGCCAAGAAAAGAAAATAGTGGAAAGATGCTATCTGCACAATGTGGTCACATTCAGAAATAAACAGTATTTAAGAGCAACTGATAAAACTTATTCGTGACAATAACAGGATTTAGTGTAAAACCCTTACATTAAGCCAGTTTAACTCAGGTCTGTCTCACAGATTGAACCCCGATAACAACATCTGATAAGCTGTGGTGCCAAGGAAATGTAGTGTGTTGTGTAAAAATGCAGACCACATGCTTGCGGTGGCCACAAAGCGGATAGGGACCTTCTTTGCTATAAACTGCACGGTTAATGGTGCCAGCGTATAGCTCGTGTGGTATCCGGGTTGCACCAAATCTCCGTTCCCAGTGGTAAACGTAATCACGTGGGCAATCATTAAAATTCAGGCTCTGTTGTGATCAAAACCGCAGCGTACACACAAAAAGCTCTCCCTGCACTTATAAAGCATATTTAGACCATTAGACTCGCCACAACTGACAATTAGGCTGTTGGCTGGCTCTACCACATAGATTTTCCCTGAGCCTTGCTCGAATTTTAAACGCAATCTTTGCACGGAGCAAGGAAGGAGCTACCTTATCAAACACTGTTAAAAAAAAATGTTGATTTGTTGAAGGAAAATAGGCCTCTTCACACACTAAATGTTCTTTATTTTCTTTGTGGGCTGAGATTTGAATGTGCTTGTGAAGTACATCTTATCTGAGCCAGATGTTTCCAGGTTGAGGCCACTTTAGCGCATGTGAGTTAAGGGGTGTTAAATGTAGGAAATTACATCAGCTGTCTTCAGTTTCACAGACAGACTACTGTCACATGTATCCTCATTTTCCGCCTGTAAACAGGAAATGGTAGGAGAGGAACGCTTAAAGTTGATCCACGAGCTGCCGAAAACCACACGAAAGCGTGTGGTTTTCATGTATCAGTGTGCGTGTTTTTAATCGATCTACCAATACTACGTTTTTAAAAATGAAGATCTTAAGAATACCCCTGCAAAAATGTTTTTGAGTATTGGTTAACACACTGCATTTTTGACTCCAGTGTTTGTTTTACCTTGCTTTGAAATAGTACAAAGCCTCTTGCCAGAGCTCTCCTCTTCAGGAAGCTGTGGTCTACCTGCTGTCCGGCAGCCACCTGCTCTTTCGTGCAGAGCAGCAAAAAACATCTGCAGCTCGGAGAGAGTTGGCTGCCTCCTGTAAGCCCAGTGAGTAGACACCATATCATCGAGGGGAGAGGAAGAAAAAGTACGGGGGAATAAAGATCAGCTCACAGATGTTGAATTGCAGATGAATGCTAATAATCCTAGAGCATGAACAAATTAAAGAAAAAGATCAGGGATCCAGATGTGTAGAGGAAGTGACTCCCTAGAGTGAAAATCCTGGCAGCAGAGCAGCGTCTCCTCCAGACGGGACAGAAAGGAATAACTCATCCTGGCATAAGGGCTGCAGACTCCTGCTTGTGTTGTGTTTGGGCCAAAGGGTCGCTGTGGATGTTTGTTGACTAGCCTCAGATGAACCTAGCCGTGCTCTCCATCCTTCCACTATCGCCTCATTTAATAAGAGTAAGAACAAATGAAAGGAAATGATTCGCATCACAACTTCCAATTTTGTGTTTTTTTTTCTTTTCCAAATTGAAAATCAGAATAGTAAAACTGCAGAAATAGATTAAACAGTGTATTTATACTATCTAACACAAATATTAGCATTTATAACTAAAAAGCTAATTACCCAGCATACTGAAAATGGGATACTTCAAATTAATTATTAAGCTTTAAAATGTTATACACAAAAAACTCTTTTCATATTTAGCACATTAACTGTGTCTTATTTCCTCGCTGTAAACTATCCAAGAGCTTAGAGGGTATCGGGCTATTTTCATTAGCTTTGGAGAGGTTTACTCTCCTGCAGCCCTAGTCAGCATTACCTTAGATACTTCTGCATTTGCCAAACACAACAGTTAGTTCTCAATCCCCAAACCTTTTATGCTGTAATAATAAAGAGAAAAGACAATGTTTTTTGGTTATTCTTGCAACAGTTACTACACCGATTCTATCTGCACAATGCAAAACAGCCTGTTTATTAATGTTTTACACATGGATTCGCTGAGGATTAACTTTTAGCCTCTGCCTTTCAGCACATTATATTCACAATTTGCTTAATTAAGTAGTAAACTTTTTAGTAAATAGTGACTTTAATTGGCAAAAAGAAAGAAAGAAAAAGATCTAGAAAGCATGAGTGCACTTTACCTAACAAAAGCACACTTGCATCCTAAAGCGTGCTGGGAGATGTAGTCCTGGCTTAGCAGTATCATTTCCTACAAAAAAGAAAATAAACCTCAACAACAACAAAGGAGTGTCATCATTCAGCACCTCAAAAGGTCCAATATTTTTTAATAAAACTACAGGTGGCAGTCAGGATTCAGCAGCATACAAAAGGTTCAGGGAGGAGCATGGCTCGAGTGCCAGCAAAAACAAATGTAAGTTTCTTTTACTGATCATTTAAATCTGTTCATTAAAAGGCAGCAGTGAAGCCATTGCATGTTCTTGCTCTTGCTCAAAGAAACTTCCCCGCAGGATTACAGGGATGGCATAAATTGTAGTTTCTGCTGCTGCCCGAGATGTGTTCATTGGCACAGCAGAGGGCCGTGGTAACACTCTGGAGGCAGAAAACATTTGTGTTGGATAAGAACCAGGAGAGTGGATTGCGCAACGTTAATATGAGCTCTGTGCAGTATCTGCCATGGGGAGGGAAAGAGACAAACCATCAGACTAAAGAAGCTGTCCCAAAGGACGACTGGCCTCTCTAATAAAAGGTGCTGAGTGGAGTTTTACTCAGACTTTGTCATAGAGGCTCAGCCAGGCTGCAGATGTGTGACCACATATCTTAGTGTGCAAGAAAAAGAGCGACTGCCAGGAGCTCACTTTTAGCTTTTCAGTCAATACAAGCTGTGAGATAACACACAAAACATCATATGTCAATTTGAGGTCGAAGTGCTGAGGTCATTGAAGGCACACTGTGCAGCAGTGTCATCGCTACAAAATTCAGATGTCTGCACACCCACTGGCAGAAACTCAGTTCTTTGCAGACTGACACACATGCTTACCAGATGAATAAAGTGGACCATAAAGCATACGTTTGCAGATGATATGAAAGGGCATGCACGCACGCACATAAAATTCAGATGAATCCCTGCATGTTCTTAAACGCCTTTAAACATTTTTTTTTTTTTAAAATCTACGTTTCAGTCTGTTTATTCATAGTTGACATATGAATCTTATGTTTTATGTCCAACTTTATCTAATAAATTATGGGGTGTCTTCTTTTTATAATCTAAAGACCACAGTCATGCTTTTAGTTTAATAAATAAATACATCCATCAATAACATGCCACAATTTGTTTCTTCAGGCTACCCGGCTGTCGCAGGTAAACATGAAATGGAAAGTTAGAAAAATGAAGCCACTAACATTTGCTCATCTGCAGCGCCCTCTGGTGGAAATAAAATGCCATGAGCTGGACAACAAAAAGTCTCCTATTTCTTTTCTTTCTTTCTTTCTTTCTTTCTTTCTTTCTTTCTTTCTTTTAAAGTAGTATATTGTTAATACATTAACATAAAATTAAATATTAAGACATTGTTTGGGTGAGTATCAGTGTGGATGTGGGAGTGTGTGCATACAATGGTTAAAACAATCATTTTCACTGAATTAAAGTTTTTATAACTGGTTGAGGTCACCGCTTAGAACTTTGCTAATCTAAACTGAGTAACATAATTACATTTGTGTGTGCAGTTATCAAAGCTTCTCAGTGAGGCCCTCTGACCCTCTTCCTCTTTCTCTCTGTTGTGTTTTCAAAACCTCAAACGCATCAGACGATTGATCAACAGGCTGTAAGAACTTTTATGTATTTTTAGGCTGATTAATTTACCTAAAAGCCAAACTGGCACCGGACCCACACAATAACACACAGAGATCCTGCACTGCTTTCATACGACCTTCTGCTGTGTTTACCAATAAATAGTTCAGTTGCATCTTTAGTTTTAAACACAATTCATAGATTTCACTTTCAAATCTGAAATTGAAATATGTGTATTAAAAAGAAA
The DNA here is from genome assembly GCF_051167445.1 of Perissodus microlepis. Lineage (NCBI taxonomy): Eukaryota > Metazoa > Chordata > Actinopteri > Cichliformes > Cichlidae > Perissodus > Perissodus microlepis. The sequence goes on from NC_140482.1 coordinate 28,752,326, forward strand.
TCTACCAAAACAGGATGGTAGCTATTATTATTTATTTATTTTTGGGAAAAAATCCAACAGAATTAAGCTTTCGTTTTGAATCCTGAGCAGATGGATTTTACTTGATATAACGCTTCAGCTCTTTAGTTAGCTGCCACTCTGAAACAGAGTGCAGTGAATGCGGCCTGGGGAAATCCCATATTTCCATGGTCTGTACTTACTTGTATAATAAAACAGATATATGATCATATACTGTAGAACTATATGTTAAAAAGTATGTGACAACTCATTTATAAATGAGGGTTACTTTAAAACTCTCAACTATGCCAGTCCTAATCACCATAAAGCTTTAATTTCAGGTTTGTGGATGTACTAGACCCACTGTTGTTTTGTGCTATTTTGACCTAGCCGTTTTTTTTGACTACATCATACATTCAGAATAACATGGACCAATGTGAGAAGAAAATATTGTTGGGTTAGAGAAAAGAACAAATCTATAAACTCATACATCCACTCTCTTACTTTTAGATGATTCATAAGAAAAAATAATAATTCTCGGTATGGCGCATTTTAGGTAATTGTATTTTCTGGTGCAAATTTAAGCCGAAAATAATTAAAACGTCATCAAAAAGAGCCGGTAAAATGCAGTATTCATTATCAAGAACAGACAGACTCATGAACGTGAGCTAGTTCCTCCTGTATTCGTACCCAGTGCTAGCAGTATCCTTTGAATTCATGCACAAAGTACACTTAGCCCTCTCTGACTGAAATGAAAAAATAGTGCAGTATACTTTGAGATGCATCTGAACCTGACTGAACCCCTCCAGCACAGACAGACACTTCTGCAGTGAGAGAGATGAGTGTGTGGAGGAGTGCAGACTGCAACCCTGAGCCAAAGTCTGCATTCCACAGCAGTACAGTACAGACCAGCATACTGTAGCACATTTATTACAGCAGCCGGATGTGCAGGAAGCTGCTTGGCTCGTTGCGTGCGCTCATCGTGCCAAAGTTTGGGGGAATAACTGACCGAGGCCTCAGAGCAGAAAAAGTACATGGTATGCTGCCACACTCCCACTAAAAACAAGCGAAACTCCTGCACCACTACTGTCTGGAAAACAAAAGAATTCATTTGTGATATTGAAACTGACGCAGAGTTGCCAGCGTTACATGCTGAATACATTTCCAACTGGGATGGGACTTCACAGAATAGATGATCACTATCAACAATAAAAATCACTATAGTGTACAGTCATTGCGAGATCAGAGTGCAGAGAGACTCAGTTGACTGTGGATCTAACTTTTCTGGAGGGGGAATCATTAAAACAGTCCCATCGCTTGATACCCCCCATGGCAGCGTTGCCCTTATACCCAATTGTTTCTCAATTAAATTGAAAGAGTTTGCAGCATGCAGCTGCATGAAAGCTCAAAGACTGTCAATCAATTATCCCATTAGTGGAAAACTTTACAGAAGAGTGCTGTTTGTCTTGTGTGATTAATAACTGAAGCATGTTCCAGAGGGCCACACTCTGCTGCGGACTCATCGAGTCCATTTGAGGCCGATAACAAGGCAGACGGGGAGGAGGGGGGGTCCTGCCGTAACCTCACTGTTATCCAAACCAGCATCTCTTATTCCTTTGTGCAAAAACATTAACTTAACAACAGAACCGAGGTCATCCACTATTCTCTTTATGGAGCAATCACAGGAGGCAAAATGGGCTTTATTGAAATAATGAGCATGCACATACAACATCTGACACAGACTCACAAGATTTCTCTGTGCTTTGAAGAGAACAAACACATCGGTGAAACTTTAAGCATTCTCTTTATTTCTCTTCCTCAGATATCTTGTGAAAAGAAAACAAATATCATCGCAGACTCCAAAGCACTTCTCGTCTCCCGTGTACAGAACTAATCAGCCTGTGTTACTCGCCCAAGGTCTTCCCATTTTTTATTAGCAACATTCAGCCCCCAGAGTGAGGCAACATGAAAGAGAAAGAAGAGCGCTCAAAAGATGGCTTCGTCTGTGCAATTTATGTCAATCTCACTTGCTTTAGCGTGTTTACAGAGAGATCAATTCCCAAACTCAGAGGGCCAACATTGTCAGAAATGAATAATTTACTAATGATAACCTTAAACTTTCTGTTTTTGCCATAATTGCCTCTGTAATACTCTTCCTGATTTTTTCTGCGCCAAACAGACATGACTAGAATCAAAGCAGCGCTGCTTGTTTTTTTCACAGCGGTGACAAAAAAAATAATCACTTTGACCTTCTGCTGTTAACAGACTTGGAAAAGTAGCTTTCAAAGCGCTAACTGTGAAGTTATGATGTCTTCTAATTTCTTCGAATGTCTACACATGTTCCAAATTACTTATCTGGATTTTTTAAAGCATTTTTGATAAATACAAAGCTCGTGCTGATCAGTTTTCCTCGCCCTCTACTTAGCCCTTTAAACTAGTCTGAGGCCAACAGCTCAGTGCTCTGTTATATCCATTCCACAACTGAGAACTGTTTAAGATCTTGCATAAGCATTAGGGCGTGAATATCTGCACTCCACGCATGGCTCATCAATGAATTATGGCCCACTGCTTTCTAAAAGATACCGCTGTGTGAGATCTGCTTAGCAGATGAAAAATTACATCTACATCAAAGGGCTACTCTTAAAAGTCCAAGTTTAGAAAAATTAATATTTGATAATGCTCAAAGTCTGCATATGCACACAGGCAACGAGTGCCTGATAATCTCTTAAGAATACTAAAAGCCCTAATATGCCATATTTACTGATATTACGGATTAAAACAGCATATAATATGCGTTTAAAAATCGTTTTGCATATCAAACTACAATTTGTGAGCAGTGATTTAATGGTAGTTAATAAGACTCATTTCAAAAGGCACAGTACAGATGGGCACACTAAGTTTCTCTCTGCCACCTTGTGGTCATTTTCTCCAACTGCAGGGTTGAAGTGGAAATGAAAAGGGTGTGCAAAACATTTTTTTATTACTATCTTACAATATACCTGACATTTTAGAACCTGATACGGACACATGTGAGGTGCACATAATATACAGCTGTTATTAAAGCGGTAAGCCACAAATATCATACTCTAGGTTTATAACCAGGCTATGACACAAACGATAAAGGCCAGAATTTATGGTCTGTGGGAATTTCCTATTTTAAAAATCCAAGCTGCAAAGTATCTTCTTAGTTATCTGAGTTATTTTTGGAACTGCTACAAATACATGGGTAGTTTGACTATGTAGCTACATAAAGAAGTAGGGACAGCGTAACTAGACTGTCACAAACTTTGTTATCAATTTATCAGCATTGACATGTAACCACTTGAATTGAGCTTTGAGCCACTTGTACTCTTCCACATTATGATGATAAAACCTGATTTATTGCTATTATTTAAAAATGATCAAATAATATAATGTATATTCATACACAGACAAAGCTAACATGCAACACAGACTGATTCAGTACAAAGCGATGCACAGGCTGCATTACTCAAAAGCTGAACTGCATCTTCAGAGTGTGTCTGAGTGTGATAAGTGGTGCTCAGCCGAAGGCTTAACAGCACTCCTTCTTTCTTTCTGCCCTACATTATGAGACTTCTGGTCTGTAATTTTCAAATGTCATTCAGAGAAACGAGGCTCAGCCATGACCTGGCCATCTTTGGGTGCTCCGAAGATACTTTTAAACTTTCATTTGATGTGCAGCTCTCAGCAGTGAGGTCTAAAAAGGTATTCTTCCTCCTTTTTCCCCAGTATATAAACAGCAAAATGTAAATTTCTTATATTAATATATTGACATTTCTCCCATTGAAACAAGTAAATAAGACACTGAATAATGGTTACTGTTTATGTCAGGCTGTGGTGCTGTAGTTGCTGTTTGCTTTTCATTTTAAAATCTGTTTTATGATGCTCCTGCTCTTTCACCTGCAATATCTGCAGCTTGTGGAAAAGTTTCTACACTCTGGCCTTATCTGCGTCACCGTGTCCACTTTCAATCACTAATAAATCACAATTTTCTCGAAAATACTGCCTTTAATGACGTGTCGCAGTAATAACAGCGCAGGTGTAAATAATGTATTAATAAATGTCTGGGAAAAAGGTCATCGCTGGTTCTGAGCTGATGCAGACGTGTGACTCACGTTTCAACTCGAGCTTAATTTATAATTGAAAAAAAAAATAGAATTTAAAATGCCGCAGAGTGGTCAGGTGCTGACCTTGAATTCAGACTGAGGTGTGAAGCAGTCGTCATTAGCGAGCCAGTTCACCTGCGCTGCTGGAGAGAGAATATATGAATTGCTGCATCTGACGTGGTGAACTTGGTAATTCGCATACTGTCTTGTGCCCTGTGATTTAAACTGGTTGTCTGCCTCTCTTTGTTAACCAGCTTCAGCATAATGATGTAGTTTTCTGTGATGTTTCAACACCATGGCTGGAGGCAGGAGTTTAGTCAGCAGCGTGCAGGATCAAGAAAAAAAAAAAGTGAGCCACTGAAAATGGAGAAAAATGGCTCGCAGTACCCCAAGGTAGGAAATAAATTGCAGACGATAACTAGCGAAGCGAGGCACAAACAGCATAATAAATTGTTCGAGATTTTTGCTCTCATTTTGCAGAGCAAAATCAAACTTTGGAGTGCGCAGTTGGCAGGCCATTAAAAGAATTACTTCATGCTCTGAAAACAGAGGGATTGTGTCAATCCCTATATCTCACACAAAAAGACAACACGCTCCTCGGAATTGCTTTGTGTTTTCTGCCATCTAGGTGGGTGCAATGACGAGCTCAGATCACAGCGAGGCAAGCACAAATACAGTAAGTGACTTGGAAATATCTCTGAAAGAAACATATCTCTGTTGAATAAGGCGCTAAACCAAAAGTTAATACACACTGGCATGGAGTAGATAAATATTTATGCACAAATATTTATGTCTTACAGTTTCGCAATATATCAATATTAATGATTAATGATCTGCATTCCACACTTTTAATAATTTAGCAAAGCTAAATAAGTCATATTTCGCCCACTCTATAAATATGCAACAGATCTGGAGAAATTTTTGTTGTCTGCAGACTATCTCTTGTTGATAATAGCAATCACTGGAGCAATGTACACTGAAAGATTTGTTAGTTGTTTGCTTAATCCAATTAATATTTCATAAGTTTGTGAACATGAGAATTACCACTCCAGCAGTGATGCAGGCACCACACGCAGACTGGGTTTCCCCAAATGCAATGGTCAAAGACATTACTTCACACAATAAAAACAGTAAGTTTTAAAATCCACTATTAAGTCTGAGCTTTTGCTATGAAGTAAAACATAATATTCAGACTGAGGTGTTTTTTTAGACTCTAGAGTTATGTTAAGTGAAATTTATGCAGTACGATTGCACCAGTCTTTTGGATATGTTTGCTAAAATCTTCTGCACGCCATCCAGAGATCTTCTTCAGCGTCTGAGGTTCGTTAATCACACGCCCTGTCCCGGATTGTCTAAAAGGAATCATGTGGAGTAAGGCAACATTAAAAAAAATGTTAATAAATACCACCACACTTCTCTGAAGCACATGATGACATGCTTTTCTTCCCCCTGACTCATGAAGTTTGAAAAGCACCGTGGTTTTCCAGTGGAAACATGGAAATAACACTTGGGCAAGAGAAAACATGAGACGGTATTAATAATGCATTCTGCATCATTATGCTACAATTTAAATGAGGGTTAAAGCTCACTGCTTTACTTGCACAAGACCAATTGGACATTAAATATACAACAGAAGCATTTTTCCTCCACCATATTCACTCATTCATTGGAGGCATTTTCAAATGCAGTTCAAGGTCACATACACTATGAGACATTTAACCCCTTCTGTCCTGTCCTGCTTGCAGTTCAAGTTTTTATTTCAACTTGGGGAAGCACAGTGTATCAAAGGATACGTGCATCTCGATTAAAAATGTAATGCAAAATCTAATCTAATGCGACTAAAACGTTTTGAGCTTATTACTATTATTATTATTATATAGTGCGTGTTTCTGTAAGAGCAGGTAAGCTCAAAAATATTCATAATCAGGTCAAGGTCATTTATGCCATTCACTAATTGTTACAATGTCAAATTCGAGGACGTTTGATAATCTAACAGTGCAAATGCGCCGTTTTCTTCGGACTAAGGTGGACACAAGGTGTAGGTGTGCAGTTCGGATGACGCTCGTTTCTCTACCTCCTACCGTGAACACCCCTCTCCTGCAGTCCAGAGTGCAACCTGCGTGCTTTTACAGCAAAATGGCGACAGTCTAATAGAGGGAGAGAAGACGGTGTCAGGCGCAGTGACAAACTTGAAGACATGAGCGCTCGTCCTGAGGTAGGTGTTACAGATGCGCGCAGGGATACGTCGTAGCAGGTGCGGTCATTAGTCGGTGATGTGTCACTTATGTCATAGGTCGCTGTGAAGGCAAAACACCGCAGTGAGTGATAACAGGCAGCAGCTTTGTAGTCTTACCTTAACTTAAGTTGCTTCACTATTGCGACACTCACTCTTTGTCCAAGATATCGCTGCTGGAGTTTCTCCGTCTGTGGGAAGAGCAGCAAGCTCGCTGTCGCATAGCCAGTCAAAGTAAAGTCACGGCTCTTAGCTAGGGAGCTTTTTGCTGAAAAGAACAAGACATAGCAAACTGAAGAGTGATGCAGGACACTAAGAAAGTTTTAAGCTGCCAGAATTGCCAGTGGCTAAAATAGAATTTAATTCAAAGAGCTTGCAGGGTTTAGACCCTAAGTTGGGCTTTTAGTGGCTGAGCTGGCAATACAGTGGAAAAACACTACTGGAGAAGCATTCGTTAAGGGAATAGATGAACGCATGAGTGAGGTTGCATTTGACCTTGAGTCATAGCAGTGGCTATGAACTAAATGCATGTAGTGTACTAGGAACGATACAGCATCCTGTAGCAGAAGCCTGTACTAGCTGTCACTGGGTGAGAGGTGAGGAAGTTCTGCTAATCAGTTAACCCACAACACCCAGTCAAGATGAACAAAACGCTTTCCTGAAAAGCAACAATGAACTTATCGAGAGGGCGCCTCATGTGGCATTTGGAGAAACATTGCTTTATTATAATTTTGTTTAGTTATGAGCTCAGATTTATATTTATAATGAGTGTTTCCTGTGATTTTAGGGTTTTACAATTTTTTGCTGTGAGTGTGCATCGCATTCCTGTTATCACCTTTATGCTGGAGGTTTAGTCAAATCAAAGTGTAGACCTACATAAGTGAGTCCATCACTCCCTGCAGGTGTCTAAGGAGGAGCTTAAACAGCTATAGAAAGAAGGCAGCTGCAGCTTAAAAGCCTAGTGTTGGTTTTACTGCATTAGTATACCGCAGAGAGTAAAGGAGTCAACTGCTCGACTAAATAAATCAGATGGTTGAGGCATGTTATCCACGAATTGATTATATGTCACTTGACAAGGTCAAATATTTTAACCAAGATGCCTGAAGTCCCTGAATGCACAGCATAGCAAACAGTTACGTGTTCTCTGTTGGCCTGGCTGGCTGCTTACACAGCTATAAATGAAGACACGTGGGACTACTTAAATGGGAGTACACTGGCCTGAATTAGCAACTCAGCTGAGGAACAGCTGCAGAGATGAGATATTTTAGTAATCAGATGCTCCCACCAAGAATTTGCAGGAATATATCAGACGGGAGGTTTTCACAGAACCACATTGACTGGACCACTGTAGTGTTCACACCACTAGCTGTTTCTCTTGGTGGTGAACATTTCAAGCCCAGTTCAGTTTCCACTGGGCCTGAAACCAGATATTGTTTTCATTATTCTAAACCACATAAAATGCTGGAAAATGGTGAAAATGTCCAACCCAGTTTTTCAGAGACCAAGATGATGTCAGTGAATGCTTGTTTTAGCCACTCAGCAGTGCAAATGCTCAACTACTGCATAAAACAGTGAAAAGCAGGAAATCATTACATTTAAAGCTTGAGACAAAATATTTTTTTTTAGCATTTTTGTCCAATATTTTATGTAATGTGGTGCAAAATATTTTGTTAAACTAGTAACTGCTTAACTGACTAAAGACATTTTAGCTCCAGTTGACATATTTCTTAAAATTTAATCCTCTTTGACAAAGCCTTTCCTGATTTTTGGTAAATGGTGAAAGGACTGATTCTTATATAGTGCTTTTCTACTCTCCCGGAGTACTCAAAGCGCTCTATACAACATGCCTCATTCACCCATTCATACAAGCACTTCTAAACACAAGTGCAAAGTAATCTACATTCACACGCATTCACACTCCGATGAACGCATCGGAGTGCAACTTGGGGTTAGTATCTTGCCCAAGGATATTTGACATGTAGACTGGGGAAGCCAAGGATCGAACCACCGACCTTCCAATCAGTAGCTGATCTGCTCCACCATTTTTGTGTTCAATTTAAAAATAATGAGGGAATGCGTGGATATCGCCTGTTCCTGATAACTGTGGTGATGCTTAAGTGTGATTTCTACCCACAAGGAAGTCTAGCGAATTATACCAAAGCTATACAGCCATGCCTTGACAATATATCGGGGTTGTGACTAATTATTTTCATCACTGATTAGTGTAAAAATTACACCAGAGAGTCAAAACCCTCTTTAACAGGTTAAAAAAAATACTTGATTTATTACTTACTATTGATTTATTACCTCGATACTCACGCCTTGTCACATTTTTATAATGATGATTATGAATCTGATTTTAAACTGATGCTCTGTTTTAAGAGTCACATAAAATGACAGGTGATCTGTTTGTCAACAAGACAATCAGCTCTAAAATATGCTGACAATACTTTTTAGCCTCTGAAAATGATAATTAGCTTCTTTAATATATTTCATAAAACAAGTTTCATAGACTATTTTTTATAGTCTAAAAGGGCGGACAACCCTAATATGGAACGTGGGTAGGGCTTTAGCCAAACAGAAGCTCCACCCACCTGCTTTTTAAATCTTTTTGTTTGGGAGAGAGAGCCAATCAGAAAAAGGTGGTTCAATGAGAGGAAGCTGAAACAGCTTGTTTCTCACAATTTGCAGGATTATTTCAAACAAAAAGGCTCCTGTGATATTCATCAAATATGCAATGTCAGTTTGTGACAAAGTGAGGGGATCAGAACACTTCACTCAGTGAAATTGCAGAAATAAATTTTTACGCTTGCGTTCTCATTACTGTCCCAGTGATTTGATTTCAATATAAATAAATAAGTTAGCTAACCTGGTCTTATTGGTGGACCCAGGTTAAGAAAAGTGCTGCTTGTATAGTGTGTGTTAGCAGAAAGAGATGGAGTTAGATGATATTTCAGTCTGCGTGGTCATTTTTTTTCCTTACATCTGTGTGGATTGCATTTACTGATGACCAAATGTGCTCAAGTTGGCCCAGTGACATTTGCAGCCTTAATCATTTTTGGTTGCTTTGCTATTGCATTTTTGCAGTAACATGCGATAATAGCAAGTAAAACAGGCAATAGAGCTGAAACACCAAAGGCAAAAAAATTCTTACAGAAATAAAGTTGGTTAACTTGAAAATTATTATTGCTTAAGTTCGCACAAACTGTGAAGATTTTAACGGATCCAAAACAATAAGAAAGCTGCTGAGAATGGAGACATATCCCCTCCGGCAGTGTGTGTCAGATGGACTCACAAAATCTTACCAAGGCTTCTCCCCTCATGTGATCCGTTTAGTGTGCAGCTTGTCAGCATAATAATTCTAAAGTTTCTGAACATTTACCTGCTTTTGGCTCTGTTAGAGGTGTTTTATGAGAACAGTGTGGAGTAATTATTGCCTCAACATACACTGATAAGTTAGGGCGTTCTGACTTGTTCTTTTGTTTTACTTACAGCATGATTATCCATATCAAGCTTTTTTCCATATGACAAAAGACAGGAGCATTAATAGGATATTGTCTCTCTTTAGAAGTCATAATGATCCATTCATGGTTTAGTATTCAGACAAGAATAACAACAAAGTGACATGCAGTGAAGCATACATGTCCATAATTTGTTTCAAAGAGCCGCTGAACTGAAATAAATGTATTTGAGCAGTAAAGACGAGCTTAAAATGTGTGTTGATTGTGTTTTAATTGTAAAGCAAAAAAGTGTGTGTGTGTCTAACTTTCTTCTGCTATCATTATTCTAATCATAATCTCAGAGCATAAACCTAAAATGTGACCCTCTCTGAGAAGGTGTTATCATGCAGAGGCACAGTCGCGTGTCTCCTTACCAGCTTAACACCTGAAACTGTAGCTCAGATGTGTGAAATGCTCTGAAACTATAGCTGGGTGTGATTACCAGTCAAATTAAATCTGAGATGTCAGTTACATGTGTCAGTGCTTCCACTCCTACTCTTGGCAGGTTGTGGGGAGTGACAAGCTGGCTGTTGATTATTTTCCAGTGTGAAACAGAATCACTGACACACAGTTAGTGTTTACAATCCCCGAGTCTTTGTTTAATTTCCTTAAAATATAAGTGACTTTTGTGATTTCTGATGTTGGAATTGCCATGACACTGGCATCGTACCGTCAGTAAATACTCAGCTGACTGCTGGATGCTATGTGCTTCTTCTCTGTTTGTATTAGCGAAATGTCAGTAAACGGTCTAGTACAGATGTTGCAGAAGCTGTTTGTCTAGAAGTTTTGTCAGCATTCTGGTTTAAAAAGCAACAATTTTGTAACATTACTATTTTTTGACCCAACAGATTAATGAAAAAATATGGCATGGTTTCATTACACCAGGTTTCACCAGCTTTCATACACAATGTCAGTAATCATTCGGCAGCCTATCCTAATGTAATAAGTCAAACTTTTAGCTGTGTTTAACAACATATAGTGATGTGAAATGGCATGCAGTTTATAACAATATGAAATGGGTTGGATGGCATCATAGCTTTAACAATGCCATGTTAAGGTTCCACCTCTTTACATCACCTTTTTACCTTTTGTTATTGGCTCCATCTCTGAAAGTACCCACGGTTTACGAACCTTATTTTTAATATGAGAAAAGATTGGGTTTCAACCACTTAACGGCAACCACGAGTAGGATTTGTAACAAATCGATTTTATTTTTTCTGTGGTTTTGCATTTGTTTCTGCAATTTAAACTCTTGTTTTTTTGTTTGTCTTTGTCCTGCTTCATTCACTGCTGCCACTTCTGCTGCAAACAGTATGAAGATAATGTGAGAGCTTTTCATTTCCTTGATTTGTGACGGCCGCTCTACTGTGAAGGATTCTTAGAAATGTATTTTAGATGAATACCTGGGGTTAAAGGTGCATGCTCGCATTCTGATTCTTTGACACGTGATACGTTCGGATTATATAAAATGCCTCAAATAAGTCGCTTTTGAACACAGTTAATGTTGACAACTTCCAAACTACTAATTTACTTTCTATTTTAGCTTCAAGTTTGTAATACTTTTGGTCTTCCTAAATCTAAATTTACATATAAATTGAGTGGTACTCCCCTTTTAAATAGTCATGGGAGTGACTTCTTCTTGGAGAGGAATTTCTTTTAAAGAAGAGAAGGACTTGAGCTACTTGAATCTTAATTCACTGGCAGGTGAAATTATTGCAGTCCATCAAAGGCTGATTGAAGCACTGAGCTGTCCACAATCCAGTCTGCTGTTCAGCCTTTGCAGATCAAGCCCTCTCTTATCCTGTTTCACTTGGGCTGTGGACCATTTCCTCCACTAAGGGGCAGAATATGATTACTGATACTCTCAGCCCTCACTCTAAGAAATGAGACACTGAAGAGCATCATCAGTTAACGGGGGTCTTTGTAGTCAGTGATTAATATAAACAGGAAAACTATAACGAGTTGATGTTGGTACATGTTTTTTTTCTTTTTTTGTATGAAACCTTAAGATAAATAACCTAAAGGAAAATCCTTATAAAATTCTAATTATATACAGTCATGACTTACATGTAAGAACATGTACAGAAATTAAATCAGCACAGATCATTAAGTGCACAATCATTCTGTCTTAGTAGGTTGGTTTTAGTATATTTGCATGACTACATCCGAACTACCACAACCTAAAATATACTTATCGCTTATATTCCAAGTTTGATCCAATGCATACAAGTCTGCAAAAATGTCAAATCAGTATGGTCTTGCATTTATCCCTCTGAACATTTCACAAGTCCAAACAACCTCTATCTTTGAGGGTTGGGATTAGCGAGCTTCCATTGTACATGAGCTGCGAGGCAGCTAACCCTTTCTGTGATACCTATCTGAGGTTGAGCGCAGCACTTCCCTCATTAATTTCCCATTTATTCTCTGAGTTGGATGTGATATTTTACAGATTTGAGCATGCGGGGCACAGGTTAGGTGCAATTATGCTGACAGAGGGCTTTTACAGACATGCTCAATGAAATCTGGAGTGTAGGATAATACATGTAGGAAGTTATATAGTGATTAACCTTCATTTCAGTCTCCTCTGCGATCTCTAGGAGGCAAATCCTCCTCCAATCAGCTGTTGCCAGGTATATTATCCAGCCTTTTAAATGACCTTCAAAATAAAAGATAGTGGCAGGCCTGCTTCTTCTAGAGCTTTTGAAGCATTTATTTGCCCTTTTATGTTGTTCAGCAGCATCTTTAAACTACACCTCACTCCCAAAATCTTTATTGGTAAGGCTATACGACTTTACTGGACAATTTCATGTGGAATTTTTGAGCAGTAGCAGTGCAGTGGAGAAATGTTCTGTTTCAGTGTTTGTAGCAGAAATACTGAAATAAGCATAGCAACTCCTCAGGTTGTCATTAGAAGCTTTAACATTGTAGCATCACAATCAATATTTGACAGAAGTAAAATTTTGTATATTAGTTTATGCTTGTTTTTTATGTTTTCAGCAAGTTTCAGTAGCTGCAGGTGCAATGGTGATGTTGTTAGAGTGGTTTTGGTAATAACTCAAGTAGACCTAAACATGTATATAGTATTGATTTTTGAGTTTTATACCAGATCCAGTGAAAACTATAACCAACCTCTAAAAATGACCTTACTCCAGTTGTTATCTTTAATCTATTTATTTTTAATATGGTGTCAGCAGCTACAGTAGAACGCCACCTTTCTAACAACGCACAGAAAAAATCCTGTTAATCTGCTAATGATATAGAAAATAATGAAAGCTCCAAAGTCACAGTTATTAAGCACCATTAAACTGATTAAATACATGAATGTCATAATTTTTGAATTATTATGCAAAGATATTTAACACAATTAAGATTTAAACTTCTTATCTGATATCATGACATTTTAATAACGTGTAATCGTTTTTCACAAAAGCAGCATGATTGATGAAGACACTTTTAGCTAGCTTGTATTTTTCTGCTATTTTTTTAACACTGATGTCGCAGAAAGCCGCCTTTCACAACAATGGCTGTTACCTCCCTCGCCCCTCAAAGAAAGGACATTTTTGAGCCCCTTTGATTTGGTCCGATTTGTTTTGATGTGAGGAGTGAGTGGTTTTTAAAATCTCTTTAACTCCCCAGGCCTGGCCCAGCCTCCCACAGGGCTAATGACCGTAGCCTGGCCTGTGTTGAATAATACAGATGCTTGTGAGGTGCGAGCGGGGAGGAGGGCAAGGGGTTAGACACGGGCCCTCCTCCTACAGTACACTTCCATTGATAAGATTGTATTAATTGGTATGAATAGAGAGGGTTTTCTCCCTCTCCGTGTATACATTTACTATTATACTCATTAGCTTCCTGTTGCCTCCCAGCGAGTTTCTCCTTCACATCCCCCGGGGTCTCCTGGGAGGCAATTTGCATCTCTCCATGGTGTCTCTCTGGGGTTATTGAGGAAATATTAGCCTCTTTTCTTCTGTGGCCGACCCTTTGATTTATTTGGAGCTGGGGCTGATAGAGTGGCACTCACATGTTAATGACCGGCGTTGATATAGGGTCTCGGTGCAAGACGACTCATTGATCCGAGTTGAAAAGGTACAATTGACAAGCAGTACTGAATAATCATCTTACACGCATCTGTGCGTGTGTGTCTGTGTATGTGTGTGTGTGTGGACCTTGAGAAATGACAAGGGATTCCCTCTGCTGTCAAGGCTACTGTGCTCTAGCTGTCCACTTTCCCTGATAGTTAGATAAACAGGCTTCTGTAGGCTTCTGAATTTCTTGCGACTTTTCGACAGGCACAGTTTTGGCTTCTTTGCAGCTCGTGTCATCTCTTTGACCTCACGTGATCACAGTGGCACTTATCTTAGCCGCTTCTAGGACTCTACAACCAATCAAAGGCTGCACGACGCACTTGATCCAGTTTCTGTTTGGAGTCTTGGTCTAATAATAGAATTCAAGGTGACTACTGAGGGATCACTTTGGCTGCCATTAATGAGTGCTGAGCCCCTGCTACCTGCCCCACCCACTCACCCCCTCAGTTTCTGCCATGGCACGCTCATATTATGTGTTAAAGAAAGATAATGAGAGATTTCGTCCTAATACCTGCGATGCTTGACATGCCTCCGAATTTAAGCTCACTGATGTCTGCTCGGCAATGTGGAGCCCGTCCTCAATTGGGAGAGCAGTTTGACACTGACTCGCTTTCATCTGGATGGTCACATGTCTACAGTGAAGCAGCAGCAACAAAGTTTGATATATATGTATATTTCATGTTTTTTTCTCGTCTCAGCCAGAGTGGAACGCATTGGCCTAATCATAGCAACATCTTCTGTCTTGCTTAGTATTTATATACTTTCAGTCATATGGTAATAATAACATTTAATAAAAGCCAACATCCTAACTGCCACTAAATAAAAATACACACCACCGCCATCGCTGCATCTTCTCTGCATACTTATAACAGATTAGAGGTTATGTATATCAATTGTGCAGCTCATGCATATTGTTATGAAGGAGAAATGCAGGAAATGGAAATGTGCCATTTCAACGCGCCAGCACAGCTTGCCAAAAGCAGGCAAGTGGGTTGTGCTTGCGGTGATGGTCGGGTTTGTTTTCCTCTCAGTGTTGGGAGATGAGAAGTCATGTATCTAAACAGAGCAGATATGATGTTTATGAGAGCCATCTGCTTGGCAGCCCTCCTGTGCCCACTGCCCTCTTCAACGTGAGAGGAGCCTCATTAAAAAAGTCACATGCCTGAGAAATTTCTAAGCGCTGTGTTTTTTTTCCCCCCCTTTTAAAAGGAGTGGAGTTTAAAACTAACAAAGCCTTGGGAAATCCCCATCAGACATCCCTCCCTTAATCCATTTAATTTTGAAAGGTATTGTTTAAAGCTTTAAAGTTTATATCGTTTAATCCCCCTCCAACACTACGGGCACCAAATGAGGCCGTGTCAGCAGCTTGAACAGATATAATCTACTCCACACAACAGAAAATCCTCCTTCAAGACAAGGTTGCATGGGTTTCCTGTGAACTCACTGTTTGATGTTTCTACCTGCTATTGAACATGACTTCTGTCTTAACCCAACTGTCACTCGCTCCCTGTCCCCTTTTATCACTCCGAATGTTCTCGCTTCACCTTTCTTCATCAGTAAATCTACCATCACAACCATTTCACTCATTCCCGTTTTTCAGGAGAGGGGGCCGAGGAGAAGTTTGTTGTGGACAGGTTCAAGAGGGTTTTCTGCCTTCTGTTGTTCATATTTTTTTCAGACAGACTCTCAGTTTCTTTTCTTTGAGTCCCATTGTCTCAAAATGAAAACTTTAAATTCTCCACTTATTATTTATTTGTTTAGGCCTCCCACAAATGTATTTATGCTATTTTAATGGCAATAATTAACACAAGAAGAGTGATGCATTTCCGTTTGCTAAGCGTAGAGTTCCTGCCGGCTAGTTGACAAGGTTAGCATAGCACAAAGTAAACATCGCTAAAAAACTGTAAGAAATTACACCTGATGTTGCTTTTACAATGAACTTTTCTGAGCATTAAACAAATGAGATTTATGATGTGTATTAGTGAGCTGTAAACCTGCTGATCGATATTATTAAAAGGCTAGAGCTAGGCTAACAGTCATGCTTCTAGCCCTTATGCTAAGCTACATGTTAACTTTTGTCATTATCAAATATAGCCACATCACATGTCACATGATCTAGCTGTAAGTACAATCACAATTACAAACATAAAGGTTGGCACTAGATTGAATCTGCTGGGAAGACATCAAGGATGCTCTAGACTTTCAATAAAACGTGAACATATTAGTCTAAACTGGAAATACTGAGAGCCAGTTAGAGTTTTAGTTGGTGCACAGTGCACTCAGAAGGTTTTGTCTTATTACACTGAAACTTACATGGGCTGAGAATATAAAATTGTGCATGTAGAGGGGAAGACATTGTTTTCAAGTCTTGTCTTCGGGTCTGGCTTTAAAAGTATAACAATTACGCAGATACAGTTAAAAAATCCGACCAATTAATTGTTCATTTTTATAGTGTCATCATTATGTCATCATAGTGCTGTACTGACTAGAGAGGATGCAATAAAATAATCGATTTAAGTTTAGTAAACCAAACTTTTATTTTAAATTAATTTGAAAATAAAAAGGAAAAACAGTGGGGATCAGTGATTACTTATTTAGGCATAACCACAGCTTACGTGCCCATCTGTCTGGCTGCTTATTGGTTGACGTAACAGGCTGCTGTCTTCTGTCAAATACTGAACACAGGCAGGCCAAAGAGCCATAGTCACTGTAGATGGCTGCCGCTTAACTAAAATGTTGTTTTTAGATCTTAAAAACCATAATCCTTATTTTGATCAACTCTTCATAGTGAAGTTGTGTTCCAAGACTGGATGTATCCCATATATGATAACAGTTTTTTTTGTTTATACTTTGCGGGACTAAGAGACAAGCCTCATATTTAGTTCATAGATGTTAGAGTCCCATCTAACTCCTTGAAAAGAATAAAACTAATTCCTTTGAGTGACATCTTGCTGTAATACTTACCTGTGAGCTTTTATTCTTGTTGTCAAAGCATGCATTACCATTTAATGTGTTCATACTATAAAGAACGTGATATTCTTTGGAACATACCTTCTGTGGTACTCGTATAACATGTTTTCCTTTAGTTTATAATTTGAGTCGTATAACTCCAATATATATTTTCACTCAAGCAGTAAATTACATTGTTTAGTTATCAAAGGCTTTGTGTAATTACATTTGTGCAATTCAGGATGACAGAGTTGATAGTGTCTGCACAAGACGCTGGCATACATAATCACAGGCGAAATCCCATTAGGGAGGATGGAGACCATTATTATGGAAATGACCTTTGGGTGACAAGAATTCAGGGGGATAAAAGAATACTATGTAATCCTGACAAAGAGGCTGTGTGAAGCCACTTGCTCTTTATTTTCTCTTGTGCAAATTTAAGAAATTTATGGTGTTTTATGAATGTGCAATTGTGTTTTGTAGTGTCACATTCCTTTTTTTGTGTGTGCAAGAAGCCAGTTAGTCTGCTTGAGAAGTGAGATTTGGCAGTGCAT
The DNA here is from genome assembly GCF_051167445.1 of Perissodus microlepis. Classification (NCBI taxonomy): domain Eukaryota; kingdom Metazoa; phylum Chordata; class Actinopteri; order Cichliformes; family Cichlidae; genus Perissodus; species Perissodus microlepis. Next base: position 28,769,771 of record NC_140482.1, read on the forward strand.
TGCTAATTTCAGCCTGCCTTTCTGGTGTGTGGTACTGTGGGTAACTGCAAGCCCAAGATAGCAGAAGAAAAACTTTACGATGTGTTTGTTTCTCCCTTTTTTTCCCACCGTGGCACCTTCATTGAGAACTTGCTCACCTTGGGATTACTGGATTGTCAAGCTGAATCTCCGTCTGTTTGTTTTGAGCCACGCTTTGATACTTTCACACTAAAAAGGCAGCTTCATAAATTCACATTGTGTCAAATAAATCAATAGATCCTATTAACTGAGGAAGTTGTGTAGTGCAGTACTTGAGGGACTGTGCCCCCCCCTCGTTCAGGCATTTCTCCAGCAAAGGCAATGGCAGAGGAATGTAAGGTTGGCTCTTGATCCATACAGACAGCTCCAGCAACAGAAATGGTTTGGCTGACTGGTCTCAGTTGGTCTTTAGTGTTGTCTCCACTGTGCTGCCAGCCTGGGTCTTCAGCTGAACAAGAGGAATGAATTTGCTTGGACATTTCCAGCCTTACAGTGCCAACCTCCTGGTCAATCAGTTTGTAGTCCTCATGTGACTTAAAGTTTAGTGTTGCAGTGTTTTTATTTTATATTTTATTTAATAATTGTCTGCTTTCACAAAAATAATACAACAAATATTCTACACCTATAGCCAGAATTTAATTCTTTACTTCACTGGCATGAGATGAATAACATGGCAATGTCAATTCTAGATGTACATATAGTTTCAGTCCAAAATATGTTAGATCACCAAAACAAATGTCCAAAAATGCACAATGGAAAATACACCAATTTTTTTACTGATATTTTTACCACACACAATCAATCTTCCTGAATACAACTTTAAAAAGAAATAACAAGAAAGCTTGCCTGAGGCTGTGCTGAAGAATAAAAGTAGTCAAATATTGACTTCCAAGCTCATTAGAATTGTACAAATGCTGTTTGTGCCTTAAACTGTGTATTATATTTCTATGTTTGTTTGCACATTTCAATAAATTACTGCACCTACTGTATTTCCCACTGTATTGTACCTGTCTCATCTCAAAGTACAGTCCCTTACTTAAACCATATCTGTTGTGTTATATATTATTAGGCAGCATAAACAAATACATCAACCGTATATAAAAGGCTGCATTCACATGTAGGATAAAGATAAAACTCCCCAATTACTCGTATTGATTTTAGCACGGCTTTTTCCATCACAGCACAATTCCACACAGCCGGGATAAGTGCACTCTCCTACACCTCCAACACCTACTGTCATCAGCTAGGCACATTCTTTTTGATTTCACTGGTGTAAAATAAACTCTGTGAAAGACATTATGTAACAACATAGCCTCTCTCCTGTATTTACCATTTTTAGAAATGATATAAGCTCAGGTTTCTTCATCCGCTGTATGTCTTCCTCCATGTTTTCTGTCTTATTAGCCTTTGATTTTCACACTTCACTTGACCTTTTGTTCTAATGATTGTCCAAAACAGCAGAAATGACTAGAAACCTAGACCGTCATCGCACTGCTCCAAGTTCCAGCCTTATAACATAGATGGCTCATGAGATCTAGAGAAAATAATGACAGAATTTAACTAACAACGTGTGACCTTTGCACTCTGTCATTATAATAGAGGCAGGTTTTTGACTCTAGGAATATCTGTCTGCTCTCACAGGAATATTGGAACATGTCTAAAAGAACATGTAAAATTACTCCTTATCTTGTGTACTAGAACAAGTAATTTACAGTCGAATGTTATGGTATTTTCATGAATTCGGATTGTTCGCAGTTGAGAATGACAGGAGGATGAAAGGGAATAGAGCATGACATGTGCTGTAGTTGAGAGCCAGACTCAAAGCTATACCAACGTGAGTACATGGCATGCTTCCCAGCCCACCAAATATCAGAGCGTGCTTCAGGAGATCAAATTAACCGCATAGCTTGAGTTAGCTTGAGTCATTTTTACTGTTAGTGAAGTGAAAATCAGTACTTTTATTTTCTAAATGTGTAGTTTCTGGATGAATGCAATGCAACAGTTTGTAAATAGCAATCATTAATCAATCAGCAATAAAAATAGTTGAATATGGTGCATATAGTATATGAAGTGTTAGTACCAATAATGCTGCATTTATTGTAGTTCTTGGAGGCTTAGCTGTAGTATATAGAGAATTGCATTTGCTAGACATCATTTCATTCACAAGATGAGATGCACGATCGAAGCTGTAGGTGCTGGAAGAACAAAAAAAATGTTAAAGACTTCACAATAAAAGAGAGGTGTTATATTGTTTTCTATTGTGTAACAGAACACAATGATGAACACAAAAGGGATCATGATATTGCTTCTAAATCTCATTTACCAAACTGAAAATACAAAGTGAGAGTCTTGGGGAAAATAGCAGACAGGGTTAGTAAAAGCTCACAGCAGATTGATCTGTGCATACAGCTTAACTGTATTAAAGCTCATAATCCCTGTAAATATCTTCAGGCAAGGCAAAGTCAGCCTTTTAACATTGACTAAATGAAGTAAATAGAAGCAAATACATTTTTAAAATTTGCTTTTCTGTTGAGCCCCTGTTCTTTATATATAGAAGCGAGTTGTGTGAGTTGGCTGCTAATGAGGCTTGCACATTTTCAACCAAGATATTTTGATGGTTTTGCCACCCTGCCGTTTGGGGGTAACAGTGAAGCTCGCTTTAAATGTAGAGCGTCTGTTCCCCTTTCGAACCTTTAACACCACAACAGATGGGGAGAATATGGAGCTCGGAAGGTTTTACCTCTGAGGTGGTAACAGTGAAGCCACTCATTAACACTGAATTTACCACTTCGTTAGCAATGCAGCTTCCTGTAGAGAGAGACCAGCCCTGGATGTCAAATCCACTGAGCACATGTTTCAGACTAAATCTGGTCTGGACAGCAAAATATAATCTGTTATAAGATCCAAAATGCACATTTTTAGTTGTAGTTATTTTTAATAGCTCAGAGCTATTTGGTTTCATACTGTCCAAATAAATAACGAATTTGTATGCCTGTCCACGTGTATGCGCCAAAGTGTATGTTTTCTTTGTGTGAGTCTGTGTTTGTATTTCAGACAGATTGTGTGCCTGCCAATTTGTCAGGATTCAAGTAACAACAGTCTCATGCTGGGATCTGTGTTGGCACCATCACAGAGTGATAAGACGCAATATGATCTCATTGGAGGTGTACTTTGTTCCCATGGAAATTGGTCAATTTTAGCAGGCGACTGAGAACTTTAGGTGGAGAAGCAGGAAGGTTGTATCCCAGAGGTACGCTCACATAATTAAGCATCCTCACCAGGGTATTCAAGGCTAACAGCAGGGTTTGTTGTGAATAGAGGTGGCGAAAGAGGGTGTTGGAAAATCATAATGCGGCACAGAATAATACCACTCTCATTTTACAGAGCAGTGGGAATAGCCCAAAAGGAAAAAAAAAAGATTTTTTCAACAACACCACATTGTCAGTGAGAATGAGAGAAAAAGAATTAAATTTTACTATATTATGTGCAAGAGTTATCTTTTTCTATTTTTACTGTGTATACGTGTAGATGTGTATAAGACGTTGCACGCTTTATTTGACTCGCTCAAAGTTCGCAGAATAATTTTCTTCTTCATATTTCAGAAAGTATCGCTGCTATGTCTGATCTGAAGCTGAATGCGCAAGAGGACAAAGACGTGGAATCGGTGTCTGACAGCCCAGGTCGTACTCGGGAGCCATTACAGACTCACACATTCTCCCCGAAGAACAATGCTGCAGGTCTGTCCTCAGATGAACACGAAAACCCTTTAAATGGAACCCAGCCGAATCCATTTGTATACAGCAGTGTCCCTGCTGTTCCCCATGCAGGCAATTCATTGCCTTCAGGAGCACTTGTTAATGGACCTGGTTCACACCCAAACTCAGAGGTACACTGTGTCCTGAACAAAGGCACTGTTTTATCCAACAGTGTCCTGGATGCCGTGTGGCAAGCGGAGAAGGACACGAGCCCCGAGGTGTTACCACCACCTAGTGAGCTTCAATCAGACGCTTGGAAGAACACAGTGGGACCCGACGTAAAAACACCGGCCACACAGCCATGTGTCAACACGCCACTGTCTCACTCGGAGGAGAATGAGTCTAAACTGGCCTATTCCATGCTGTCAGGTGACAGTGCAGAGCAAATGCACATTAGCCAACCTTTGACAAAACAGACAATAAAAACAAGATCTCCACGGGACATGGAACGGTCTGGAGTCTCCTTGGATGATTATGATAATACTGAAGTAATCAGGTGGGATTCAACAAGAAAATGCTTTTTGCACAATGACAGAAGGCTGGAGACCAAAGTGATGCCCCAAAGAGACAAGAAGCACAATACACACACGAAAAGCATGTTAGGCTGTCTTGAAAAGGTTAACAACAGCTACAGACATTTCTGCAGTGGTAATGATGTTGAAAGTGTTGACACTGGCAACAAAGATGAATTTTTGGGTACACAATCTGACATTAAATATTCAGTTATGCCATTCAAAGACCTTTCTCGGAACATAGCTTTAGACTCTGAGAGCCATATTTATAGCACAGCGCAGGGAGGTAGTAATGAGGAAAATGACCCTGAAGATGAAAACTGTGTTAGTCCAAAAGTGGAACAGTTGAAGGCAGAGCAACTTGAACGAGATTCACTTTTTTTTTCATGCACAACATGCAATGTTAATTTCAAGGAAAAAAGACATTTCCATAGACATATGATGTATCATTTAGGCAAGCATAATCAGGTGAACAGTGAGAATGATTCACAGCCCTTTATATGCGGAGAGTGTGGGCTTTTGTTCTGTGATAGCAACTCCCTCATGAGGCACATCATTATTCACCAAGATAGGCTGGAAAAACTTATGGAGGAAATCGAAGGTCTCAAAAAGACTGAATTTGAAGACGGGGCCACCGCAGTGCCGTGCTTTCGGTGCACACTTGGTTGTAACTGCCAAAAAGTCTTTGTCCAGGGTACCAAAACACATGATAATCTGAAGCACTACTACTTTTGTGAGGAGTGTAATTACATTTCCTTGACACGGCAGGCACTTGTAGCACACTTACATGTCGCACACCTCAACACACACCAGCCTCAAAAGAGGAAAATGAGTCATACTAATGATGCAGAGGGAGCACAACATGTTCCGTTTCAGTGTAAAATGAGTTTTTTCCCAAGGAGAGACAAAGTAGTGTTAGGAAAACATTCTGAAATGTCATATGTTGGCAAATATAAAACAATGGCTCGATGTAAACCAAATCTATTTAAATCTACTTTAAAGGAAAAACTCGACCGTTCCACTGAAAAGGGGGATTTTCACATTCAAAAAAGTATTGACAACACTGTAAATTGTCATCAGTTTAAACCCAATGCCAGCTGCACTAAAAGCATGCTGTCGCCATATTTGTGGAGAATCGACAAGCATGGAAAGTTACTCTTACAACCAGCAGAAAAATTGGATGTGGAAACCGATCTCACCTGTGTACAAGAAGATGCTGAAAACAATGACCGCAGGGCTTTTGGCAGCTTAAAGCTGGCAAACCGTCCTACAGCCGCTGCTTTTACAGCCAGGAAGCTTAAATTGGACCAGATGTTCCGTCTGGGAAGCAAAAATGACCCCGTAAACGGGAGTTTACAAGTACAAGTAAGCCAAAATTCTCCATCAATGGGAAAAATGACTACACCTTTGCATAACACTACTGAAAGAATGAATGGTAATATATTGCCTGGGCTTAGCCAGAGGCTTAAGAAACAGTGTGCAGTTAGGGAGTTAAAGAAAGGCTGTGAGGGTGATGATAACTTCAGTGATGACACCAGCGAAGCTACAGGCAGCTTCTTGGAAAGCAGCGAGAATGAAAGGAACTCATATGCTCGGAGGTATTTGAAAAAGAGGCAGAGCTTTACAGCCAAACACCAAAGCCCCCACGCACTCAAGGTTGAAGATGATGGAGATGAAGACTGCAGTGACATAGAACAGCTCATAATCAAAGAGGAGCACATTGAAACGACAGTGAGTGATGATTCCACAGAATTGCCTAATACATCTCCAAGTGATAGTTTTGATATGTCCCCCACACCATCAGTAAAACATAAGCCCTGTCCTTACTGTCCCGCCACGTTTGAGTCCGGAGTGGGTCTGTCCAATCACGTGCGAGGACATCTTCACAGAGCTGGGGTGAGCTATAATGCCCGGCACATGGTTTCACCGGAGCAAGTGGCGTTGTGGGACTCTCAGCCAAGAATCCGCAGAAAGATTTCTACTGGCATGAGAAAAAAAGGTATTATTTTAACAAATAATAAATACAAACCGAGTCTGAATGGACTGTGTGCCAAAACTAATATCCCTAACACCGATTGCCTCATTATAGCCTAGCTTGTACAATATTAGGTGCCTGCACATACTGTAGAATTTTAGTGTAAGCGTGCCACCTATCAGATGTGTTCTGTATGTCCTTAAATGCTATCAACAGATGAATAACATTATATTTTGTAATTTAGTTAGAAAATCATTTTGCATTTTTGATAGGAGAAAGAAATGGAGGCAGGGATGTGTTGGAGCAAGCATCTATAATCTTAGTCAGTGGGATTGCATATTGCGCACCTCTCTATAGAAGCTTTGGTTAATTACTCCATGATAGAAGTCAAAGTTCTTCAAAGCTCCACAACCATTTCAAAGTGGCACTTTAGGATATGGTATAGTGTTTACGATTTACTATTTCTGTGATCGGCAGTAGGGTCTATTATATGACTTACATATAAAAGCAGCTATAGAAAATCTATATCTATAAAGTTTCACATTTCAAAATGTACACTAAAAATAGTTTTTTTCTTTCCTTAAATTGTGACACACTTTTCTTATATTACAGCTGTTAAGCCAGAAACTCGAGGACAACACACGTGTCCTGTGTGTTTGGAATGTTTTGATAGCAAAACTGGCATCTCTAACCATGTGAGGGGACACCTGAAACGAATAGGTACAAAGGTTACCAGCAGCAGTAAGTCTCCGCTGTGCGCACTAAATGAATTGCTACAGAACAAAACGGAACATTGGAACAACCTTCTGACCAAGAGTCAGTTCTCCTCTCAACCTTTAGCCCCTCAGAAGTTCATCTGCAGCAATGGCCTGTTTCTGATGCAGACAAGCATCCCAGGGAAACTCCAACATGTCAAAAGGAGTCTGCATCCCATAAAGAAAAGCCTTGTGTGTAAACACATGGTAGATAACCTCTCAGAAAGGAAGAAGCTACAGGGGGAAGCAGAAAGAGCCACTACAGCCACATCAAGCACTTTAGTTGAACTCCTCAAAGCCAAACAGGAAAGTGTGGAGCTTGCAGTGAGCCAAGAAGCCTATGCAACCAGGATGATCTGTGAGATGACCAACGATTATATGGCCGAAACAGAGATGACCAGTCGGGAACCAAACTGGTCTGCTGGTATGGAATCTTTAAGTCTAGATTTGGACAGCCAACATACTGTATGTAAAATACATCATTTTTAAATGTTATGCAAAACCAGCCAAAGCAGAAAAACAAAAATTGAGGTATGACCCATTATCATGCATTTAATAGATCATATGTAGGGCAAGCTACTGTATGCAAGCTATTATATCATTAAGTGTAGTTTATTGTTGCGTTTTAATTGTTTTTTATTTAATTGTCTTTTTATTTCTCAATTAATTATCAGTAGAGGAATAGCATGTTGACCCAGGCAAACGCTAGGCTTGCATAAAACATAACCGCCTCCATATCAACAACAACTTTATATCTTTTAAATTCAGAGTGTGCCCTGTTTTTGAGCTGCTTCACTTGCATGGAAGTCAACTAATTCTCAGATTTTAATTCATATTTTTATTACAAATTTACCATGTCTCATCCCAGATAACGTGTTTATTGTCGACAGAATACAGTTAAACAGTGTGGGAATTGTTCACAGTCATTTGATTTGTGGGAAAAACACATTCTCTGCATAGAATGCCACCAAAGTGCTTTTGAAGTTCATATTAAAAAAACATGAAATCCTCTTGATGTTGTGTCACAAGCCCATCATCCACGAATCCACAATTTTATTTAATGTCTGTCCAAATCAAATTTTCAGTAAGGTACTAAGGAGGAGGTTGATAAAGATTTCAAAGCTGCAGTGTACTTCCCAAAGATGTTTTATCCCATGTCTTCTGTCCTAAAGACTGATTTAATGGCAATTTGTAGAATAACATTTGGGTATTAACGTAAATGCACCACCGAGTTCATTTCTTCTCACCTCAAGGTCAAGATGACTCTCAAATCATGTGTTACTCACATTTTTGGGATATTTTTCTTTGACATACAAATACACTGAAAAGTAAAATCAGGTTCTTTAATTTTTGAAAGATCGTTTGGGATATCTACTGAACTATGCCAGATATCATTAATCATTAACATGCAGTCTAGTGTACAGCATCATTGCTGCCAGTTTTCCTGTAAAATGAATATATCTGTGATTTTGTGTGTGTGTCTCTGCATGTGTAGTTTAGGAATCCTTTGTGACTCCCTCGAGGTGGCGAATTGTATGTGAAAAAAGTCCCCCTGAAGACACAAGATTGTGTTAAACTTTACCAGTAACACTTTCCAAACAGGAGAGTGCAAATAAGATGCTTAGAATGCAGCCAGGTGGAAGAAGACTTTAGCGCACACTGGGACTAACAGTTTATCTGATAATAAAATTACTGCATGAACTTAAATATATTCTATATTTCTTCGTAAATATTCAACTTCTAACGTTTGGAAACTTGGATTTGTCACATATGGTATCATGTGCAGGCTAAACTGTATTAAAATGAATATATAACCTAAATATTAGGGAAATGTAAAATACACTCACATCATTTATTTTATTTTTCAGGGGAATGTGACTCAAAAAAGATTTATATTCAGTGTGACAGCACCTTCCCCACTGTTTCCCAGCTTCCTGGTCATATTCAAGCAAATGCACACAGGAAGAGGATTGCAATTTTTGAAGAAGAAGGTAATTTCTGTTGAAGTAAAACGAAAAGCAGATGATATTTGCTGTATTTAGAGACAAAATGTTTCAAAATGTGCATTTAGAAGTTCCCGTCAAGGATAAACGGATGTATTTCTTGAGATAAAGAATTCTGGTGCTTTATTTTCTAGACTATGATTTTAGGAAGAAGAAACCAAGACTGAGGCCGGAGCTCAAAAATAATAATTTACCTTCACTGAATACTGAGATGTGCACACTGACCTGCAGGTAAAAGGAATGAAAGGCTACATACACAGTATTTCAACAAAACAACGGTTAAACCGGCAGATGTATAAAGGACAAGTTGGAATATTGACATTTGCATGTTTGGTGGTTGCAAGCAATTTGTCTGCACCCAGTTTTACGACTGTATATTTGCACACCATGATGTCACCCAGTGGTTTGTAAAGTCCTGGACAGCTCAACTTTTCTTAATAGTAATTACCACATTGCTCTTTTGGGCCAGAAGGAGCCACTCAGAGAAGCTGTTTGGCTTTGAGAATGCATTTAGCTCAAACTTGCTGCATATACCTGGTAGTTCAGCTAGATCTAACTTAGATTCTAACTATAAACAAATCACTGAGGAGTTTTTTTGGAACCGAACTACCACCTGCTGCAAAGGGTTAAAAGTCCAGAAACTATCAACGAATACTCTAGGAACTTAAATTGCGGTTTGAATATCTATGGAGAAAAGACTGAATGTAATAGTTAAGATATCTGTGGAGCTTGGGGGAAAGCAAATAAAATAACGTCCGTTTTGCTTTAGGAAATGTATTGCTGTCCAGGAACGTGAGATCATCCAGTCAAAGAGGTTCTTAAAATATAGTGACTGTCAAGTGTAACAGGTAGATAAGACTGAGTGTCATCAGCATAACAGTGATAGTGAACTTATGCTCCAAAAGTCAAGTTACAAACACAGCCATGGTTTAGTAACTTCTATTAGTTAAAGTGCCAAAGTGCCCATGTCTCTAACAATGCCATTTTGAAGCCTCAATGAATTTTATATAGTTATGGAAAAGACTGAAAAACATGAGAATCTTTGATTTCAATGTATAGAATGAATAAAACTACATCTTAGTTAGAAGGCGTTAGAAGAAATGCATGAAGTCCAGAAACACTGACAGTTTCTTTTGGTGTATCTCTACAGATTCTGCGACCTAGTTTTTCATGGTCCCTTTTCCATTCAGGAGGACTGGATCAGGCATTTACAGAGGCACCTTCTGCACACCAGCGTACCCCACTCAGGGAGAGGGATGGTAGAGGTTTTAGCTCTTCATCAGAAAATACAACTAAGCATGTCTCACGGGGACCCAGAAACTGGGTAGTTTTACTTCCAGATCCCTCAAAATCTATGTATTTCTCTCTCTCGCTCTCTTTCTCCCTCTGGATATATAGATATATCTATATATATCTATACCAGCATGTTTCTGGAAAGAAGTATTTTAGTAATCCAGGCTACTATATAGTATAAATTTTCAGTATATTTGCAAAAACTTAATTATAGTATATTTTAATGCAACACTTTGCCTCAGCTAATACGACTAATAGGATTCCTGTTTTTTGACTGCAGAATAAATTATGCGCAACAATATGTATGATCCAAAAAATGTTTTTGTCATTATATAAGTGCCTTGTTAATTCAACAAAACAACTGCTCAAAAATCAGATTTTTGTAAGAAGGTTTTTATTATAATACAAAAACTTAGAAGGAGCATTAGTTAGAAGGAGAACTACACTTTAAAAATAGACAAGAATTTGAATGTGTTTCATGTTTCATTTTCTTTTAGAGATAATATTCAGTGAAACTGTTGCTCTACTTGTATGCAGAGTACAGAGTGTCATTAGTTTGTGGATGCTTTGTACAATTTCACCTCTATGTACCTGCATCAGAGACAGAATTCTTCTTAATCCAAATGACATTCAAGACGTTGGGACAGCTTGTTCTGTCATCATTTGTTCTTTGCTTTAACCTTCAACATTCAGCTTAATTTCTGAAATCTGATTCTCATTGTTAGGCACAACAATAGCTTTTTATGAAAAACCCTCTTTAGTTGTAACAAAAGTTATATTATTTTCTATGATTAGCTCTGTGTTTCCAAAGGTGCTGTCTTTGGTTCAGTGGAAATGTGTTGTAATTAGAGACATCACGCTTAAGATTCATACTTAACAATTTAAAGACAACAAGTACTGGAAATACTATGAACATTACCTATTATACAAATTCACTTGCACTTAAATTTGTCACAAATTTTGCATGACAGGACTTCTGGCTATGCGCTAAGATAAATTTAGGTATTTCAGCATGTGAATAAGTACTTTTGCCAGGTCCTTTCAGTAAAATGTAGTAGTTTACCTTTTTCTTAGTACATTTTCATAATTGTATTCTCTACATTGTATATTTTAAGAACAGCTAAGGCTTTGACGTGCGTGATCTAGTCTGGCTGAACTTATTGCCAAAGCACTTACCTCAATTGTAACACTTTTGATTTATACTATATTAAAAGCCAACAAATAGTATATTTAAAAATCAGAAATTTAGAGTTAGCTAAATCAAACAAATGCTTGCTCTGGTTTTACAACCAAATGCCATGAAAGGATAACTATTTTATGCATTTACTTGCCTATTTTGAATATGAAAAACTGCAGATATAGTATCTCCTAACATGTTGTACAGTTTAGCTTTGTATTAATACATGTTGTTAAATCAATTTAAGAATTCCAATTTGATTTGGATTATATCTTCTGCAATCAAATATTCATACAATTGTGATGAAACTTGCATGCAAATATTTGTATAGAAATCAGCTCCATTGATATTCAGCATGTGTGATATGAAAGAAGTGTTGTAAATTTAAGGAATTAAACACGTGTTTATTTGTTGATGCTGTGCCAAATTACATTAGTGACGTTTTTCAAGATCTTTTTAATCTGATTAAAAGATCTTATATGATGTGATACCATGCTTAGAGGAGCATCTGACTCCTCTCAGCTGCACTGGCATTATTTACGGCAGCAGTTATGAGGGACTGAGCAAAAGGTTTAACGAACATGCGGATAATTGAGCAAGGTGAGATTAGAGTAAACAAGAGACTTCATTTACAATAAAATGGTGTTTATCACACAATATGCTGTTGAAAAGACATGTTAATTAATAAACCTTAGCTGAATCACAGATCAACAGGCAGGTGCACATTTGCACACTGAAACAAACATTGCTGGCTGGAAGAAGTCCTAAGGCAATTTGAGTGTGGGTGATTGAAATCCATACTCGACTTCCAATGTAAAAATATATTCCAAAGTTTTTCTGAAAATAACACGATGTCTGTTTTGTGTTTCTTTTCCTCTGCTGTGTCTCAGCAGGGAAACATAATCCAGGGCAAAGAGAGAGAGAAAGGAAATTTCTTGGTGTAAAACTGTAAGCTTGAAGGATAACCACTTGCGTTGTTGAAAACAGACTCCAGAAAGAAGGTTCATAACATAGCAGGCCTTGGTGACAGCATTCTGTCACTCAGTCATTGGTCACTGTTCCTTTAATATTTTTCACCTTTGTTCAGCTGCAATTTTTCACTATACATGGAGAAGTCTTTTTTGTACTTGTGCCAATGAGTATTGTCAGCATTGGCTCTAGTGAAGTGCAAACACACCTTTGAACATTTACTTCTCTCTGCCATTGTCAATAAAAGCAATGTCTTCCTATGTGTCACCTCTTGCAGCAGCTGCTCCACCCTCCAACCCCTTAGAAAGATCTCTCTCCTGGACTGGGAATAGTAAAAGATGCATGTTAAATGAATATCGCCATCTTATTGTAAATCAGAAACAGAGTTGATTAGACACAAGAGACGTGTGCAGCATAAAAAAGTGAGATCAAGCCAACATGTTCAGATTCATATTTGAAAGGGGCTTTCTCTTTCCGATACATTTTAAACAGACTTTTGCACATGACTGAAGATGTCTTTATTTGCCTTTATTTAAATGTATTATGTTTAATCAAGACACAACCTTGGCAAATGCCAGTCGAAATAACTCGACAAATGAGAATTCACAAACGGTTAAATTGATTGGCCGGTTTGTTTGTAACCAAAAAGCAGAACCAGTGCCTGTAAGACCCAAACATTGGTGTCATTACCCTATTAAATGGCAGTTTTCAGATATTATCACTCCAGTAGATTTGGCTAGTGTCTTCTAGCTCACTAGCAGGCTGTTTTAACCTCGTTAAATTACGATGTTGGCACAGATAACAAATAAAAGCAAGGTAGAAGTGACAAAGTTAGTATTCAGTGGTAGTGGGGTCAGTGGTGGCATGAGACATTTGTTGCACTGGGGTTTGTGTCGCAGCTGCAACTGGTTTTTAGACTTTATTTTACAACTAATATGTGCTGCTTAATGGGCCACAAACATCCAAAGTTAGTGAATAAACATTAAAGCTCTTCATAGAAACTCAAAAAAACACAGTTGTCCTGCTGTTTATCCCCATTTTTCCCATTAATGTTCTGCTACATCTATTTTAAAGTCAATTATATATTTGTGGAAGTAAATGAATATTTTGCTAGCTTCAACCATGCATGAATATAACAACAGTGAAGCCAGATGCGAGTTTAAATGACTTTCTCTTGCTGCTTCAGACCTGCAGTGCCTTTGAAATCTGTGAGTGGAAATATTTCACAGTATATAGTAAGTGATGTCTTTTACATTCAGACAGCAGCAAATTCATTGTTTGTGTTAGTGCAGGATGGCCATTGCCTTACAGATCTTCAGCTGTAACAAGATTCACATTCAGACAAAAGAAAATCTGAGTGCTGGTGTCACTTTGTTTGGAACATGTAGAGGAAAAATAATAAAGATATGATCTAAATAAAGGCAAAATATGAATTTGTAGTGGATTTAATGGAGTAGAGTTTAAGGTTGATTGGTGCTTATCATGTATTAATCTGTTTAATCTGCCCTGAAAGTGGTGGCGTAAACAACCTCAAACACCACAGCAATTTTTTTTGACAAAAACGTCATCATTCTAATTTCAAAGAAAAGTCTCTTTGATTACAGAGCACAGATGCAACTTTTAGCAGCAGCAGCTGGAGTTGCCGCTTTCAGCTGTCTAAAGGTGTCTTATGTGATAATGAATCAGCCCCTTCCCCACAACACACAACCTGATTTTATTTGTTATGTTTAACAAAATTTGTTGCAATTCAGTTGGGTGAAAGATGCACATTTCAGTGTCATTTTGCACCATTATTCCCAACAGAAAGTAATATTAGGGCTATGTGCTATTTTAAACTCCAGTGTTTTGCAGCAGAACTGGCTGGGTATTTGATGTTTCTAATGCTTGAGAGCCACTTCTGGGTTTTCTACTTACCAGTGGCAAAGGGGGCTAACCCTGCAGTTTATCTTGGGCAGTATTTAAAGCAGCGATCAAAGCTGTACAAACCAATTGTCATCATGCTTCTCTGGAGGGAATTTTGAAGTACATTAATACTCCTTCTTTGGGAAATAATTGTGCCACTCTGTGACTTCATTAGGTCTCCTGGCTGTTTCAAAAGATGTTCTCTCTGGAGGTTGAAAGCCACATCGCTGGCAGACAGCATCCCAAGGGGCTGAATGAATAAAAAAAAGGAGAGATTATAATGAGATTGAGTTAGCCATGACCAGAATTGGGCTTTTCATTATCCCACTGGCTGGAGAGAGAAAGAGAGAGAGAGCAAGAGAGGGGGACAAGGCTGACAAAAAGAAATGTGTTGTTGCAGGACCTGCTCGCCATCTGCCAACTGGGTCCAATGGTAGGCAGCCAATGCATGCTTATCATTTCCATGGGTATCAAAGGGGCCTCCTCTCTGGAGATTTCACCATTAAAACTGCAAGCGCTAACCCCGTACAAAGAGCGAAACACGCATTTAATTCAGAGGTAACAGTTTCTGTCAATTTAGCAAATCAAAATCAGGGGCAGCATAAAAAAACCTTCAATTACTTCAATTTTTATGATGCGTACGGCAGTATCCCGAAAGAGTATGCATCAACCAGAAGGACTTTTTTATTAGCTATGCTTTTATAAATAAATATATATTTTTTTTCAGTGTCTGTGGCAGCAGTGAATCAAAGGTCAGGAGCATTGATCGTGACCTGTTCCTTTGGCCAGTTATTTAGAAGTGCCACATATTGTCTGTGTAAAAAAAGAAAAAAGAAAAAAAAGGAGAAGAAAAATCAATAGGTTTCCATTATCTGGTTGGGCAGTGTCACTGGCCTGTCAATGATCCTGTTACAGCGGCGGTACAAGGGTGACACGGGCCCACACTCAATCGCTGCTGACAAGAGGAAAACATGCTGACAGGCACCGGGAACAAGTTGGAACACAGATTTGCACTTCAAGCAGCCGTCCGAGGAGGTATCGTGCAAGGCCACCACGTGGCAGAGGGGGTGAGCTGGGTTTGGGTGGATGTGTAGGGGTTGATAGGTGGGGGTGGTGGTGCTGGGGAGGAAGGCGGGTGATTCCCAGCCAGCCTCCTTCTACTGTCTGACTGTCTAGCTCTCAACCACAAATGCTTTTATCCTCCTATAAATTATTCACCCCTGGATACACCAAAGGAAACTCGCTTGCACTGATTGTGGCTGAGGGGAGATTCATAAAACCTATGCCCCAGTCTGCATCCACTGCAGCTGCCTGGACACTCCTGCAAACTTCTCCAAATCTCACCTACTCTATGCAATATAAATATAGGTTATGTTAAGCATGAGCATTGGAATACCCATGTTTTTTGGGCTTTGTGAATGGTGTCAAAAGCAAATTTGCCAAATCTTTGTATTTACAGGTATTAATCATTTTCCATAGTTATTGACTTTCTGACACATTAGCTCTTCACCTACAAAGAAAACAAGAGTCGGCTTTCATCAGTCAGTCCAGATGGCCAGTCAGAAATTAAGGAAGACATCAACTGTCTCTTGAAAGAACATGAATCAATATATTTTGACAAGGATCAAATGTGCTTCAGATGAACCTTTTTGCCCTCCCAAAGCAGTCTTTCTCCTCTTGTCAAACCTCTTTATTTTTGTTTGTCTACATATAATGATCACATTTTCAATGACTCTTGATTTTAGCGACTACTTTTAAAGGCATAATGAAACTGAATGCAATCATCTGCGGTCTAAAGTCGACATATAGCTAACAAAATACTATACGATATACTTTCATTCTGTGTGCCCAAGTCGTAGCCAGCGTGCGCTACTTTTCATTCTTTTTATTTTCATAAAACAGGCCTTGGGACACTCGTGACGTCACGTCCCTGGTTAGAGAAAAATACCGTCCTTCTTTTTTTTTTCTTTTTCAATTACACATACATATGTGTACATTTTTTTTCTTCATATGTAGCCAATTCTGTTCATAATGACTGGGGAATTCAGGTTAATATGTTGACAAGGTTTAACAACAGCGGGTCATGTTGCACAACACGCATGGCTGGCTCCGTTCACTCCAGCAGCTGACAGGTCCTAATCATGCGCTGCCCTAAAGGCACTGAAGCAAAAGAGGGTTTTAATCACTGAATTATAGACCAGCAGCGAGGCTTCAAATTGAGACGTAATTAAAGTCAAAGTTGCAGTAATTGTTTCAGCTAATTGGGCAGACAAGTGCATTATGGCGCGATTACAATATCTGCAGTAGTTCCCAGGGTTTGAGGTTTTTTTATTTTGTTTTTTAAATATTATTATGGAGAAATGAGGCACAATCTTGGTTTCTGACATGAAACATGTCAATAATAGGTTACGATTTATACTTTATAATTTAACATTTTAAAACAGAGGGAAAAAAACACAATTAAAATAAAAAGCTTACAAGCAAGAGCTCACCCCTTTTGTGGTATTTTAATTAATTAAGTTGTGTAATTTTTCTTCTATCGCTTCACCTATTAGTTCAGTTGAGCACCTCTCTCACATGAATTTAAATAAGTATCAGCATCAATGTGTCATTTACAGTAAGGAGATTAATAATGCAGTCAACACGTCGTCCTCGGAGGTGATGCGGCACCTAAGGCAACATCATTATTTCCTATTAATTACTCCGCCAACCAAATGCCTTTAGAACTGGAGCTGCAGTAGGTGTGATGGGGGGAAACTGGTCTGGGAGCAGCTGCCCTGTATCCCGCCGGGCTCAGCCTGACCTCCTTTTTTTTCTCCCCCTCTTCTTCTTCTCCTTTTACATCACTAAACTGGAGGCTTGACAAGCCCTATAGGAGCGCAGAGATTTTGATTTGGATGAGGGGAGAAATGTAGAATATGAGCCAGAAATGACGATTCAGACAGCAGCTCGGGTGAAGCCAAAGAATCAATTGTCGAAAAAAAAAAATCTGATCTTTAGCGTGTCTGTTTTGGGGCGGAAGTGTCTGTAGTGATCCATCATATTACACCCGGGCTGCTGGAACCGCTTTCCTCTTAAACATGCACTTTCACCCACGCTGATTCAATCTTTTTTATTTCATTATTTATTTTTAAATTATATTTTATTTCTTAGACTTTTACCACAAAAATAGTAATAATAATAAAAATAATAGCAGCTAATAAACGTTTGGCAACCATTAACACAGGAAGTAAATCTATTTACGGGTGTGACTGTATCCTTGTAATCACGTAGAGGGGTGTGAAACGGCTCTATGGGATTAAAAACTGTTTACTAACCACTGGGCCTATGAGCTTTTATGTGTTGACTCCAATGTGTACCTTCACCATTGAACAGTAGGGGGCGCTGCTCGTTTCGTCCTGAAAGCCAGGAGGAGAAACACATCAGCCGTTTTGCACAAAGTGGCTCCACTGAAACCGATAATCAACAATAATAAGCAGCCAGATAAAAATAAAATAATAGTAGGGAATTGAGAAAAATCACAAACTCGGTAAAATTAGTCTCCTTTTTTAAAATTTCTGCATCAATTCAAGCTGTCAGAAGCGCCTCTGTTCAATGTATTGTGATATCTATAGATGTACATATCGCAGGATTATCTGTCAGGTCTAGGTTCACGGGCCTTTTACAGTTTGACGGACTCTTTTTTTCTTTCCTCTGAAAGATAAAGAACAGTAGCAAAAGCCAACTTGACTTCCAGACCCCCTTATAAGGCCTTCTTTTTTTGGTTGATTCATTTAATTATTTTTCGATACTATTTTATGTGTTATTTATGAATCTATTGTGGCTACTGAAAGATCACATCCCCACCTTGCTCTCAGGACGCACACGTCTCCAAAAGCTGCACAGACTGTCTCATCATCACACCAGTAATCAAACGTATCTCAGAACAAAAAAAGAAAAGAAGAAAAAGAAAGCAATCCTTTTTTTTTCCTTTTGTCGCACTGAGGGAGAAATTTAATTACAACCTCGGGTGTATGCTGGCATTGAGGAGAAAAAAAATCCAGGCGACAAATGAATATACAGAGCAAATGACAAAACATGAGGGGGAATAACTGACAGATGAAAAGACAGAGGATGTGCAGCTAACAGGCAAAACGCGCCGGTACAAAGCCGCGCACACCTTTGAGAGCAAGAGTTTGTTTTATTGCACTTCTCCCGGGTTGCATCTCCTGTCGATTTGCAGAAAAAGAAGGGGGGATAAGCGAACATGCCCTGTTTAAGAAACAAACATGCAGATTAGATGGGATTCTGACAACACACAGCTCAGACTTCGTGTCCCACAGCTCATCTCTCAACAATGAGAAAAAAAAGAGAGAGAGGTTTGAAAAATCCACTCTGCGCGCGCTTGACAACACTTACCGTCATTCTGCAAACAGTAAATGTAAATAATGAGGTGGCATCTGGAAATAAATAGGGGAAGTCAAGACAGACTGATAACAAGTCTCGTCCGCTTAAGACCCAATGGGTGTCACTGAAAAGCTTTATATAGATGCCTCTGAATAATAATATTAATAAAAAAAACAATAATATGATAAACGTGAATTTGATGGATTTGGCACCCAAATATATATATATATTATTTCTAAAAAAAATCTAAATTTAAATCACATTCAGTATAAGTGGATCAGGGCGTAGCCAGCAGGAAGCCTTTCTTACAAAGAAAGAGAGAGAGGGAGAAAAAGAAAGACCTCACAAGGCGTGTGTAACATTTACTTCAAGTGCGGGGAGTTGTCACCTGTGATGTGGTACCAGGCTACATGTCAGCAGCAGCAGCACTCACTCACCTTCAGGGATGCTCCACTGTGGACTGCCACGACCAACAGCAGCACCACTGACTGAACACAGCTACACAAACGCGCAAGCACCTTCTGCACACCTTCTTATTCCAGCTGGACGGGTGTGACTCACACGTGACCACGAACATCTCCTAGAAGTAAGCGGTGTCTCAGCAGCAATGAAGGAAGTTCCAAGAGCACTTTGTCTGCGTGCTATAGGCTGTGTTTCTGCTCTTGTGTAATTCAGAGAGAAAAGTTGCGCTTCGGCTGCTTCAGTTTGAATAACTTATAGAAGCGAAAAAAACCAAGCAAAATACACTTAAGTGCACCACTAACAATCCCCAATGCTGGTTGAAGATGCGTTTACATTTTTAAATAAATAAATTATGTATAATTTGTTGTTTTTGTGGTTTACTTTTTATATTTTTGGATTTTGTATTGCTGTTTTAAATGTTGTTTATGGTTATGGTTTAGGGTGTTTTAAACCACCAAACAGCAATCTATGAAATAATACTAATCAATAATAAGAATTAAACAAACTTCACTTTCATACTTTTGACTTCGCGGTGGGTTATTTGCTAATTTAATTTTTTTTTCCTTTCAAAAAGCGATAAATACAGCCTAGTGCCGTTTTGAAATCTGAGTGATGTTTCTGTAATCTTATTTAATGTATTTAGTTTTCAGCTGACACACAACAGGTTATTTAATGTGGCACTATCAACTTGCGTTCATTCAACTAAAATCTAACGTACATCAATTTTTTATATGCAGACAATTTCTGCGTGGATATGTGATCTTGAGATTCAAATTTCAAATTTGCAGTAAATCTCACCGCAAAGTTTATTTTATTGTGAGAAATGAGAGTCAAAAAAACGTAGCTGTTTTTTTTATCAAATATAAATGGTTCATTAAATAAACACATGAGCAAAAATAAAATTAATGATAAACGTTATTCATTTTTCCTCAACATCCTTCCTCAACCACCAGGCAGGGTTGAATAACGGTCACGTGATGCACTATTTGGTCACGAGGTCATTCCGGAAATTTGGGTTAATTACGCGGTGTTCTAATTTTACTCTAATTCTTCGCCATGAAAGCTCTGTTTTAAATGAATATTTAAAATAGAGAAATATAGATATATTTTTTGCGGATTTATTCCTGTATGCAGTATACGAGCTTCAGTCTGAAGGATGCCATCAGATCATCGGAAGGTACAGAAACTTTATGCTGTTGGTGCCAGATACAAGCTGTTTTCTGAATGCCATTAGCTCATTCCAAGGTTTGGTAGAAGTATCACAGTAACTCAGCAGTGGGCTGTACCTGACATTGCATGGCCCTCTGGCCAAGTCGAGGGGTTTTCAACCTGCAGGTGGACGTCACCAACATGGTCTCTAACAAAGTCAGATGCGTCACAAACAGGAAAGAAAGAAATGAACAAGATCTGCTTCTTAATTTGAATTTCCAGTTGAATGTCCATAAATTTGCTTATTGGTGCGAAGAGTGATTTCTGAACCTTAATGTAGCAAGGACAAGAAAATGATAGTCACTACAATAATAATGCGTTTTTGTTTGTTTGTTTGTTTGTTTTAGACATATAGCAATTATTTCTGGGGATTGTGAAAACCTACAAATATTTAGAAAGTGCATTTGCAGCTGTATGGACATGAAAGCATGACTGATAAATACAGAGTGGTGTCAGATTAAAATAAAAACTAAGATAAACCGGCTCACAACCTGCTGGAAAGGTTTCAGTGCATCTTAGTGATAAATCTTCAAGTGTCTGGAATTTTACTGCAAGAATGAACACCAAAAGATCTCTCAGTTGGTGTTTTGATCATCAAGTCAGTCCACAAACTGAAAAAGGTGATCAGCTTGGTTGAGAGCTGTTGACTGCAAAGGCCGTAGTACACGATTAGCATCATTTTCACACTCTATTCAATGACCCCACCCATGGGGACCTTGTTTACCATGAATGGACCAAAAGTGGACTCTAGCCATGCCAATCAAGCACTAAGAATGGCATAAAAAAGATCCACAATACCACAGATTCAAATATTTTAGTGGGACAGGACAAAGATCGCTGGCATAACTCAATAAAAAAGTATACAGTAAAATCACTGAAGGCTACACTGATGTTCTCTATAAGGAGTTTGGGATGTTGCCTTCAAGAGTGCTCTTTAAAGCCCAAGCTTGCAGAGTATCCAAAGAAAACTAGACTTTATTTCAAAGGCAATCTGATGATTTTATAATGTCCATAGGCGTGACTGGACATCGCTTATCCAAGAAGGGTGTTTTCTGCAGGATCTGCTGAAAAGAGAAAGGTTTCTGTGAGCTTACCTTTTAATCTCATTTGAACACTTTATACATGCGGGGTTTTGTCCAGTTTAATATACAGTAATTGTTGTAATTAATTACTTAACTCGTTTTTGTGGACTAAACATAGCAGACAAAATAATCAGATAATCAGAAACAAAACAAGGTAATGAACCACTGATTTTTACTGTGTGACATTGAGTTAAAAACACATGTGACCTTCTCTAAATTTAGCATTTTTCTGCACCCCGCTAATTTGAGTATTCATTATTTCCTCATAACTCGTAGGCTAGTGTGAACAAATCATTATTCTGCTATTTAAATGCCTTTCATTTTTCTTGGCCAAATTCCCGCTCTGTGAAGTGTAACAGTATGTAGTGACAGCAGCCCCACAGGTCTGAACATTACAGGCAGCTGTGCATCGAATCTCCCCAGCAGCCTCATTATTCTATTCTCCTCCAATATCCAAGGTTGATCTAATCACCAGATCAACAACGGGAAGTGCAAGAGAACAAATAATGGAGACAAAATGAACAAATGATTAGTATGCTGTGAAAAGTACTATACATTACTTATTTAGCATTTAGATAACTATCTATCCTGAGGAGCAAGCTTCAAAGTTGAACTCAGTTTAGGCGAGGGGGATTAATTCTCTCTGCTGCATGCTTCATTGAATCTCTCATTACCAAACTTTGTCTGTATTGATGTTAGATTTGATTGAAGATTAGAGCATTTAGCAAATCTTGCTTTTCCGCATGTATCAGGCTTTTTCAAGCGCGGCGCACCGCTCGCTGGTCAATACCCTCACTTTTATCCAGTGTCTGCTTCATTTAAACTTAATCAACTCCATCAATGAACTGGAACAGCGAAATGTCCCCTGGAACAATAGCTTTTGTTGGATAATGCTTTGGTCTTATTCCCAACCGGGTGGCGATAAACCTAAAATTACACTATGATGAACTATTTCAATCAATATGATAATGGAAATTGGCTTGGGTGACTCTTTGCAGGGCTTAAGGAGGCAGGCTAAAGCCTATGTGACATTAATACATCTCCATGCTCTCTCCCTGCTGTTGCAACCCCCCTATCTCACTTTATTGTCCCATCTTTTCAGTGACATTGACTACACCATATTGCAAAGCGCCTGGTTGTTTAATGATCTATCTGCACAAGGGAATGCTTGTGCTGAAATGGATGCGCAAGCCGACGGTCTCACGCATTGTTTTCCCACCAAATTATAGGCTCTATACTTTGTTTCCTGTAGTGGCTCAGCGGGGTGTAGATCAATCATTGATGGCACCGTTGTAAAGCAGCTACAACGTGACTTTTGCTGCTCATTTGGACGTTTTGTCCTTGTGCGGCATCCAGTGCCTGTTATAGGCTACAGTTCATCATATTTATACTGCCACCAAAAGACCAATTTCATGAGCCTAAGCAAGGAAAACGCATGCCCCACATCTGTTGCATACTAATAAATATGCCACCTTCTGGGACAATCCAGGAGTGATCATAATGATCGACTGCCAAGTGATATGACTTACCATAAACCTGTTTATTTGAAAAGTTTCCTCTATGCCAATAATAGTCAAATTTATTTTGGCATCTATTATTATTTTTGAAAAAAATGATTTACCCAATGTGCACAGCTGTTTTTCCTCTCATCGTTTCAGATACCAGCGTTGGCGCATGGAAAGAGATGGATGCCTTTGTTGTTTTGCTAGAAGAGCGCAGTTATTACTGGAGCTTAAAGTCACAGCTGTCCTTTTGCAGGGAGTCACTGATCTGCTCCATCTCCCATTAATTGCATTTACTGATTAAGTTATGGTTCGGTATTTGAATTAGAGGCATGTATTTGTCATTTAATTTGGATTTTGAGAGAAGTTATATAGTTCTGCTGCAGAGCCAAACACCGTATTTATACAGACAGGTGACAAATCAAAAGTGGTGGGTTTGGAGTCTCTGTTGTGCTGCACAAGCTTTTTGCTCCCATTATTTGGGAAAATTTATTCCCTGAAAAACTGTCTCTTATTAATCCAAATATCAACCAAACTGAAGACCTATAGTAGGTGATGGACTAAGGTGTCAGATAACACTCTTGACCACCATCATCAAAACAACAAACAGTATATATAGGGATATTTTTTGAGAAAAATGGTTTTCCCATCCATCCATAGACTTGTAGAAGGTGAATCTGTTATGGTGGCATGTGACGGATCAACACTTTAATAAACACTTACTTTACCTACATAACTGTTTGTAGATAGACAGCATGTCAGCGCACCAGAAGCGAATCTCCCTCTGTTCACTCATACCAGTATAAACCTCCCTATTAACCTCAGTTAATGTTAATAGTATTGCAAATAAGCTAAACGCATCGGTTTGACCCACAGAAAACACAGCGAACTAAGACAGGCCAATGATATTGTCCGTATTGATATTCATCAGTATTGTGAGTCTTGATGTCTGTGCAAAATATATTCTTTCAAAAAAAAAAAATACTCCTTTTATTTATAATTTTAACGAGATTTACTCGTTGTAATATGCAAGGAGTTGCACATAACCACTCTGGTGTTATTGTAACAGTATTATCCAATAGGAGGCAAGGTACGGGAGTGAGGGGCATCTTGGGATACGTGGGGTGTGCTGTGTTTAGATTTTCACTGGAAGGTCATAAAAGAAAGTTCTACACAAGAGTGCTGTTAGTCTCACGCTTGTTTTCTGATAGAAAACACAACAACACTACGATAGTTGCTCACAGTCGCAGTCGTCTGCCTGTGCACTTCTCCTCATTAAGGGGTGTTTATGCACCTTTCATCGTATTGTTTTGTCTTACGGTCCGCAAATCTTCGTCTCTCTGCTCTCATCAACCTTACTTACATGTATCCAGTGGGTAGCTGACGAGACAAATAAAAATACAGTATACCACGCGCTTACTGCTGAGCATCATAAAAATGTCAGTAACAGAGAAAACAGGAGAACTCTGTAGCTCCTACTGGTCAACAGATAAATTAATAACGTCAAAAAAATAATGCAGGTGTAATAATATTATAATCTGATTTCTAATCTTGATGGAAGAGTATTGATTGGCTGAAAACAAACTGCCGGTCAGAGAGCTTGTAGTCTGGGTGCGTAAGGCTGGTTATCAGTGTTAAAATTGATGCTAAGTTTGCTGAAACCTGTTAAGATATGAATTGGTTATCACATATATACAAGAAAAAAGCCAATCAGAGTTTATCAGATTTGCAGTAGTAGTAGTTTCTCTGCAGACTACCTTTAAAAGGTTTAAAACTTGAATCTGACGATAAAGATGTCACATACCAGAACGTGTTTTATTCTCCATTTTAGTGCATTTAAAGCCTAAATGCTTATCTGCATTGTAATGGATAAACATGGATCAAGTTGAAGCACGGTTCATGAAAGCGTTGGCCATTCCCCTGCCTCGCTAACCTTCTGCCTTCTTCAGCAGCCAGTGTCAATTAGCCTGTCCTGTATCTTAACCGTGTGAAGTTGCTGCCATGTCACCATCATCCAGCAAACATGAAACACCAGATGTGTCGTTTGACACTTTTGAATATGTTGTTTGCCTTTGTTTCCGTGTTTTACTCCCGGTGCTGAAAATGATTTGAGAGGACAGACATGCACAACAGATACAGCACCTTGAACATCAAAGACCGGCGCTGCAGTATTAGTAACGGTGTGTCTGTGTTTCTGCTGTAACTCTGCACGCGCTCACACACACACACACACACACACACACACACACACACACACACACACACACACACACACGGATAAAGGCTTGTGTGAGTCTGCGTGCACGTCTGCTTGCCTTCCAAAGGAAAGCATCCGAGACAGCCCAGAATATAAAAATTTACAGGCCTCTTTCCTGCTTTGTCTGTCTCCTTTCCCATTCTCTTAGGTGAATGGGGGCCTGAGTGATAGACCGAGAACCTTTCATCTCACCCAGTGAGTGTAAATAGCTGTCATGTTTGATTGGCGGTTTGACGTGCACGTGATGCCCTGGAAGAGGGGAAGAAATTCAGTGAGGACGCGGTGCATGATGGTTTCTCTGTCTGCAAACTAAAGAGGTAATGAATGAGTAATTGCACAAAAATCTGTGTTCTACATTTTGTCAAATGTGATTTCTCAGAGTTCATGTGGAAGAATCTGCAGCTTGTACTGTACAAGATTGAGTCTTGTCCTGACTCACAATGGCTTTTAATCTCGTCATATTTCAGAGTTACTAAACAGAATTTTAAAAAGTGAAATACTTTTATTTGAATCTGCTCAGCATATTACAGCCTGTAGAGCCCCTGGAGCACAATTATACTTAAAGTTACTTATCATAATTGCCAACTTTGTTATGTACCCAGGAATATTAAGCATGTTTACATCGCTAAATTGTGTTTTACTTGTTTAAAGTGAAAGCGGTGATCTTTCAGTATATAATTCAATCTACTGGTTCTAGCAACAGAGAGGAAAGGTTTACAATAATGCTGAATTATGTGCTGTGTTTCATGCTACAATCAGTGATGTTACTGATTGACTGCTTCACATTGGGGAGGTATAAGAAGTGGGGTGGGGGGATTTAGCTGAGTAGATCTGACGTAGAACTGGATCCAAAGTAATCTGCCAGTGCCTTTTGTTTTAAATGTTTTGTTATTATGTTCAATGGGAATTAATTTTTTAAAAATGCAAGTTATGTTAAAGTGAATCCTTAGTGTTAATTCAAATGTGTTTAAGTATGCAAACAGATTATTTTGAAAGGGCTTGGGTTAGTTGATTTTCCATTTGGTTCACACAGAAAATATCTTCTCGCTGGCTGAATTTTTTAATGCAGACGTTCATGGTCCTCAGAGGATGCACGTCACCCGACTTTAGGAGACAAATACCATAGCAACACCAGCACAGTGGTGCAGGTGGCAGCACTGTCACTTCACAAGTTTTTTGTTGTGGAGTGTGAATGGTTGTTTGTCTGCATGTGTTGACCCTTGACAGACTGGCAGCCTTTGCAGGCGGTACTCTTTCACCCACTGGGATAGGCTTTACCCACCTATAACTATGGTTGGATAAAAAGTTATGAAAGGGGATGGGTTTAATCTTAATATTTGTGCATTTGGTATATTTATGGTCAATATCTTTTAAACTAGAATACATATATTTTGTCTCCATAAACTATTCCATGAACTGCCTTTAAAATCTCTTGCTGTTGGTGTTTTTATGTCGATCTACATGAAAAAGAATTTGAAAATTCAATTCCAGGAATAAAAAGCAATGCATTAAATTCCATGACTGTGCTGTGTGAACAGTCCTCTGTATATTGCAGTTACCCTAGTTTTGATCAAAAAGAGTTAATGTATCACTTTAGCATACACTGCCCACCGAGAAGCACGATGGCTCTGTGGTTTGACATATATTTCATTGTTTGGCCTCAGAATGATAACGCTGATGTATTTTACAATGGACTTTTGCTTTGATTTAAAACACCAAAAAAGCATACCACTCTCATCTGCACTCCAATGGTCTGGAATTGGCAAGAAAAAAGCTATTTAACTAAAGAGAATATATGCATCAAATGAAAAGCAGATGAAAAAATATGCAATTATGTTCCTGATTGGGTTAAGTATTTCCCTGCCAGCACATGCCAGCTACCACTAGAACCTTTCCCAAATGGTCTGCTTCCAGGCTTGGGCGAAGCCCCAGAAAACATCACATCAGAATGGTGCCATCTCGCTGTTTCCTCTGATCCATGGCCAGTGTGTCTCCCCATTCCTCTCTCCTCTTTGCTACGCTCAGCCCCTCTCTGCGTCCCAGATAATGGAGCTCAGCTTCTGTCTGCCAAAGGGTCCGTAGCTGCCCGGGAGTAATGACCTGAGGGGGTACTTTGTGACAACCAGGGTATAATAATGCCTGCAGCTACGGACAAAGCAGACCCCGGGGGTCAATTTTTAAATACTTTTATGTTTTTCATCGAGGATAAGAGTCATCTATTTTTATTGCAGGCTATATACAATATGTACACAGCAGAAACAACACATTTATTCCAACCAAGGGAAGCACAGTGTGTTTAATGTTGTTCATTTCAACAAAATGTAGTTAAGTTTTGATAGAACGACATAGTTGTGAGCTAGCTTTATTGATGAAACATCATCCACTATTCAAGAGTTTATCTGGCACATGTCTGTAGGCCACAGTGCTTCAGATCAAAATAGTGTTATTGAGGTGCGCAAGGGAATATGGAATCACCTGCGAATGAAAGGCTTCTCCTAATGGGTTAATTGTAACAAAAGCTCGGGGTCTTGCCCCATTGAACAGAAGAGGATTGTGGAGCACAGACCTGTGGAAATGATGTCAAGCAATGTGTTTCCTGCTTTGCCCTGAAGGGCCAGAGTTTGTCTGTCAGCAGTTAAATGCTTACCTCCTACCCCTCCCCTAACACTCAACAATCAATTTACCTCCTCAGGGTCTATGAACCC
This sequence comes from Perissodus microlepis, assembly GCF_051167445.1. Classification (NCBI taxonomy): domain Eukaryota; kingdom Metazoa; phylum Chordata; class Actinopteri; order Cichliformes; family Cichlidae; genus Perissodus; species Perissodus microlepis. The sequence continues at coordinate 28,797,733 of NC_140482.1, forward strand.
AAAGATTTGACCTTGCAGACTCAAGCTTTGTTTCCTCCCTCATCTCTCACACCTCAAAGAGTTCTTATTATAAAATAAAGGAAGGGTAGTTTGAAGTTAGGCCTCATTCAGTAGGCTAGTAGGTGAATTTTCTGTTGCCAAAACCACAGGAGGAAACTTGATAAAGGTAATTTTCAATTGATCTCTAGTTTCATGCCAGCCTTTATTCCTAGAATTGAACTCTGAGTTGTTTTATTTCAGTTATTAAAATTAAGTGCTTAAAGGAAAGCCAGATAGGGTGGGAAATACTGTTTTTGTATTCTATAAATATTTAACTTGTTTGCTTACAAAGCTAGAAGCAGGTAGAAACATATAATGTGGCTCTCTTAATGTGGAATTATCTAGTGTTAATGTAGTGTAGCAGCTCTAAAAGTAACTATTTTTTAAAATGTATAAATCTACAACTTGCAATAAAAAATGGGTAAATCATTATTACTTGGACTTTGAGATGCTTTTACACTGTCTCTGTTTCCAGTCTTTATGCTAAGCCAAGCTAACTGGATGATAGCTGTGTATTCATTGACTGTGTGAAAAAGATGGACAAAAGTTTTTGGTCAAGCGCCTTAAACACGCATTCTCTCTAATGGCCAGCAGGAAGCGACACCTCAGATGGCAAAGATGTCCAGCTGTATAGAAATCTATTGGAAGGTGTCCATGGGCTCCCTTCATCTGTGGCCACAGCAGACACTTTCCTGATCAGTTTATAATCTAAAACAGTAGTTTCTCATTTTACTGAATACAAAATGATCTGCATTTTGTTAATTATGATCCCAATTTGAGTCCAAAACAACGTTAAAGGAACGTTTACTTTTAGGGCTGACCTGAAGCTATGCTAAGCCAAGCTGCATACCTCACAGAAAAGATTGGAAACCATATCAATTCTTAAACCTCAGCAATAAAAGTCAAACGTGTATTCTCCAAATGTCAAAGTATTTATGACTGTTACATAAAAAAGTTAATTCAGTTGAATTTGATTAAGAGTCAGCAGTGGCATTGTTGGTTTTGTTAATTTGTTTAGTTTTAATCAGCAGCAGAACATGCGCGCCAATGCCTCTGCATGCTTCCGCAGTAACAGATTATACGTCTTCATTTTGGATAGTTTTCCATGTGTCTTATGGCCAGTATTCATTTCAGTAAAGTAAACTGTAGTTTTAGTTTTAAGTTTAGTTTATAGTTAATTATAACAACTTTGATTCACACTTTTGTTTTGGCAGGTTGTGCGTGCCAGCAGAAACCATTCATGAAAGATGCACCCCTGAGGCTTACAGAGGTACACTCCATCATCTGCTAAGCAGGTAACTACTGTATATTTTATAGAAGAACAAAGCCAGCTCCTGATGAATGACTGTGCTATAGGTAATGAGCTTTTTACCTAGAAACAAATGTTTCACGCTCAAAAATGTATCAAAACTGAAAATCAGGTTTTAGTGTTTATATGTTCTACAGTTGATTTACTTTTATGTTTATGGGTGCACAGCCTGGAGATGCCTCTGTGTCAATCAAAGACTTCAAGTCCCAAGATTTATTCAGTCCCCCTCCCATTTGTACAGTAACCAATGGAGGGAGTACACACCCAGCAAGGTGCTAGCTAATTGGGCATACTGAGAATAGAAAAAAAGAGGAAAATAAGCACCTTCTACTGTTATGTGACGTTTATTGAAAGTGCTGATGGATCAGCACAAAGCTTTCTTCAGGGTGTTCGAGAAGAGCTTTGTAGTGAAGCATCATCTGTTTTATGAGATAATTTTTATGTCTTTTTTTTATTTTTGTTTTTGTTTTTTGCTTTTCAGTTTAATGCGTTTTAGTTCTGCAGCATAGAGGTACAAAATAGCGAGCAGGGAGATATGATTCGCTATGCCAAACTCATGGGATCATTAGTACAAAACCTGACTCCAAATTAAGCTCCCACTTAGACTGACAAAAATGCTGCTTTCCAAGAACCCAGTTTGGAGTTAATTTCTCAGTTTCAATGCATAAAATTACATCCAGGAAAACATTTAGTAGGAGACAGTTAAACTTTCTGGAGGGCCGGCATTAAAATGCTCAAAGTTTGCCATGTAATACCCCTTAGCTGAACACTAGAGAATAGCTAGTCTGGTTCTGATTTGTTCTTTACTTTTCTATTTTTGTTCCCTTTAGGGCCATTATAACTAAAATAATAAATGTCTAATAATGGCATTAAAATTCAATGAGATGAAGACTTATTCTGTTCAAACAACAATCTATATGAGCCTATGTAATTTTAGACACTTAATACAATAAAAGCTATGAGTACAGGCATTGAATTTAAAGCTAACAAATATCATACATGACTGATAATTATGGAAAAATGCATCAGAACTTCCACCCTGTTTGAATGCAGCATTTGATGTATGCACTAGTGAATTTGTGATCTGCGGATAATCTCTATGCTAAGCTAAGCTAAAGAAGCCTCAGTCTGTCTTGATAACATTATTTTTTAAAACATTAAACTGTTTCATTAACATGACTTACTTTATGACTGTATGCTGATTTCGGTTATTGGCTGCAATACCGCAGAATGAAATCAATAGCTAATAGTCAAAACATATAAACTCTCCTCTCTGACTCACTGAAGGATATCATACAGTACAACGATTTCACATTTTATTTTGGTCTTTTAAGGATGGTTCTCTGGCACTTGTGTCAAAGCTCGTCTTGTTTTTCACGGCTGCGCTAACCATCAAGAATAAAACTGTATAGTTTGTGCTGGTGGAGTTTTCTTTTGCTGAGGGGGAGACAGAGCGGTTGAGGATGTATACACGTGGGGGAAGAGCTGCAGTAATAGAACTCAGCTGGAGTAGGTTACTTGAGGGAATGCTTCAGGAGCGGGAACAGAGCCAAAAGAGCGAGGAAACATACTTCACTTTATTGATTTTGTCGATCGTCTTAAATGAGGGGCACTCCAGGCCAAGGGCTCACCTCTGCATTTTCTGTGTGTGTGCCTGCTGTGTGGTGGACAACATGCAGAGGTTATGGGAGATGGGAATTATGTATGTTTTTATGTTAATGTATGGGGAAAGGCTTTTTGTGCACGAGGGAGACGTAGAGAGCTCCAGCATCACCTATACAATGGGAACCTTTTGTTGTTACCTCATACATTTCCATGTTGTCCTATCAGCCATTGAGGCTATTGTTTCAGTCACGTGCATCTGGAAGTCCTCAATGAGCTAGCTTGTCTGTGAAAAACCCTGCACCGCCCCTCCACAGATCATGACCTTTTGCTTTACACTAGAGATACACGCTACTATTGTGACTTATTCATCAACTGTGACTTGGTTATAAATGGCTTTTTAAGGCAAATATTGATTAAGTCAAGTGTAACATCACTTGGCTTAAAGCAAATGTCCATAAGCAATTATAGCTGATAGTCTCTTTTCCATTTTTGCCTTGGCTGACATGCTCATCTGTTTTATATTCCCATATGTCCTGTCAGGTGGGACAGGGTTCCTTTCCTGTACAGTCGGTGTCAATTGTTATTCAATAACCAGAACCCTGAAGTTTTACCTCAGACCTCAAAGGCACATTCCCTGTAATAGAGTCACTCAAGTTTCAACAGTGCGTACTTTCTAAAGAGTTTTCTTGCAATAATCATGAACATCTAGTATTAGTTGTGTTATTCTGTATTTTATGTAAGTTGAGAAAAGATGTACTCCTCCTCCCAAAAAATGTGTTTACCTTTATTTTTTTAATAGAATCAATTGCAGACCTTGATGTCAGGAGACTGTTTTTAGCTGATATTGGTTTATGACGTCTCAGTTACTACTGCCAGTATTCAAGAGGAAGCCTGAAATTTCCAGCACATAAAAAACTTTTCAGTAAAGTTTTGTGTGTAACATTAACACCTTTCTAATGCAAACCAAATGTACATTTATATTTATAGCGGGCACAAAGTATCATTTAAAGGTAAGCATTTGTTATTATTTTGTATTCTTTGAGTAAGAAACCTAAAACAATAAATAGATTTGTAATTTCAGTACTGGCCTAAAACAGTTCTGAAACAATCATAACAGTCATCTTGCAATTATCATAATTAAGTCATCTTCCATTACACTTGAAACACTGCTGCTCTGACAGTGATTTAATCATCATTTATCAAAGTTTTACGGCATTAGATGTTAAAAAACTGTCGGATTTTTTTAGTGGCTAATCAAGTGAATCTTTAGTTTCTCCCTTTAAACACATTGCACTCGTTTCCATTAGCTAGTGTAGTTTATTTTAGCACATCACAGTTTTTTTTGTTTTTTTAAAAAATCTCAACACAATTAAACAACTCTGCTGACAACCCTTTCTTTTTGTGGGTTGCCTACATTTACTCTTTCTGTTGAGTCGTGCTTTGTAGTTACACTTTGGTGCTACGCAGACACCTTTACACTGTTGTTTGTTGCCACTGTTGTAGATCATGACATATTTTATAGGGTGGATGTTTGGTGTGTTTTTTCCTAACAGCTCAGTTTGCCTGAAGTGTCTTTGTGTGATCTGAATGTTATTTCTGAATGTCTAACAGTTTAGCTACACTCGGGGAATTTATATGATTTTACAAGGTGCATCCTCTTGTTCTTATCCCCCAAATCATCTTCATCTGCGCATCTGTTATAAACTACCTAAGCATGCTTATCTTTTCTCCCTCTCATTTCATTACACAAAATCCCAAAGAAACCACTGGCCGGGATCAGTTAGTCCCAGCCAGCTCTGTGGTTTTCTTGTTCTTTATTAAAGTGTAATCAAACATCGGTTTAAGTGGAAAATAAATATCCAGATCTAATAAGCTGCTCAGCCGGATCATGTAAATGCAAATTTTCAAGCTGGTTCCTATCCGTCCCACTGAGGGGAGAACAAGCCACAGCAATCGCCTCCTCCACCCTCGATTGTAAATCAAGGAAAATAATGGCTGGATAATGACCGGTTTGCGGTCCCAAGCAGATTGAATGATAACAAACCTCGCATGTTGCACGCAGCTTTTCATTTAACATCCTATCATGGGGAAAGCCGGCGAACAGCTTGGTGTGGCTCATTAAAGGGGTTGTTGATGCCTTGTAAATTTTGTGGAGCAAGGGGTTGAAAATTCACAGGACAAACTTCCTGATAGGGTAAGACAGGGTTTATTTCCCCACCCATAGGGGCCTCCTGCGCCGTCGCAGGGAGCCGGATGATCTGAGAGGACCGGTGAGCCGCCGACTGCATTGCAGTTGTCTGTTTTCTAATGTGAAGGAGTAAGAGTGTGAATGAAAAGAGACGAATACCCACTTAGACAAGCACTAAATAATAGACATATAAATTGCTTCGCTTTCCTGTTTGGGGAGATGCTGATTTAGCTGCTAATTGGTGACAGAAACTGTCAAATGGGTGGCAGATAGTGATTGTGGTGGCTTCTGTCAGGATTAGGTGAGAGGGAAGAAAAAGCGTGCTTTCTTCTGGTGAAGGCAAAGACAATATGACGGCAGTCCCCTCCCTTCTCTTGTCTGATATTTACCCAAAACACATTAAACAGATAAAGAAGAGAAAAGAAACAATAAGCTCGGGATTATGGACCCTGTCTCTTGCCTTCGTCTTGTGCTCTCATGTCTTCCCTTTTTTCTCTCCTCTAAGCTGTCTCTGTGATTGATTAACGTGTTTGTTTGAAGAAATTTTGAATGTTTGCTTGCACAGTGAAACACACAGACATACAAATACGCGCCGAATTTGCTCAGATGCTCGCACGCACAGAGACAATGAACTGGCTGTAAGCAGAGAGACGGCGAAAGAGACGGATAAAGACTGACTGACTGATCTCTCGAGGGCATCTTCCTCTAACCCTGCCTTGACTCTCCTCCCTTTTCTCTGGAGCATTAAAATGAACAGTAATTAGGCTTTGATACTCTGGCAAATGAACAGTAATTAGAGTGTGCTACTGTGGATCCTCTGCCTGAGCTGCTCATTGAATATTCACACCATTATTGAACGTTAAGATTAGCTTGCCGCTGTCATGCACAAACAGTGTGGCATGGCAACGGCCCTTTGCAGATGGTGTTAGGGGGATGGTGGAGGCAGTGTGTGCGCGTAGACAGGTCGCCCAAGCCTGGCGGACCCTCAGAGGGGATTTTCTGGTTATTAGATCCTTGCCAGATCATGGGCCAATTATAAAGAAAACTGTCAGTCAAGGCAAAGTGGCTATGTGATTAGCGGAAAAGGACAAAATCAGGTGAGGAGTGTGAATCTTTCTGGAGGCAGCTTTGATTTGCTAATAAGAGGGAGAGGGAAAGGACCGGGGCAGGGTCCCCAGCTGTAGTCCTGCTTTGCTCTCTTCATTTTCACTGTGACCTTCTTAGCACTGCTGGTCTAATCTGCGCTGCAGAGAAGACATAAAGAATGGCTCTCGAGGGGGTTTTCTGGGTCCAGGCTCTGAATGAGGCACAAGGGGGTTAGCCACCAAAAATGAAAGCAGTACCCCCTACTCCCAACCACAGGGACATGAGTAATCAAATAGTTCCTTTAGGATGACAAGGGACAAATACTTCCTAATTACCCTAATAGTTTTAAAGACTTTTTACTCTTGATAAAAAAAAAAACGAAAAAAAAACACTTAAAGCTATGTCACTGAGAGAAGGAGGAGTGAAGGGATAAGAGGAGGGAGGGAGAATCACTTGCCTCTGAGAGCATCCTCAGCAGGCAGAAGCTCTGTCCGTTCCTCTTCCTAATTTCTAAAAGCACGACAGTGTATCCTAATTTAGCGGCTGGTGACCAGGGCTGACATTGAGGGGCGTGGTAGGGCCTCCCCCCCCTCCCGGCCATGGTTTCTGGCTGGGGAGAAGCAAACGCAGAGGGGAGACAGGCAGCACAGTGCCAGCGCTATAATGAAGCGCGGGAGACAGCAGGCCTGACAGCTCTGGCAGGTGATGCATGGGGCCCATGCTAATTCTTCAGCAAGCCAGTGATGGATCCTGAAATCTTGACCACACATCCCATTAGCCCCTGTCTGTGACAGGAGAATAAAGATATTAAAAAATCCGGGAGAAGTTGAGAGAAAGGGGTGCAGGGGGATTTGGAGTGGGATGTGGACAGCCAGTCAAAGGACCTTACGCAAACCTCCAAGTCCTCTGCAATATTTTCAGCAGCAAAGTTATTGATGACTTAACCTCTGGGGTGCAGGTTATGGGTGATGGATACTGTGCATCCTCAGCATGGAACAGCAGAGGATAACAAGGTAGACAGTGAATCACCTGCCCACAGCTGATAAAAATAGAATATGACATGTTCTACAGCGTATACACTGCATTATTCCACTGTAAATTCTAAAGAGATGAGTGAACTGGGCTTTCCTGTAAATAGATTAGTTCATTGAATTGGTTTTCTATGGGCTCAGCTGTTCTGCGCATCCCTACTGCTCTGGCTTTTGCATCTTAGCACTATCAATGCATGGACTGTTTATTAGGCTGTCCCTGCCAACTCCTCTGCGACCTCCCATCCCCTCAAGAATAAAAAAGACTAAGGAATAAAAAGCAAAGGAGGGCGTAGAACTCCTCAGCTATCAAGCGCTCAGGTGTGTTTACCATATATCTTTTATGTTTCTGTGCCAGAAAGGGCTAATATTTGTGACAAGTTTTGTATGAAATATAAATGACTCAGTCTTGATACAAATAGGAAAACTGGTAGCGAGGCGAGCCGAGTCGCAGCCAGGCCACGAGAATCCTTCCCATTTCTCGGGGTTGACAAATAGCACAGAGGAAGTTCCAGGGGAAACTGAGAGGTTACTGTGACAGACAAGGAGCACAATTATCACACCATGATGAAAGAGCCATGGCGAGCGCGCGTCGCACCGTTAATTACCGTCCTTTTTCCACCAGCCTCTAATGTGAGGAAAAACACGCGATGACAAGTGTGTAAAAGAGCAAGCACTAAATTACTGTCAGGAAAAATAAACGGAGGATCGCGCGGCCCGCACAGTGATTTACGGGGGCAATTAGTCACCGCCCCACGGAGATGCTGAGGACAGCAGTGCGGCGGGAGTGTGTCAGGGAGAGAGAGTGTGAGAGACACCCCTACGCTCCACCCACACTTCTAAAAAATAGGATGAGAACTAGGAGAATGTTCTCTGTGCTCTTGGCTGAGTGACCTTTGTCTGGCGGAGGGCCGTTATCCAACTTTTTGCTGGTTATAAAGAAGTTCAGAAATAAATGATCAAGCAAACAACGGCTCTGTGAACATCATCCTACTTCAAATCAGTGCCATGTTGTCATATGTATATGTATCATAATAGAATAAAAGAAGTAACATCAGTGGGTGATATGGAACCAATTTAGGTCACCGTTACTTGTTTTATGCTGAAGTAGGTTGATTATGACACAGGTGTAAGACAAGCTAAAGCAATGTCTGTCATTACACTATCAGTAGAATACAGGCTTTTGTCTATGTCGAATGTGTCAGCGTACTTGAAATGCTAAACGTCTCAAATGAGCTAACCCCCCCACACGCTCTACCATCAAACATCAAATGGGCTCTAATTGTTTCTAAACGTGACACAAGTTAAGATACTTCAGTTTAAAGCCCGCCATCACGTCTCAAAAGTGACGCTTGATTCCTTGTCTCGTCTCTTCGAGCAGCTTCTAAGACAGGAGGTCGCATCCCAGTCGTCACATGTCCCTCATATTTCATGCTCAGCTATGAAGCGAGCCTTTCATCGCGTATTAAAATACCTGCTGTACTTTTAAGGAAGTAAGACCACTGGGAATATGCCCGACTGAGCGGAGAGCCCATTGATTAGTAATGGCTGATGACAGATAGTGTCACATCATCTTTGTTAATTTCACTCATTCGGAGGCATTGAACAAACATGGCGTGCTGTTTTTTTTCCCCCTCTTTCTTTCTCTGAGAGAAATTTCTGAAATCATAGCCTATTGTTGAATAATTTTGAAGCCCCTATTAGAAAATTGTCACACTGTGTGATATCTTACAGACGTGTGATGAAATAAAGTAAAGATGGAGTGGGGGTGGGATGATGCAGTGGAAGTTTGTCTTAATATATCCATCACAGCCAGCTAAAGACAATTATAGTTGAGCACTTTAAAGAAAACCCTCAGACGCAGGCTCTTGACTTGCTAAGCTTCTGAAGCTTTCTCTTCGCGTAATGCTAACGCTTGATGCTAACATGACAAAATGTGTTGGAGGATATTGGCAGTTTAATCTGCCTTGTCATGCTCGTATACATATTTAGACTGAGCATTTGCACGTGTATTGTAGGACAATAATAACACTGCCAGTAAGCTGAGTGTTATGAGCAGCGCGATAGGAAGTGTGTGTATAGGGGGGGGGGGGAAGCAGGGGGATGCATTCTCCCGGCCATACAAATCCAGTAGAGGCTAGTGAGTGGGCTTGCTAGGTTGAGCCACATTTCCAGGTCAGTGGCCTTAAGCATGCTTGGTTACAGCTGCCTTGCCCATTCCTATTGGCAAAGGTGCCATAAGACAAGGTTGTGAGGGGCCATAAGTGGTGAGGAGGAAGCAGTGGAGAAGCTAACCAGGAGAGGACCATATGCATGTCCAGTGGACTGCTTCCCTCAGGCTTTCTTTCTCCATCTCTCTCTCTCTCTCCCCCCACATCCCTCACTTGACTGCACTATCCACTCCTTTGCCAGGGCTATATAAGTGCCAGGACATCAGACTTCCTCAAGCTGTCAGCCTTGCTTTTCCCCAGAACAACACAATTTGAGACTGGAGGAGAGTAAGAAAAAAAATCGCTGGAGAAGCTAGAGAGGAATAAGATTGGAAAAATGCTCCATTCTGTTTTTGCTTCAGCCAGTTCCACGGCCAATTAAAGGCCATCATGATCACCCATAAAACTGTGGATGTCATTGCGGTGGACCTTTATGTTTGACTCAGGATATTTTCACTGTCTTATAATTTTAAAGATAATTTTAATTATCAAGAAACCTAGCAAAAGAGTGAAATGCTTTGCTTAGACAAGCTTTTTTTTTTTAGTTATTCATGATAGCCATAATGTTGTACACATATACATGTTGCTAAATACAACATTTTTACAACATTTTTAAAATACTGCATACATGTAAAGCAGAGCGTATTTGCATCATAAAAGGGAATTAACCTTTTTTTCTCTCACTGCACAAATCTCTGTACACTCTCAAATAAAACCCACATGAGGAATTTATTAATGTTAATTATCAACAAATTAATTTACCCCCGCTTCTGCAGTCTTTGTATTATGTTTTTCTTGTTTATCATGAGAAGCTATTTGAAAATGTATTGGTGATTTTTTTTATTATTCATAAAAGAGATGCAAGTGTGAAAACAGACTTTTTCCATCTTTATGGCTTCCAGTGTTCTGTGAAAGGAGGCTTTGAAATTAGACTCACTAACTGGCAATGAAATAACAGACAGCCAAGAAGAAGAGGAGTTAAAAAAAATAGGGCTTATGAATCAATATGGGCAATGGGGGAAGGCCAAATGTAATAAATAATACAATAACAAGCCTAACTAATGAGCTGTTGTGAGGGTGCAGTTCACAGAGTAGTCCCTTTGTATGAATCCCTGCTAATAATCTTGGGGAGCCAGCGGATGATGAAGTGTTGCCATAAGGCAACACCTGTGCAATTAAAGCAGCGGATTCTTTTGCACGTAACATTAATTTCAGCCCTTTATAAAGGCCCGATGAGCACACTAATAATCTAGTCTACTTGACTCCATGTCTAGCTGAAACAGAGCATCTAATTAGGTAAAGGTAATTAATTAGAGATAAACGGAGCTAATCAGAGCCCGTTAGCACTCCCACTTTCTTGGCATTAAGACACAGAGCCTCCTGCTCTCTCATTGGCTGCCCTGTCATGTGCTCAGTGAACATGAAAAAGATATGTTTTTAATAGAGGCTCTCTGATCTTACGGTGAACTAGTCTGCTCCCTTAAGATCAAGACTATGTTGCTTCTCAGATGATCTTTTTATTCCCAAAAGTTAGTGATAGATTATCGTTTTGTCAAATGTAATGCTGTTGTTCTGAATGAACTATTTGGATAGTTAGAACGTGTCCAGCTGCGTTTGGTTTCATTGTATTAGTTAAAGTCAAAGAACGGCGTGATTAGCATAAATTCAATCGTCAGCATCAGCATCATGTAAGCATGCATGCATGACTTTTAATGGGGCAAACATACACACATACATACACAGACTCACATACTTTGTAAAATAGCACTATTTTAACATATAAAAAGAATGGCTTCTTTAAAAATATCAATGGTATGGTAGAATTTCAGACCTAAAACGAGAATCCCCCTTGTGGCTTAGCCTACAACCTCTAACAAGAAATCATATTACAGATACATGAATATGATCTTGTTGGCTTTACGCCAATGTTTCATAAGGAAACATTAAGCCCCAGACAGCAAACATCCAACTTCCCATGATTTTTGTTCTAATTTTCATATGAAAGGTGAAGCGGGGAACCCTGGATGGAACAGATCCTTCCGTGTTGCACTGATGCAACAGCAGCATGAAGAGCCTGCGCTTCCACTCGTGTACCTATCATGTCCAATTTTTTTTCCAATAGATATTCCAGTCTTTGCATATGTGCAAGTACTGTTTGAAAATGGAAATTTAATGGTTATTGTAATGAATGTTGACTTAACAGATCAGAAAGGCAGGAGGGAAGGAAATGCGAGCAAACCTGAGAGGAGAGGTTTGTTTAGATGCTCGAGTGTCGCTGGGTTTCATGAGGAGGAATGATTTGGGGGAAACATGATTATTTTTTCCCTCTGCTTTTCCTTGTACACAGGGGAGTCGTCTGCTACAAGAAGGCAGGGCGCTCCCTCGACACGCATCATTAGAAGGTTTTTTACAAGCGACAAGCAGGCTATTTGGCTGTCATTGGGATTGTTTGAAGAGAATATGTTTCTGCACCGTACTCCAGGGAGCCCCACATCAGGAAAAAAGTAGATCACCCTTGAGCACTTGACATTGCTGTTATGCATTTGTCAATATTAAGGCTAAGAGGTTGGGCCAGTGTGTGTAAATTGGGAGTTTGGTGCATTTGCTTGCCTCAAATGTGAGCTGACCTTTAACCTAGCGTGTCACTCATTCGCTAACCTTGTTTCTACTAATTGCTACATTCAGCCTCTGCGGTTATACTCAATTATTCAGTTATTCAAAATATACTAGGCAGTTTTAATGAGGTTCCTTATCCGCTAACACGAGTGCAACATGGATATTTGTTCATGTTTTTTAGCTTATTAGTAATTACTGAATACAATATGACTTCATTACGTTGTCTCAAACTTTCTGGACGCACTGTAGCCAAAACAACAACAGAAAAAGAGGCGTGTTAAAAGATGACCTGCAAAGAACAGCAGTGAAAAGTAAAGCAGCACATTGTGATGAACTGTCATATTCTGATCGTGGCCCATAATGCAACCATCACTGGTCCAAAGTGCAGGGTGTGTGTAGCGTTTCCAATTGAAATGAGTCAGAGTGTAGGCATAGAGATCCTCATTATATCGTTTCCCCAAGGGCTGAGGCCAGCGCTTCTGCTGGAAAAGAGGGAGACGAGTGCATCCTCGCTGCTCTCCAAAGACAGGGACAAGTAACAGTTTGGTTTCAGCACCAATCTCTAAATGGCTTTTCAAAAGCAAAGAGAGGCTAACACAGTGGGGAGATATTTGTGTCGGTTTCTGCGATTCTGGTTCATTTGTCTGCTCTTCACCACGGGCGAAACAGCCGAACATGGCACGCGGGGTCACATCTGATTCCCTATCGGAGACGAGATGGTGAGAGGACGGCAGGAGTGCGAGGCGGCGTTGCAGCACTCCGCTGTGTCCAAAACTATCTGCATCAGTGGTGCTGATTGTGAGGCACCCGCTGGCGCTGTTTAGATAGTTTGACTACATCAAGCTCCCTTCCAGACGGCTCTTACTGGTGCGATTAGAGGAGGGTGAAGATGAAAGGTGTTCGGTGTATTTTTAAAATTGTTGATTTTCCGTGTAATGATAGCTCGTGCAATTAAGCACTGGCTCCAGGCTCTGCATGTCCTTGTGAAAAAAATCTCAATTATTTGTGTGGGTGTACACGTGTGTGTAAGTGAGAATGAATGTGTGCGGGCATGTGTGCGCCTATGCTTCAGACAGATTTTCTACATTGATGTTAGATTTTTAATGTTATGCACCAAACAGATTTTTCCATTAGTACGCCGAAGATGTGACTACTTGCTTGATAAGTGATGTGGATTGATTTAGTGTGTTAATGTATTTGATTAAATTTGCGCTTATAATCTTGGGATGTTCTTATAAGTGCGCGAAAAGCCTTTTGAAATTTAGATTAACAGAAAAAATGCGCACATTGTAACATCTATAAATTAAGTTGTTGTTCAGTTTTTCCTCATGTTATTCAGATCCCAAAAGTGTGAACATGTTGTAAACATGCAGTAACAGAGCCAGCAGCGGGGTTCTCATATTATTTATTGAAATGAACTCGCCTGACAGCAAATGTTTCCTCTTGGATTGAGACATAAGCCAGCATTTTCTTTGTCTTGTTGTGCATAGGTTTTCACGGTATAGATGACAGAACATTTTGTGTTCGTGGGTGTGTACGCATGCAGCGATGAGGGGCTGGGGTGGAGCTAACCTGTAGGGGAGATTGTCAAAAGGGCTAAATTTGCCATGAGAGTAATTGTGCTGTTCCATGACATTCACTTCTGCTAAATGTAATCACTTTAAATAATGTCAGTGACATCTTGTGAAGTATTTGGTGGAAGAAAAGGCACTATGTAGGGCAGGCATCTAAGTGTGTGATCCCGACTGTCTGTGCGTTATCTTCTCTTTCATTAGAGATGAACAGCCGCGGGTCAGATGGGTGGTGGGCGGGAGGGGGTCAGGGAGTGTGTGTGTGTGTATGTGTGGATTCAGAGGGTGGGCAGTGGGCACAGGAGGGGGTGGCTTCACTGGAGATGGTAAATAGGATTATAAAGAGGACCCTAGTGTTGCCTAGAAGACAAAAGTGACTGATGATTAGCTTAATATTTGTTACACAATGCAACACTGGCTGAACATTGTGAACATTTATTGCTAGTGCCAGGCACTTTCAGCAAGCATTTCATCACACCCAGCTCTGGCCTTGTGAAATCTCTTGTAATTTTACAAACAGTCAGCGTGTTCGAGAAGTAGAAAAAAGGGAGAGAACATGTTATAGGCGGCTGCCTGATGTGCCTTCTATACCTTGAGGCATGGTGCTGGAAAATTCAGTGTGAACTTTCGACACTTAAATGCTAAAATGCGACTGATTTGAGATGATAATAGGCGCCCTAATAGAAGCTGATCCTTTGCAATGGCTTGGAGTCTTATAGCACACAGCTGTAATGCAATGTGAGTCGACAGTTAGGGGAAAAAAAATGGAGAAAGGCACAGATAGTGAAAGATAACACAACGCATAACCCTCCTTGCTGGCTGAGAGGGAAACATGTCTTGTGGTGCCCTGCTATGTATCAGGGTCGGTCGGAGGTAGCAGCAGATTGGAGAGGGAGCAGGAGACGGGGCAGGAGACAGTAAGTGGAGTTGGCAGAGTGAGGATCCAGGCAAGAGGGCTTGACGGTGTAAGAACGGAGCTGACCCCTCAGCCCTCCAAGATCCACAAATGGATGGAGGCGTTGGACGGGACAGGCCTGGAGTCAGAGACCTGCTCAAGGTTGACAAGAGTCAGGGTCAACCTTCAGCGAGCCCGGCTGTAAACAAGTTGCTGGAAGAAACCTAAAGGGCTCAAAGCATGAGTACTTCCATGGTAATATTTCACTTATTGCCAGGCTGAATTGGCCTTAAATATTTGAGGACTGCCTCAAACGAAAAACTCCTCTAAGTGCACCACGCCAGTGTTTGCTTCAGCTATAGTCACAGAAATTATGTTGTGTATGCACTTTAGTTCCACTTCACTGCAAGGGATCTTAAATGTTTGGTTCACCAAAAAATAGGAACATATTTTCAACATTCACAATATCTCTCATACCCAGGCTTCAAAAAAGAAAAAAAAGGCCCAACTCCATCCTAAATGGAATAAAAGTGCAAATTTCTTTCTAGAAATTTCTTGACATTTCATGAAACGTATGTCTTCCTAATAAATTCAACTTTTAGTTTTTAATACTGATATAAACATAAACAAATGTCTTTTACTCTGTATTGATGTGGAGGCAGACAGCCTGCCCAAAACCTCTAAATTTCCTCTGACATTATTTCCTAAACTATTATCCTTATCCTAACTTATCCTAAATCTATTAGTGTGTCTTATTTACAGCTAAACACAATAAACTTTTTTCTTGCAATCAGAATTGACTCCTAGGGCACTGCAACTCACAATAGTCAAAAGAGCAATGCAAGTATTGATTTGCTTGATTTCCCACTTAAAATAAGCATCTGCTTGCCTATAAATTGTGATTTTTCCCTCTTTTATGCACTCCAGCTTAGTGGTGACTACTAAAATAGCTTTATTTATAGCTGTAATATTTTGAGAATTCAAACAGGAGTACAGAGTCCCATTTGTTAAGGATTCGTTAAAGTATTCAAAGAGTCTGCTGCCTGTATGCAATATTGTAGGGTCTACCTTACAATACAAAGTATCTTGAGGTGAAGGTTGTTATGATTTGGTGCTGTATAAATAAAATAAAGTTGAATTGAATTGTTGCCTTCTGCAGCTCAGTGATGATTTTTTTTAAAATTTATTACACAAGTTATAGAAGTAACAGAATATATATAGCTTTAAATGCAGATTACTTTGTGGTTTGATGAATTTTAAATTAGAGTACCTATATCATTGAGTAAAACTGGTGAACTGAGCTGAAACACTCTGAGTAAGGAGGAACAAGAAAAGTAAAACTGAGAG
The DNA here is from genome assembly GCF_051167445.1 of Perissodus microlepis. NCBI lineage: Eukaryota > Metazoa > Chordata > Actinopteri > Cichliformes > Cichlidae > Perissodus > Perissodus microlepis. The sequence continues at coordinate 28,813,627 of NC_140482.1, forward strand.
AGAGACAAAGCTAGATTGTGTTAGTTGACTTAGCAGCAGGAAAGCTTCTCCATGTGAGCACATTTACATGAGACTGACCATCCTGACCATCCTGACCAGCAATAAACTGAAAGAAGGTCATGGGACCAGGCTCAGTTATTGTGGAGATAAATGGGGTTGTCTTCTGACCATAGAATAATGTGTTTAAAAAAATAAACTTCTGCTGTGCATTCTTCATCTTCTCATCAGCGCACAGGGGTGACCACGTCCCAGGCAGACAGACAGTTTGTCAAGAGTTTTAATTAGTAATGGGGGATCTCCAGGGTATGAGGAGTCAGGGTGGAGGAGGAGGTATGTATAAAAATATGCATATATGAAAATCTTCTTCCTTTTAATGAAAACTGCAGTTTGCTGATTGTGAACAATACAGTATTTCAGAAGTTTAAAGGCATCCTTCCCGCGCTGTGGATATTAACGCACAGACATACAGTATCTTGCCTACTTAAAGACGCAGAAGCCGGCAGCAGCGACACGCGTACTTGCATTATTATTATTTCTGATGCATTTAATATCCTCGGTTTAAGCTTTGAAGACAATCTTTGGGGAATATTGAATCTAACCATTCTCTTTTGCCCTGGATTCCTCTCTCAGACAAAACTTTGTTAATTAGCCCCATACCTATAGGCAGAGTTTTCCTATTCTGACTTTCCCTCATATTATTAAAGATGCTGCTGACTCTTCCCACCATGCGTCTTCCTCCTCCTCCTCTGTTGTCTTGTTATCTGAAAGTGCCATTGGCATTTTTTTCTTTTTTCTTTTTTTTTGCATGCAAATTTGGGCCAAGCAGTTTTCCAGCACCCTCCCATACCATTAATGGTTGTGGCCCACGGTTGGCTCTTCGTGCCAGTTAAAGCATTCAGCTGCTGTCTCCTTAAGGCCCTCTTAGCCCAGTCCACACTTGTGATGTCTTGTTAGGAGTTATCTAGCAGCCTTGTTCTGGAATAGTTCAAAGACTTCACAAATCCAGCTGTCAAACCAAAGTTAGGCATGGGACCTTTTAGAATGTATTTTAGAAATCGATAGGGCTTCCTGAGTCTGCCACCGCCTCATTTTTCTTAACTCCTTATTTTATAAAGTTGCCACTAATTCCTTTACAATCTGAATTCATTTTGCTGATACCTTTTTGGCCTAAAAGATTAAAAAAAGTTCAGTTTTCCACTCAGATAATATGCATTAAGATTGTATTAGAATATATAATCCAAATTACAGGAACTAAATGATATTATCAATAACTTTTAGCTCTTAACTTCAGATTAGAAAATATACATTTAATGTATCATCATTCACTCTAAAAATTGGAACTCGACAAAGTCTTTCTTTGAAATAGATTATAAAACAATGGATTTTTGGGAATTTTTGGGACTTCAAGCACGATGTGAGAAAGAGTGGCTCAGTTTAGGTGGATGTAAGAGTACATTAAAGTTTCCTGAGCAACTTCCTACTAACAGTAAGACAATAAAAGTAATCTAATTGGTATCTTTTCAGACAATATATGTTAGTGTTTTTCAAACTTTAATCAACTATAGAAACTGGTTGGACCACATAAAGCCACATTTGAAATCAAATCTACAGGTATTAAACCACTATTTTGACACCAAACTATTGTCTTTGGCCAAAAATGGCAACAGTTTGGATGCAAAAAGGTCAAATCTGGATATGAGTTATTGTTTCCATTTCTGGTCCAGTCATCCTGTCCCTTAAAAACCAGGAAACATTGATTGGAATGAAAAAAGAAAATGTTTAATACACGAAAATACAAGAAAGACGAAAGACACCAAGAAGATGGCAAGACCACGTCACAGTACATGCAAGCTGTAACATCTGGAATGGACATCTAACCATTCATCTAACCTTATATAACACAGATTATTTGAATATCACTCAAAACTTTATTTAGAACCCATTATTATGGTTATTAGCCACCAAACAACAATGGCAGACAAACTAAGGATGAGTATTGAGTTAAAGTACAATCCACCCAAAATTAATGCTAATATAGTCACATAAATTACACCGTAGAACTGCATTGTCATATTGGAGCGGTAAACTAACAGTATGTGAAGGAAAATTTCGGCAGCTTTATTGTTATAAATAATTTTCTATCTTCAGTTTCAAGTACAAAATGCATTCGATGTTTCTAAAGCATAAGACCACAGCTTTATGTGAAGCCGAATAAGAAGCCCAAATAAACAGATGATTATTAAGTAACAGGCGCAGCGATGTGACAGATAACAAATTAATTTGTTCGTGAATTTATCACCGCTAATATAGGAGCCAAACATTTATTTTTCTTAGAACAGCAAAGGCGACTTTGCAGACTCATGAGGACGATTTTAATGAAGGAAATCCATCCTGTTTGCAGAGTACACTTGCACAGCATTTCTTGCTTGCATAGTAAGAACCTTGCACTCAGCTATAAGCATAACATTACTAATGACATACTTTTATTATGATTCAAACTATTAAAAGCACTGCTGCAGATAAGCTGGATGAACACCCAGACTTACAAAATAGTTGTATTTTGTATTTTGAATAATTATATTTCTTGAGCTTTGATTTGCCTCTGACTTTAAGAATACGAAGCGATAACCTCCAGCTATGTGATTCACACTAAAGAACTGCTTTACATTGCCAAGGGGCCAATGCGTTCTCCTCCATCACACAAACGGATGTTATTCACAACAATATGCAAAGTGTTATCACCTGGGACGCTCAAAAGGAAGTAGACTTCGGCATTAAATCACTGGAAAGTCATTATTCAAAGAAGGTCTATATTTTTGTTTTCATAGCACACTAAAACACATGATTTATCTACACTGAATTTGTAATGTGGTATTACATATGAGAATGATGGGATCGTTGTATTTCACATCGAAGTAATTTACCACATATGTGAGCGGCTGCATGTTTTCAAGCTGTATGAGGGGATATTTTATGTTTGAGTCTGTTGTGTCCGTCTAATAAAAAGTCAAAAGTCTCTGTTCCTCACAGCTCTGAAAAATGTAGACCTTTTAAATCCAGCTTTGCCTCAATGGCTCCATGTATCACTTTGCAAAGTGCTGGTCAGATTTGTCCTGAGGCACTTGTGTGCAGAAGAGATGTACTTTGTAACCCTTGATCCAGACATATACAAGGAGAAGCAGAGGGGAGAGCCATGTTTGAATGAGCCATTTCTTCTGATGCTGCACCCAGAAAGGCTTTAACAATGCAGTAAAGCTTAATGACAGGGCCCTCTGAACAGCGCCATCATCACAAGTAGTAAAACTATGCAGATGGTGGCTGATGATCAGCGCTGCCTTAACAGAATACAAATGACTGCGGTCCAACAGAGTGAACTGCACATCCCATTAGGACAAAGGCACGGTAATGGTCGCCTCTGGGATAATACGTAGCCTGCTGCTCTTGGTGATTTTATTGAAACAAACTTTTCATTTGTGCAAAGTTATTAAAGTTATTTGCAGAAAGCTGCAAAACTGACAGTGTGCTCATGTTGCCCATTAAATCCCATATGAAGGGTAAGTGTGATCCCATTGTATGTGCTATATCTGTTAATACAGCTGGATATTTACTGAGGCAATTCAGGTTAAGTACCTAAGATACACAGCAGCGTCCCAGCTGGGATTCCAACCTTCTGGTCACAAGCCTGGTCTTTTAAATATCCTTGCTAATTGGGCTGTGGGTAGATTTCCAAAACTGTTCAAGACACCAGCTTTCCCCTGGTTACCACTGCCAGACAGAAACTTTGATCACACTACTCTGTTACAAGCGCATTCTCTTAAAAATGTGAGTTAAAGCATACGAAGCCTTTAACAGTAGTTAACATGGCCTTTAATAAGAAGGTTTTATACCGAGAGAGAATTATATTTCATTAATTTTCCCTACAGTTTTTATTTCCCAAAGATTTCCATCGCATCAAATCTCATTTAATGACTTGATGTGATGTGATCTAATTTTTCTGCTATGTCCTTACCCATTAGTTAGCTGCGTATCTATACTTTATGTATGTATGGCTGTAGTTCACTCTGTAATCAGTGGAATCTGTAGTTCCAAGAATTCACATAAAATGCAAAGGCATGACAGAAAATAGTTCAGATCTGTGCATATTGTATATATACTGTGCACATGTAGGCAATGAGGTAGAAAGGAGATGGCTAGAAGAGCATATCTGCATTGGTAAATAACTCCAGAGAACATTTTTAATAACCGAGATTTGGAAATGAGTGACAAAATCTAACTGATAATATAAGATGTAAGACTCAGAGGTTATTTGACCCCTTCTCATATTGCTTGTTAAAATTCACTTCTTAGTATGTAAAGCTACAAAATTGTAAAGAGAGAAACATAAATGAACAGTGTCAAGCTAAGAAAATAAACGATTTCATTACACCAAAAAGACATTTGTATAAAGAAATAAAAATCCAAGACACTTCAAATTCCAGGAGTCTCTGTCAGCAGCATCTTAGGCGTGTTTATAATTCATGGTATAATGCAGCAACTGTGTTGGGAATGGAGGAAAGAGCAACATTTCTCTAAGCAAAATCAGAAATCTGAAACCACACCTGGGGGGGGGTGGAGATGTATTACCGACCTCCGTGAGGGCCTGATGAAAGCATGAACAAAAGCATCAGTATAGACTGAACACCGAGCAAGCACAGACTTCTAGTCTGGAAATTTTGCCCACTCTATTCTTTTTCCAAAAAGTAGATGTGAATTTATAAGAGGGAAAAGTAGCTAGTTATGTAAAATTATAGGAATCTGTTTGAAAGTGTCTGAGACTAAAGTAAAACTTGTTTGGACCCATGAATGAATAATACAGGCCTGCATAATCCCTTTACCGCCATAATTACAAGCATTAAGCATTGAGGTGGTGTTTTCCTTCAGCAGGAGCTGTTGGTCATGGTGGTGTAGCTTGCATCATTGATTTTATAGTGATTAGGAAAGAAATGTGTAAATTTAGATCTGATAATATATTTGTTTGCAAGCAAAGAATTTTTTTTCAAATGTGATTTAGGAATTGTTTCTGGAATATGATTAAAATCTTGCTTTGCTGGATTCAAAGGAATCAGTGGCAGCATGGAAACTAATAAATATTAAAAACTGGAAGCTCTTTGTTGACTTTGCGAGTGAAATTATTTTTATGGGACTTAATTTTAGTATATATAGAATGGGTAAGCGCAACATTATTTTCTAATTATCATCTATTATTACAAACATCATAAGAAAGTGTGACCACAACTATAAAAGCTGAAGTTTTGACAGTTTGCTGGTCTGGAGCATTCAGGTGTGTGTTAACACAACACCAAGGAGGAAAGACATCAAAACATCTGGAAAGGCTTGTAATTATGAATTATAGAAAATATAGATAGTCCATCATTCTGCAGTGAAAAAGATTGTTCACAAGTGAAAAACAGTGCATGAGTGGATCTCCCAGCAAATTCACCCCAAGGTCAGACCATGCAATGCTTGTAGAAGCTGCAGAAAATCCAAGAGCTACATCTCAAAAGCTTCAGTTTGCATTTTAAATGTTAAAGTTCATGACAGTACAATTAGAAAAAGATTAAATGTGTATAGCTTGTTTGGAAGAGTTACCGGAAGAAGACATTTTCTTTTTAACAAAAAAACAAAAACATGGCAGCATGGCTTAGTTTTTTGAACAAACTGCAAGGATTCTGGAACAATGTCCTTCAGACAGAGAAGACCAACGTGCAGATGTTTTTACGTGACACAAAGTGCTGTCTTTGGAGAAAACCAAATATAGCATCTTAGCACAAACACCTCATATATGGAAGAAAAGAATGAAGGCGTTGCAATGGCCCAGTCCAAGTTCAGACCTCAACCCACCTTAAACGCTATGGTGGGACCTTAAGAGCTATTATCTACAAGCAAGTGGCACAAATAGGTCACTATATTTTTACAGTTATAGTTCATTACCGTAAATGAAGTAATGACTGATAAATAAAGCTGATATCCTCTTTTTTTTCAAAGCTATAATGACAATAAGAAGACGGCAATGAAATAATGCATCTCACTAATAAGATCTCTGATTTAGACGAGTATTGGTTTGTGTATTTGTATTGAATGTGAAGCAGACAATAACTAAATTAATCTAGTTTGTAATAATCACAGTGCAGCTTAAAATTTCAAATAGAGACTGTCTGGTACCGGGAGGTTGCTGCTGGCAACTCAGCTTTTGTTGTGTAATTTATGTAACAAACAATTTCTCCATCCAGCATAAACACAACATACTGCCAGACGCTACACGATCTGACTGCTAAATCATTGCGCAAACTGCTCCCATGATGGCTTCTGCACAGCTTAAAGTGGGTTTGAGGTTGAATTACTGAGCTGAAAATGTTTGGGTGTGGAAAGTAGGTTTAGGGGACTGTATGTAACCCCTTTATGCCTGCCAACCACTAACACACTTACATATACAGCTCTCTCATTCATACTGTAGATTAAATCATGTTGAGGTATGTCATGCAGCATTAGATTAACCTTTAACCTCTGAATCTTGACTGAACTGTGCATAATTGGTTGGTCAGCTCCTTTGCTAATTAGTGTGGCATTAATGTGTGCCGCCTTGGGCTAGCGTAGAGTTGCAGGGGGTGTATGGGGGGGCTGGCATGGCTCTGTAGAGCAGCCACCATTAACACTGGCCCAAAGCAGCCTGCTGGGAGGTGAGAGTGCTCTACACTCAGTCCAGCCTCGACCCGGGCTGCAGGCCCAGAGCTCCCTCCGATCCATATATATATGATGTCCTTGCGAAGCAGGGCTGACATAGGCGCACATAGCAGCGGTGATGTTACAGTAGCCCCTCTGTGATCCCTCTCTTTTTTAAAACCGTGACAGGCATGCGACCCATGCCACTCCTCAGCAGGCTGCCCTCACTGCCGGCAGGGCAGCGTTGAATGGTGACTGATGTTGGCATGAGATGTGCTGCCAAATGCCCTAGCTTGCGTGTCCAATCATGGATGTTGATTTCAATTAGCTCAATCACATGCTCCAATACTGACCTCTCGCTTTCAAGGGCTTTTTCTTTGGTTGCTTTTTTCTTGCACTTTGCTTCAACTACCCCTCGGCAAACAGGGTCAAATTGTTTGGTGTTTGCGCGGCTTCTGGTAATGGTGGGTCCTTGGTTGTGTTGGCCAAGACATTTCAGCTGCAGCCTGCCAAGGCTTGTTGGTCATCAGGAGGTGGGGTAAAGGGGCAGGGGGTTGGGCTAAAGATGTAAAGCTTCTCTGATAATCAGTCTGAACAGTGGTTGGTCCTGATGGCTGGTGGCTGCCTGGTGCTTGGTTGATTGATGCTGGCTTGTGCTTCCATACAGAGCCCTGCCATGCAGACCCCACTGTGTAAACACTGTCACTGCAGTGAATCTTTTAGTCCCTTAAAGCCTAGATCAGTGGTGAGCTTTGTAATGTGCAGCAGTAACCAAAAGGAAGCATGTTGGAAATCACAGGACTGTGATCGCATGCATAACTTGACAGTGTTTGGGGATTTTCGTGGACACTAAATGTAGCTTTGAGGTAAAATACCTTGCTATGATTCAGTTTGAGTTTTAAATTGATTTATTGGCACCATTTATCTCCAGTTTCAAGACAAAAAAATCAGTATCTGTTAGAGTTTCTATTTTTTTAAATCTTCTATCATACCTCAGCGATGAATTTCCTTGCTATTGTCTGAGGCCCAGTGGGGGGAGGCCATTTCTTTAAATATCCTCAATGTCACTGTGATGCAGCGTAGGTCGGTTCTGGGGCCTGCAGACCAGAGCGGTACTCCTCTCTTTCATCTCATCCCAAATGCTGAGCTCACAGTCAGAGATAAGTGCTTCTCCAGAGATGGCCTCGCTCCCTCAAATTGCCCTCCACATCTGTGTAAGAATGTCCACAATGTGCATGTTTAACATGTGATCATTAATCAAAGCGAGACAGTCAATTAAAGCCATCAGAGCCACGGGGGCTTGAGCCAGACGCATGCACTGGCAAAATGATACGGTCACTAACATCAGAGGACACTTTCTACTTTTAGTGGGGTTGCAATTAATCAACGATTTCTCAAATATATCTAACCAGGATGAGGACTCCTGAAGGCCGACAACTGACCTCCATGTTTCATTTTTAAATAACCAGCTGACATTTTAGTACCACTTCATGGTGAGAAAGTGTAATTTCTTTTAGCAGCCTAGAATATTTCTTTTAAAATTAGCCAATTTATTTAAAAAACAACTTTTCATCATGTATATTGCTTTGTACCTGTACAGTCTATTGCAGTCCAATACCTGGATTCAATTGTAACTTTACCAATTTGTGATGTTACAATTATATTTCTATACACATTTTTTTTCTTTTTTCATAGTAAGACCTCGTCATTTAAATATTGTACCTGTACTACAATATTCAATCTCTGCACATCCCTGTGACTACAGTGCTAAATCATATATCAGGAATAAGGTTTAAAAATCTATTTTGCTAGCAGTGTCACAATTAACTTTATACTAAGACAACTGTAATATAAACTATATTGAATGAAGCTATAGTAGTGTGCCTTGTACACTGGACATTGACTGTATGTTTCAGCATGATCGTGATTTTGACTGCATAACCCAGCCCCAGTTAAGGGTAACATTTAGCTACTGCCAGCGGTGGAACGAGCCTTCACATTATGCACTTTCATAAAAATAATAAGGCAAGTAAAAGAATACAGTATGTTCTGCATTCAAAATGTTACTTAGCTAAAAGCACAGATGTACTGTCAGTACAATGACATGTTTTTAAGCAAAATTGCCCCCTGTTAGGTTATTATGGAATTACATTGTTATTGTTAATGCAATAATAAGCATATTTTAGTTAAGAGGGGACAATTTCAACTAATAGAAATGCATCACATTTAAGAAAATTAAGTTGTGAATGTAGCTGAATGTGCAAAGTAACCAGTAACCAGAGCAAAAATAATGGAATAAAAAATAAACTATCTATCTGAAATGAAATGGGGATGTAAAGTTGCATGAAATTAAAAAGTTAAGCACAAGCAACCTGCTTAGAATTGGTTACTTTCTACTGCTGGTCAACAATGTAGGCTTAGTATATAATTAAAATATATTCCAACAGAGTGGGAAACACATCAGCATAAATATTTCAGACATCATAAACATACAGAATCAGCCACAGAACTGACATTTAACCATGCAATTATCCTCCTTCAACAGATACCTTTCAGGTCATCATCAGAAGCGCAGTCTGCTCTTTTATTTTCTCTTTCTATCTGTCAGCTGTGCCTTTGTCATGGGCACAGACTATAGATAGAGATGTCAAGTCAGACCTGTGGGTCATGGGGTTGGGGAACCTCTTCACTTCTGTTGACCTTCAGACAGACAGATTTATACACTGTCAAGTCTCGGCGCTCCCACCACGGCAGTGCCTTCTGCAATCGGAGACAACCATAATAAAGACGTCAGGCTTTGACCCCTGTCTCTCTTCATTTCACCACTAATTGTCATGATTGCTGAATAACTTTCAGATTTCAAACAAATGCATTAGCCAAATGAGCTAAGGTGAAGACTTTGATGGGTAGCCTTTCTGTCCTCCTCTCAGAGACAGACTGATTGCAGGGGAAAAAAACCCCAACTTGACTGATTTGCCAGAATAATCACAGTAAATTGCTTGTAGCTCATTTGCAGATTGTTGTCAGCGAGATGGAGAGCAGTTTACCCATTTGACAGCTTAGTTAGCAGTCCAAGGACTTGTGAAATATCACACTTCATATGTATTCCAATTTGAGAACCATGTGAGACTGGAAATTGTGAGATTAAAGCGAGACTCAGCTCAGCTGCATTTGGCTGCGTGTATTCATATGTTTCATAAGAAGAATTCTTTTGATTTTAAATGAAAGATTTTATGTGCTTTTAATAACAAAACAGTATTAATTACAAAACCAGAAGAGTTCAGTTTTCACAAATAAATGCGAAAGGTCCTTGTCATTGCATTGCAGCATCTTCGTCTCCCTTTTTGTCACCCCATGTGGGTAAACAAGCGGTTGACATGAGTTAATTATTAATTAAACAAGAAGCAGGAGTGAGGAAATCATGGAGCAGTCCCTAAAGAGACCTCTAAACAAACGGGGCGTGGAGCAGGTACCAACGTGACCCTTCTCCCAAGAGTGCTGTCTACGGTGAGACTGCCGACTCACTAATGAGCTGTTTGCAGAAGTGGGTACACAGTGACAATGACCTCTGACCTTTGCCTACACCGTCTGGGGAGCAGGGAGGGCTAGAGAACAAGAACCTGTCCTTTCTGCGCTGCTTTTTTGCTTTGATGAAACAAGTTTTGCGGCGCTTTCTCAAATGTTCTCCCTCTGAATGAATCGCTGCCGCCGAAGAGCAGCATTTCATTCTCGACGTGTGAAATTCACCCTGTGTGCTTTATAATGTCAGCGTGTTAGGAACTTGTTAACACTGGCTGAGCTGCACAATCACTTACATAATAATTATAGTAAAAAAGCCATAATGAGCATATCGAGACACATGACCTTCAGGCACTCTGTCTCCATACTTTTTTTTAATTACCCTGATCATACAGGATTTTTTTTATTGCGACATACAGTGAAACAGTATGAGACGCTAATGACCAGTTTGACAGTTTGATAGTTGGTGGAAATACTGTGTGTGTTTGAGGATGCCAGCGCGTCGACCGAGGAGCCCAGCGACAGTAAAAAGCCATCTAATTAACCCGCCTGGTATGACATCATGTGATTAAATTAAACCACATCATCTCCCTCTGGGTTTGCCTGGAAACAAACCCTAACAATTCATTCGCTAAGCTTTAATTTTCAAACCTGTTTCAAAGGCCTGATGCAAAAGATGATTACCAGCTTCATCTCGGTGGGTTTTTGTTCCATCCGCTTGTTCATTAATAACGATAAGAGGTTGGAGGTTAAAAACTCATTTAATTGCCTTTATATTAATGACATTATGAATAGCAGGCACTGTGGAGTCTAATTCTGTCCAGTAGTTAGTCGACATGCAGGGCCCCCTGGAGGGCCGCTCATTTTGCCAGAATTACACTACGGCAAAAACTAGAATTAATGTGCACCACACTATAACAGCGATGACAAACATGCTCTCCAGCATGGAATTATCTTGAGAAATGGCCACGAAGACTCACTCTCCACTCTTTTTCCACATGCACACTCACGAACACGCACTCTGCGGTTGCATCATGAATCCTGTTTTGTAAACAGAGTCCAGTCCAACCCCCCCACCCCCTTTTTAAAAAGATATTCTGTTGCCTTTAGTGGCCCAGAACTAATTAGAGTCTCTTTACCCTCATGTCCTGTAAAGGTGAATTCCCTCCCACCTCTGGAAAAAAAAAAACCCCTGAAAAACTGGAGCCGAGTTTGGCACTGATGACTAAATTGTACTCTACTTAGGAATAATGATAATGAAAATGCCTTTCAGCCAAGCCATTTCACCCATGAATATTGCAAAGAGGTAATTTCAGCGAAACGTTGGCATTTTAACTAATTTAAATTCTTGTTATCTCTCCAATTCTTTTGGCTGGTTTTATGGTTACTGGAGCAGATTTAGTTGTGTATGCATTATAGCCACAAGAGCCTAACCATACATCTGAATGCTAATTAAACATTTGAATAATCATCTGGGAAGTTCAACACAGGGGGTGCCCCTCTATTCTGTGAGAATCAAAATCTCGATTTTTCAAGACAGATAAATACATCACTGATGTCCCAAATGCTTTTGGTAGTGTTAGTTTTTGGAGTTCATTATTTCTTTTTGTCGTACCTTCCTTTATCTTTTCACTCCCCACTTTCCTGTCTGAATAAAGTAAAAGTAAGTGAATTTGTAGAATAAGGATCTTAACTAAATAGCACAAGGAACTTATTAGTTTACAAGTATCACCAGCCAGAAATGAGGCCAAGGGGGGATGATGAATGAGTATATTTCCCCAAGCAAACGGCTGACCTGGATACTGCTTCCTTCCTCCCCTTCCCCAGTGCCAAGTGGGCCACCATTTTTCACTGGCCTCACACTTAGCTACGGACAGCTTTATACGGGCCCGCGCTAACTGTGGACCCGACCCACAGTCTGTCTCCATCGCAGATCACCTCCTTCTGCAGTCATCTGAAAATTGTAATCCCTTAGTCAGGGCCCCTGTAATTTGATCAAATAGCACGCACCCTTCCCCACCACTTACTGGCCAATTAAGTCAAGTTCTCACGCAGGGGGTCCAGCTGGCTCGGTGTTATCTGGGGATGAATTGATTGAAGCCATTCCACATCTATGAACCCTACTTTAATGATGTAGGTGATAATACTTGTAATTCTTCTCAGTCAAGGGACTCATGGGCACAGCTGTTACTGCCGTAATCCTTGTCCTGATACACTGAAGTACCAGCAAGGCATTAATCTGTCTCTCAGATTCTCCTCCGCCAGGTTTTTCTCCACCCTTTCCCTCTCTCGTTCCTGCCTGTGCTTGTGTCTCGTAGCTAATACTACATCTGTGAAATGTGACATTGAAGTTGGGGTGGAAAAAAAAATAATGAAAAGACAAAGATGAGGCGTAAAACACGATTGTGAAGGATTCGCTGTTAATGATTACGCATAGCTTACATTGCTCACTTCAGGCCCTGACCACTTTGTTAAAAAAGAACCCCTCCTCCCGTCGCTCCCCCACCCCCTCCAACTAAACCATGACAACTTAAGAAGGATAGATTTAGGAGTGAAAAATCAATAAATACATGCATTAGTTTCAAAGGCAGACATTAACATTCTAAAACAGACTTCTCTTATAATCCTGCCTCTAGCCATTCAGTCAAAATATCAAATTATCATAATGAGGTCTAACTGCATATAAATGCTAAGCATTAAAATCAGAGAAGGAGGTTACATATAATGCAATACATTCTTTATTAGAAGGTATCATTATACATGTGTCTATAGCTTCTATTCTTAATATTGCAGGATTAATTTGCATTAGAGCGCATTTCATGACTCTTAAAATACCTCTGTGACAATGGGAACAGGTTAATCACAGAGCACAGCGTCAGGCCTTTGTTTTACATATTTCTTCATGAAGGTGGAAGACTTTGTCAGAAATTAAAAATACAACAGATGACCTGAATTTTAGGCATTTATGCACAAAAGAGTTGAGCATGCTCTTAAGAGTGTCGACACTGTCTTTTAACTTGAGATCAGAGAGTGAGAATTGCATAAAAATTAATCTGAAACCAGCGCCTCCATCCCCGTCCTGTTCCTCAGTTGGAAATGAGGAGAGGTTAGCTTCATCTGCTGGAACCTTGACAGGCCCTGTTTTACCCACTTGACTGGTTGCAGTTTTACCCGTCATGCGCACACACAAACAACAGCCGATAACACGCTCCCAGTTGCCATCAAGTCCCGATTAGGGTCCTCTGGGGTGCTTCGCTGATCAGGACGGGGTCAGAGGGCTGCCGAAGCCAGGTGGAGTCTGGGAACGAGATCATGTAAGCTACACTTTAAGGTAGCATCAACAAGGCCAAATGCATTCAGGCCAGCTGCTGCTCTGTGGCACTGATAAGAATCACCTGCCAATAAAGAATGAAGATATTTATCACCGCTGCAGTTCATCACGTCGCCTCGCTTTGTATCGTTCCCTTAAAATGCTTTGCTGGGCATCTACTGTCTAAAGTTATTAAAATAATTTCCACATATTAACGCTCACAAGGCAGAATATCCATTTATCTGTGCCATTAAATTTACATGGCCAACTTCTGTAAAATGTATTTCCCTTAAAGCTATTGTGTCTTGTAGGGAAACATAAAATCTTACATTTTGTATTATGTGTGTAAACTTAAGTATACTGATAGAATTTGCAAATCACTCTGAAAATGCATTGAATAATTATGAATAATACATAACCGCTGAACAAATTAGCCTGGTGTGAGCTCCAGTGCATTAGTGTTAGCTGAATGCCATGAAAGATGTTTGATATTAAGGATGAAAAATTGGGTGAGTAAGCAGCACTAGCAAGCTGGATCAGTCTCATGGTAAACAATTTAGCGTGGGGGCGTACAGTAATTACTGCTTTCAGTCTCATTTAGAAAGCCTGTTGGCACTCGGGAGCACGATGTCGCTGCGATGCTGGATGCGTTTCTGGATTCGTGATGCGCAGATATGAACAGTGATTTAAGTGACAGGAGGTTTGAGCTGTCATGCCAGCTTTGAGCACTTCCTACTAACCCCCCATTTTTTTATTATTTTTTTTTGTCTCTCTTCAAGACAGTGTCACGCCTACATTTGTCTGAACACATATTGCTCAGTTTAACTGCTACTTTTTCTTCTTACAAATAGATGCATGTGTGTGAGTATATGTGTGTGTGTGTGTGTGTGTCAGGAAAGGAGCTGTAAATGATCAGCAACCTTGAAGTGTTGTTTATCTATTCAACTGATATAGGGCTTCATTGAAAAATCAAATGGAGAATCACATTATGTACATGTATGTAAAAACATAGCGAATTAGAAAAAGCAGTGCAGCTTTGCATATGTATGTGTATGTGTGCGTGTGCATGTGTGTGGCTGCAGGATAAAGCAACAAGCATTTTGGTCTTGTAAACACAACCATAGAGGAGCGTCTGTTGGTTTCTGTCCTTATTATTTTTGGCAGGGTTGCATATGTTCCCCGTGCAGAGCCGAGCTTGATTATCATTCCAATCAGCAGAGGTGGAGAGAGTCACATTAATTTGTAGTAATTAATAGCACTGCTGCATCTGACAGCACATGCTAACGAGACCCTTTGATTGTTTGGATCTCTAAGTGTGCCTCTCCTTGTTTGCATCACCTCGGAGGAATTCGTAATATCAAAGCTTAGCGCTATCTGATAGTTGTCAAAATGCAATTTATAAAAGTTTAATTCTTTTATTGATTTAGTTTAGGTTTGATGCCTGCAGTGTCAGCTCCCTTGGTAGAACTTAGTGGATTCAAATGCTTGTCACCAGCTCGGCCTCCTTTTTACTGAGAACAATTGCCATAGGCCAGCCCAACAGGCATGGTTTAATTGCCATTAATTAAAAGCATAAATCTTTTTCTTCAGTTGCTCTGCTCTTAAACAGGGCTTTGCGTATCTGCTTTTTTCCTGTGCTTGTCAGAATCCCTCCTGGCTAGTCAGGGTTCACCCCCCACCCCCCTCTTCCTCTCTCTCTCTCTCTCTCTCTCTCTCTCTCTCTCTCCCTCTTCACCAGACGTTTCTGGAATCATCTTTTTAGCACACTCCTGCCTGATCTGACATGAAGTGTGGGCAGCATGGTGATATTTAGTAAACCGGCTTCCTTCTTTATTGATGTATAATGAGGTCAAATGAATCCTCTCGTACGCATGCTTAGATGGCTCCTCGCCTCAAATCCTTTCTGACAGCGAGTAAAACAGCCGGCAAACACAACGCCGGCTCCCAGAGACATGGTTGTGAAAAAGCAGGAGAGAGAGTGGGGGGGAGCTCTTTTATACCTTGGCAATTTTCCTCCTGTCTAGTCCTTAATTAGAGACTTTTTACCCTCTGAACAGTATTGCTCTTCTGCTCTAAGCCTCTAATACTGCAAATACTGGATGGGAGAATTAACATTAATGCTGGGTTTATTATCAAATGACAGCTCTATTTACTTAAAAAAATAAAAACACGGCTTGCTATCGTTTTTTCTCAAACACTGCGCAGTTTTATGAAGCTTCTGTGTGAACCCCGCTGTGTTTTTCAGTCTTATGTTGGGGTGATGTTTGACTGCACAAATAAAGTCACCATGATTTAAAAAAGAGATTGCTGGCATCCTAAATCATCAGCGGTGTCAAAACAATTCACTTCCCTTTCGTTGCCAAGCCTCTGCCTGACGCCCTCAGCCGCGTGGCCTCCGCTCCTGGGTGGCCGTGTCACCACGAGCGTCTCATCCCGGCCATGCGCCTGTTTATGCATATTAGCTTTTTTGCCTCATGTGCCTGCATTCGCAGCTATTCCCTCGCCTAACTGCATATCTAGTCAGGGCTGAGGCTTCCCAGGCCTTATTAAAACCAAGAGAGTGTTTCAATTCAGGGTCATCGAGAGAGTGCAGCACATAAATATGTTAGGGCAGCGCTATCAGCCGGTCAGTTTACAGGGGGGTGATCGATGATGGTCCTGGCACACTCGCACAAACATCTTAAGCGGATGCGGCTTTTGCTTAATTGGGAGCTTTGCCGCTCAGAGTCCGACTTATTTGATGTTGATGATGAAGTCCCAGGAAGGCTGTGAGATTCTTGTAAACTAAATGTGCATGCATGCTGTCTTCATTTGTACGCTGGTCCGAACTGTTACCCG